>NC_081161.1:19077810-19761143 GCF_012432095.1 Onychostoma macrolepis
TCAAAGTCTCCTGAGGACAGTAGATTGTCAGAGCATCACCCCAGCTTTCTGGAAGTTGTTGGTGATTTTACAGACACGTCTTTTAGGGTTCATTTTCACAGCTTTTATGATTTGTCTGTCATCAACTACTGTTGTTTTCTCAGCCGATCAGGTTGGTTGCTGGTGTCTCTGGTGGTTTCCTAACTCTTGATTTCTCCATGCCTATTGTACACCCCTTTCAACTAATTGCCCAATTGCACAGCCTTAAGAGCATGCATATCATGAATACTGGGTCTTGTTTGTTTTCTGAGAATCTACTGCACCTACTGGTAACTTGTTTGCCACGTAGCAATAAAAAATATACTAAAAACCTTGATTATTCTGGTTAGTCACATTGTACTGCTATTATTTTGAACAATACTGTATATATATAAAATAGGAAATATTAATGTAAGAAATAAGTTAAATATTGATATTATGTTAAAACTATATGCTGGTTGATGCATCAGTGTAGTAGAAGGCAGTATTGCACCTTAACGCTGGTTGCCACCAAAAAAGAAGATATGGTCCCACTTTATATTAAGTGGCCTTAACTACTATGTACTTACATTTAAATAAATCATTGTGTACATACATTTTTTTTACATTGTACTTATATTAATAAAAAAAATACCTGCATGAAATTACATCTGTAATTCATTTTTTGTAATTACATTTATAATTACACTGTTGACCCATCCTTTACACCTTAACCCACCCTTAAACCTACCAAATCTGTTCCTAACCTTACCCATATCCCACCTCAATAGCAGAAGAATTGTTTTGCAATACAATTTGAACATATTAAGTACTTATTCTTTGATTTAAGTACAGTACATAGTAGTTAAGGCCACCTAATATAAAGTGGGACCAAGATAACTCAAACAGACTCAAACAAAGCTTCTCAAACAGACGGATGCATCCTTGTAAGGCTGCATATCTAGACTGCCACTTCATGAAGCTCCATCAAAGGATGTCTCAGTTTGAAGGATCCTTAGTAGGCATACCTTGTTTTGCGTCCTTCATTCTGCCTGTTTTGTAGGATTTGCACTAGGTCTCATTAGGTGTATCCTCTGAATTCTTTGCACAGATTCCAATTCACAAAAAAATAATTAGCTAAAAAATTAATTGATACTGAGCTTGTTCTATTTGACTATTTTATGCAAGACAAAAAAAAAAAAAATTATTGAGGTAAAGGCATTATGTTTTCTTTTGTTTTACTGTAAATTAATGGCATAATGCACATGTTGTAAACCACTGGAGACAACGGAAGGTTGTCATTACCTGCACTGCATTAACAGAAAGTCAGTTAATATAAAAATTTTAATATAAAATATTCTTTAAATTATCATTTTAATAGTATTTTCATGTCGTGACTGCGGGGGAGGAAACATTTATGATGTATCTATGTGCACTTACTAGACCGTCTCTAGCATTTCATGCCTTGAAGCCTCAGAAGGACTGGTCTAGGAATGACACATCCTCACTAGGTTACACTTTATAAATGCTTTTTCACAGTTATGGTTACAAACTCTATCTGCCTTCCTTCTTTCGGATCTTGAGTGTGAGTCATTGACCAAAAAAAAGAGAAAACAAAAAAATGTGAAATGTGATAGCCGTATACTGTACAATATCTTTGTATAATTGACAATCAAACTGTATTTTACTAACTGTGTAACCTAAACCATGTAATGATCCTAATAAAGTTGGCGGCCAACTGTTTTATTTACTTACTTCCCATTTCTACTCACATTTGCCGTCTGGTTTGTGTTAATTTTGAACCCTGGGAACACATATGTCGCTTGGCTCATTACAGATGGTGAGATTTTAAAGAGAGCAAACAGCTGCTGTATTCTTATCTGTTATTAAGATGCCAGCTGAACACAGACCATCAGGTTTGGGGAAGAAAACAGGCTGGTCATCCTCGTCCTCATCCATCTTCATGTACTTGTAGAAGCCAAATCTACATGACAATTCAAAAGAGTAACAGGGCCATGGTTATATGTTTATTTACTTATTTGGTTATTGCTTAATTTGTTGTCATGATCAGCCAGGATTCGTACTTTTCTAAGTAGACAGGAGACTCTCGGTAGAAGCATTTGTTCTTTTTCTCCATATGAGTAAGTCTAGTGAAGTCATTGGGATACACATAAGAAAGGTAGACCTGGTTGAGAACACATAAGAATAAGAGAAATTAGGTACATTAGATATTTGGTACATGTATTTCTGAAATATTAAGCCAAAGTGTATCAAATAAGACAATCAGAAGAATTGGAAACAGTGACTGTAATTGCACAGCATGACATTTAACATACACACCACCCTCTCTTCTCAGACTTGTGTTTAACAGGGATGACCAAAAGAGGGCAATGTTTGCTCTAAACTGCTAGAGATAGCAGGTCCACTTCATCCACCTTTTTCAAAAATAAATGAATGAATGAATAAATAAATAAAAATAAGAAAAAAAAATAAATGGACTGAATGTTACTCAAAATCACACTCTTTATGATCAGCCAATTTTCCAGTCAATTTTATATTTTTACACTATTTATTTATTTAACTTGCATATAGCAAGCCATAAATTTCAGAGCTTGACATAACTAGAAAATTATATTATATGTTAATTTCAGAAATTCTAATGGCTTTTATGGAAATCGAAATCACACTTTTTTCCTCATTTATCCAGATTTTACAAGACTGGTTCTTGATAAAAATGTCGCGAAACACATTCAAATAAGGAATATGATATCAATTATCATTTTTATGTTCAACTTGTTTTAAAATTGCGGCCAGAAGTGTGCTGAGGCCCCTTAGTAGGTCCCAGACCCCCCGGTTCATGAAAATAAAATAATTTTTCAATATCCTGCTTATTATAAAATGAAACTCTAGTGTCATTATTATTATTATTATTATTAAATATTTGTTAACTAACAATTTATGATCAACATTAATATTTGTTGATCATAAACTGATCAGATGTGATAGCAAAAATTCTTTCAAATAAATGCTCTTCTTGAACTTTTAACTATTTAAAAAAATACTGAAACGTATAATTGTTTTCACAAAAATATTAAGCAGCACAACTGTTTTCAGTATTGATAATAATAAGACATGTGTAGATTTGCCATAACAAGGAATAAATGACACTTTAAAATATATTAAAATAGAAAACATTATTTTAAATTGTAATAATTAATTTTGAAATAATGTATCAAATGCCCTAAAGTTGACCACAACTGCAAAGCTTAAAGCAACTTTTCATTGAGCCAAAGCTGCACTAGAGTGAGGTGAATTATCAACTGCATATTTTAGCACATTTAGTACATCAGCAGCCATCATTCTGTCATTAACACAGAGAGTGTGCTCGGTGAGACTGTTACTTACAAACTGCAGGCCTTGATAGCGAGCGATAGGGAAGTCTTTCACCACATAGGTAGGAGAGTAGACACAAGATGGCAGAACATTCTCCAGCCTGGACTGATCTATCATGGGAACTAGGACAACAAATACGTCATCACATGAGACAATTCCCACACCCTTCAGAAGACAGTTGACACACAAATAACTGCTCAGCACAAGCATTTTACATTCATCTGAATTAAAAATATGTAACAAAAAATCAGTTTGCTGATTTCCATACAGATATTCAACGGCTTCCATTCATCACCATTAGCTTGTATCTCAGTCCTGACTGTCACATATTCAGTGGTGCAGCTCCTAACAAGCTGACATCCTATATCTACACCACCATATGGATCTACTAATGCGCTGCAGAGCTTCCACACAAGCAATTAAACATGAACACGCTTGCAAACCACAGTATCCACACTGTCTATCCTGAGAGATGGCTGTTTATTTTGTTTACCAACCACAGCTATACATACAGTACACACAACGGTGCTAGAATGCTGCAAGAAAATAATTCAACACATACAGTATGGACAGTTTCGTTAGCTGATGTAAAACTTTATATATGATATATCACATTATGTCATTATATATCCATCATTGTATTAAACA
Organism: Onychostoma macrolepis; assembly: GCF_012432095.1. NCBI lineage: Eukaryota > Metazoa > Chordata > Actinopteri > Cypriniformes > Cyprinidae > Onychostoma > Onychostoma macrolepis. The sequence goes on from NC_081161.1 coordinate 19,081,849, forward strand.
GTGTTGGGCAGTAACTAGTTACTAGTAATTTAGTTACTGTAATAATATTACTTTTTGTAGTGTAACTAATTACTAATAAGACTTCAGTAATAATATTACAGTTACTTTCCATAAAACAGCTTAGTTACTTCTGATGCCTCAGCCCCGCTGATTTAAAATCTAACAATCAAATAATTCCTAGATTTATTTTCAAAGTTTTCATGACTCGCACATGACTCGTGATGTCCCCGGTGCAGCAGGCAAGCTTGGAATATGGAAAAGCTTACATTCAGCAGATAGAAATATTGCATTATAATGATTTTGTCAGGAAAAAAGATATGTTGTGTAAGTTGTGGCTTTACTTTACTCTGGCATTACCTCCCTCTGATCAGCATGTGCTACATTATATTAATTTAATTCAAAATATTTTTGGAAAATTAAATAGTTTCTTACAAACTCATGTGATTTGATAAAATACATAATGAAATTTAATCGCATATGGGTAACGGAAAAATTACTTCAAGCTACACATGACAATTAATGAGATGAATCCAACACTTCTACTTGAATGCCACAATCAATCACTATTGAGTGTTTGTAATAACTTCTGACTGCGATCCAATATGGATTTTGGTCAAATGATGAGGCAAAAATATGTTGTTAGTAACATTCTAGAAGAATTTGATCTGGAAGATACACAGTTATAACTTCTGTGGGGCGTGAAGAAAAAGTAATGTAACTAGTAGTGTAACTAATGACTGTTGCCAGAAAGTAATAAGTAAAGTAACAAAATTACTTTTGAAAGGAGTAACTAGTAATGAGTAATATATTACATTCTTTGAGTAACTAGCCCAACGCTGGTATTAAACCAATAGTAAGCATGAGTTGGGTCAGGTGAATGCATGATTTACAACTGAGATCCAGCAATATAACTGGACAGTGTTCATAAATGACCTCAATATCCATATACACTGTAGGGAACACTCACTCTTGTAGAAGGTGTCTCGTGGGTCTGGTTTGAGCATATCTGCAGTATGTATCTCTGTCCTGTGGTTAACCCGCAGAGCGAGAGAGTGACTGGCCACAGTCTGTGGGATGTGACGAACACTGTTCATCTTCAGACTGGATTCATCTGTCAGAGACAGAGAAAGACAGAGAATAAGGACAGCGAGAGACAGCATGTGAATTTAAATCAGCTAACAGACTAACATTCAACAACCCCTGCTGTTTGCTATTATAGAAATGGTAGAATATTGGCTTTTCTATAGCTGACAAAGAAGTGTATACTGTACAGTATATATTAGGGTCCAAAAGTCTGAGACTACTGTAGATGCTACTATATTGCAAGTTGTTGTTTTTTTCTTTTAATTTCAAGTTTTATCTGCATAACTATTTATACTATTTTTTTTATTCATTTTTATAATTATTACGTTTATGTATAATTATTTTTTATATTTATAATATTTTATTAGTTTTTCTCAATCGATTTGACACTTTTCTCCAATGAAATGTACAATTAGCACAGCCATCCAAACACAAAATAACCTTAACCAAACAGTTCAACTTTACTGCAAAATGAAGCACTGCAATTTTTTCTAGTAATGCGTTTATTAAAAGTAAATATTAACATCAAATCTATAGGTTTGTTCTCTAATGATTATAAAACACATTCTGCTGTAGATGCACAAATACACTAATGAAAATACATGTTTATTGCAATTCTTCAACAGGGAGTTTTGTTATATATATATATATATATATATATATATATAAACAAACAAACAAACAAACAAAAAAAGCTGTAAAAATATTTAAAAAAAAATAGTTCTCCAACTCCTATCACCCATCTGAAAAACTAGTTGCCCCTTTAAACAAACACACGCTGCTGTATACATGAATTATCCTGAATTATTGATCAGGCCTTTCATTTACATCTGGAAGAGAATTTCATTGCATTTTCATATTTGCTGCGCTTGCATCATAGGAGAAAAAGTGTAAGAAGGTTGAATCCATGCTTGACAAGCTCCTGTCTCAACATCTCCACAGGCCTCTTCCTTTGTGACTGGTGATGTTATTGTGGACCACCATGTCAACAATGCTCCATTCAAAATAACCTGAATGATCTCAAACTTAAATTCTGAAAAATGTTTGGACATTTACAGTAAATAACAGAAGTTGTCCCAGGAGGACTAAATAACTGTACTATCAGCAATCATACAACCCTTTATAAGTCTAATCTCTTCGTTTGAAATTCATCTGCACCTTCTACCACTCCGTCCACCACTTTGTCCATGTCTTCTTACAGTTTCTCCTCATGCTCTTTCCACTACACCAATGCCCTCCTCTCTACTCATCTCTTACTCTTCTCCCTTTCCTTCTTCTCTCCTCTTTTCTCACATCTTCCTCTCTGCTCATCTCTTTGTACATGTTACACTTTTCATCTTCTCTCTTATTACACCCCTTTCTCTACCCACTTCACCGCTTTATAGACTTACACCTCTTTCTTTAACCCCCGTTTATTTATTTATTTTGCATATTCATTCTTGCTATTTGTATACTTTTCCTTTCATTATTACTCTAAAGCAATTGTGATAAATGTGTAAACGATTAGGAAAACTGCATTTCCCGTGTTGAGTGTATGATTAACTGAGTAGTTATCAGTTTAGGGCCAATCGAAAATACACCATGTTCATTTGATATAAGGACAAATGACAGAGTTTTGTTTGTTGTGTTTGGACAAATGGTACATAAATGTTTGTGATTTGTGTAAAACCTTTTTTTCAGATATTTTAATATTGTTGGTTGTATTAACTATTATGAAAACATGTGAGAGTTTGGTGCACATTGTTTTGAGAAAATTATTTGCGTGATTTGTAATTTGTATGAATGAATGAAAACATATTATAATCTGTTTAGGACAATTACAAAGTGTTCAGATCACTGTGTTAACCGTTTTGAGAACAGTAACCTGAGTTTGGAGAAATGTGTCAAATTGATTGAGAAAAACTGCAAATAAAAGAAATGTAGATGAATTTGAGAATTTTATGAACTTTAATGACAACTGCACTCAAGCTGTGTAAAACCTGATGTTTATATTCTCCAGCATGATTTGAGATCCAAAAAGCATAGATGCAAGAACATCTGATCATATGTACAAACAGTCACATGATCAGTGTCACAAATTTAATTATTTGATTAGTAACCTAAAAAAGGTGCAGAGATGGAAATACTAAGGTTGAAACCTACTTCCAGTTCCAGGTTTACCTTTTTGAACCCTTGATTAAAACTGTGAATCCTAGATTAGGCTCCACACTTTCTGAAGGTGTGTTAACCATGCTTTTTTTAATGTGACAAATGGGCATAAATTAACATCTGTTGATCATAAATAGATCAGACCTGACAGCAAAAATTCTTTCAAATAAATGCTCCTAATTTGGACTTTCAGCTAATTAATAAAACGTACAAAAAAAAAAAATTATACTTGTTTTCACAAAAATATTAAGCAGCACAACTGTTTTCAATATTGATAATAATAAGACATTTTTCTTAAGTAATGCTCAGAAAAACATTATTTTAAATTATTTCACAATATTATTATCACTGGAAATAGTGTATCAAATGCTCTAAAGTTGACTGTTGATGCTCATGGACAGCTGTAAGAAACTGACAGCTGTTTCTCTTCGATATTATCCACATCGCTGTGCCCCAAACAGTGTTAATTTTGACAGCAAATTTTGATTTAGTTTTAGTCATAGTCTTTTGACTAAAATGCCATTTAGTTTTAGTCATATTTTAGTCATCTGAATTGTTTTTAGTTTTAGTCTAGTTTTAGTCAACTAAATAGCATAAGATTTTTGTCGACTAAATCTACAGTAAATTTAGTCGGCTAAAATCGAATGGGTTTAGTTACAGTGCATTTATTAAGCATTTCTCTAAAATTTCCAAACTCGGTTTTATCATGATAGACTGCGATTTAACTGCGGTGACACACAACATGCCTTTGTTAAAATTAAATAAAACCACTTCTCATAAAGAACAAGAACATGGTCTTCTTTTTAATGAAATACCAATGGTTATATAGGCTAATCATGCATTCTTTATAACAACTTGTTTACCATATTCTTCATTCTTTCAAGCAGACATATTTATTTCTATAAATAAATTTAGATTAATCTTTAGGGCTCCTAAGTGATTCAGTCAAGAGCAGTGAGTGATTTTCTGTCTTTCTTTTGTTGCTTGATTAACATCAATGACTTGGACAATAGTGACTAAATTAGGCTGCTGTCCCGAAACCGAATGCACGGATGCAATGGATGCATTGTACTGATACACGTTCTCCCTACTGTTTACGTTCACTTAAGACGTAATCAACTGTGTTTACGTGAATACTCGTCAAAACGGACATTTCGACATCATTTTGTGTGTATTTCTCCGTTCATGCGACGTGAAAGAGTACTCGCTGTGAGACGCTTTCTGTGTGTGTATGCTTCAGTGTCTGCGCTCAGAAAACCGGACCGAATTGAGTTCTCTCTTGCGTCCTCAGATGTATCCATATGCCTGCTCTTCTCTTACTCCCACATATTTGCATTTTTGAACGTTTTATGCGCCATGCAGCAAGTGTATTTTAGCTTATGTCCTGCCGGTTCATATGTTCGCATCTAACCTCCTATACAGCAGATTAGTTTTGAATGAATCTCTTCCCAAATCGTCCCTCCCTAACATTTTCGTCTCGTTTTTATTCATTGACGTAAATGTCAATAGATTTACGTCATAATTTTTGTCATTCAAAAAGAGTTTTCGTTCGTTATGGTCTCGTTGTCGTCAGTGAAAAAAATGTTATTGACGAAAATTATGATGAAAATTATTCGTCAACTAAATGAACAATGGCCCCAACCCCCTGATGAAACTCTAAATCCAACCTCACTCTGGGAAACTTCTTTTCTGGTTGGATCAGCTTTTCTTTTTTTTGACATGGATACTTCCCGAAGGCTTAAAGACTGTAAACTGTAAAACTGCCTACGCTTTAAGACAATCCCTTGGTGATCAGTCTATGGGCACTGAAGCATGCAGGTGTGTGTATGTGAGGGAGACTCTATTCATTATGGTTTATCTCCTGATGTTATGAGAGCTCAAAACACTGTCTGCTCAGCTAGCCGCTGATGAAAACACACTTTAATTAGTCCTATCGATCCACTGCAAATGTGTTACATTTGGCAAGTGTAAGTTATACAGCACCAAAGTCCATCACTGATGGCAGCAATGCAGAAAGCAAGTACACAACACTGATAGAGGGATGAAAAGAGAGAATATAAGGGTGTTGGATGTTATAGTAACATCCAAGATGAAGAAAACAGACAAAGAGATGGAGCAGAAATGTGCCATTAGGAGGCTGAAAGACTGCATGTCTCTGACTGATGTCTCTGTTGACGCTTTAGTAATGCACCATATGGCTTTATTGGTTATTCAATAGTCCAAGCAAATTTGCAGTTCCAAACAATTGTAATTGGACATACGTAAAATGAAAAACAAGGACAAATTGGACAAAAAAACAGTTTTATCAAATAAAGTACTAACTTTGGATGTACTGGTCTGGATTTGAAAAAATAAAAAAATAAATAAAATAAATAAATAAATGCTTTGCGTAATTTTTATGATTTTATGAAAAATATTACATAATTTCACTGTAATTAGAAAAAAAAAATTCAATAACTTCAGTGTAAAACACTGTACTGTCACCAGATTTAGTCCACACATCACTGCTCTCCCGCTGGTTATCCTACAACACTTAGTTTAAAAAAAATATATATATATATATATATATATATTGCTTAATGTTTATGATTTGTTTAATGAAATAAAATCAACAACCACTGTGATTAAAAAAAAAAAATGCAATAACTTCACTGTAACACAATGTACTATTCTCTCCTACTGGTTATACTACAACACTTAGTTCGATTAAAAAAAAAATTATTTTGCATAATTTTTACTATGAACTATGAACTACGAAATTTTACTATAAACTACGAAATTTAGCAAAATATTCAAAGGGTTAATTATCAAATGTCAAAATATCGCTTTTTGTCTTTTGAAAACAGCATTCAAATCAACCTGATCTCACAGAATTCCGTGTAATGTTCACGGACTTAATTAACCCCGAATCTGTGGTGGCATCACGGAATCGCCGAAAATTCCATGATGGGCTCACAGAAGGCATCAGCCGTGGTCCACGCACGGATTCACTGGTTCAACACCAACGCTGCATCGGACCACGTAAAAAGAGTGACTCCGATGCAGTTATACTTTCACTGGAGTACCTGACCCACCCCTACCCTAAACCTACCCAGTTCTGAACAATAATGATGACGATACATTTCCCAGTATCGTGTCGGCACATGGATGCTAAGGGTTTCCGTGCGTGGAGCACGGCTGATGCCTGTCACTGACTTACATTGGTATCACTTCTGTGAGCCCATCACGGATTTTTTTCTGTGAGCCCATCACGGAATTTTCGGCGATTCCGTGATGCCACCACAGATTCGGAGGTTAATTAAGTCCGTGAACATTACACGGAATTCTGTGAGATCATGTTGTTCAAATCCATGTGGCTCAAAAATCTGTTTGAATGAGCATGACACCTCTGCATGTGACCGACTAGAATATGAGAAAAATCTGCAAATCTTTTTTGCCCTTTGTATAAAACTCTCAATAGCACAGATTCCAGTTGAAATGTATGGAAATCATTAGCAAAATTTCACCTTACTGCACCTTAAGGGTATAATTTTTGCATTTTTTTTTTCTGAGGACATACAGTTTCAAAAATAGCTTCATTAACTCTAGCAGTCAGAAAAAAATATTTCATTTTACTGTATCATTGCTTATTTCATTTTCCTTTGCTTTTTATGAATTAACATCACACTTATGTTTCTTTGTCAGTTAAAATGTATCTTTTAAATATATATTTTTTCAATTAAAATTTTGCACTGTTTTATATGTATAGCTGTACAGAATGCAAATACTTTGGATATACATGTAAAATATTCAATGTAAAATATTTTTGCCAATAAAGAACAAATACAGACCCTTTAAATACAACACTGATCAATAATATAACCATGATTAACAAAGCAATCATCCTAAAAACAAAAAATAAAAATTTGAAATAATAGAAACTATAATTATACAAAAGAAATTATGATTACACAACACAATGACTACAAAATAAAAATAAACACGTAAACAAAACAAATGGAAGGGAGACAGGTGCCAGTGATAACTGACAGCTCGCCATACACTGTATCTGTTGTTAACAGAGCAGAAACGCAGTCAAAGCCAAACCACCCAGGAGATCTCGCTCCATCTGCATCTCCCTGATGACATGTCGAGAGGGAGCGAGAGAGTGTGTGCATGCCTTACATGCGGTGCGGTCTTTCTTGAGGGAGTGGTCTGCGTGATTAATGATTAGGACACTCTGGAGTTGGCTTCGTACTCTCTGGTGAGCTGTGTGGGATGGCGATGGAAGCTAATGCACATCCCCCTCTCCCTCAGCTTGTTAAGTACAGTGAGGATTTAATCGAAAAATTGCTTTCGTCTCAAATAATTATGTAAACGAAGCAAAGGAGGGCCATGGGGATTGTCTTTCTCTCTTTTTTCACTGTCCCTCTCTCACTTTGTGTCTCTACTTCCTCTTTAAAGCATGTGTAAATTAAAATCAGCTCCCTTGATGAATGGCAGTAATTTGAAGGGGAACGTATGAACATGTGTAATGCCTGATAAGACGATATGCGAAGGAACACAAAGTATATGCTGACTGTCAGGACGCTCAGGGGCAAGTGTTTTCTGGTGATTACCTAGTTGCCACTGCCTACATTCAAATATAAGTACAATGACAATTTTCACGCAAACAGCAGAAGCTGTAATGTTCAGAGGCTGTGAATATTAACTGCAATATTCAGATATGACTGGAACAGGCAGAGTTTGTAAATGGTTCTCTTGAGAGTTCACTTCCATTTTCTGTTTTATCTTCCCTGAAATGCACACATGTATTTTTAGGAGCAGTTACCTGTGTACAACGAGATATAAGCTGAGTCAATGACATCATACTTCAGCCCAGGAAGGAAAGGTCTCCACTGCAAGAGAAAGAAAGTAAAATTAAAATAAAATTAATTATAAAATGAATGATTCACCAATGAACCGTCATTTTTATGTTCAAGAGTACTCTTCCTGTTCTTTTCATTATGTTGCTCGTGTTTTCTAGTTCCCATTGTTTATTTCTTGTTTCTTTGTTTGCGAGGTTTCTAAGTATGTTATTTTTTGTTTCCATAGTTATCAATTCAGTTCACCTGTGTCTCGTTTAGTTGCTTGTTTATTCCTTTGTATGTAGACCTGTTTTTTTTTTAGTTTTTCTATTTAAAAATACTGAAATATTGATTGTTAACCACCTACAAATTTATCATAAAAATAATTATTCTCTAACCACATGCAGTTCAAATGAACCAAATAACATTAACGAAATAAAAAAAATAAATATACGTATTTTTTAAAGCAAATATTTACCACTAATTTTCACTAATCACCTGCAGCTCATCTTAATAAAAAAAAATCAATGAATGTTATATATACACATACATATATGCAATGGCGTAGTTTTGGTTTGAACATTGGGGGGGTTGAAGTGGAATGTTTATTTTTGTAAAATGGTCTTTTGTGCTATCCACCACACATGCAAAGTTGGTTGATTGTGCAACTGCAATAAAGTAATAGGCTAGTTAACAATTACTTGTTTACATAGGATATATAATGTATTTTATATTATTGACACTTAGGCTATAGTTTGATAGAATGTTCTAATTCAACATGACATGGGAAGTCAATCTAACTTAACATTTTCTTATATTGATTTTGTTTATTTATTACTCCTTAACAGTTCATCAGGCTCTTAATGATTTAATCTATGCCATCATTGGAATATCTGAAGGCCAGGTTTTTCCATCACTCATTATTAGAACACATTGGCTCTCGATTCTGACTTGTACTTGCTCTTATGAAAAAGTACCCTAGTTCTTAACTGTAGCATTTGTTATAATCAGGCTAGCCTATTAATCATTACCAGGCCAATAATGACTTTTTTATTAATCTATATTGCATTTGTTATGAGAAACAACAGCCTTTAGAAACAATATGCCACAGTTGTAATATAAATCTATAGGGGAAAATCTATTTCCTTAACAGATTATCTATTATAAATTCTACAAGTTAGACAAAATTGACCACAATAAATAAGCCTACAGTAAAACGTTATAAATTATAGTAAAGGTGGTCATGAGTAGTTTAATAATATGGGGTTTGTTCCCCCCACATACTATGCCCCTGCATATTGGTCAAAATGATCTATGATATTTACACTGTAAAAAATTTCAGACCTCCCCAACTCAAAATTTTATAGTGACTGATTACATTGGCCCAATTTGATTTCTGCTAACTGAATTTTATCAATTGTGGCAACAGTCTGTTAACATTGATTCAATGAGAAATATGTTGAGCCAACTGGGAAAAAATAAGTCTACCAAACCATGTTATTTGCCCAATTAAATATTTTAAATAGTAGTAGCATACATTTTTTGTTTTACATCATTTAAAAATGTATATTGGTAAATGTATAGTGCTAAAGCAACCTTACTGAATTGTTTATTCCCCGTTGTCCCAAAAGAAAAAGGAAAAAAAAAAAGTTAATTGATGATACACATGAAACACTGCCACATTTGAATGCTTTTAATGAAATATACAACAATATTGAGAAAATACCTTAAAACTATAAATACACTGAAATTTTCTACACAGTATACCTTACAAAATCATGTATTTTAATTTTCATAAGATACACAAAGCTGATGAATTGCACCTTATACATTGATACATTCACAAATATGCAAAAAATGTCAAACACCATAAAATAATAATAATCATAAGATCTCATGAAACTGCGTCTTAACTATTTAAACATTAAACATCAAATACATTCACATATTAAAAATGTCAAAAACACCATCAAATTAATTACCCTCATGTCATTCCACATCAATAAGACCGTTGTTTCATCAAAAATTGCATCAAACTAATTTCATCAAAAATATCTTAATTTGAACGGGTTTGGAACGACATGAGGGTAAGTAATTAATGACAGAATTTTCATATTTGGGTAAACTACCCTAGTCCTTGTTGTACTCCAGGATGAGTGAATACAATAAAATCCAAAAAAGTATAATAAATGCATTTACAAAGTCTCCTAAGTTGTCAAGCACCACCTCCTCTTCCAATGGAGACATTCAGCACACTTGACAGGGTCCTTGAAGTGCAACTGCTGCTGCTTACTATTTCAAGAATTCCCATTTTCATTACAGTTGTGTGGTTCTCCAATGGCTCTGTACTCTGTAAAAAAAAAAGTATAAAATAGCAATGTCAATATAAGTCTACATTAGAATTAGCAGCCTACATTACACCGAGCCATGTCTCATGGCAGCTTTCAATAAAGCAACTCCTCACAAATGACATCTAAGAGCTGTTATATCCAATAAGAACTACTGTTAAATACTCACTGTGAAATTCATAGTGGTTCCTTTTCTACAACAAATGGTGCCTCGTGAGCTCAGACCTAGCAATGGTGGGTTACACTAATGGGAACAAAAAAATAGTTATAGCAGAAAAGCATTCCTTGTGTCTCATACATTTCATATATTCATCATAAAGTGAGATACAAATAATTTAGTTCAATAACTTTAGGTAATTGAGAGATAGGGGTGTGCGATATTGACAAAAATTATCTCAATATTTTCTGGGATTTTATCGATAATGATAATTGGACAATATTTTGCTGTGTGTGTTATTGTGCTGGTATCTTAAGATACTAAATTAAGGACAGCCGGCTCCTAAAGTTTTTGATATGAATGATTTTGTTGGCAAAATAGAGCAAAACAGGCAATAATGTGTCTAAACACAAGTCCCTTTAATATTAACTTATAATGAAAAAAAACGCACTGTAAATGCACACGCACACTAGTCTAATCTTCATCACGTAACATTAATTTAATCGTGCACTCTGTAAGTTAGCCGTGTTTTGTTTGGTTTTTGCGATATACAGGATAATGTATACCGCAATGATATATATTTACAGTGAGGAAAATGAGTATTTGAACACCCTGCTATTTTGCAAGTTCTCCCACTTAGAAATCATGGAGGGGTCTGAAATTGTCATCGTAGGTGCATGTCCACTGTGAGAGACATAATCTAAAAAAAATCCAGAAATCACAATGTATGATTTTTAACTATTTATTTGTATGATACAGCTGCAAATAAGTATTTGAACACCTGAGAAAATCAATGTTAATATTTGGTACAGTAGCCTTTGTTTGCAATTACAGAGGTCAAACGTTTCCTGTAGTTTTTCACCAGGTTTGCACACACTGCAGGAGGGATTTTGGCCCACCTCCACACAGATCTTCTCTAGATCAGTCAGGTTTCTGGCCTGTCGCTGAGAAACACGGAGTTTGAGCTCCTCCAAAGATTCTCTATTGGGTTTAGGTCTGGAGACTGGCTAGGCCACGCCAGAACCTTGATATGCTTCTTACAGAGCCACTCCTTGGTTACCCTGGCTGTGTGCTTCGGTCATTGTCATGTTGGAAGACCCAGCCTCGACCCATCTTCAATGCTCTAACTGAGGGAAGGAGGCTGTTCCCCAAAATCTCGCAATACATGGCCCCGGTCATCCTCTCCTTAATACAGTGCAGTCGCCTGTCCCATGTGCAGAAAAACACCCCAAAGCATGATGCTACCACCCCATGCTTCACAGTAGGGATGGTGTTCTTGGGATGGTACTCATCATTCTTCTTCCTCCAAACACGTTTAGTGGAATTATGACCAAAAAGTTCTATTTTGGTCTCATCTAACCACATGACTTTCTCCCATGACTCCTCTGGATCATCCAAATGGTCATTGACAAACTTAAGTCGGGCCTGGACATGTGCTGGTTTAAGCAGGGGAACCTTCCGTGCCATGCATGATTTCAAACCATGACGCCTTAGTGTATTACCAACAGTAACCTTGGAAACGGTGGTCCCAGCTCTTTTCAGGTCATTGACCAGCTCCTCCTGTGTAGTTCTGGGCTGATTTCTCACCTTTCTTAGGATCATTGAGACCCCATGAGGTGAGATCTTGCATGGAGCCCCAGTCCGAGGGAGATTGACAGTCATGTTTAGCTTCTTCCATTTTCTAATGATTGCTCCAACAGTGGACCTTTTTCACCAAGCTGCTTGGCAATTTCCCGTAGCCCTTTCCAGCCTTGTGGAGGTGTACAATTTTGTCTCTAGTGTCTTTGGACAGCTCTTTGGTCTTGGCCATGTTAGTAGTTGGATTCTTACTGATTGTATGGGGTGGACAGGTGTCTTTATGCAGCTAACGACCTCAAACAGGTGCATCTAATTTAGGATAATAAATGGAGTGGAGGTGGACATTTTAAAGGCAGACTAACAGGTCTTTGAGGGTCAGAATTCTAGCTGATAGACAGGTGTTCAAATACTTATTTGCAGCTGTATCATACAAATAAATAGTTAAAAATCATACATTGTGATTTCTGGATTTTTTTTAGATTGTGTCTCTCACAGTGGACATGCACCTCGATGACAATTTCAGACCCTCCATGATTTCTAAGTGGGAGAACTTGCAAAATAGCAGGGTGTTCAAATACTTATTTTCCTCACTATATATATATATATATATATATATATATATATATATATATATATATATATATATATTCGTCTGTGATGATATTGTAATTGTTGTCTTAACGATGTGGGATTTGATTGCGGGGCCTTGCCCCCCCTAACAATTGAAAGATTTGACTAAATATTTGTTAATTAATAATGTTTTAAACTCAACAGTAAATATGCACATAATTGTAGTTATTTTAATATATTTTACTGTTATTTTTTGTAAATAATTTAATAAACAGAAATCAAACTTACTAATGGCTTATTTTATCTTATTTGCCTAAGAAGTTGGCGCGTGACGAATCTGCATTTTGGTGGATAATAGCCTATGCTTGCCTGTTGCATAATGACAAGAATGGATATTTAGCGGGGTTTTTACAACATACAACCTGTGATCCACAGGACTTGGGTAAAGTTGGTTTTATATTGGTACATTCGGACTTCTGCATTCAATTACTTTGTTAACCACACTACAATGGACATTCAGCGGATATTCGCAAGTAAGCATGACATTAAAACAATCCTCCCCCTTTTGATCGATTGTGAAAAAAATGTAGTAGGTTGACAATGATGTCGCTGATTAGAATTTGCAAAAAAATTACTTTATTGCATATATAATTAGAAAGTTATTGAACGCAGAAATGTGTGAATGTTGTGAATGTGCGAATATAAAACCAACTTTACAAGTATCCACAGGATGCTCCATTAGCAGCTCAGTGTTTTACATTTATGTCTGGAAAAGGACCATTTACATCCAGATGTAATTTAATGCACACAGAACAAAACCTAGAAATATATTTCAGAATATAAACTGCTTAATCGGCCATTTTCAGTAAGATTTAACGTTACTAAATGTGTTTGTGTGCCAGTGCGTTTAACTTGAATAATGTCCAACAGATATTTGTTTTAAAGCAGTGGGTAATTCACTCGTTGATTTGCTTAAACGCTACTTTGCGATTCTGTTGGCAAACATATTAATGGTGCATTCTATTCAATGTGTGTATTGCTAGTGCAGCAGAAATAGACAGCGCAGCCTTCACAAGTAATTTGCGTGCAATGTATCTGGTTGCCATGGCAACCTCACGCTGCTCTAATCATAGTAAAACTGCTTTTAATGGTACACGGACTGTGACTTTGTACGTTTACTACAGAAATGCTCAAATGTATTTAGCATCCCCCCACCACCCCCACCCCCACCCCCAAAGCTCAAACGTCAAGCCATGCCTACACCCCTACCGAGTCCTACCAGTACGGGCTAAACTAGGCTATAAACGCCAACAAGACACCAGTAAAGGCACAAATTCACTGTTATTCTGCAAAATACAATGTGAAACATGACTTAATAAATACAAAACTCAGTATACTCACCATAACTTTAATGATAGAAAATCCGTCTGTAAATGATGTTCTGTCACCCTTCAGCATCGGCTGCGCTCTCTCGCTTTCCCGCGCATAATAGTGTTGCCAACTAATTTTCAGAGAAAGTTGGGAGGTCGATTTGTTGCTAAAAGTTGCTAAATGATGTTGTGATGTCATTGTGTAATCATGACACAAAATTGTGTCACAACATCAAAAATTATATATTTTATATATGTTAATTTGTTAATTATTTTATAATTGGTAATTAATTAATAATTTGCTTGCAAAATAATATGCATAATATAATATTAAAATATAAATAACTGTATTTTAAATACATTGAATTATTGAACACTTGTGCATTTTTGAATGATTGCAATTTAAGTATTCTTTTAACAGCTAGTAAACTAGTAATACTACACATTCTCAACAATTATGCTTTAAGCAGTGTATTAGTAGTTAGTTAGTATGCTACACTCTAAGAAAAGTCTGTAAAAAATAAGGCACAGCCTACAATGTTAATATGAAAGAATTTTCCGAATTGGTTTTTACCTGCGTTTTTAAGTTCGCATTGTGTTTTCGAGGTTATAGCATAGGGTTACAATGGATAATGGATAATGTCCTGGAAAATTACTAGTATCTTTTCCAATTTTCTTACAGTATACTATCTGATCAACAATCGCAGGTTACACACAAAATTGCTAAATTGGCAACAATGCACGCACAGGAATTTGAATTCACTACAGCAACGGTTTCTTTCAGGCGCATGCGTACACGCGTTTTTTGCTGCAAAGCTTGTTCGGCTAACACAGATTTTTCACTTCTGCTTGAAAGATTGGCTGAGCACAATTTATTATGTTCGGTGAATGTATATTTTTAATTTTAACTTCAGACCTTCAGCTAAAATTACTACAATACATTTTTTTTTGTTTGGGGACAATTATTGGGATGCAATTTGTTGAGCCAATATTTATTTATCAGTTTCCACAATTTTTCAAAATGTAATTTTTTTTAGTTTAGTAAAGATCATGTTCTATGAGGATATTTTGTAAATTTCCTACCATAAATATATCAAAACTTAATTTCTGATTAGTAAAATGCATTGCTAAGCATAGCTGCTTTTTTTTGCACCCTCAGATTCCAGATTCTCAGTCGTATCTCGGCCAAATATTGTCAGATTGTCAGACGACAAAAATATTTACATAAATTGGTTTTGTGGTCTGTATATACATACAGTCAAACCAAAAATTATTCAGACACCAGATATAATTTTTTATATTTTTATACTAAATGGTGCAGGACACTAATAGGTCAGTGAGGATAGCAAAATAAAGTAAAATGTGACATATTATGAATGAATATTATACTCCAAAATTCTTCATACAGTGGACTACCAGTAAAATTGATAAAAAATTGGAACCAAAAATTATTCAGACACTTTGACCTGACCATGTTTTTCTTAAGTGCTTTTTCTTTAATTGCTAATGTGACCTTTTTACACCACAGACTGAACAAAATTAAGCATTGCTTGGTAACTGGTTGACCTAAATTGGTATTATCTAATTGTGTACTTAAATTTAACAGCTGACAGCTATTCAACCTAATGTTGTGATGTTGTACAGTGGCAATAAAGCATGCCAGATTGTGGTAGTTTACTGCATTCAGAAAGCAAGGTCTGAAATAGTGCCGTACAATTTGTGTTCAGCACAGATTTTTTGCCATATTTGCAGCGATATGTATTTGCATAATTCCTTCAGTAAATCGAGAGCTTAAACAATGTAAAAGCGCATGCACATAAATGGCACTATCAGCAGCCACAATCCATTCTTAGTGAATCACCCTCCACCCTCCCCTGTCTTTTTCTGCTTTTGCCCTCACAATGCACCGGGATGGCATTGGCTCTCGAAATAGATGGGATATACAGACACGTAGCAATTCTTATAAAGAGGCTCTACAATTACAACATCACTTCTCGGCCACTCTCACGCAAGAGGTCATTTAGCAGTTGCATAACAATAACTCTTATCGAACTGATCTTCAGACACACACTTCCACTCTCTCATTCACACACCAATGCCACACTACACAATGGCTTTCAGCAGTTCAGACTGTACAGCTGAACAAAGATAGAGAGAAGAATGGAAAGGGGAAGTGAGAACAAAGAAAAAGAAAAAAATAGAGAAATTAATTTGAATTTGGAGCAGTTTGATGTCGACATTGCTTATAGTTTGACAGTTTCAGACCCAGAAAATGGTACATAACAGAGCAGTAGTGTCTATCAAACTCACTGTCGTTGCATACTAATTAGTCATGAGCACACACTCAAAAGATGAGCATTTAAAAGATTATTTGACTCAATTATGAAATCAATGATTTATTTGACCATCAAGGAATCTTGACAAAGACTCAATCCTGTTACATGCCAGAATCAAACATCTAACACACATACCATTACTTACAACACATTAATGAGGGCTAGTTTTAGACACACACAACATACTGTAAACATCTCACACACCTGAATCAGTTTTCTTCAGTGTTTAGTATTCACCCTGTTGTTCTGCACAGCTTGTGTTTCTCAAGGTCAGATCTGCCTTTTGGGAATCGATGGAGTGCAGTTGCAGCACAATGTCAGATCTGAGGAGCCACAGATGCCTGTTTGCCCCCAGTGACATAATACACACACGTGCACACACAAATATGCCCATGCAAACAATCATGCACGGTCACACACACCGAAGCAGTATTACACACCGATCAAGGACTAGCTGTGCTGCTAACACTGTTCTTTGTCATTGCATGTATGACTAAAAATAATCATTAGATTCTTTGTAGTGATGAGAAAATAGGAGATAAAACAACCTGCTTTGCTACCCAAGGTACATGATCCTTTTAAGTAGCAAAGATTTCTACAAAGCTTCATCTGTTTCTGCACAAATAACTATACACAGTCAATGGCAAACACACTGCAATTCCTAGAAAACAATGTGCAGATTGCATGATGTTGCACATATTGCATCATCTACAGATTTATTTATCTTTTGTCTTGACTATGAATAAAATTGAGCCCATTCACTGCTGACTGGCAGCACCTTCCATAATAGCCCATACTGCAAATGCCATATTGGATAGTTTCTGGTCAGACTACATCAGACAGGCTTTATTAGATCTCTTTGTCCCTACAAAGCCTGGGGATTCTGTTAAAATGCTAATCAGGCTCAGAATAACTCTGGCGTTGGGTGCAACCATGAAAAGTTTAAGCACATGTGCACATCACAGAGGTTAGCCTACCTTTTCTGATTTAATGTGTTATCGGTGAAATTGGGAAAAGGGGAGAATGCTAAAGAAGCAGTGAGCCTGATAACATCGAACATCTAAAGCATCTCCAGTGAACTCCACAGACTAGCCCGCTGCAGTTTGGTTAATAAATGAATTCCTGTGTTTGCCACAGATAATTAGCTGTTTTTGCTTTTTGGTGTCTGGTCCCTGTTGACTCTCTAGCTGAGAATACCTCCAAGTTCAATGCATTTATTCATTGGGCTCCTCTCATGTCTTTGAACCGCCTCTTCTCCAGCACTCTGCAGTGAACATTAAATAAGGAGTGAAGCACAGCTGCGTCATCTTGGGCCTTCTCAGCCTCCAGGCACTGAAAGTTTTGTGCAGTGCAGATTTGAAAAAAAAATTTTTTTATAAGTGGTACAAAGAAAGTTGTGCAGGAGGGATCGCTTTCACATTAGCATTGCATGTAGATAACAGCTTTAATACTCTTTTAAAGATAAAAATGTCCAGTCTCTGAGACTTGCAAGTAGTGTAACAGTTCAGCTGACATACTCTGAGCAGAAGTGAAACATCTATAGAAAATTACACTAAATCCTTTCTTTCCAATTAACAGCTTCACTATCAGTACCCTGTGCTGATCATGCAGTCAAATGTGTGAAATAAAAGGGTCAAACTAACTGAATTTAATTCACTGTTCTGTACTGTTATTCAGTTGTCTAGTTTGTTCTTTTCTTTGACTGACTTTAGTCAAAGTTTTACATTCAGATTAATAATTCAACAAAAGATTCCATCACAAAGAGATGAAGCCATCTTGAGGCCATATTTAAGTTTACAAATGAGGCCACTATTCTGAAAAGCATCATAAGAAGCAGAGATTAGAAAGCTTTATTAACCTGAAACATTTATGAATTCACTTTTGTTCTTTAGTCATAATTGCTATGTTAGATTATGCAATTTAAGATTTATTAATTCAGCAGATGCTTTTATCCAAAGTGATTTACAAATGAGGGATACTACAAAAAATGCACTGCATCATTGGAAACAGAACGAAAAGTGCTGTTATACAAAGCTCCAGAATTGACCTGAAAATTACGAGCCAGTAGAGAAATAAAGGGGAGAACCTGTGACTCTTTGAAACAACAGAAAGAGAATAGTACAGTTAAGTAAGTGCATTAAGAGCTGTGTCAGACCTTTTTTTGATGGTAGAATCAGGACTCAGCTGTTCTGATGGAGTTGGTAAGATTAATATGCTCTGCCAGGTTCGCTGAAGACCACCGCTGCCACTTTCTGGATAATTTGCAGTTGTATACAGCACATACAGCAAGGCTGGATTAAAGAGCACTGCAGTAGTCTAGTTTAGGGATGACTAAAGCCTAGATGAGGAGTGGTGCAGCATGCTTAGGTAAGAAAGGTCTGATTTTACTGGAAAATCCATGTGCCTGAATGATACAGTTGGTCCCAGAGATGTTGTCTGAATCCAAAAGAGGAGAGAGCCAAGCACAGAACCCTGAAGTACCCCATGCTTAGCTGATCCATTTTCCTGCTCTTTTGTTATTTATATTTAATATAAAGCAAAATTTAGCTTAGAATAAGCATATTTACAATGAAAATGGAGTGGAATAATGAAGAGGAAAAATAAACAAATTAAATAATGTTAAATAACATGTTTCATTTCATATAAATATACATTTTAGTGCTGTTAAACGATTAATCGCGATTAATCACATCCAAAAAAAAAAAAAAAATCATTTAGATAATATATGTGTGTGTACTGTGTATATTTATTATGTATATATGAACACACACACATGTAAAATATTTACATGTATATACATTTATATATTTATATTCTTATATTTTATATTATATATAAATATATTTAATATGTAAACATAGCATATTTTTCTTAAATATATACATGCATGTGTTTGTATTTATATATACATAATAAATATACACAGTATACACACATATTATGTAAACAAAAACTTTTATTTTGGATGTGATTAATCGTTTGACAGCACTAATACATTTATATGCAGGGAGAGAGACAGAGGGTGCAACAGTATTTAAGGGGCTTAGATGGAAATGTATTAACAATCTATTCATTTTATTATTTGTTTTATTATAATTGTATTCATTTTATTTCACAAACTATGTTTCCATTTAGGAGATTCTATTCATTCTCAGGTTTAACTATTGAATGTTGCTCTAAAGGAGAAAGAACACAAAATGATCTAATCTATTTTTAATCTATTTGTTTTCTATTCCATTATCAGCTCTCTCTCGTTCTCTGTCTCACTGCCTCTCTTTGTTTGTCTTCTACTTTCTATTTTTTTAGATAATAAAATTACTGAAATGTGCTGGTTAAACTCTGCATCCTTTGGGTGCACTCCAGACATAATCAGTATATCAAAGAGCTTAAGGCTGTTATATAACTCAAGAATATTGTAATGGTCAGCGACATCTATAAATGTTTTAACGAGTAATGAGTTACAAAAGTAGTGGGCCGGTAGATGTTTGTTTGCTGTGGATATAGCCATTATATTTTTACTAAATTTAACATGTTTTGTACTGCTGTGATAATTCTGACCTGGCCATTACCAAGAATGTGTTTTGTGGATTTAAGTGAAGCAGGTCATGGAAAGTGTTTCCCTGACTAACTTGCCACATTTCTCATCTTTCAACTTATTCAGCTTTATATAATGCAATAACTGAAAGGCAGAGAAAATAGTATAAGGCTATAGAAGCATAAGTGTAGCAGACCACTTAAACATAGAGTTCATTCATGACGCATCCCATACTTCAGTCTGTTTACTTAAAAATAAATGTACAATGATTAAAAAAGCTCTGCCTGGTAGGCAGTCTAATGGAAAGGATACTAAAAGGTAGCAAAATGTCCTGACTAAAACAATATCAGGAAAAAGGTTTTACATACCATTTCTACACACTATGACTTTGTGTATGTTTTATTGACACTTTCACTGAAGTTCCACTGGTGACACTTCACCAATTTTCCAGAATTTTCCAAATTCTGGCTCTGTACTCACCCCCACCTCCACATGGTCTGAACCTCTGTCATCTTGCTTGTGCAAAACCTCAAAGTAGTATCGCCGCGAGGACATGAGACTGCAGAGAAAGGGAGAGAGGGGGGAAAAGAGGAGAATTAAAGTGAAAGAAAGAGAGGGCAGTGGACACTCTCAGAGAGCTTTAGAGGGACAGACCAGATGAGGAAAGGAAAAACAGTGGCAGATGCGAAGATGAAAAATGCACATTGCACCATAGGGCACTGGAAGACGTGTACATTGTTAGTGACAGAATTCCTAAGGTGCCTTCTCATCTACTCAAAGAAGCACTATGATCTTGTTCAACAACTAGAAAAACAGAGATTACTAGTTAAGTTAAAGGGACAGTCGTGGCCTAATGGTTAGAGAGTAAAGCCCCATTCACACCAAGAACGATAACTATAAAGATAACTATAAAGATAAAGGTATTAGCGTCCACACGATATCGTCTGTTTATTCTAAGCGTGCGCGCGTCTGCCGCTTTAAATTCACGAGCTCCTTACAGCAGGATGGATTCTGATTGGCTGTCAATGTCTGTATCGTTCATCAGCTGGAAAAAAATCGTTCTGGGAGTGATTCCAACGATATCGTTTCTCTGTGCCTTTATTGTTATAGTTGTGGTGTGGACACTGCTATTCTTTAATATTGAGAATGCTTTTTAGAACTATGTCTTTATCGTTATATTTATAATTATCATGCTTGGTGTGAATGGACCTTTAGACTCGAGTGTCAGTACCGGCAGGATGGGGTAGGATTAAGGGATCTGAAACATGGTCATACAGAATAAGGCATTAATATGTGCTATATAAGGACTAATAAACAGCCAATATGTGATCCTGGACCACAAAACCAGTCTTAAGTCGCTGGGGTATATTTGTAGCAATAGCCCAAAATACACTGTATGGGTCAAAATTATAGATTTTTCTTTTATGCCAACATCACTATTATATTAAGTAAAGATCATATTCCATGAAGATATTTAGTAAATTTACTACTGTAAATATATCAAAAGGTCGTTTTTGATTAGTAATATGCATTGCTAAGAATTCATTTGGACAACTTTAAAGGCAATTTTCTCAATATTTTGATTTTTTTTTCACCCTCAGATTCCAGATTTTCAAATAGTTGTATCTCGGCCAAATATTGTCCGATCCTAACAACCCATACATCAATGGAAATCTTAGTTATTCAGCTTTCAGATGATGTATAAATCTCAATTTCGAAAAATTGACACTTAAGACTGGTTTTGTGATCCAGGGTCACATATGATAGTTGTCATGGTACACACAGCAGGGAGGAACAAGGAACACGGAGACGAGGATAAACTTCAAAATAATAGTCTTTAATGTAGACATCAGGGCAGGGCAAGACAAGGCAAGGCAAGGCAGACACAGACAGGAACACCGGGGAGTAATGAGTAGACCAGACCCAAAACTAACTAAACAGGCATGAACTAAATACACATGACAATTACTGATAATTAGACACACCTGAACTGAATAAACTAATAATCACACAGAACAAGGACAGGAACATGACCAAATATGGAAACAAGAGGCGGGAACACATGACACACACGACAGAGGACTGACAATAGTAATATGCATGCTAATAAGCAACTGGTTAAAAGTGAGTAGTATTCCCTAATCTAAACTGTTACTGAAATCACATTACAGTACACTTTATTTAACATTAATTGCTTGTCAATACATTTGGCAGTACATTTTAACCGTATTTCAATACAGTATAATAAGTATATAATACATATTTCAAGACAATTTTATGAAACTGCATATAAAGATGCATTTATGTCCTACCTAATTGGGTAAAAAACGCAATTGCCTCTATCTGCATTTAATCTAAATAAAACCTATAATACATTTTAATTTAATCAGTCAACATGCAAAGTATCTGAAAACATTACATTCATTTCACACTAAAATAAAGTGCAAACGATAAGCATTCTAGGGGTGACTTCCAATAGTTGAATAGTTGATTAAAAATAAAACAAGTCAACATAATAATACAAAGCTATGGTGACAGTATCAAAATAAGCAATAAGGACAGAGAGGCTGTGACATGTGCTTGTTAAAAAATGTTTTAGCAAAAGTCACCCAATGTTAAAGAAAATTTCAAAGAAACACCTTTCTAAACTCAGAAATGCTACTGCAGGTTCTTTTTCCCAAATAATTGGGTGAAAACACTTGTGTAATCTATCTTTATGTATAAACAGACCACAGGATTTGAATTTCTTTTAGCAAGATGATTTCATCTTAGAAAAGACAAGTCACAGACAGACACATGAATAGGAGCTTGTATTATGACACATGATTATTCTTTAGATGTTTTTCTGGAGTTGCTTTGATTAAATCAGCCAAGTACAATTCATATTGCAATGCAACTCACTGTGACAGCATGAGAAGGTGAAGGCTGTGCTACAAAGACAACTGCCTTTGTGGAAAAGATGTGTTTAATTGGGTAACACTTTACAATGCAGGTGCACAAATATGCATTCAACAATGCTTAACTAATGCACAGATAATCATGAGTTAATGTATAACTCATGATGAACTAAACCATTTATTAGTGATTACTGCATCAGCAACTAATGAACATTCGATATGATTCAAAGATTAAGTAATCAATAAATCGTCATTAGTTAAATGTGTCATAATGTATTAATTACCTAATAACTTATTATATTAACTAATGAAGTCCATTTATATGTTAATTACCACATTGGCTCAAAGCCATGCTTTTAAACTTCCAGTTGTCTGCAACTAATGATTTGCAAAGGTGTCATTATGTTATATTACTTGTTGAGGCACAGAACTATTAACTAATTGTCAAGTAATATGTCACTGTGGTTATAGATTTTTAATTAGTTAGTCATGTGTCTCAACAAGTAAAGTCACACCATAATGATACCCATGCAAATCATTAGCTAATGATTAATTAAAGCAGACAATTGGAAGTTGAAATGCATGCTTGAAATGAACCCATTGTGGTAATTAACATATGAATTAATACTATTAGTTAGTATAATATGTCATTAGGGAATTAATACATTATGACACATTTAACTAATAACAATTTATTGATTACTTAAAACTATGAATCATATAGAATGTTCATTAGTTACTGATGCAGTAATTATTAATAAATGGTTTAGTTCTTCATGAGTTACACATTAACTCATGATTATCTGTGCATTTGTTAAGCATGAATTAATGCACATTAGTGTCGCCGTATTGTAAAGTGTTACCTTTAATTGTATTCAATTGTTCTTCAAATCTTACAGTCACAATGAAATCAAAATCGACAATTCTATTATTGTTATTATTCAACATCATTATTACTATTTTAAATGAAGGTGCCCTTGTAATCTACAATAACTTCCCCTCGCCCTCACAACGACGTCTCTTTTAGTATCTGATCAGCTGTGTGATACAGGACAAAAATCCCTCCAGCAACCTGTCACTCACATGAGATTGCAGCAATAGAAAACGACAAAAATCCAACGATCCAATCAATTCCCACAATCTAGTCTTGCCCTACTTTTTTTTTCTTGTTCAAGAAGCCAATTTCCCTAGGATGTCCATCACAATTCCACTTATGCCATGTATACACTACACGGTTTTTAAAGTCGTCGGATTGCTGTTCCTTTCACACTGCAAACCGTTTGGGTATCATGAAGTTGACTGCACAGTACACAACTTATCGGCAACTGTGCGTCACACATTACACTATTTCACTAGGAAAGAATCCCCGACATCTCTCCTACTATGACTTATTTTATGTACACATACAGGTGCATCTCAATAAATTAGAATGTCATGGAAAAGTTAATTTATTTCAGTAATTCAACTCAAATTGTGAAACTCGTGTATTAAACAAATTCAATGCACACAGACTGAAGTAGTTTAAGTCTTTGCTTCTTTTAATTGTGATGATTTTGGCTCACATTTAACAAAAACCCACCAAATCACTCTCTCAACAAATTAGAATATGGTGACATGCCAATCAGCTAATCAACTCAAAACACCTGCAAAGGTTTCCTGAGCCTTCAAAATGGTCTCTCAGTTTGGTTCACTAGGCTACACAATCATGGGGAAGACTGCTGATCTGACAGTTGTCCAGAAGACAATCATTGACACCCTTCACAAGGAGGGTAAGCCACAAACATTCAAAGAAGCTGGCTGTTCACAGAGTGCTGTATCCAAGCATGTTAACAGAAAGTTGAGTGGAAGGAAAAAGTGTGGAAGAAAAAGATGCACAACCAACCGAAAGAACGGCTGCCTTATGAGGATTGTCAAGCAAAATCGATTCAAGAATTTGGGTGAACTTCACAAGGAATGGACTGAGGCTGGGGTCAAGGCATCAAGAGCCACCACACACAGACGTGTCAAGGAATTTGGCTACAGTTGTCGTATTCCTCTTGTTAAGCCACTCGTGAACCACAGACAACGTCAGAGGCGTCTTACCTGGGCTAAGGAGAAGAAGAACTGGACTGTTGCCCATTGGTCCAAAGTCCTCTTTTCAGATGAGAGCAAGTTTTGTATTTCATTTGGAAACCAAGGTCCTAGAGTCTGGAGGAAGGGTGGAGAAGCTCATAGCCCAAGTTGCTTGAAGTCCAGTGTTAAGTTTCCACAGTCTGTGATGATTTGGGGTGCAATGTCATCTGCTGGTGTTGGTCCATTGTATTTTTTTGAAAACCAAAGTCACTGCACCCGTTTACCAAGAAATTTTGGAGCACTTCATGTTTCCTTCTGCTGACCAGCTTTTTAAAGATGCTGATTTCATTTTCCAGCAGGATTTGGCACCTGCCCACACTGCCAAAAGCACCAAAAGTTGGTTAAATGACCATGGTGTTGGCGTGCTTGACTGGCCAGAAAACTCACCAGACCTGGGGAATCTATGGGGTATTATCAAGAGAAAAATGAGAAACAAGAGACCAAAAAATGCAGATGAGCTGAAGGCCACTGTCAAAGAAACCTGGGCTTCCATACCACCTCAGCAGTGCCACAAACTGATCACCTCCATGCCACGCCGAATTGAGGCAGTAATTAAAGCAAAAGGAGCCCCTACCAAGTATTGAGTACACATACATTAAATGAACATACTTTCCAGAAGACCAACAATTCACTAAAAGTGTTTTTTTTTTTTTATTGGTCTTATGAAGTATTCTAATTTGTTGAGATAGTGAATTGGTGGGTTTTTGTTAAATGTGAGCCAAAATCATCACAATTAAAAGAACCAAAGACTTAAACTACTTCAGTCTGTGTACATTGAATTTATTCAATACACAAGTTTCACAATTTGAGTTGAATTACTGAAATAAATGAACTTTTCCACGACATTCTAATTTATTGAGACCTGTACACACCAAATCAACTGAGCATTAGCAATCAGCATTACAAGCATTTGTGTGTGTGTGTGTGTGTGTGTGTGTGCGTGCGTGTTTGTTGTCCTTCTAATGGCAGTTTGTTTTTCCTGTGTACTGAGAGCTCAAGTCAATAAATGTTTTAAGACTACAAAAGAAAGGAGTGGCCAGTAGATCAGGGCTAGATTGAGACAGGCTTAAGGGGGTACAGAATGGAGTTTTAATTGGCTGACTAATTGCCTGGCTCCATCTGAAAGTGTTCTGCTCAATAATTGAATAGGACTGAGTGATGAGAGAGATAAAGAAAGAGCGTATTCAGGCAATGCCCACATGAACACACTCTCAACAGACTGCTGTAGCAACACAGTAAGCTTGTTTGAGATGTCAAACAACTCACAAGGGCAGACTTCTATATAAGCAAAATCTACATGAGCAAAAGCAGATTCTGCATTTGTATTATTTGTACCAATGTTGTAGATGCATTTGAAATATTGCTTTTACATGAAGATAAATGGCATAATCCAACAACTGCTATTTAATTCTACCAAAATCTGCTTTTTCCATCTATTTATAAGTGAAAAAAGAATTCACTTAAGAGTATGATGACAGTGTACAGAAAACAAATGGCATTACTCTAACTCTATATTTTACTATATTTTACATCTATTTTACTCTATATTTTAATCTATATCAGAACAGTCACATTTGTTCTAAGCAAATGGAGTGTTCCAGTGTAATGTCGGCAAAGTGGAAAGTTTGTCTGAAGACCTCACCTTATGTCTTGTGGTGCTCACTTCTGATTATAGTGTTTATTAGAAAGGGAATACTGATGTCCATCATTTAACCTCCAAAAATGGTTCCTGCAAATTAACCATGTGCAAATTTACACGTCAACAGCAGCCTAGTTTAAATAAAATTTTAAAAAGTATTAAATTCAGACCACTCACTCATGTGCCACATTGCATTTCTCTCTGTAGCCTTGATTTATTTATCTAAATTTTTTTTTTTTTTTGATGACTGCACCCACTATCCTGACTTCATTTATGGATGCTTCAGACATTTGCATAAACCCAATGAAACATGAAAGTAAGCATTGGCACACAAATTTGAATTAAAAACAAACCTTAGAAGGGAGATTGCTAACTGTTTTAAAATGCAAATTCCCTATTGAGTAAAGTTTGTTTCTTGTTTGTTCATTTGGGCAAGTAAGTGAGTAATTTATGCACAGATTAGTGGATAACAAACAGACAGAACAATCAATGACTTCATCAGAATAAGAGCTGCCTTAACTAAATACAGAAAGACAGAACATAATATAATCCATTGAATTTGACAGTATAAAATTTAGGATGGAGTTTTGGGATTACACTTTACTTTTGTATTAAATTGTAAAAAAAAAAAAAAAAAGGAACAGTACATTTACAGTTAATTATACATTATTTATATTATTTATGTACGTTATTTAAAGCACTTTTAAACTTGCAGTTTTGATAAATATTCAAAAAGTGCTAATGTAAATGTACTAGTATTAGAATTCAATCTGATGAATGTCCTTTTGTAAATGCAGTGAACTGAAACTGCTTTTAACATCCCCTAGCACACTTGTGACAGATACTTCTAGAATGTCAAGAGATGTTGACCTCTGCTGGCCCTGCAGAACTGGCATATTCCCATAAATGTCACATGCAATATCTGAGACTCCTGGAGTTATTCTGCCCTTTCTTTCCTTCAGCCATGGAGGGCAAACCAGATATACTACATTCTATTATGTAAGTGATAAAAAGACTATACAGTACACTCTGTATATGCACAAGAGTAAGACACAGAGTCTCATTTGCTAATGATGATAATAATAAATGTAATGTTATAATAATAGCCTGAAAATTCAGTCTTATTTCAGAATAACAAAAATTATCTGGGATAGGTTTTGCATAAAAATGCAGTCAATAATGAGTAGGCTAGCCCTCTATATAAGGCGTTTTTCATTTTGGTTCTCAGAGTGGTGCACTCAAAAATCTTGCTGAATGTCATCTTATGTGCGAACACATCTATGTAGATAAAGAAAGAAAATGCAAGCACAAAATAGATTAAGGAGAGTTTGTATGGAAAGCCTCTATATGGAAATTGTTTAGGCATGTATTATAACTTTTACTACTATGTACCATGGATTAAGCTAATTACTACATAATCCACATTCATCAGCACAAATAGAAACAACAAAACAAAACACAAATTCAATCTGATGTCAATTCTGCACAAGATTAGTTTTACGCCTTCATAAAATCATTAACCAACATGTAATCATTTGTGATTATCATAAGTTATAGACACTACCATGCATAGAACTGAGAAAACATCAAAAAGACAAAGATGGAAAAGAAACTGGAGTGGAATCTATACTCTCTGAATATGTAAAAAGATTCAGGAATTCAAGTTAGATACCTAAACTTGACATCAGAGGTTTGTGGGTTGCTGGATGTGATACTATCTCATGTTCGGGGTATCTTTGTGTCTCAGTCCTAACAAATAATAGCAATGCAGTGAAACTGCAGGCACGGAGCGGATGACATTTTAACATCATCTCTCCATCTGACATTTCCACCGGATTGCTATCTCTACTGTGTGTAACATGCTTTGTAAAGAACATCTTCCTGGTTTCTGTCATCCGCGACTGAAAGGTGTGTCTCGCCTCTTGATTGCTCTGTAAACTTTTCACCGTAGTTCATTAGTGCATTATTTTGCCCAGCAACTGTGGGAATTCCAGACGATCCTGTCAGACGTCTGCCCTGTTTACGCTCTAAATCCAGCCCATTAGTCTTTACGATGCAACAGCCTACTCTGCTCTGTCTGTGTCACCAAACTAACAAGCTCCAATTGAAGGGCAAAATGAAAGCAAACAGAGAACTGAGGTAGGTAGACAGAAAGTCGTCTAACTTGGGCTGCATAGAAGTCAAAAAGTTTATATCCTGACATCCTCAACTAGAAAAGCAGAGGATATCAAAGACACTCTTGTGGCAGTTTGAACCGGTGCCAGGCCATTGTCAAAGCTCAGTGAAAAGAGGAGGCACTTCTCTGCGTTTCCCTCTGGAGTGCCAATGAGCATGCTCATTTTTTATTGGCACTAAAATATTCTGGAACATGTACATGCTCGCTTTTAGACTGACACTGCTGATGAATAATTCAATGCCACACACCACTCACACTGAAGCTCCACTGAAGCACCAATCAGCAGTGGTTGGAGAAGACCGACAAGGGCGATTAAAACGGACGAGATGACACTTCACTCTGACAAACTACTATTTAATGTGTCCCTTGTGATTCACAATCACACTGTCAGTACAGACACCTATTGGGCAGCGTGCTTGTTATAGTAACTCCCCCTGACGTTTGTTCATTCAACAATGAAGTTGAGCATGTGCTGTCTTCGATGTCTTGTAACAACCTTATGATTAAGGGCTTAAAGCATATGGTTTACACAGCTGGATTTAATAAGCAGATAATGAATGGCTGAATATATCTTGTATGTTTTTACACATTCACAAAGTTCGATGGAATTTAAATTCATATTACAAATCACAATAGATGTGGGATGGATTTGCATCTTCAGACCTGCTGCTGAACATCAAAAGAAGTGAAAAACGAAGAAAAAAAATCTGTGAAGTATTCATTTAAAAAAGATATGACAAGAAAATGTGTTACCATGACTGTGTGATCTGCACATCTTGTTTCACTCATTGCTGCTCATACAGAGTACAGCATACTTAACAGATTTACTATATAACTGTATAAAGCAATGAGCTGGCAAGTACCTTTCCAAGCTGAAGACAATCCACTGTGTAATATGCATTTAATTATGGTGGTAAATCCAGGAAACATATGCTGTATGACACTCACCGCACAGGTTTGGAAGTTTGAGATCTGAACTTGCTGAACTCTCCTGGAGCTGTCCACTCTGAGCCATGCTACATGACAACAGACAACAGAGACTGTAACTCATCTCTAGCCACACACACAGGACACACAATATTAAGGGTTGTGCTATTCAGAATTGAACTGAGAATGCATTTTGAATTCCAATCAAATTCCTGAATTTGAAGTTAAATTGAGGTAGAAAATAGGAAGCAGACTTGCAATTTGAATTTGAATATGCGGAAGCAGAATAAAATGAATTGAAATTGAAAGTAATGTCATGGCAAACTTTAAATGTCAGCTTGACAAATCCTTGTGTGAAAGTTTGAAAAGTTTAAATCCTTGAAGTAGACAGACAGACAGACAGACAGACAGACAGACAGATAGACAGATAGATAGATAGATAGATAGATAGATAGATAGATAGATAGATAGATAGATAGATAGATAGATAGATAGATAGATAGAATCACAGATTGACAGACAGGCAGAACACTATATAGTGGAGATCAATCTATAAATACTTGATTTTTTTCTGAAATATTGTAAATCTTCATCACTCAATGAAGGAATATCAGCTGTAGGTATACCACTGTTCTACTAACATATATTCCAAGGCATTTCAACAAAAACCTTTATTTTGTGGAAAACACAAAATTACAGAACAATAACCACTGTAGCACAAAAGAAGATTATAACTAAAATTTTGGCGGGTTACAGCTGTCAGAAATTAGTAGGAAGTGTACAGGCCCCTGCTACACTGATGTGAGCTTGGTCCTCTCTTCCCTCACTCTCTTCCATAGTTTGGTGACTGTAGTGGGCTTCTTAGCCATAACTTTGTTGCCAAGGATTTTCCAGATATTTTCCTCTGGGCCGTCCATTTACCTATTTTGCAGTGTGAAAAATGAAAATTGCAGGCTGATTGGGAGATGCTTGCAGGGAAGGAACTGCATGTTGTTGAAGGAGGTTCTGATAAACAATTGCATTCACGCTGCCATGTATCTGTATGAGACGACCAATTCCTGCTGCAGAAAACATCCCCCAACATGACACTTCCTCCTACACCTTTCACTGACTTCTTCACGCACTCGGGCTTCAGTCTTTCCCCAGTCTGACGCCAAACAAAATGTTTCCCATCAGACCCTAATAAATCAAACATGCTCTCATTACTCAAGTGAACATTGGACCAGTTATCCTCTGTCCACACAACATGCTATTCAGCAAAGGTGAGCTTAGCCTTTTGATTCTCTCTGCTGATGAGAGATTTTGTCACTGCAGCGTTCACTCTTAGTCCGACTTCTCTTTAACATGCAGAGACATATCCATACCCTGTTCAGCACTGAACTGGCAAGCAATTCCAGCTGCAGTGTTGAACCGATTCCCCATTGAGAGTCTCCGCATTATCCTCTCCTCTCGTGAATTTGTCTTATGTGGACGACCAGCCTTTTTGGGGGACTTGAATGAATTAGTGTCATTGTAAAGCTGCAATATTCAAGAAATCACAGAAATGGCCCACTCTCTCAACCAACCTTTTGGCTTCATCTAGACAACCTCCTGTCACAGGGTTTCATTCAATTTTTTTTTCAAGCGGCCCGCCATCTTGCAATCTCAGTGAAACTGGGAGGAATGCTGCCAGTTAAATACGGTTTGTCAGAAAATTAAGGAAATTAGCACGAGGTTCCAGATTAACACCAATAACTTGTGGGTATCTGCACTCTCAGAAATAAAGGTACAAAAGCTGTCACTGGGGCGGTACATTTTCAAAAGGTACATGTTTGTACCTAAAGGGTCCATTTTGGTACCTCAAGGTACATATTAGTACTTAAAGTGTACATATTTGAACCTAATAGGTACAAAAGTGTACCTTTTGAAAAGGTACCGCCCCAGTGACAGCTTTTGTACCTTTATTTCTGAGAGTGTGTAAGTGTTCTCTAATTTTGTGTTATTTTTCAAATATCTCATTTAAGATTTTATACTGTTCTTCAGAACACAATGTATGAAATATGCTTTAAAAAACTGCCCTTCTCCTCCTTATAGGACTTGAAATTTAGGAAATTGTAGGTTGTTCTGCAATTTTGATCTCCACTGTATAGACAGACAAATAGATAAGAAGTGCGGCCAGGTTTATTTAAGGCTCATATATCATAGTACACACCTGTCCCACGTACACCAGGAGCCGGGCATTGAGCGGACTCTCATCTGAGCTCAGCCACAGTTCAGAATTATCATCCGATGCTATGGCAAACTGGAAATCCCCTGAAATAAATAATTTATCATTTACAGAGATGTACTGCATAACTTTATGACCTAACCTGCAGGTTCAGAATTCTAAGCTTGCTTTGATAAGATGTTGTTTTGTCAGTCACAGGTATCTCACAGCAGTCTATAACCCAGTAGTGCTACCCAATGGCTTTATTCTGCTTGTCAGTATTTCTCTAGTATATACCTCAAACTGACAATCGTTTTTCCTTCTCTTATTATCTTGTGAGCTTGTGCGCCAGTCAAAAGCCTGACTCAGCGACCCTAGTTATTTGCTAATGAAAACAATCTCATAACTTTTCCCCACAAACACGAGCATGCCTGCATGCATCAAGGCTCATATAGTAGTCCTCACAGCAGCTTTTCTTATCAGGTTAGGCAGAGTGTGCAGAATTTGCTGACTGTGGGGGATCTATTGAAATAACGTTTCTGTGTGCCTTTAGATGTCAGCTTGGGCAATGTTCAGGTCTCTTACACCTCACTCAAACTTGCTTTGAGGAACATTTTGAACATAAAGAAACCGATGTGTATGTATTGTATGTGTGTGAAGGTACAGCACAAAAGTTTGAAAACCTGGAATTGTGCACGAACCACTTCTAATGTGATCCTATTAATAACCTTTATTAACACACAACATATTTTTATTGCATTAAAAAATAACTGATAGGTAGAGGAAAACTCTCTATAGCATTCAGTAATGCTTGTGTTCATGAAGCATGGAACAGAAATGGTGTTTATAGTAGGTTAGAAGAAAATATGCTGTAAAATATGGACAGATGACAAAACACTTTAAATAAATGTACACAGTATATTTGGAGAAAACAAAACACTGCAGTCCAATACAAAAAACAATCAGCTGTGAAACAGGCTGGAGGCAAAATAAAGATTTGGATCTGCTATACTCTCTAAAGACCTGAATGTCTTGAGATCCCCGAGGGATTGTATCATAAAATGCTACAGCTGAATATCAAACCATCTGTTTATGATCCTAAACTTATAACAAGCTGAATCATGTAGCATGACATTGATGCAAAAATGAGAAAATCAACCACATGGTGCTTTGATGGAAGAAACTCTGTTTTAGAATGACAGTTTTATATTCAATCCATCTATTTTAAAGGATGTTCTTGCTATCTCAAGCCAATAGTCAATTTTGTTTCCTATTTTTTCACAATATAGGACTGGTTTAGTTACTGAGCCTGGACATGAATGTACAGTAATAGCATAAAATATTGTCCATTTTATTAGGCACTAGAAATTAAATGAGCATGTGTTTGATTGTAATTATAACGAGAGCAAATCCATGATGTTTCAAAATTTTGTAAATAACTTTGTACTATATTTTTGTGCAAAAGTAAACCCTGATGAAATCCCTGTAATGTAACAAAAACATTGATGAAATACACTAACCATCTTTGTAAGGATGAATAAATCCAAAGACTCTAAGGCCATAATTCTTCCATTTTGGAGCAACTGCAATTTTCTTCACCGTGGTCCTGGTCTGTAGGGAAGAATTAAATATAAAAGCATTTGTAGGCATATTCACTCTTAAACCCAAGGCACTAACACTGACTGATTCACAGAATCACACCTCAAAATGGCTTCTAAGAAGAATAAACAGACAGCTCCAAAATACTGTTTTAGTGATAATGCAAAGGTGAAAAGAACAGATATTAGTTCTGTCTGCAACACATCCTACCCCTCACAAATATTAGGCCAACATCTGGGATTTGTTAATGAAAATACTGAAAATGAGATACTGTCCAGAGTATCCAGAATACATTTCATAAGTCAAACAAGCAGGTTAATCTTAACTGTTCTATCAAACTCTTTCTTCCAGTGTCTGGTCTTACATGTGGGTAGAGAGGAAAATGAAGATTCTTCCTGAGCTGGGAGATAGATGAGCCACACCAGTCTTCAAACACATGCAGATTGGCCTGACCTTTATACTGACAGAGAACAAAAAGAGAGAGAATCAGCCTTTTCTGCACGTGTTAAAACCAGAATTAATGTGAAAGGAATGGTCCAGAGATTTTAAAATGAAATATAAAATAAACTGTGTTATGAACTACAATATACACTACAATGTAAAGAAATGGTTGTGATTTTAACAGTAAAAGCGCTACAGCAAAAACCTGTTTATTGGTTAACAGTAAGTCTCCATATATGGGGAAATAACTGTAATAGATCTAACCTTAATGTAAAATAGGGGGTTTTGGAAGTGAAAAAGAAAAAGTCATTGTATTATTTACAGTGAAAAAAACCTAAGTTGACATTCCCAGAATTTCCTGCATGACACTTCACATTTTCATGTTTCTTAGTTTTTTCTGGTAACACTTTATTTTAAGGAATAGTTCTCACTATTAACTATTAGCTTATTACCATGCATATTGGCTGCTTATGAATATTTATAAAGCACATACTGCCTTATTCCACATGACCATATTTTAGATCCCTTTATCTTACATAATACCTAAACCTAGTATCTACCTTACTAACTATTATTAAGAGTTTATTGAGGGAAAACTCTTAGTTAACAGTGAAAATGTGTTCCTAATCTAAAGTTTTACCATTTTTCTTTTTCTTATCAATTTTGTAGGGTTAGGGTCACATCTAATGTTACATAATGTTGCTGAATTACATCTAATCCATCTAATGTTGCTAAATTAATGTTTATTGCATTAATTTAGTATTGTGTGTTACCATGATGGTGTTTAGTATTTGTTTGAATGACACTGTGCACCTTCTATAGTATCAGCTTGTGGAAGAGCTGCTTATGATGAGCTTTGATTTACTTTCTCATCACCACCTGATTTTTGTGGTTATCAGTGTATTACAATGGTACAAAACATATATTAGTACTTCAGTAGGTTGGTATAATAACAATATAGCAGTTAATGAAATATGTATTTTTCTTTACTGCAAATTTAACTTAAATCTGTAAAATCTAAAATGCTGCTACCATATTTTTTACGGTAAAGTTCTGATAACCACAGCTGCCGATATTTTACTGTAAATGTCACAGATATATATATATATTTTTTTACAGTGTATTAATAACAATATTTAATTTATTGTCTATCCATTACAAAGTGTTGATCCATTATTTAAACCAATGCAATTCCTCAACTTTTTCTTTTTTGCATTTCTCTTCTGCTCTAGCTCATTTCCTTATCTAGGTTTGAATAAACCTGGGCTGTGTTTTTCAAAAGCATCATGAGCTAAGTTGATCATAGAGGTGGCAATGGTTCTACGATCAACTTCGGCTTATTATGCTTTTGGGAAATGCAGCCCTGGTAGTGTATACTACAAATACTTATTTGGTCAAGGAAGATTATCTTTACATTGCCCATTTGCTGTAAATGTATACTATATTTTTTGTAAATGTTGAACTATGGTGTGTACTACATGGACAAAATAATGACGACCAGGAAAAAAAACAAAACAAACAAAAAAAAAACACTGTGGTCACAATATTCATTGATGCAATTGAAAAAGGGTTTTCTATCATGCAATTCAAAGTTTAATGCTACGATAAAACCATAAGCCCATAAATGGGATATCTATTAATATAGCACAGGTGGCTGACTTAACACTTGATTCAGAGGTGAGAACAGGGCCCCAAGCCTTCACACAGACCCAGATTGTGCACAGGACAGCCCAACAACAAACATATCTGAAATTGGATCTGTGAATATGCCGCTACCCCAAAGGCAGGAGAGCGATAAGTTGGTTAAGAGCAAACTGTAAATGAACCATAAATATTTCAATTTAATGTCAGTACAAGCATTCATAAAGTAACAGTTCAGGTTTTAACCAAAAGGATGAGGTTTGGCTGGTTATAATGGTCCAGTTGGTCACCTACTGTCAAATGCCATATGGGGGCACAACACTGAGAGAATGGGACTGAGAATGCTTATGGATACCTTTCTCCAGTTATTAGCGACCTCTTTGATTTTAATAGGAATAGATGTGCATGAGTTTGTTTTAATTAGCTCTCATTCTGACGGCACCCATTAACTGCAGAGGATCCACGGGTGAGCAAGTGATGTAATGCTAATTTTTTCCAAATCTGTTCTGATGAAGAAACAAACTCATCTTTGATGGCTTGAGTAAATTTTAAACAAATTTTTATTTTTGAGTGAACTTTTCGTTGCAATGTAAACTATGTAGTGACCTTATATCAATAATGTATTTTTCTCCGAAGAAGGAGGGAAAGTATAATTATCATGTTTTGGACCGATAAGCTGGATACACAACGCTCACAGAGTTTTCAGAATGATTAAATGTCTATTGGATACGCAGCAATGCTTTCAGAAAACACAAATTGTCACAAATAGGAAAATTGGGCAATGCATTTCCAGCTACTCCATTCTCACGATTTAATGAAGAATTTATGAGTTGGTGTAGCAGAAGTGGGATTTAGCAGGAAATGCGTAAGCCTGTGCAAATCTTCATATACCAAATTCTCTACCACCCTTTATCTTTCTGTAATGCTCCTGGTGGTGGCAGTGACAGAGACAGGCATTACTCATCATGCAGGTGAGCTAGATTGCTCTCGCCCCTTCTGTCAGTTGTTTAGGTTTCTCGCTGCACAGCCACGTTTAAATTTAGCCTCTATAATTGCAGCTGGTGTGGATGGTGGGACTGGCATCCCACCCACTCAGAGTGGGTGGACAGGACGCCACAGAATCTAGGGGACGGTTACAGCCGTCACGGGCACACTGGGCTGTGCCACTCCACATTCGCACATGGTAAGAGTTCAGTCGAGGGAGAAGAGAGAGTATAATGCGGTCACAGGTGGTATGGTGGATTTAGCTCTGGGCATTATCAAGTGTACTATTTAAATTTTCACATGCTCCAAATAGATGAATAAGTGTCACCCTGGTTTGTTTTGCGCAAGGGGAAACAAGGAGAATGTGACAGCATCTACAGTATATTAAAATGTGCCGTGTAATACAAATGCACTATAAATAATGAAAAAATGGGATTTGCTACCATAATCCTTTAGAGGTATGATAAAAATATCTAAATAGTCCCATTGTGTATCAGTAATAGACTTGTCTGTACTTGTTAGAATAAGGTGTGCTATAAATACCTGTGAATCTTGTGTTATCAGTCAAAATTAATAGCATTCATCTTCCCTTATCTCTGAATTTTAAGTAACTCTAAAATACATTCTGCGGTGCATGATAAGAGCATCTTATGCTGCAGCATATGGAGTGTGGATGAATGGCCTGAGATCTTTTGTCAGAGTCATCTTGCTGCGCTTCCAGCCAAAGCCCTGATGATAGATTTCCCAGCCTGGTTATTCCTACTGGCCATATAATGACATTCAATAACACAGAGAGGGAAGCACATAAATCATCGGATAAAAACAGAGGTTATCTCTGCACTGGGGTATTTTTTTTCCTTTGTTGTGAATCATCCTGGATAAGTATCTGACAAACAATCGACATATTTCCAATGAGACAGGAGAATGGGACACCACAAGGACTCCTATGTGACGTCTGTGTGCCGTTTGCTATTTCTGGCATTTGGTGCTCCCTAAATCACATGCCTCTTAAGAGCTTCCGTGCTCCCGTTGCTTCCTGGAGGGTTCGCCTGCACCTGACACTTCAGCGTCGAACGAGGAGCTCATCTGTCACAGGGCCCAGAGGAAGAGAGCCTCGGGGGCAGCGTGTGGTCAGGGACCCTCTTTGATCATTGTCTTTTCATTATCACACAGTGTCGTGTCTCCTAGCCTGCTACGGCAACGAGGTGGGAAGAGGAGATAAGGATTGTTGGCTTATCGATCGGTGATACTACAGTGGAGTCAGGTTCAGTGTTTTCACAGTATTTAGAAAAGAGCTTCACAGCAGCTGGCTACAATATTGAAACTCCTTGAACAGCATATAAAAATGTTGCTTAAAGGGACAGTTCACCCAAAAATGAAAATTCATTAATTACTCACCCTCATGTTGTTCCAAACTCGCAAGACCTTCATTTGTCTTCAGAACAGAAGCAACACAAACAACACAACTACCTCATTCAAGGGCCAGGAAGGTAGTAAGGACATTGTTAAAATAGTCCATGTGGCATCAGTGGTTCAACTGTAATTTTAAGAAGCTACAAGAACAATTTTTGTGCGCAAAGAAAACAAAAATAACAACTTTATTTAAAGGGGTCATTGGATGCCCATTTTCCACAAGTTGATATGATTCTTTAGGGTCTTAATGAAAAGTCTATAACACACTTAAAATGTCTCAATGGTAGCGTAAAACAACATCCTTTTTACCTTGCCAAAAATAGCTCTTTTCAGAGCAAGCCGTTTTCTTGCATGCCACTTTAAATGCAAATGAGCTCTGGTCACCCCACCCCTCTCTTCCGAGCCGCTCTCTGAGAGATGGTAAACTTTAGCCACATTCATCTATAAACTTGCTAACTAGCACGTTATTAGGAAAGGTGATTTGCAAAGATTCATAAAAAAAAACCTTATACTCACTTCTTCTGTAGGTGAGGCTGGATCAGGAACGATTCGAATGATTCTTCAGTGGCTCAGATGTCGGGAGTAAATGTTCATTATTACATCCAACAACAAAACACCTCAATCACTTGGGAGTCATTCTTGTCTACATCTGCTCTGGCGTCGAAACAATGGCGAACCAATGACAGCTCACTCAGAGTGGGTGTAAGGTAAGACACCAGTCCAGTCTGTGCTGAAAGTCCAGTCTGTGCACAAAAAGTATTCTCGTAGCTTCATAAAATTAAGGCTGAACCACTGATGTCACATGGACTATTTTAACAATGCCCTTACTACCTTTCTTGAACTTGAATGAGTCAGCTGCGTTGCTGTCTATGGAGGGTCAGAAAGCTCTCAGATTTCATTAAAAATATATTAATTTGTGTTCTGAAGATTAAGATGAGTATTTTCAAAACTTTTAATAAGTAACAATTTGATGTAGGGCTATGAAAACTAACACAGGTGAACTTAGAAATTATGAAAAAATGCATCCAGGTGCGGATGATTTATTTGCAACAATGGTGAAGTCTTTACTTTTTTACCTCCTGTTCATCTCTTGCACGAGCAGGGGATCGCTCCCTTGAGGACCACACAAGAGAGTTGCTAGATCTGGTGCCCTTCACCCACTTCCCGGTCTTTTCTATACTAGTCTCAATGAGTGGTCAAAGGCATGTCTGCCCATGGAAGGTCCTTGAGGTAGTGTGACTCATTCACTGCCTCCCTCACTGATGAGGACAACACCAGCCCCACTCCAGAGCCAGAACCCAGCCAGTCTTCAGACATGCACCTACAGAGCACAAGTCAGTGCCTGCCATGAAAAAAAAAAAAAAAATGCCAAAGTGATTGCCAGAGGCTACGTTCATCCCAGAGCCAGAGTCCAGCGTGAAGTCTGTCCAGGTGTGTGAGCAAGCATCAGGGTTCATGATCTAGGGTAGTGTTTCTCAACGGGGGCGGTATCGCCCCCCAGGGGGCGTTTAGAGAGCATCGGGGGGCGCTGGAAGCAATATTTTTGAAAGGGGGGCGCTGAGCTGTTCTTGGGGGGCGTTTGGTTACGGTGAGTTTACACCAAAGATGTATGAGCTGAACCTTGCAAAAGAAAATGGTCTGCCACATCCTAACGCCGTCTCTACACTGGATGCATCAAAGCGCACTTTCTGTATTTGTCAACTTGTCTGTTGCGCAACAAGCGCGTTTAGTGCGTCATAAAATAGAAATAGAACGCGGCATCCGTTTACTGTAGCGCTTGCGCTCAGTTACTGAACGACTGATTAAAACGGGATCCATGTGCTTTGACGCAACGTCTCGCGCCGTTCGCGCCCGGTGTAGTAGTGTTAATACTACCGCTTCTAGACTAGACGTTGTATCATTTCCATAGCAACGACTCTTTACTTATGCCACAGCCATATCACCCTGCAGCCCAAGACCGGTTGCCCATGGAAGCTAAGCAGGGCTGAGCCTGGTCAGTACCTGGATGGGAGACCTCCTGGGAAAACTAGGTTGCTGTTGGAAGAGGTGTTAGTGAGGCCAGCAGGGGGTGCTCACCCTGCAGTCTGTGTGGGTCCTAACGCCCCAGTATAGTGACGGGGACACTATACTGTAAAAAAGCACCGTCTTTCGGATGAGACGTTAAACCGAGGTCCTGACTCTCTGTGGTCATTAAAAATCCCATGACACTCATCGTAGAGTAGGGTGTAACCCCGGTGTCCTGGCCAAATTCCTCCACTGGCCCTTGTCAATCATGGCTTCCCAATAATCCCCATCCACTTGATTGGCTCTACGACACTCTCTGCTCTCCACCTGTAGCTGGTGTGTGGTGAGCGCACTGGCGCCGTTGTCCTGTGGCTGCCGTCGCATCATCCAAGTGGATGCTGCACACTGGTGGTGGTTGAGGAGAGACCCCCCCACATGATTGTAAAGCGCTTTGGGTGTATTGCAATACACAATAAAGCGCTATATAAATGCCTCATTCATTCATTCATACTTCAGTGTTCGCTCGGCTTTCTGTAGCGCAGCTGATGAACTTCCCGTGAAACCAATATGCATTTAGACATAATAAAGCATTTAGACACAATAAAGCATGAGATGCTTTTTCTTGTTTAGAAAAAAAATAATATAAATGCTTTTTGTTTGCTGATTGACAAATTTCTAGTTTATTCTCTAGTTTAGAGTTTATTCAACGCACAAAATATAGCCTAATTTATATTCACAAGCCTTTTTTTTCTCCTTGGGAAACTTATGATAATATTTCAAGTCCAGTCAAATCAAATGTGTCATGAATGTCATTTGCCATTCAATGTTATATATGGGTTAAAATGCATGCTTTTAAGATATATATTATAAATAAAATATAGCCTATACCACCATTCAAAAAAGGTCAGTAATGGTTTTGAAACAAATCCTTTCTGCAGTAAGTTTGCATTTATTTGATAGAAAATACAGTAAAAACAGCAAATCTACAATTTGAAAGAACTGCTTTTTATTTGAATATATTTTAAAATGTGTTTTCCTCTCATGCTAAAGCTCTATTACTCCAGCTTTCAGTGTCACTTGATCCTTCAGAAATCATGCTGATTGTTGCTCAAGAAATTTTTATTCTTTTTATTATTATAGCTGGCATACCACAACTACAAAAAAAAGCTAGATTTGCAATTGAATTGATAATAACAAAAATATAAATTTAATTATTTAAGACAGATATAAATCAGGACTGCACTAAAATAATAACTATTTTGAAAATGAGAAGCATATGTTTCCCATCTTTCTACAACCCCAATTCCAGAAAAATTTGGACGTTTTGTGAAATGCCATACTGTCAAGAAAATGTTATGTGCTCATTCTCTTTAACCTATATTTAATTGACTGAAGTACAAAGAAAAATATCCAGTGTTTTTACTGGCCAAATTTTATTTTGCAAATATGAACTAATTTTGATTTTGATGCTGCAACACACTCCAAAAGAGTTGGGACAGAGGCATGTTTAACACCGTGTCACATCATCTTTCCCTTTAATTATAATGTTTAATTGTTTGAGAATTGAGGATACTAATTCTTAAAAGTTTTGTGAGCAAAATTTTGCCCAATCTCACTAGATACAAGATTACAGATGCCCATCAGTCTGTGGTCATCGTTGTCTGATTCTTCTTTTCATGATGGGCCATACATGTTCAATAGAAGACAGATCTGCTGTTCCAGTCAGTCACATGCACATGTGTCTATGAAACCATGTTGTTGTAGCACACGCAGAATGAGACCTGGCATTGTCTTGGTCTAATAACCATGGACTTCCCATGAAAGATGTGATGGCACTATATATCTCTGTACAATCCCAGTAAATGCCTCCATGTCAATGGCACCTTAACACATAAGCCAGTCACCCATGCTGTTTGCACTGCTGCACCCCCATATCATGACAGACATGTGCTTTTGCATCTGTCACTGATGAAAATCTAGATGGTCCCTTTGGTCTTTGTGACTGAAAACTCAACATCCATTTTTCCCAAGAAACAAGTGGACTAATTTGAGCACAGCACACATTTCCACTGTGTTTTTGACTATCTGAGATGGGCTCTGGTCCTGAGAATCTGGTGTTATCACTGCATAAAATTGATAGCTTTCTCCTTGAGTAACAGAGATTCAAGTTGCATTTCTTGATGCAGCAGCAGACTGTGTTAAGTGACAGCAGTTTTCTGAAGTTCTCCTGAGCCCTTGTGGCTATATTTAACACTGCAGCATGATGTTTTCTCATGCAATGCCATCTGAGGGCTCAAAGGTCATGCAAATTCACACTGAGATTTCTCTGGATTCCCTGAATCTTTTAACAGTATGGTAGTTGGTGAAAGGCCTAAATTCTTTGTGATTTTGCATTGAGAAATGTGATTTTTGATTTGTTTGGCACAAAGCGATGAGCCATGACTGAGACTGAGATGATCCTTTTATACCCAAACATGATACCCTGGCCTAGTTCACCTGCTTACTTGTGAACTGTTTCAGAATAGTTTAATTTGGAAATTCTATAGCCTTTTCATTTTTATTTCGCCTCTGTCCCAACTTAATTGGAGTGTATTGCAGCCATCAAAATTGAAATTTGTTTATATTTATAAAATGCATTTATGTTGGTCAGCAAAAACATTGGAAATATTTTCTTTGTACTTCTGTCAATTAAATAAAAGTTAAAGAGAACTAACAAATCACAGGTTCTTGATTTTATTGCATTTTACAAAACATCCCAACTTTTCTGAAATTGGGGTTGTACTTTGAAGTATTTGTAAGTAAACTTTGAAATATTTTCACAGAATTTATGAAATATAGTAAAAGAGGGTTTATATTTCTTCCATTTGCAGGTGTAAATGTGGTTTACCCACCATGTCTACTATGTCAGAAAAAAAAAGGAAATTCAATATATTCTAAAAAAAAAAAAGAAAAAAAAGGGGGGAATTTTTTAAAACTAAGGGATAAATATTGTTATTTTTCACTGAAAGCTTATAGAAAACATCCATATTACAGCAGTAAAAGGGTGTTCAAGAGCTCCTGGAACAGAAGAACAAACTAAAATCTTGTATTTATTATTATTATTTTTTTTAAATGCCCCTGTGGATATATTCTAAACAGAATATTATTATTATTTTTTATCAAGTCTCTTTAAATTTGGGGCAAGATATATCAGATCTCAACATCATTGAAACTGTAGTAATGAAAATCACCAACATGCTTAAAAACTACACTTATTTTCAAATATTTCACTGTAAAAAAGTACTTCACTGTCTTATTTGATCAACTCAATGGATCCTTAAATTAACTTAAAGGGGTGGTTTACTGCGATTTCACTTTTTTCATTTTAAATAGTGTGTAATGTTGCTGTTGGTGCATGAACAGTATCTGCAAAGTTGAGGCGCTTAAAGTTCAACGTAAGCGGAGAATTTGGGGCAAGATATATCAGATCTCAACATCATTGAAACTGTAGTAATGAAAATCACCAACATGCTTAAAAACTACACTTATTTTCAAATATTTCACTGTAAAAAAGTACTTCACTGTCTTATTTGATCAACTCAATGGATCCTTAAATTAACTTAAAGGGGTGGTTTACTGCGATTTCACTTTTTTCATTTTAAATAGTGTGTAATGTTGCTGTTGGTGCATGAACAGTATCTGCAAAGTTGAGGCGCTTAAAGTTCAACGTAAGCGGAGATATCGTCTTTTAAAAATCAGGAAGTTTAATGCCTACAAAAACGACTCCTATGGGACTACAACGAGATACTTCCCGGGTTGCATACGTAAAAAACCTATCAAACCCCTCCCTCCGGAACATGCAAAAAAGGGGGCAAGGCCATGTTCTGCGGCTTTGTCGAAGAGGAAGAGTTATAGTGGAGAGTTGTAGTCATGCCGTCGAAACGGTGTTATTTTCACCCAGCTGTCAGGTCTTCTGTGTTCGGGCTTCCTACGGACGCCGTAGTTCGTCAACAATGGTTAAAATTTATGTTTGATTATGTTCCTGACAATTACAATCGTAATTCAGCTCTCTGTGCCGCGCATTTTACGGAAGACAGCTTCCAGAATCTACACGAGTTCAATGCCGGATTCACACAGAAACTATTACTAAAACATGGAGCAGTTCCAACTTTAAAACCAGAGGCAGCAGTTGTTGGGCCACAACCTGTAAGTAAGATTTCATAATTTTAAATGTATTTGCATGTATAATTTCAGACGTAATGTTTTAGTTTTATCAAGGTCGTAAACAAATGCCAACGCTGGCTTTAGTAGCCAGTTAGTTAAATCCTATTTCGTGTGTCTTTGACAAATGCGTACAAACATTTTGGACCCGAATTTGTAATTATGTACTAATTTTGTAAATGTATTTTCCATGTATACTTTATGACGTAATTTTTCGATTTGATCAAGAACGTAAACACAAGCCAACGCTGTTTGGTTATAGTAGCCAGTTAGTTCGATGCTATTTTGTGTGTATAAGACAAACAAACGTGTACAAACTTCAAAAATTGATATGTAATCACAACAGCAAACTTCCATTCAGAAACGTTTTGTAAGAGCCGTGCTTGCAGAAGTTCTGCTTG
The DNA here is from genome assembly GCF_012432095.1 of Onychostoma macrolepis. Taxonomy (NCBI): domain Eukaryota; kingdom Metazoa; phylum Chordata; class Actinopteri; order Cypriniformes; family Cyprinidae; genus Onychostoma; species Onychostoma macrolepis. The sequence goes on from NC_081161.1 coordinate 19,126,419, forward strand.
ACTCTCTTCATTACCGCTTTCTGGGTCTGATTCTGGCTCAAACTGATACGGCAATATTGACACCATTATTTACATTTGACCGGAGCACATGCGACTGTCGCCCGTGAAGGTAATGGGCGTGAAGTTTCTGGACAATGTGCAGTACGCAGTTTAGCCAATCACAACACACCGGCCCAACTAACCAATCTGAGCCCATCGCCTGTTTCTCAGGGAGTGGTTTCAGAGAATCAGGAAGTCAACCGGTCGTTCAAATGACAGAGGAGAAAGCGGCTTACAATAAAGGTGAAATATATGAAAAATAAGGAGTTTTTTAACAAACGAAACACGAAGACATGTTATATTGCACCCCATAAACACAATCAAGCAAAGAAAAAAAGCAGTAAACAACCCCTTTAATTTCTTAAAAATCATAATGACCCCATACATTTGAATGGTACTGTAAAAATAACAGTTCTCATTATAAACAAAATAATAATCAACTGTAATGTTCAGTGAAGACAATTAGACTGTTTTATTTGATTTGGGGGGGCGTTGAGGGACCTGGATAATGGGTAGGGGGGCGCTGGCCCAAAAAAGGTTGAGAACCACTGATCTAGGGCATATTAGGAGTTTTCCCTGCCCATACTCCTGACACTGAGGCGTGTGAAAGAAGTTGGGTTTCAGCTAAATTATTTGAGATGGATGATATAAGGATTCCTGGTCTATTATCTCTGCTTATCCCATACTGTTCCAAGTTGTCTCAGTCACTGCTGGTTCAGTCCAGTTCCAAGGTGTCTTCCTTGTCACTGGTTCACTCCAGTTTCAAATCTCCTTCATCGTCTTGCACCAAGTCACCTTTGTTGTCCAGCAACAAGTCACCTTCATCGCTATTGGCTTTGCCCAGCTCTCAAGTCTAAATCATTGCAAATGGTCCTACCCAATCGCCCTCCTCCTCGGCCAAAGCCATCCTGTTTCTCGGCCTCGCTGCGCTGTCTCCCATCAGCTCCTTGGCTTATCCAATGGTTTAGTTTAGTTTAGTTTATTTATACAGGGACAATGCACAACAAAAGTGTTGTGCCAGAGTTAGCTCTAAAGCGAATTTTCATCTGCAGTCCCTGGGCAGGATGTTGTTACAAAATTACAAAATTCAGTCACAAACAATACAATACATACAACACATACAATATCACATCGTACTCCATTAAATTAAAAAGTCAAGCCATTGATCACATATTTGTTTTTCCTTAAGTCATACTTTAAGCGTAGTTTTAAAATACTAAATGTTGTACACACTCTAATGTAAACAGGTATTAAATTCCATCTTTCTGCTGCTCTGAAAAAGCTGATTGTCCAAAAACAGTTTTCTTAAATTTAGTTGAACAGTCACCTCTAACTGATGATCTAGTCTGCCTGATATTGTCCTTACAGAAAGTCACACATTGTTTAAGAGGTGGTGGGGCAAGATCATGAAATAGTTTGTACATCAAACACACATCAGCAAAAAAAAAAGAAAAAAAAAAAAAAAAAAATGTTAAGAATATTGCAATGATGACATCATGTGTCGTTGGCGCCAGGGAAACGTGGAGCTTCGGAACAAATGACTTTATTAACAATAACGGAACAATCTACTGACATTACATGACTGTACTATGACAATACAAGACCGAACGCTGAGACCAGGAAACACAGGGCTTAAGAACTCTGGGGAGACCAGATAATTAACTACACAGGGCTGGGGACTAATTAACACTAAACTAGGACAGGAACTCCAAATAAGGACACGAGAGGAGGGGAAACACAAGACGTAGAGACAAAGTCTGACAGATAATAACTCCTTGGCTTTTTAACTAAAATTTTCACAGCTCGTTTATAAATAGTATATAATGGTTTTAACGTAGTTATACTTGTATGAGACCAACTTGTAGCACAGTTAGATAAATGAGGGAGGATCACTATATGCATATAAGTTTAGCAGCATCCACAGGTAACTGGTGCCTAATATTCCTGAAGATCATCAAGCTTGCTCTAGTACTTTTAGAGACCTTTTTAATATGTTTTTTTTTTTTTTTTTAATTTAAGTCAGGAATCCATAATCATACCCAAATATTTAAAATGCTCAACAATATTTATTACCTCTCCTTTAACTAAAATATCTGGACAACGCTAATCAGCTTTCTTGATCGATAAATACATTCCCACAGTTTTATTCACATTAAGAGTAAGGCAAGAATGACATAGCCAAACTGAGACTTTGTTCAATACAGATCCTCTGTGTGGATCCACCTTGGGCTTCCCAGTCGTCAGCTCTACCTTGGTCTGTGGATCCCTCAGTTGCACCTTAAGCCTCCAAGCCGTTTCCCTTGGTTCCACCATGGTTTGTCATCCCCCAGGCTCCGCTGAGCTCCCTTGACACTCTGGCTCTGCCTTAGACTTACAAGTCTCTAGCTGTGCCTCAACCTTCCACCCCTCTGGCTCTGCAAGGCTCCTCCTTCCCTCTAGTTATAGCATTGTCCTTGGTCATACTGACTCGTTCCTGGTCTGCCAAGCCCACATCTCCACCTCAGTCATGCGTGCCTGTGGCTCCACCTTAGCCCTGCAGGCCTTACGTGTCACCCTGGTTCTACATATCCTCGACTCCATACGGCTGAGTTCTCATTTGTCACTATGGTTTCTGATTAGTACATACCTGTTCCCTGTTTCTTTGATTATCATTCCCTGAGTATGTAAGCCCTCAGTTAAAGGTCTTGCGTTAACATTGATGGTTTGTGGTGTTCTTTTCAGTAGTTTCAGTAAAGTCTAATGCATCTCATTTTCTTGTGGATTCATACACACACTACTGTGACAAATCCTTACTGAATTAAAGTACAAAAAAATTGACCCCAAAGTTTTTAACAGTAGTATATATTTAAATAGGCAAAACTATTGCAAGAAAACGTCACTTCATTATTTATCCAAAGCGACTTGCAAATGAGGAACAAATAAAACAAAATAAAATATATGTTATAATATGACCTTTTTAAATATTTAAAAGTCTTATTTCACAGGGCTGTTTGAATAATTACAAACCAGATAATTAATGTTTTCTAATGGAGTAAATACTGGAAAGACACCTGCTTTTAGTATGAAAGAGATTCAATTCTAAGTTTATTTTATTTATTTATTTTATTATTATTATCTTTATTTTTATTTTTTAGAAATTTTTTGAGAAGGCACTTGTGGCAGTCCTGGCTCACGTGGAAAGAAATAACACCTTCAAAGGTTCTAAGTAAGACAGATACAGTTGAACTAGACATCAGCAATCACCATGAACTGTCCCTGTATAGAAAGGAGCAGATTTGACATTTTGTGATTTCTGCAACATCATTTTAGATGACAACATTTATACTAATTAACAATAATTATATTAATTCACTTTCAAAAATACGAATTTAATCCATTTAAAATCCACTGGCTCAGTTTGAATGGCCATAAGGCTTCTGGTAGGTTCTATGTGAGCTTCTGGCTCAGACGATGCCATTGACTTCAGCTCTCACTGACAAAACCACTGAGAAATTAATTTAAATTACAAAAGTCACCTCAAATCCTCTGATGATTTAAGCTAGAAGTCAAATGCAAAAATAGTCGCCTCTTGGAGTAAAAAATCTCAGCAGCTTGGTAAGATCTGTTCCTACAATGAGAGGACTGTAATACTACTAATAGTCGGTTGTTAGCGTTAATGCCAGAGTGTTAATTCCTGATATTCAGGTGTTTGTGGGTGTCTAATTAGTTTATATCTGGAACAATATAGAAGGGCTAAGCAGAACCGGCTGGTTCATCATCAATACAGCGCCTGTTGTTCTCTCGTCTTTTCGGCCACCTGTTCATGTAATTTTAGCACGATTCCTGGAGGGATGCTGATCTATGGGAGGATGTGTCTCCCCAAGGAAATCACACTCAAAGAGAGAGAGTGAGAGATTCACAGCTAAATTGCACACTGTCAATGTGGGTTAAATAAAAGCAGTTTTAATATCGGAGAATAGTGAATGCAAACCACCGCACATTATCCTACACATTTCTTCTGTGTAGGAAAATAAAGTGTATGTATCTAACACTATAAAGGCATGTTTTACCTCTGGTTTCCATGGCAACCTGAGGAACTTCTGGGCAAGGAGTCTGCGCATCTCAGCATTGGCACGGCTCTCCTGTGCAGATTCATTGAGCTCTTCCCCCTGAAACAGCAGGAACAAGGAGTGCTCAGTGACCCTACATAAAGAGATGCCTCACAGACATTTTCATGCAACACTCAGCGCTGTGCTACGTACTATAATCATACCACCCCAAAATACAGATTATTCAATACAGATACTGAAGATATATTTGTCCTTTTATTTACTTAATAATTAACCAACCAAATGACGTTAAATTAGAATGAGGTCCAGTTGTGTTTAGTTTTATTTAAGTGTAACTGTTACACAATTGCTGCTGTTGTTAAACATTTAGATACTTCAAACAAACATAAATATATAGTTAATTTAAATTGAAACCTTATACACAAAATATTTACTCAATGCACATGTTCCCTTCACCAGCATACACTTTTCAGCACAAATAATTTTTATAGAGACTAAATTAGGTGTCATTGGAAAATGTCAGTTTGAAGAACAAATCACACACACACACACATATATACATATATATATATATATATATATATATATATATATATATATATAAATAATGTACCACTTTGCTTTTGTTTACTCTACATTTCTTATGAATCTTCACAGAAGGTTCAGCAGGATGTGTGCAGGTTTTTAGTTTTTACTTTCCTGTCGGCTGTATAATCCCACTCAGTCCTTCTAATCCTCCACATAGAACTGCGAATGAGTTCCCATCAAAACAATGACTGCAGCACATGAAGAACTACTCTAGACATTACACAAAATGTTTCCATCCAGCTGAGAGCCACTACAAATCACATTTAAAGTGACTGGAAGAGTTCCAGAATGCAATAACAACCACAAGCTTTCTTCAAAAGCACTGCCTGTGAATTAAACTGTGATATTAAGGGCTGAAAGCAGGAAAAGCACTTAAGCTCTTACTTCTGTCTGTGTCATGTTGAGTGGGTAGGGGTTAATGAATTGCACAACCTACATTGTAAGTTCATGGATGCCTACAAAAAGGTTTGATGAATTGTTAGAATGGGGATATTTGTACTACAGTACTGCTGAAAAGGCAAACTACATTCGCACACTTTGCATATTAGGGATGGGAATAATAAAAAAAAGAAAAGTATTCTGGTTCCATAATGTTTCCTTTGAAAATTCTTTTAGGAGTTGAAAGGAATAAATATTTAGCGGGAAAAAATGTTATTTCATGACGAGATAACTTTAATTATGAATACATTTTAAAAATGTATTGTGCAAATGTTTACACAGACTTTTTAACAACTTTATTAGGTGGCTTACTGTAAATGCAATCCAATGCAAATTGTTTCTATACTAAAGAACAATACTAATACAACAAAAATGTGGTAACAACTACAGTTGAAAAGTTTGGGATTGGTAAGTTTATGTTTTTCAAGAAATCTTTACTTGATAAAAAAAAAAATACAGTAAAACAGTAATACTGAGCCATTACTCCAGTCATCAATGTCACTTGATCCTTAAGAAATTATTCTAATCCCCTAAAAGGCATTTTTAATGATTTCATGCCTAAGTGAAGCGAAGGCAGTGTTTAATCAGACTATTACGTCATAAGCCCCTTTCACACAGTAATACCAGCAAATTGCCGTAAAATTACCAGAATGACTTTACAGGTAAATACAAAAATGCGCTCCTCACACAGGCAATGACATTCCGTCTTTTTACTGGTAAAGCACCATTCACACATTGGTTTCAAATTACCAGTAAATTCTGTCGACATCATTAACCAGAAATGACCTCTAAACGACTGCACCTCCCGGTGTTGTGTTAGTAAACACAGAAGGGTATACGCGTTCAGTGTTTTTGTTGTTTTCATTTTTGTGTCAAACGTTCACATTCATGCAGCTGCTTTTGGCCCAGAGACATCGTATCAGATGACTTCAAACCGAACTACACAGCACGGAGTAAATGCGTCATCTGCGTCAGAATGTTACTCGTACTTTGTCATACCGGTAATCTTCACACAGAGCAGATTACCGGTAATTTATTAATAATGTTACAACTTCTCATATCGGTAAATTGCCGGAACGAATTTACTGGTATTTTTGAAAAGGTCCAGTTCACACATAACGGTAATTTACCAGTAAAGGCTGTATGTGTGAAAGGGGTTAGGAAATGGCATATTTCACAACCTGTCGTTTTGGCAGATTGGCTCCAATAAACTGTTTTTAGACTACCAAGATAGTTTTGAGTTTTTAAACTTACAGGAAGTTTTTAAAGTACAGTGACCTCTTATATGTCAACAGGAATTATGATATCTCAGTTCATGACCTCTTTAAGCCTCACAGTTAGTTGGTATGTGAACTCCGAGTCATTCATTCGGGAATCAGCCTACACTAGTGGTGCTGTATGTTTTGTTCTGTAATTGGTCTGCACTGATCACACTGTCTGTTTGGTGCTATAGACATAACAGAGAATTGTAGTACAGTATTCAGTCTGCATCAGCTTCAAGACAAATTAAAGTCACTTTCAGCTAAAGAAAATAATGAAGACAAGCCTAAAAGCTCATCTATCCCAATTAAGCTACGTGCCCCTGTCATGCAGTCCAGAAGGAAGGCTTCATCCCGGCTAATGGCATCCAAGCGATCGGCCTCCCTGCTGTTCTGCAAGCCCGGTGCAACCCACTGCTGTCTAAGTGTTTGGTAGATCTGACCTCATCGTAAGACCGAGGGCAGATCTCATAAATAAACGAGCTCTGGATCTCCTCTCCGCTCTCTGACAAGACAGCAATGATAACCAGATGGCTCCCACCAACACCCTGGAAACAGATCCTAGGACTATCAGCAAGGTTAATGAATTCTCCTTATTTACATTAGCAAGGCAGAACGGGGCGAGAAGAGACAATGCTTATTTATTGTGAGCTGTGACAGACGATATAAGGGGGTGGGGGGATTACCGGCAATCATCATCATTATTTTGTTTGCTGGGGACTATACACATAGAGATGTTCATCCGCAAGAGACGATGGCTTTCAATTTGCGTTTTCCCTGCCATTAATCAGGGGACACAGACGCAGACGAATCGGAGTATGACAGTAGGAGCATGTTTTACTGACATTCAGTCACGATCGAATAGCTCCGCTACAAAAGAGTGCATATGAGGATAACAGGAGAGGAGGAGGATAGAGACTCAAAGGACAGAAACTGAAGAAAAAGGTGGACATATAATTGGGAAACTTTTTGAAAGCTCCTTTCTAATGTTCTGTGGGTAAACTTTGTCCTACTTGTCATTACAATTTCTGACAAACTGATGTTTTATTTATTTATTTATTTTTAAGTAGAGCAGACAAACTACAAGAGTAGAAAAACTAAAGAAAACACAAGATGGCAATGTCTGTAATGAGTGAACAAGACATAAATCAGTCACATTTGTAAAAAGTAGATACACTACCATTCAAAAATTTTACATCAAAAGATTTTTTTAATACTTTTATTTAGCAATGATACATTAAATTGATCAAAAACAAGAGTGAAGACAATGTTAGAAAGTTACAAATGTTTCTATTTAAATAAATGCTGTTTTTATCCACCAAATCTATTATAGAAAAAAAAAATCTATTATAGTTTCCACCAAAATATTAAGCAGCACTTAGAAATAAGAAAAAAGATAATTATAAGAAATGTTTCTTGAGCACCAAATCAGTATATAACAATGATTTCTGAAGGATCCTGTCACACTGAAGACAGGAGTAATGGATGCTGAAAATTCAGCTTTGCCATTGCAGGAATAATTTACATTTTAAAATACATGACTTATTTAAAATTGTGATAATATTTCACAATATTGCATATAATAAATGCAGTCTTGGTGAGCAAGAGACTCCAAACCTTTGAATGGTAGTTTATACTATGCAGTTGCCATGTGTATGTGCATCATTAAATAATAATAAAAACAAAATTATGCAATGTGACATGATTTTGATTTCAGCAATACATAGATGCAACAGTAATTCCAAACCCGAAAATTATGGGTAGTGCATATTCTCTCTGCTCCACTCCCAATGCCACATGCTTTGAACTCATCTTTTTTATATGACAGCTGAAAACAATTCAACCATCACATCTACATACTTCATTTAAAATTATTTCATAACTTTGTTTAAAAAAGCTGAATCTAAAATGGATCAAATAGTTTCACACCAAAATAAAAAATTCTACGACATGTTTGTTCAACCCTGTGAAAACCGTCCTAAAACTGTGACATATCCTGATTGTAAAGCAACATAGGGGTTTAGAAAAGCGGGTCTATAAATAAACAGGCACGGCTGCTTTGCCCGTAGTCATGGTGGTGTACAGGGAGTCTGTTCTGATCTCACCTTTTAATGTTATTCCATCTTTCATTTGAACTCTCCTGCAGCCTGGAGGCTTTCACCACAGTCTGCATGCCAATGCATTGATCTGTCCCCAGAGCACAGATCACTAAAGAGTGACTATAGGATGAGGAAGAAAAACTCACCCTACAGTGGTTTGCATCCTGACAGCTGATATCTGTCTGCTGTTAAATAACGTTTGTCACCAGTGATTACTTTCGCAAGAGCTCCATTTGGTGATGTAAATGACAGAGGAGCAATACGTTTGACATAAACAACAGACGTGATCTTTCTTCTTGTATTTTAAGTGTAATTTTAGTCAACCGCACAACTTTTTTTCACTCTGCTTAAAGTTTTATTTTTGCTGCTAACACATTTATGCATGCTATGTTCTCAGAACTGTTTTAACATGAAGACGACAACTTCCCAAGTCTTCCCAACACAAAAAAAATTCAAAAAGAGAGAACACATCTAAAGAACAAATGCACATGCAGTGTTCACCTATTTGTGCCTCCATACACACACACACAAAACACTGACCCTGATCACACAACTCAACCTGCCAGTCTTCAGATACTAGAGAAAAAGCAGACTCACTGTAGCGCTACTCTTTGAATGATCTGAGTACAGCTCTGCAAAATCTCACAGCAGGATAGCACTCTTTCAAAACTTACCTGAGAGACTTACAACTTACAAGCTCTTGTAGGATGTTTGATCTAAAAATACTAATATATTTTTAAAGAATGACTTGATGCCTGAATTTTCACAGGAAATGTGAACAGTCAAAAATGTTTGCAATTTTAACAGAAAAATGATGTCAAACTTCTATTGTAAAAACTTATTAATGGATCAACAGTAAGTAACCATACCATGTACAATGAACAAAATATATAATGGAACAATATAACTTTACTGTAATTCTACAGTATAGATTCTATGGTTTTCAGAAGTTAAAAGCACTACTATTGTATATTGAAATGTATATTGTATTCATTAAGACAATGTAAACAATTAAAACATTTGTAAAAATTAGTCACCTTCCCAGAAGTCTCTAAAGATCGTTTTCATTATATTTTAATTGTTTACTTTTTTGTTGTTATCAGTTTCATCTGAGATTTTATGTTGTTTAATTAAAACTGTAATATGGAAGAGGTGTACTTTTGGTGATTATGTGAGTTGGACCTCAACTCATCATTTTATCATGAATGAATGTGATGATTTTAAAAGAAATGTCTTTCGGCGTAATTATGCAAAGGTAAATGATGTGAAACTGATTTTTCCCACGAGATCTGACCCCACAGCTCAAGTTTGTAGTTGTAAATCAGGAAGGACACTTTCTTTTTCTTACTTTCTCAATAATACATATTTGTTATTTTTAACAAAAATAAATAAATAAATAAAATCTTCCATACTGGAAGCATCTTTATCTTTATTGCATCTTTAATTATTACACCAAGAAACTTCTGGCATGATTTTTTTTTACAGTAAATAATATACAATTTTACAGTTTCTTTTTCTATGCACTATTTATCAAAAGAAGTGATTCTGAGTGGTCTTTACACAGAATATGAAACACACACTTGCTAAGCTGTAAGTGAATTAAGCAGAATATTATGTTGATGTCTTGGTTTCATTCAATATCTTTATAACTATGCATTAAATTGAATTAGAGGGATATAAAATGGTCTAAGCAAACATAATCAGTCTTCCAAGTGCTTTCAATGACCAAGATGTATGACATCACAGCAAGTACATTTCAATGGGAATATTGTTGGTCTTGTAATGATCCGGTTATGCCTTCATATCACCCTCAGGGGGCTCAAAAGTACAATGATATGAGTTTTCACAGTAGAAATAATCTTTCACTGAGCTATGGGGACTAGCGGTCCACTGAGGCTCCTTCTGTTGTTGTTCTGAAATAATGCCCAAAGGCTGGACCAAAAAAAAAAAATTATATTAAGGATATATCTGTTGAGACATCTCTCACACCCTAAAATTCCTCTTCAGGGCTCTGGCAAACCCCAAGACATAACTGTTAGATCCATCTCTTTTCGTGTTATTCCAGTGGGCTCAGCGAGGTCTGCTACGAGAGCTTTTCAAAGTGGGATTTCTGTAATCTTGTCAACAAAAGTTCTGCTAAGCCTGTCTAGATCAAACTCTTACCCCCTTATACCACTAGAACGTGGAGAAAGAGGACTGCAAAGACCCATCAGGCACTGAGATTACCACCTGCAGGTCTGCAGAAACCAATTTAGGCTCGTCCTGCGGTGTGCACGAGTTGACTTTAACAAATGCGCCCAAAACTTTTTTGAGCACCGAGAAGGAAATAACATTTTCAAAAACTGCAAATGACACAATGTAAAAGATAAGTAAATATACTATGGTCAAAATATGATTTAAAAATGACTTGAGGGTTTAGAATAACAAAGCAAAGGCAAGACTTATTTGTGGCCCCAAGCAGAGCAGTGCACAGCAAGGGGTTGTATTAATCATGGTTAGAAAATCAATCATGGGTGCAGAAGACTAGTAAAAATCAATGTGACAAATGTCCCTGATGGCATTCTTCAGGAGAGGACAGACCGTTATAAAATACAGAAAGACAAAAGAACCATAAAGGACTACACAGTGTACTGTATGTGGGGATTTGTCTGTTTGGACTAACACATTTCTTGCTACCTCATTCTGTCTACATTTGTCTCGTTTTGAATGTTTTCCTTTTGAGGTTAAACAAAACACAAAACCCAGCTCAATACTCAGGTTCAGCTGTCCCAGATATTTCCCACTGGCTTCTCCTTTGCTCCTCCCAAAATTAGCTTTGCAACTCTCTGTTGCTATCCCAGCCATGTGTTATTCTGGAGCGAGCAGATCAGCTAATGGTGGCATCCAGATGGGCAGATTTACATTCACCTACTGCTGCTGCGCACAAGGTGCTTCACCCACATTTTCCTCATTGTAAGTCAGCCTAAATATCACTGAATTATATTTCAGGATGTGGAGCTGTGCTTCAGTATTGCGCTGTGAAACTACCACAAGATTAAAAAGGTTAATTTACCCAAAAATGACAATCCAAGATGTAGATGAGTTTGTTTCTTCATTGGAACAGATTTGGAGAAGTTTAACATTACATCACTTGCTCATCCAATGGATCCTCGTTAGTGAATGGGTGCCGTCGAAATGAGAGTTCAAACAGCTGATAAAAAAATCACTGTAATCCAAAAGTAATCTACATGACTCCAGCCCATCAATTAATGTCTTGTGAAGTAAAAAGCTGCATGTTTGTAAGGAATAAAAATCCATCATTAAGCCGCTTTAACTTCAAACTGTCGCTCCTGGCCAAAATAAGAGTCCAGAATCCATAACTCTTCCTCCAGTAAAAAAGCCCATCCCCTGTTCACAATAAAATCCATCATCATATTTATTTAGAACTATTTTCACTTGTAAACAGTGCTTGATCTGTGCATATTTCACTCCTGATTTGGACAATACAGTTTTTTCACTACAGAAAGCAATATTATGGACAGAATATTTTAGCTAGAAGCAATGGTTTGAAGTTAAAAATGTCTTTTTGATGGATTTGCTGTACACTCTCATTCTGACGGCACCCATTCACTGCAGAGGATCCACTGGTGAGCAAGTGCTAAATTTCTTTAAATCTGTTCTGGTGAAGAAACAAACTCATCTACATCTTGGACAACCTGAGGGTAAGTAAATATCCAGCAAATGTTTATTTTTATGTGAACTATTCCTTTAAATGTAAATGTATTGACTTTCTGAAGCTTTATTGCCATCTTCTGCCTTGCCTGACAAAGAAGTGCGTGTCTGAACATGGCTAGCTCATGTAGTTAGCATGTCAAAGCTACAGGGACAGACAGTAAGCTGACGGCAAAGAGCCTAAGCTAAAATCCTGCAGGAAGGCACATGTGTTGCTGGAGAACGAATTGTACAAACTAGGCATATGCGTTAAACACACACACACACACACACACACACACACACACACACACAAATCATATAATTAATTATTTCCCATGCCAAAGTGGGGTTAAAGGAAAGGCTGAGTAGTACTTTTCCCTCAAGGGCTCATAAAAGCCTCACTATGATTAAAATCATCTTATTGCTGACAAAGATACACAGAACCCCTAAATCAGGTTAGACCTCCACAGCCACCTCAAACCACCAATTTCTATTCCTTCATGTCCATTTGCTCAAAATCCTGAATGTGACTGAACTTTAAGAAACTACACTCTATGTGACTTGAGAGTCATATAGAGTTAAATATAAATGAGCTCTGTAGGGTTTAAAATGTCATCCTTTACATGAAGTTATTACAATACACAGATATAACTCACAACCCTTAAGGCTGGAATACACTGCACAACTTTTAAAATCTCAACAGATTTTAAAATGCTAGGCATTAGCTAGACTTACCTATTTTGTAAATAGCTACAGAAGAAAACATACACTAAACGTCACACACTAAACGACTGAGGATCATACACTACCAGACTTTAAAGTCGTTCCAATCAGAGCAAACTCAAGAAGTGTGACAAATGAAAACAATATGTTCTAAAATCGGCTCAAAATATCAAATATGTTTGTGAGACTGAAGTTTGAATTGATGCCTTTTATTTACATGACACATTGACATTACAGAACAGAATGGCTCTTTCGTCATTATCCGGAACACTGTAAGCATTCATTTCATGTAATAGGCTCTCTGGAGCACGCACAAGAGAGAGATTTTGAATGCATACATTTTCTGTTTTGGAGCACGAGGGATAACATATTTATAATAAAAGCCAAAAACTTCTAATTTCATGGGACTTTAAAAGAGATACAAGTGCCAGAACAAAACAAGAAATTTAAATGTATCGTGCTGGTATATGAGAGTACTGTTATTTTTAATGAGACTCATCCCTTGAGCCAGTTACATGCCTGGATCCCCACGGGGGCACTGAGAAAAAGAGATTATATTATGCATGGATGTCAACAATCCACTGGCATGGAATTAGTCAAAACCCTCATTTAGAGAGCATTTTTTTTAAAGGGATATTGTGAACAGGGCAAATCCTGCTGGGTAGATATACACAACACTCTTACTTTTACTTTTAAAAGCATAGCACATCAAACAGCACACATCAACTAATATATCAAAGCCAAGTGTAACTACTTTCACCTTAATACTTGAAAATCGGTTGATTATGATATAAAACAGCTCACTCACCCCCAAGCCCTCCTCCTGACTTTCAGCAGCATCCTCATGCTCAAAGGGGATGAGAGATGAGGGGAGGTGTTTCTTATGACTGGACCCCATCCCGTCTGCCTGCCTCTCCATATCTGTGGGAAAAAACAAAACAAAAAAACTAACAAACACATTTTAGTGTTTAGAAAAAAAAGTACACAGTGCATGCATTTGTTAAAAAAAATGTTAATTTTTTTTTTTCTTTCAAATTTTCAAATTAAATGAATTAAAAAATATTTAAAAACACGAACAAGAGAGAGAGAGAGAGAGAGAGAGAGAGAAAGAGAGAAGTATGCAAAATCAGGTGAATTATGGAGAAGACAGGGCACGAATAACGAAAAAGCACCGCAAATATAAAACTCTCAATCTTGAGGCTCTAAAGAAAAAGAAAGCAGAGGAAAATTGGGAGACTGGATGCCATTTTATCATCCAAGGAGCAGGGTGCCTGTCCCACTGCATCTGGCACTAACAAGATTACAGGCTGGCAGATGGAAGACCGATAAAGCATCCCCTTTTTTCTCTAATTTCTTCCATTGAAAATCTTTTCATGTGAATAATAGGTGGTTTCACAAGTTGAAGTCTGAGGAGCCTGAAAGGTTGTCAGTGTCAGCATTGATAGAGGATTCTGCAAAACCAATGCAGTAGCAACATGGGAGAACATCAAACATTTCAAGAAGTCAGTTGCTTTCTTTTTATTGCCGGAGACATGGCATATTTTTCCATCCCACTTCTTAAGCAGTGGTTTTGGCATGAAGGTCACAGAACTGTGAGAAGTTCACAGAAGGTTTGTAGTTTGATCCTGAGGGCTGTTGGAGAGACAATACTGTTTAATTATATAAGAGATACTTACAAAACAAATCTGTTGTCCTTGCATAAACTGTGCCATGATGAGACATCATGCAGTAGCTACTGTACACAATGTCTCCCTATACTGACTTTACAAAAGCCTGCATTTAAGGACCTTGACACCTGAGCAGACAGCATGGTTAAGAACACAAATAACTCCCATTGTTATACCACTTGGCAGAGAATCAAAAGAGTTAGGATCAATCACCCCTCAAAGGTTAAGGATGATGACTGCTATCAATTCGACCACCTATTCAAAGAAAGCAGCATACCAGACAGGATCAGAATAATATTTTATATTTTCTCATTTTACTTTCATCAAAAAACCAAGTTAAGTTGCCAAGTTAAGTCTGTCATAACTTAAATATATTGGGTTTCTTCTGTGTTTATGTGTATATGTATGTATATATATATGTGCATGTGTGCGTATGTGTATGCATATATATATAGTAGAAACTTAATTTCCTGTAAAGCTGCTTTGCAACGATTGTATCGTAAAAAGCGCTATACAAATAAACTTGAAAAAAGCATATACAATTTTGTATGCATCTGGGTCTTAGGATTTCAAAAATTCAATTCTCTCTCAAATGAATGAGGCTTTTTAATCTATAGGCCTGTTCTGTGAGAGTATCCATCTCCAACTGGAGAGTTCAATTCCAAACACATACTTCAAAAATTCATTAAATCTCGCATCTCTGAATATTTACGATGTAAATTAAATATATTGACTCTACAAATCAAACCAGCGGAAAGTGTAGCAGAAACTTTTTTACAGACATTACATAACAGTCTTAAATTATGTGTGAATGAACACACCGGTTTCTAGCTACTGTCTGCCATCTTTGAATCCTCAAGAACACTCTTAGCATTCAGAGGCTTTGTCTTCTCCTTGAGAGCAGTGTTTAATCAAGGCAAACTACACCTGGTGAAAAGAGTCTCTTTAAGTGGGCTCACCAGGATAAAACCTGTCCCATTCCTCCAAACACTCTTCAGGTTGAGATGAACTACACAGACATAAAAGCATGAGTGAGGCCGAAACAGATGCAAAAAATATTTCAGACCTGAAGGCATCTTGTCAGGCGTCTTGTGTTTCCCTCCCTCTTGTGCCCATATTTGGAGTTTCCTGTTTCCTGTTCTCTTTTAGTTTGATTATTTAAGCCCTGTGTGTCCCTGAGTCTAATGACCGGTATTGTATGTCAATGAGTGCTACGTGTGTTCCTGCCTGTCTTGTATCCCTGTGTAAGAAGATTAAAGTTCGTTTATCGCAATTCTCCTGCATGCTCTACGTTCCTTGCTCCAGCACAGTAGCATAACCGTGACACATCTATTATGGTGAGAACAGCAATGATTACAGTATTGCTAGACAAATGACAAAGACCACTTAAATGAGTCAGAGAGAATCTGAAGACTGACAGATGATTATAAAAGGCTTATGAGACCAATGCTAATAAAAACCTGTTTCATGTATCTACAAAAATGTAAAACACTGCATGATTATCCTCACAAAATATGGCATAGGCACAAAAAGCCATTTAAACTTTTAGAAAATTGTACCTTGGTATTTACATAGTATTCTGATGTTCATGTCAAAATAACATGCCATGGTACTGTAGTTTTGGTTTTCTTTTCCATTGCCAATGATTTTTCAGTGCTATGAATGGCAAAAAAACAAAACAAAAGTATGTTACTGTATTGGATCAGGCGAATCCTTTCACTGAATGAATCACCGAATGCGTCAGATCAGTTGACATAACATTCAGTTATTAAATGTTAATTCAGTGACTGAATGTTAATTCAAATGCTCTGACACTTTCAGTGATTACTGAACATAAAGTCTGTCAGTCACATCTGTCTTGACACGAAATATGTTCTGTGTACTTAAAGGTCCCATGGCATGAAAATTTCACTTTATGAGGCTTTTTAACATTATTATGAGTTCCCCTAGCCTGCCTATGGTCCCCCAATGGCTAGAAATGGCGATAGATGTAAACCGAGCCCTGGGTATCCTGCTTCTCCTTTGAGAAAATGAAAGCTCAGATAGCCCAATCTGGAATCTTCCCTTTATGTCGTCATACGGGGAAAAGTTACCTCCCCTTTCTCTGCTTTGCCCACCCATAAGAAAATGAGCTACTACCGTGTGAGGCAAGCGCAATGTTTTTTTTTTTCTCGAGAGACATCATGGCTTGCAAATGAGCAAAGCATGACAGTTGCTCAGTGTTTGGATGTACAAATGAACACCGAAGTATTTTTTTAGTTCCTTCAACCGAGCCTATGAAGTGTAACATGTGTAACATGACTTCAGTGTACGTGGACATGGGCAACTTTGTCATTAAAAAAATGATCCAGAGAACAGTCTTCTCTAAACTACAAAGATTACTGATATAGATGCTAATACAGCTTTAGAACCATAGCAAATCAGAGCAACATGAAAAGCCAACAAAGTAGGCTAGCATTAGCTACATGATAATAACTGTAACAGCAAACACAAACAAACCAACTAAAGTACCGTATCCAGACACAATATTTTAAACTAACCATTCGGAGACGTCCTGCTGTAGCCGCTGAGTTGCAATTTCTTCATCTGGTGCTTCTCCATCCGGATCAGATTCTGGGTCAAACTGAAAAGCTTGAATGACTGTGTGTCTACGAGCCATTGCGATACATCCACTGTCAACATTAGCGCATGGTAGCGCAAGCTGGTTAAGGCCACACCCCCACCCTCCACCTTGCCCCGCCTCTCTCCTCCTCATTAGCATTTAAAGCTACAGACACAGAAATGGCACGTCCTAAGGAAAGCTCGTTGTGGGACTGGCTCGCAGTGGCTGAAAATTTGCACCAAGGCTGAATTTCGGGAAAGAGACTTCAGATACAGTACTAGGGACCACTTAGGCCTATATAAAAGCATCCAAAATGCAGCATGTCATGGGACCTTTAAGGTTGTGAAACTTCAATTAGTTAAATTACAAATTGGCTGTGAAGGTTGAACAATGACTCCCCTGCTGCAAGAAAATAACTGTTACTATTTTAATGATCTTTGTTAGAAAATGTGTTTTCCTGCAGTAAAGATTCAAGCTGCTGTTGCAGGTGTTGATCTTAATATATTTTTTATCACTGGAAAGTGATAGGATGCAATCGTAGGTTTGCTTGCAATTAATCTTTAGTAAAATCTGCTTTAACCAGTGCACACTTTTTTCTGTGTTATAAAGTTTCCATCCATTGTTGTTTTACTAATTGGACAACAAACTACCAAAAACACTTCAGCTTGTGAGTGAGGTGTGACAATGATTCAGAATGTTTTCTAACAAGTTTGGCAGAAAAATAAAAAAGAATCAAAAGAGTGAATGATTCGTGAATCAGGTATTTCTAGTGCATCTCTTAAAAAGGGGTAAAACAGTGACATGGTTTCTGAAATATTGCTAGTGAAATGTTTCTCATGTAGGTATACGGCCATCTCCCTTAAAAGGAGGTGGTGGCAACATAATTTTAAGCAAAATTTTACTAGGGCTTGTGTTCAAATTACACAAGTGCACAGTGTATTCAAAACATCAAAACTGACTTGGTAAATTGCCTCCCTAAGAGATGGCGCCCTAGGCGGAGGACTACCGCATGACTCCTATGTTGACTGGTGCATATGAAAGAAGTGAAAAGAATTTTTAATACTAAAACTTTTTTCAACAAGTCAAATGAATTGTTATGATAGGGAGATTAAATTAGTTTTATTTCACATAAAATATAAGTCTAGTATGATGTATGTTGGTAAATTATAAAACTGTGTAATTACTTAGTTAAAGATTAACTATTAATTAAATTAATTGTTTACATTTTATTTGAAATGTAAATTATTCACATATTCCCCAATGATTTGTACCCTTCAACATGACACAGCTTAGTTTTGTCACCTTTTTTAGAAGCTATTTCTATGTTTGAATATATTTTCTTCTATTTTCAGGAGATAGCAGACTTCCAGAAATATAATTAGGTTTATTATCTATACTTCTATCTCATTTGTCCTTTATTAGAGAACAACTTAAGTAAAAAAAAGTTTTACCTCACTTTTCTCTATATGTCATTGATTTGCCCTAGAGAAAATATAGTTACTCAGACTCAGGGAAGCCTCATCTCATCTTGCATTTAAAAGAGGTCCTGACCACTGTGATTTCTCTGCAAACCGCCATATTGTCATTGACAGAGGAACCAAAAATGTGATGAGCAGGTTAATGAGAAGCTGTGTGAATAAAGAATGTGAAAATATCCCAGTAAAATGATAACCTGTTATTACAGAAAACGTAGTCCAATCATTAAGCCGGTATACAGTACGCTTACCAATGTCTCAAAGTCAAATAATCCGAGCTATGTTATCCACATGGACTGTATAGATAGTCTATGCTATTACTGTAGTTCAACATTTGTGTATATCCTTCTCAAGGAATTTTATAGGAATATCTAATACAGTGGACACGTAAATGAAACATAATTGAGACTCTACCTCTGAGAAATAACATTTTCCTCTGGGAGTGCTATCATGTGCATTAATGGAGAAACTGAAGCATCTCTGAGGCACAAACCAAACCATCTGAGATTTCTCTAGTCTTCTGACAGAATATATAATATCAGCACAGCTGGTGAAGATAAGACAGATAATAAGACATATTTCACCTTGATCTATTTCAAGTAACATCCTTGTCCACAGATATGACTGGTACTACATGGTAATTCCTTCATTTTTTGGTCATTTGTTCCTTGACTCTTATGTGCACTGATTCACAGCAGAACACAAAAATGCAGCATGTTGCCACCAATAATGCTCCGTTTATCTGGACAGATGGCTGATGGGAAGGCTTGATTTGTCACCATCTTTTCACACAAAAAGACAAAAGGTAGGGAGTAAAGAAAAAGTGTTTGAGGGACATTTGTACTGATCTTAGTTTTGACCTTGAACACAAAACATTGATTTATTTATGTGACTGTGAAGCTGTTGATCTTTTTGTCTGTTTATAGAAGTGAGTTCTCCTCAGTGTCTGTGAGTATGAGTTTGCCGTCACGGATTAAGCTGAATTAAAAAGATTTGAAATGGAGAATTGCCATCAGCTGAACAGTTTGGTCTGAGGCGAGGCTTAAGATGCATCTGGTGAAGTTCTATTTGTTCAGATGGAGGGGCTTGGGAGTGGTGCTGTTGTCGAAAGGGTAAAAGAGTGTCTATAGCTGCGGGACAGGAAACTAGACAATTGAGTTTTGGCAGGCATTTTATCTTCTGCATCATGAAACCCACATACACAAGCAGTCGTGCTTCCCTGCACAGTGGGTTTTCACAGTGGAGGCAGAACAGCAATCAGCAGTAGTGTGAGCATTCATGTCTTCATGCTTGAATCTAACAAAACATCAATTCCACGCAAACGAAGACAAAAAAACCTTACAGTATAAGCATGGAAATGTTGTATGTATTTGGGGTTCTTATATACAACTATACAAATATGTATAGGCTATTTTGGGGGATTTGAAAAAAAAAAAAAAAGAATACTTTTATTCAGCAGGGATGTAGTAAATTGACAAATGTTACAAAGTTTTCTATTTCTAATAAATTCTGTTATTTTGAACTTTCTATTAATGAAAGAGTCACGAAAAAAAGGCATCTGTTTCCACAAAAAATATTAAGCAGCACAGCTGTTTTTAACATTGATAAAATGTTTCATGACTGGAGTAATGGCTGCTGAAAATTCACCTTTGCCATCACAAGAATATCTTACATTTTAAAACATAGTAAAATAGATTTTAATCACTAAAAATTTTAATAATAAAAGATCTTTCTGTTTTTACTGTATTTTGATCAATTAAATGCAAGCTTGGTGAGCATAAGAGACTTCTTTCAGAAACATAACAAAAAATAGTAAAACCCCAAACTTAATAACACACACACACTCACATATCAAAACTAAAATGTCACTTTCATGCATGCAGAAATAAACAGATTTTAATTTTAAACCTTAAACTGTAAGACTGAATGCACAGATATTTTCCTAATTGCAACTATAAACAAATCAATCAATAATTCAAGTGTTTCTAATTAGCATTAACCTCTCCAGTAGCGTGTTTCTGCTTTTTGCCAATAATATCTTTACATAACTTTCTCAAGTACATTAGTGCAGCACTCTGAAGTAATATATAAAATACTCAACTGAAATGCCCACTTCCAAAAAACCTTAGATCTGTCACAGCAGTTCTACAGACACTTCAGAGTTTCAGAATCAGCAAAATCTCATATGTGGAGCTTTAAATAGCCCTAACAGCTATGACGAAGAGGCTAGTCCAGCTTTTAGGCTTCACTACACACAGGTAATTGAAAACTAATCTATCTCTGCAGCCTATGCAGCAAGGCGTCCTGAAGAATTACAGATTTGCCATAGCAAGAATTATATTCTGCAATTGTACAAAAGAGTATCAGCAAGTGCAGAGGTCACCCTCAGATCCTCAAAGGCCCATTTCAATTAGGCCTACCTTGCACTTGTAAACGATTTAGATGTTTCAGCATGAACTGGCTTGTGCATTAATGAGAAAGGCTTGTGTATTTACATATTAATGAGATGGAATTCAGCTAACTGTAATTAGTGCATATATGAAAAAGTCAAATGCTCAGGCAATCTCTCTCATTAATCTCTATGCAAATGAATCCAATTTGACAGTGTAATCTGGCCGAGTTTCAAAGCTTCTACAATGAGTAAACAGTTGCATTTGGCTCCAAACAATAACCTTCATTATTGTGTGCAAGTAACTGGAATTTGGGCGGATAATTGCGTTTTTTTTCCCTACCTCTGAGAATTTTCTGCACACGCTACTGATTACCTTTTCTTATTTTTCCCCAAATGAAAGTCAATATAGCGTCATTGATGGCAGAGCATGAGCTACTGAAGCAGAACAGACTCACCACTAAAGCAGAATTTTTTTATGTACTTACAGTAAAAATGTCTTCAAAGATGCATTACAAAAAATAGTCCAGAAGAGCAACACGTGGACTTTATATGTGAAGACACTTTGGAGATATCAAATATGGAGAATCGATTGCAGGGGAATGTAGAATAACCAGCTAGGGATGCAGAACAGATACTTTCAGACAGGTTTTGACACTTGCTGTCTGAGCTGAGATCAGTCTGTCTGATCTGTGTCTATTTGATGAAGTGACAGCACACAGAGCATCTACATCATGCCACCCGCTCACATACAAGACAGGTCTTTAACAATACAGACTCTATAAAAAGATCAATCTAGCTTAGTGCAGCAGGGTGCTGGGTATGATTTAATGATTTGCTGTGTGTTTTATGCTGTCTTGAGGTGTGAGACAACTGATAAGAATGGAGATTAAAGTCAAATATGATTTATTCAAATGAAGTGTCAAATGTTCTTAAAATAATAGGTGGCATTTCATTGACATATTTGTTTTCATGCTAAAAACAGTGCTAAAGAAGTGATGTCAGGATATATTATAGGACAGGAAAACACATCTGCCTCTAAATCTGACAGTATGAACACAGCCGTACCTTATGAGAAACTAAGTCAAGCCAACAGTAAAATAACAGAAATGATGCAAACTTCATCAAATATAAGATAAATCCAAATTCTGCTGTAAAGCAGCTCTAAAAAGACAATGGTGTTATTATTCAGCTTTAGACAGTTCAGTGTGGATTCAGTTCAGTTCAATACCTGTGTAAAGTTCATCAATAAGTTCAATTCAATTATAAGCAACTGGAAGACAATACTATTGTTATTCAGCTCAAGTCAGTTTGATGTTGATTCAGCTCAGTTCAGTAACAGTGTTCTGTCTATACAGAAGAAAACAGTGTCATCATTCTGCTCAATCCATAGTGTGCAGTCAAACTGATACTATTACTCTACATTAAGTGTCTTTAATGGCCAAGTCAATGTGTAACAAGCTTTCCTTGACTAACCTATGTTCACATAACAGTGTATATACAGTATTCATTCATATCGCAGTGCACCTGCACTTTCAAGATGGGTACGCACATACATAAAGTAGGTGTGCCTATAGCCTTTCTCTGCCCTCTGCCCGCAGAGCCTGACAGTGACTCTAACATCTGTGCACCAGCTGCCACTACAACATCTGAGGGAATTGCTCTCCACCAGGCTGTTCCATTGAGACTAATGACCAACAGAGAGATTGGCCACTAACACACACACACATTAACATGTGGTAGGATGCTTTTTGAACCATTATACTACTAAAATATTGATGGCAAATAGATTTCCACTCATAAGTGTGCATGCGCTATGCAGAAACTAGTCATGTCAAGTTTATTTGTATTTATGCCATGGTCTGTCTGAATACTCGATTCTGATTGGCTGGCAGGTGTTGATTTAATTAGTTGAACTGCACAGGTAGTTCCAGGTCAGTTTAATCCCGTTCTATATTAATGCGCTTTCTATAAACATTGGTAACCATAGTAACATACAGTTAGAGTTCAATAGTAATACAGACGAAAATAACCGTCATTTTTATCGTTCCGGTCAAATATTGCAGCGCAAATATTATTAACATCTTTAATATGTGAATGCTGGCAAATGACATAAACGGGATGCGTGTCGGGTGATTCTTCGCCTCCACGTCGTGCATTCAAATCGTTTAATGCACAGCTAGCCGTTGATTATCCCTTACATGGTTTGCACAATATGTATTGTTTCAAAGAAGCTTTACAGAAAATAATGATGTTAGTGTTTATAATATCTTCATGCCTTGTAGTCACATTCAGCAGATTAGAGTTGGGTGATAATATAATTTACATTTTGCAACCATACAAGTAATCAAGCAGTTGACATTTGCTATATTGTATATATCACCCTACACAAGTATACTACGTATGTGGATAAAGTTGGACA
Organism: Onychostoma macrolepis; assembly: GCF_012432095.1. Taxonomy (NCBI): domain Eukaryota; kingdom Metazoa; phylum Chordata; class Actinopteri; order Cypriniformes; family Cyprinidae; genus Onychostoma; species Onychostoma macrolepis. The sequence continues at coordinate 19,149,862 of NC_081161.1, forward strand.
TACTTATATATTCAACTTTTGCAGTTTGTCCTGAGCAGTGATGTTGTTTGCTGCTCTTGACAAAAAGCCTGTAGGTCCTGTAAGTTCTTTGGTTTCCCATCATGCTGTGCACATTTCAGTTCTTCCCCACAGTGGCTAAATGATGCTGAGATCCAGCTTTGCTACTGAGGACAGTTGAAGGACTCGTACACACATATCACAAAAGGCTGCAAATAGCCAGTGATGTTTCAGGCAACACACAATATTAATATTATTTCAATAATTTTAGTTATTTAGGGCCAGATTTACTAAACAAGACAAATCAGTAGACTACAATCCCATAAAAGCATCAATGAGAGTAGAAATTTCTACAGATGAACTATACTGACAATGCACACATTATTAAAGTATGTGTGTGTGTGTGTGTGTGTGCGTGCATGTCATATGTATGACATTTATGAATTTATGGATTTATGGCATGAATTATGGCAGTCATATTTAATGTGGGGCTGACAAGTCATCCGCCCAGTTTATCGAATCATCCTGTGTGGAGGTTTAGAAGTGTGTCTTTCTTGAGTAAAGTCCTTTAGCTGAGCCTCCAAGCTCTGGAAGAATGGAGAGTGCGCCAGGAACATTAATATTTATAAATGAATACATGCATATGTTAGATTCCTCTGTTTGGGCAAATGAGAGAGATACTATACGTTTCACACTGAGGGAGACACAGAAAAGAAGATTAAATGAAAGGGAAGAGGAGAGAGATCTCCTACAGAGAAAACAGACTGCCCAGTCCCTCATCCGTTGCCTGAAATATTGTGATTTGTAACTGCCACTGGGAGCTACAGTATAGCCAAAAAGCCACAAGAATAAATTCAGTGCTTTTAGTGCTGTAGGCTTTGACTTTAAATACAAAACAACCAGATTTATTATCTAAATCAGTCACACATGCAACCAATGATTTTATTCATTAGGTCAAAATCAAATAAATGAGTAAAAGGTAACTAGAATAAATAGAACTTCACCGTCCTAGACCTATATACTCACAATCCAGATGGGACCAGGAGCAGGTCTTAAAGTAAAAAAGAGAAAACATTAAAGAAAGACCAGCTCTGTGAACATTACCTAGACTGATCTAGAATTGATTCTGTGGGACCAATTAAATCTGCTAGATGCAAAATACTTTGTACTTCAGTGAATTAAAACAGATGTGATAATGCAACAACTCATTTTAAGAGGTTATGGAGGACAGAGGTGTTAACAGCTAAAGCAAATTAATTTGAGAATCAGGCCCTTAAACATGTATGCTTTGCTAAGCAGTAACAGTCTGAACTTTATATTAGTTAGGAAAGTTGCATGTGCAATGTCTCTCTCAAGACATTTCACAGAATTATGTTTAAATGAAAAAAATGAAGCGCTGTATTTTTGGATGCATGCAAATTATGCCAACTTTTTTGAAATAAATTTCGAGGTTCATCAGTGCACATAACTGAATTTCAGATTCTTTTTTTTTTTAATTGGACAAAAGAGGGTTTAAGTCATTAAATAAATCTGTAATAAAATGATAAATAATGACAATACTTGTCTATTTGCCCATTACAGACAGTTTAGGCTGTAGTGACTGAGGTGGATCAGACACATGAGTATTTGTTATATTTAACAAATAGTGGACAATACCCCTCCCCAACAAGCAAAACATGTGGTAGAGAGAACCAGGGCTCTGGTTACCGTGGTAACAAAGACACACATCAAGATAAGAGGTGTTTACAACCTAAAGGAATGTAGAGTTTTCAACTCGAAATTCACTGTGGAACAGACAAATGTACCCTTGTACTATACAGTTCATCCAAATCCTTTACCCTTTTGATATAATCACTTGGTATGAACATCCACTTGGTATGAACATGTACCCAATTTTCCCATCTCATGAATTTTCCACTGATAAGTGTTTCATGTTTGTATTAATACATAAGCTTTTAAATGAACATTTTAGAATAGTTTTCTTCCTCTTCTCTAAAGCAGCGCAGCATGGCCTCGTCCCCTTCATTGCATGTTCCCGGGGGTGGGGTTTATCTGGGTTTATGACGTCACTAACCCAAATTATTTTGTTGTAGTCCCTTACCAGCCATTCGTTGTAGGCGATGCTATGCTAATTCTGTAAAAGACCATTTCTCCCTTTGCACTGAACTTTGAGCTTCGTAACTTTGCAGATGTTGTTTATGCTCACACAGCTATTACTCACTAACAAAAGTTAAAAAGGTGAAATCATATTATATGACCCCTTTAAATTAGGGATGCACGATATTGGATTTTTTCCGATATTTTTCAACTCATTTTGGCCGATACCGATGCCGATACCGATTATTTCCTTTTGTTTGGAAAAAACACCAAGTCTCTCCTGTGTGGAAATTATAAGCAAAATATTTTTAATTTTGTTTAGTTTTTAACAAGAACTTATTTATTAGAATTAAATAAAAAATAATGAAGGTTTTTTTAACAGTACATTGAAACTTTGAAAATATAGGATATAAATAAACTATATAAATCGCTGCATTTTTTTTCATGTAAGCTATAGCTTCTGACCATTAAATCAAAACATAATCGTTATTTTATGACATCAATTACTGCTTTATTTAATCAGAAACACAGTCTAAATCTTATTTGTGTAGGCTATTTTACTTTTAATTTAATTAGAAGTAGGCCAACAGAGCCCCCTACAGATTAAAACTCCCTGCCGAACGGGCGTTAGGATCCTGCCGCTGTTCGTGCTATTACTGTTTACTCTATCACACCGAACGCGTCATTCTGTACAGTGCTAATCGCCATTCAGACAAAACTTTGCTTCAAGAATGAGCCACACCGTTGACGTGATCTAATCGCTAGCACACCCTGAGCACATGTGAGTTAACCCATTCCTCTTATTGGCAAGACATATCGCATAATTTTTCATATCAGACCGATGCCGATATTTACATTTAAAGCCATTATCGGCCGATTCCGATATCAGTCCGATAATATCGTGCATCCCTACTTTAAATAGTTTCTTCATCAACATCCAATCCAACTCCATATGCAAAACACCATGCTTGAGACAAAGAGTTGTAAACTTTCCCTCGGAAAGCACACGTTCTCATTGGCTCACTCTCTCCTGAAGGGTGGAACATCCTCACAGTTTAAAAGATCACAAGATCAGAGTTATTCAGAAGAAGTTTTCTGATGCAGAAACTCCAGGGCAAGATGCAGAGCTAAAAGTCCTCAAGAACCAAACCAAAGCTTGTGCCAGGCTTCGGCCTAGTCTTTCCACTTCAAGATCCTCTGACTCAAACTGGTCTTTTTCATCAACCAACTCCAGCAAAGATCAACTTGAGCCTTCAGATTGCATCAGGGCTCTCTTTCAGACAGACGTGCAAGTATCAAACTTAGTCTTATTAATTGATGCATTAAGTATCATTTGCACCTTTTACAAAGGTGTGTTTGAACGAAGGAATTGATGTTTCCTTCAGGTTGTAGATCTGCTGAATATCACATTTTACCATAACTTCATGCTTTATTTCTTTTCTCTTTACGGCTTAAGCTTTAACACATTTTCCTATGCCAACTGTATGTATGTGTGTGTGTGTGTTAGACTAGTTCAAGTGTCTTACTTGTATCACACTTGAGGTTGTTCATTGTTTGCTCAAGTTTGATTTTTTGCAACATGCTCTGAGTAGTATTGTACAATAAGTTATTTTCCTCAAACAGGAAAGTAATGTTCTTAGAATTTACAGACAGTTGACACTGAGATGTCAAGTAAATACAGCGGATCTAAATATTCATAATTAATCATAACTAGTTATGATTGATTATTCATATTTCCCCTTCGAGCTGATTCGCTAAAGGCTATTTCATTGATATACCACGTAATATTGAATGTAATAAAAAAAGGTAACACTTTAAAATAGGGAACACTTATTAACTATTAACTACGACTTTTCCCTCAATAAATTCCTTATTTGCTGCTTATTAATAGTTAGTAAGGTAGTTGTTACGTTTAGTTATTGGGTAGGATTAGGGATGTAGAATAAGGTCATGTAGAATAAGGCATTAATATGTGCTTAATTACTACTAATAAATGGCTAATATTCTATTAATATGCATGCTAATTAGCAACTAGTTAAGATACCTTAAAATAAAGTGTTACCTAAAAAACTATGAGGCTTGCTATATGGATATTAATCAAACTTCTGTTTGCGAGTGTCTGTTTATCAACAAGTCAAAATATAAGCTTGAACTTACTGTATATAACATAATGCATATAACCCTCTTCTAAATGTTTTGTTGTTTGTTTAAATGCTAGCATAAAGGTGATTGTTTGATGATCTGAGAACTTAACTAATTAAAATGAATTAAATAATATCCTTCAGAGACAGAACTATTTGTTTGAGATGTTAAAGTGAACACAACTATCAATTAACACTGAAAGCCCAACAGATTCAACAGTGCTGAGAAAAGAGTGTACATGATGGATTTGCATAGAGAACAGATGGTAAAAGGCTAGTCTTAAAAAAATTAACAAATGAATGAATGAATAAAAAATAATTGTACAATATTTTAGCACAAATGCAAAACTTTCACTATCGCAAAATGTGAAGCAAGTGAGTTCAGAAATGCATCGTACACAGACAAGTAACATTCACACAACAATAGCTTCTGATGTACTTTGACAAAAGGTGTTCACCTACAGTGCTTGTGGAATAATTAAGAATACTGAAATAATTATTTAAATGACACCTGCACCAATCTGTCACAATACACTTACAACAAAGCAAACTGTTGCTCTCATCAAAGCAGCAGGCTGAGGTAACACATCCTCCACCCACATGATTCTATAGCAGAGATCTCCTTCTATAGACGGCAAGCTGGCTAGCAGACAAGCTCTTTGAAGACAAGATATGTAGCAATTTTCTGGAAAAAAATGCATGGATGATGTGTCTCCATCTGACATAGACAGTGAAATATCTACTGCAGATATTTCTGAACAACACATAAAAAATATTTAACTTTATATTGAGTATTGATTACCAAATGATGTACTGTATAGTTTCAAAGTGAAAAAGCAAGCAGCATCCCAAAGACCCTCATGTGTTTGGAACCACGTTCTAACACCACAGGATCTGCCACTGCTAGATTTTTTTTGGCCTCTGTTACAAAATTATAAAACTATCAACAGTGTGGGCCATTTGAGAAGTTACTGGAGTAACAAGCAGGCAGCAACTATAACACTGTTTTCATACAACAAACAAGAAATTAATATTGAACCCCCAATAAAAATAGCTCCAAACTGAACTGTCTAGAAAAATGCACTGATACAAACAGAGAAAAGTTGACTGTTGGACTGTTATATCAGCATTCTTGGATTCAAGAACTGGTATAACTAACTTCTATAGTTTAAAAGATTTAGGAGCTGTAAGAATTTTTTATGTTTTTTAAATAGGTCACCCAACAAGGCTGCATTCATTTGATCAAAATGTAGTTACAAACTATAGCATTGTGAATATATATATATATATATATGTGTGTGTGTGTGTGTGTGTGTGTGTGTGTGTGTGTGTGTGAGACACTGGACCACAAAACCAGTCATAAGGGTCTAAAAATTATATAATGATGGCATGACTGAATGTCACGCCATCTTCTAAAAATAAACTCAACCAGCCTATTGCACCTGCCACTCTCAGCCTAGCATATAGATAAAAGTTTTCCTTTCCTTCTTACATTTTTATACAGGCAGTTTTGCAGTATTTATGCTCAATACATTGACAATTGCTGGTCTATAACATTTGCTCATGGAATGAGTCTATGAGGTAAACAAATTATCAGTATTGTCAAAAGATTACTAATGAAGCAGAGGATGCAATTGAACACAATAATGTTTAAGATTCCAAACTGTGCATAGCAGTATGAAAACTTCGCACAGTACAAGCAAATTTGTTAAAAATGTAAAATGCAACCTGCAAAATCCCATATAGTCCCTAAATAAAAGAGCCATGAATAAGGAATGATAATGGCTCCTCAACAATTGGACTGAGGCCATGCAGAGCACATCTTCAGCCCCAGAGCCACTGCTGCCTCCAGGAATACCAATGAGAGTTTGAGGTGCCAGCAACTGAAATCAAAGGCAATGAGATGCAGCCAATATCTTCTTTGTGGGGAGTGGGGGTCCTTTTATATGTTATGCACTAAGTTCAGGTCTATGAAACAAGCTGTACTGCTTGAAGGCACCAAGACCCTACCAGTCCAGTCAGAGCTTCATCTGTGACCACAGCTATCATATTATTCTTTGAAAGGGCTTACATGTAAAGCATTAGTGGTTCCATTTCATTCATTAACATCTGTGATAACATGCTGAAGGAAGAAATGGCCTGGCACAGATGGGCTTATTCATTCTGAGTAAGGCCCAGTGGCTTCACACCTGAACATATGACCCAAATAGGCCGGTCTCAGTTTAAACTTCATAGCAGGTGTAGGTGGCACATGAATGGCTCCATAGATATCAGCCGACTGGCTCCCAATTAACTGAGTGGGTGGTAGACAAACTGCTCCATCAGGCAGTGGGAATAAAGAAGCTGCAGACATCTCTGATATCTATGTGGTGATACTTGCAGAAGCTGTCCAAACAAGAGACAATGAGAATCCCAAAGCAGTGCAAGCCAGAGGGCATTAAATAGCAGCCGGATGCACTGGACAATCAAGCATCAAGCACAGACACAGACACACATATATATATCTTTGTATTTGTGTCAATATGGAACAAGATTATCGCATTCAAATAAATGTGATAAACAGCTGAGGTAAAAAAAAATCTAAAAGTAATCAAAAAGTAGTTAGATCATATTACCTAAAATGTGTAATGTAATAGATTACATTACTACTATTTTTATCATGTAATTTGTATTCAATAATGGGCTACAATTTGTAAGTAATCTACCCAACACTGACTATAAATGAGCTAAGAATAACTGCAAAGAAAATGTTTCCAGTGTCTCTTCTAACTAGTCATCTTGAAAAAGATTTCATATTTCAAAATGTGCTTCTGCCTGGATTCTCTGACTGGCAGTATGCTCATCAAAATCTGCATGTTTTATGCTCTTCCTGTCTTGGTGCTGAGTGGACCACCACCTGCTCCATGTGTTCTTGCCTCGAGCCAAGTCAACAGACAACGGACTGTTCAGTCACCTAAACACAAATGCAGGATCTCTCCCGTTGATGAAAAGAGGCACATTCAAGATGCACAGTATAATTGTGATGCAAATACTGCTTGTTGAGCTTTCATTTAAGTGATGTGCCTTATGTCCCAATTACATAACTCAGGCTTGGTCATTTTTATTTCAGTGTGACAGCAAGTGTCTCCAAAAGACCTTTGTCCACAGAGATCAACTTGTCCTCCAAGACGTTTACCTCCCCTCTGACTAATGACTACCCAGGTGAAGAGATTTTAGAGCTCAGCCCTCTTACTTCCCACCTATAGCATGTCTCACTTGAGATAACAGTGGCATCTGTCCAAAACACCCATTTGCATAAGCATCACCTTGTGTGTTGAGAGGAGCTTAACACAAATTTTCATTAACCTGTGGGTTAAAAGAGTCTGCACCTCTAATTTCTCTCCCTGTCAACTTCAGCCACAGAATTCACAACAACTAGCTTCCATTTTTAAATCTCAATCAGTGGAAAACCAAGGGGGGAAAAGCCTTGAGCCTTTATGCTATAATTAGAAATATACACATTTATTCCTCTCTCAAATACAGTCATGGTTTATCACCTAATCCGCAACAATTACTTCACCTCTAATAACAAAGGACATACGGCTTCAAGGTAAAAGTTAATGAGAGGCTATGATTTAAAAAATCCAATTTAGTTGGACTAGAAAGCTAAATTAGAAATTGTTTAAAAATTTGCTCAGAGCAAACATGAGGTATTTTTGCATTAGAGAGGATATGGGTGTGGTCTGGGGGACAAAAAAGAAGAAAGTGTTTAAATGTTAAAAACCAAGCTTTTAATTAAGTATATTAATTAATGAATGTGCTGATTATTTGATAACAACCATATCATAACTTGTACAGTTCAAACTTCATTATAAATGAAAACTGGAATTTATCTAAATACTGTTGTTGAAACATCTTTGTATATTACAAATGTAAAACTTTTTTCCAAGGTTAAGGCAATGTTATTCAGTCGAGAGAAGAAAAGCCACATTTGAGCTAGATTAATAATTTTATGCGCATTATCTACTGTATGAATAACACTCTGGACATGTAAAAAGCATTTTACATCAACCTCTCTTATGCACAAGCACACACACATTACCAAGTATAACAGGGAAATGTGTAAAAGGCCACTTGTGCTCTTAGAATTGTGTGTGGTAAGTGATTATTCCTGACAGTAATTAAAGGAAGGGAACTCTTGTCACTGAATTGGTACCTTTCAGGACATTCATCAAATTGTGCCTGTGAGTTAGACTTAATTTCTCTTCAAAAAGCATAAAGGAAAATCATCTTTGCACAGAGCCGCTTTGAGTCTTATCTGTAGTACTAATGGTTGTACAACCCAGAGTACAAATTAGTTTAGGAATAATCAGCAGTTAGCTGGGCAGAAATAAGCCATAATTAAACTTTAACCTGAAGGAAAACTACTCATTTAGATCATGCAATGGCTTTAGCAATGGACAGCTCAATTTTACTGCACTGCCTTGCTCATTAACCTGCTTCTGAAACCCAATAGAAAGATTCACTTGATATGTAAGAATAGTCTCATATTCACAGTCAACTTTGCGCAATTGGATTTTTGTGCACAATCCCATTTAAAGCTATTGGAGATATGTTTATTATGGCTTCAGTGGGCATTAATGTCCATCTATGAAAAATGCTCCATGCTCCATTCAAGGCTATAGCAATAGTGCAGTGTCATTAATACTGACCTTTCCCATAGTTGAAGTGGAGTTTGATGGCTTTGCCTTGGTTGATGTGAAGATACGTGAACCCAATGGCAAACATAAGCAAAACGAGCAGCAGAAGGAGTTTGAACTGCTTGCGGATCTTCTTCAGAGGAAAGCGCATCCTCATCACAGCAACATCACCCACTCAGTGGAAAATTCAGACTTGTGGCCCTTCAGCGTTGATGTTGTACAGCTAGAATGCCAAAAGATATTGACATGATGTTTTGCACTCAGAATACCGGTAATAGTTTCCAGATTAGAACAGATTTAGACTTGCTATTGAACACCTAAAAATTGTTTCCTTTATACTTATCTTTCAACAACGACATTCTAAACTTCCGAGTACTGAAGGGAAGGCTATTTATTATAAATGACATTTACACAGCTACATGTAGCCTACATTCGCCATAAATGACACAGGCAGTTATTATTGCTTTAATAATCGCGAATACTTACCGTAGACGTCTTTTTCTCAGTAAAACTGTCATGTCTAACCGGTGTCACCATAGAAGATGTGTGTGCAGGCTGATGCTGCGCTGTCCTGTGTCTATCTTGACTGCTCACTTGAGTCCAGCCAGAACAATATTTGGTATAAGAAAAGGGGCAGCTCATCATTTCTGTTATTAGAAGTGTCAATACAGGAAAAACACACACATTATCACACAATGACGGGTTTGGTGAGGCAGCCGTCAAACTTACTGTACACACTCATTTCCTTTTCGATATGTCTTCATAAACAGAGGCTTTCATCCCAAAGTCCTGTTACAGCCATAAGAGTTTTGTACAAATCCTTATTCTAGGAGCGTTATATGATGAGCGGACAGTGGAAGTGTTCAATTATTTGTTTATCGCGGTTTAGTCTCGTTTATTGCAAAAAAAAAGAGAGCTGAAGATAAATAAAGCTGTGTAAACAGCAATGAAGCGTCGCTGTTTTGTGGTTTTGTCTCTTGCCTCTTCTCGCGCTGGTATTCACGAGCACGCTTTTGTTTCTTCGGTCTGTTTCACATACGGAAAAAAACGACTGCAAACATATTCGTGTGGTGCCATCTCAAATCCTTGTGTTGAGTGATTTTCATTCGTCTTTTTGTTTTGGTGTTCTCATCTACGGAAGAAAACTGAAATATTTTCCTCAGCAGCATCAGCGCACTTGTCCGACCGCATCCCATAGTTGCATCCTGGTCTTCATCTGATGGATAGAGGGAGCTGTTACCTTCATGTGCGCACAGTCACAGAGCTTTACCTGAAGGGCTCAGACTGATCAGTGTTGGATGCTCCTTCATTCTCTTTACATTGACGTTTACGACGTACAAGCTCTTAAAATATGTTAATTACCGGTACAATACTTGAAGTTACTATAATGATGCCTATGCTATTTTAGTAGCGAAGAGGCCAAATGAGATATGCTTCCTTTAGACTGAGACTGCTGTTCGTTATAGTAATGAGTCATTTATACCACATAATGATTTGGGCTATGAAAATGTAAGTTTATAAAAAGTATCCACACTGTTATGGCAAAATACACAATAGCCTAATAATCTTGTAATATAAACCTGAATAGCCTACTCTTTTTTTAATTAATCAAGGGAAAATGTGTCTCCTGATCTTGTTTGATACCATATGTGATCCTGGACCATAAAACCAGTCTAAGGGTCAGTTTTTAAAAAAGGAGATTTATACATAGGCCTAATCTGAAATCTGAATAAATAAGCTTTCCATTGATGTATGCTTTGTTAGGATAGGACAATATTTGGTCAATATACAACAATTTGAAAATCTGGAACCTGAGGGTGCAAAAAAATAAAATAAATAAAAATAGAAATATTGAGAAAATTGCCGTTAAAGTTGTCCAAATTAAAGGGTTACTCTACCCCAAAATGAAAATTTTGTCATTAATCACTTACCCCCATGTCGTTCCAAACCCGTAAAAGCTTTGTTCGTCTTCAGAACACAATTTAAGATATTTTGGATGAAAACCGGGAATTTTGTTTTGTCCCATAGTTATCACTGTCGTGGCCCAGAAAAGTATGAAAAGCATCATCAGAATAGTCCATCTGCCATCAGTGGTTCAATCTGAATTTAATGACGCGACGCAAATACTTTTTCTGCGCAAAGAAAACAAAACAACGACTTTATATGATGTTATATTAACAAAGTTCGGGAGGAGCACGTTCAGATAATTAACCTAATTAACACGAGAGGAGCACAATAATAAACCCAGTAATCAACCCAGTTAACAAGATGTGTGTGTATATACATACACAGCAGACTCACCTCTGTTCCTGGACAGTTTTCCAGCATCCCTCCGCCACCCTTCTCCGCACTTACAACTATTCCTGTCCTATTCTGTAGGGGGTACTCTGGGTTCGGGCCAAAGTTCAGAGCTCGGAGCCCTCCCCTCGGACAGCACGCCAAATACGCATAAACTTTATTCTATTTATTATATGTAAGTGTGAACTTGTGAATCAACAATTTGTCTCCTCTGGTTCAGTGTACCATTTTGGAGAATATCTGCTGGACGCAAGCAGCGTACGCTCTTCTGTGTCAGCCGCGTAGCGGATACGCAGTTTTCATTCAAATCAAAGCGTAAACAAATGTAGAAGACGTATCCTTGTGGCGCGGCTGACACAGAAGAGCCTACGCTGCAACGCTGGGTAAGTGATTAATGACAAAATTTTCATTTTGGGGTGGAGTAACCCTTTAAGACCTTAGCAATGCATATTACTAATAAAAAATTAAGTTTATTTATATTTACGGTAGGAAATTTACTAAATATCTTCATGGAACATGATCTTTAATATCTCTAATATCCTAATGATTTTTGGCATAAAAGAAAAATTGATCATTTTGACCCACAGAATGTATTGTTGGCTATTGCTACAAATATACCCGTGTAACTTATGACTGGTTTTGTCGTCCAGGGTCACATATTACGTTTTTAGAATATGCACGTAATTTAATAATATTATGTCAAAAATCTCAATGCTTGGATTAGAACTTGGGTTTAAATGATGCAAATATTCTTTTTTTTTAATTAATTTACATCAAATTCTATGAATAAAAATCCCTGCGTATATTTGTGGTGTCTAACGTGTTTGAATAAAATTGCATATTTTACATAATTTTGCAAAACTTCCATCATTGCTAAAATTGGACTGCTCCAAAACATTTTAGACATTGTAATTGTTAATTTAATAGTATGAAAAACATAGTAGGCCCTTGTTATTTTTGTGAAAATATTAATTGTAAGACCCTACTAGCAATTTTTCATTTAGCAAGGCTTATGTGATAAAATATATATTAATTTATGAGGTGGCTGCTGTTTTTGCTTCTTTTGTATTACTGTTACAACTTACCCCAGCATGTGTTGCAACCTACCCCGGTAGTGGGGTAGATTGTAACAAAGGCACTCCATGTATTTGACATCAACTTATAAGGACTGTGATATTCTTGCAGAGATTTGAATTGTTGCCTTTTGAAGTGAAAAAATGTGGGTGCTTTGTATAAAAGTTTGAGCACTCTAGCTAAAAAAATTCTGCGAGTTACAGATGCTGAAACAAAAAGTGATACAACCATACCCGGTCTCCCCCTATATAAATTATTTATATATTATATATATTTATATATAGGGTATTTATATAGATTTATATAAATCTTTTTATATGTTTAAGTATGTTTTAGGTAGTATGTGGGCATGATGATATTTGCAGCAGTTTCTGTTTTGAACCATGCCTAAAACTCTTCCCGAAGAGTCTATTATTAAAGGCTCATGGAGGAGGGCTGGATAACAGTTTGGTCTGAATGAAACATCCTTTAGCAAACCCTGAGTATGTTTGGATTAAAGGTGCTCCCTTTGGAGATAATTCTTTCAGGCACCTAACCTTTGAAAACTGATGCCTGCCTTCCTTGTTTTGGATGCGGAAACACCAATGGTCTCGATAAACATGTCTTTGAACAGATAACCTCAGGCACAAAGCAAGAGGAGAAAGAGCAGTAGGTGTATAATCTCAACTTTTCCAAGTGTGTGGTTTGAGTGCTAATGTTCAGCTTGTAAAGGTTATAAACCCTGTGAATCATCTGTCTCAGTTCAAAGGAGCTGATAAAAATCAAAGCTGAAAATGAATTCACAAGAATGTTTTTTTTTTTTTTTTTGCCAGTGCTGCTGCTTTATATATTTGTCTGCTATCTTTCAACCCAATCTAAAAATACAAAAAAAATCAAATAAATAAATAAAATGAGGTTTTCTTTTTTTCTTCAGATCAAACAGTTAAATGCCAGGGACAGTCATACTGGCTGTGGCTAAATAGATCACCTTTGTAGTATGAAGTGTTGTATTGCAGAACTCAGCACAGATGAGCGCATCAATACCTGCTCAATTATGATGATGAGTGATGATGTGTCATCTTTTTTGCGTCTGCTCTATTTCTGTCAGCCCTTCTCTCTCTCAATGAGGCTCAATTATGATGTATGGCACTCACAATCTGCCAAGGCGTGGCATCCATCACCCAAACCTGTGTCACCACATGCTGTCAGTGTCCTCCGAGAGCAGGAAACAAACATGAAAGATCCTCATATTACAGGTAGTCTGATGATGTTGGCAAATATCTCACTGAAGGTTGAATCTCTGGTGTGTTCTCACTGGGAAGCAAATCTAAACCATTGCTGTTCCTTCGCTGTAGTTCACCAGAAGACTTTTCCATTACAAAATAAAAATGGTGAATGATAAAATGGGATTATAATGCTCTTGAACTTTTTGCTGCGATTATGACAAGGAAGTAAAACATGGCGAATGATGGCTAATCAGGGAGGATCTATTGTAAACAAACGGTGTATTTACAGAGCCCTCTTGTGGTCACACGGAGCATTGCCGTAATTTGTTGTGTCTTGTGTATTTCGAAATAATTCTACACAGTCCAATCAAGATTAGAAAACTTCTATTTATGCAAATCTAATTCAAACATACAATAACAAAGTAAATAGTTATAGCATAATTTTACTATATACAGACTGAATAAAACCAAAGCCTTTTGGTTGGAGTTCTCAAAACTCCTTAAAAGGGAATGTACATGGTCCATAACTCAAAAACTGCACTGAAAACATTTTTTTTTTTTTTACATTTCAAATAGATAAATATGACATTGCAGAGGCATCTGACAGGGTCCATACTGTAATATAATTTAAAACCATCAATGTCAAGACAATGGTATAATAGCAATACAGTGCTCGACTTACAATAGTTTACACTGTTATTCTGAGAGACAATCAGGCTTAAAGATGTGTTATGTAATTAATTTATAATTATTTATGTTTAGAATATGTATTTTCGCTGTTTCCCAGCTATTCTGTTTTAGATTAAAATTGTATGGTTTATATACAGTATAACGTTGAGAAACATGGTTTGGCAAAACAATTCACATGTAACCTCAAAGCAGAATCTGAATCTGTTGAAATTGTAAACCTGAAGCACTTCCTGGGCACAGCCTTCTAAGACCAGTTAACTGTTTACAAAAAGCAAGCCTATGCTATGAGAACATCAGAAAGCAAATCTGACATTTAAGTCATTTATGTTACAAATACAAAATCATAAGCATTAAAATACAATACTCTAAAAAGCCAAATGTACAAAATGTTCACACAAATGAAAAACAAGTTCAAATACCAAATGTACAGAAAGTTGTGTTTAGAAACAACCAGAAAAATATTGTTGAATCTTATTAAAGGCCATGTTTAATATTGCCATCAGCTGGGAAGTTAAATCGCAAAGACACTGCAGCTGTCTCAATGAAACTGTGCCAAATAATTTTGAGATCAACATACTCTGACAGACTGCTGCACATTCCATTAAACTATTTTGTGGTGTTTTCTATCAGAATAATAAATATTGGCTTGTGGACACTGCAAAATTGGCATCGTACCATAAAGCTGGTATCAACAAACAATTCACATCACAAACCATTCAAATTACCACAGACTACAAGTATATAACTCTCTACTTTCTTATCAGAAAGGATAAGCTACTGTATTATTTAACATGGAGTGGTTTGAGATATTAACAAATAATTGCAATATTCTGTCGAGCCATCCCTAGTGAAAAATAAATATACTAAAATATATTTGAAATACAGTTATTTAATGCTATGTATACTACAAATACATTGACATATTTATATACTCAATAAAAATACCCTGCTGTTTTTTGAGTATACTAATTTGGAACAACTAATTTTGTACTTAATGCACTTTAATTGTGCAGAAGTAGTGCTGAAGCCCAACTAAAGATATACAGAAGTATATTTGAATGTGCTAAAGTGGAACTATTGCAAGTATACTTCAGGTAGTAGTACTCCGAATATAGTTTAATTATAATTTTAATATCAGTAAGTCTTGAGCAATTTTGTCAGTAAATATGTTAACTATACTTAGCATGAAATGAATGCATTTTAAATATATTACATTTTTACTATGGATAGCATATTAACTAATGGTTGATTTTGAATGTTGAAAATCAATTTGGGCCCAGAAATTGCAAAGACATCAGCGGCGATGTGGTGTGGCGGAGTGGCGGTTCTGTACAACCCCAGAGAATGTGAGAGAAAAGTTGGAAGGCAGTTCTAGGTTCAATTTGCTATATGTTGAGTTGTGTATTAAGCAGTGAGCCAGCTCACTTTTGCTATGAAGCCTTGATCTCTGTCATATGTGCCAGCTGCGATGTTTGTGCAAATGCATCACAAAGTGAGTTCAACCAGAGCAAACTTAAGCCGCTGAAAAGACAAATGCTGAAAAACTGAAAAATCAATAATGCTCTCCACAGGAACACTGGCAAAGCGCTTGAATAAAAGTCAGTTGGCAGCTTAAAATGTCTCTGATTTGGGCAGGTGTTGGCTGGAATGATGCGGGTGCTGGAACAGAGGGTCTGAATGGACTGTGGGGATTCGTTTGGCAGGTAACTGTGACAGCTCACAGGCTGTTGAGGAGATCTTAGGTGAGAGTCTTTCTGAAAAATTGTCCATATTCTGACTTTCATCATCCCCTACCTGTCCCTCATAATTTTCAGAAGTGGAAATGACAGAAGGCTGCACGGAAACAGATTCGAAATTGTCTGAGGGTAAATCACCCACCATACTGCCCCCTGCTGTCTCTGAAGTGTCCTGCTCCAAGTTCTGAGATGTTTGTGAAGGCTTTTTATCATCCACATTTGAAGGTGGAGTGGGGTCGCACAGCTCCGGTTGGTTTTGGGTCTCATTAAGCTCAGGTACAGGAGGTTCGTATGGAGGAGGCCATTCCCCGCCGTCCTCGGGGGCTCCTATCATTCCATCAGGTGTGAGGGGAATCTGGCTGTGCACTAGGACGGGGTCCGGTGAGGGGAGGGGAGACATGCTGCCAGTCCCTCCATCGTTGTAAGGCTTCTTTTCCTGTGAAGGGCTGTCATCCAGCATGATGGACTCCTGCTGTAGAGAGATGTGCAGAGAGGCAGGTGGCCGTTTGATGAGCTGGGCTTTGTTGGGTGTATCTTTTGCGGGGCTCGGTTTGGGCCGCTTGACTGGAGTTAGAACAACGGGCAGCTCCAGACCCAGAGGTTTTCGTGGAAACTCATCAGGCTTAGCTGTGAATACAGAAATAATGAATGAGAGTGGACTGAAAATGTAGGTGACCTACATGAACTCATTAGCTGTGGCCAAAAATATATCATTTATGCTGTGAGGTGGATAGAGGACTGCATGTTTTCATATACAGTATGAATAATGAAATAATGAGCATTTTACTGTTAAAATGATCAAAAACAAATATAATTGGGTCATTCTATGAAACAGGTGCTCTTTGGACTGGGTTTTAGAAATCATTTTGTACAAGTTAATTAGACAAATGTGTTAAAGGGCTAATAAATTGCATTTTTCCCATCACAAGCAAAATAATTGCATTTTAATATATGTTGATATAATTATGTCTTCTCTTCAGAAAGGTAACTACAGTTAATTTGACACTTGTTATATAATAATGTTCATTGGAATTTTTTAAAAATATATATATATATATATATATATATATAATTTAAATGACATATGCAAGAAGTCTCTCATGTTCAAGAAATTATTTGATAAAAATAGTAAAATTTTGAATTATTAATACTATTTGGGATAATTGTTTTGTATTTTAATGTTTTAAAATGTAATTTATTTCTGTGATGCAAAGCTGAATTTTTAGCAGCTAATACTCCAGTCTCACATTATTCTTTTAATCTGCTGACTTGGTGCTCAAGAAACCTTTCTTCCTATTATTAACTCTGTTGTGCTATTTAAAACATTTTTTTTTTTTTTTTTGTGGAAACCATAATAATTTCTTCTTTTTTTCAGGATTCCTGCACTCTAAAAAATGCTGGGTTATTTTTTTTAACACAAATGCTGGGTTCAGCGTCTTGGGTCATTTTATTTGGTTGTTTTTATTATTTTTACCCAGGTGCTGGGTTATTTTTTTAACCCAAATGCTGGGTTCAGCTTGTTGGCTCATTTTATTGGGTTACTTTTAATATTTTTTACTCAGGTGCTGGGTAGTTTTTCTGTAACTAAGGTTATTTATAAATAACTGGGTTATTTTTTTTCTGCCCAACCGCTGGGTTGAGCATGTCTCTGATGAAAAACCCAGCTGCTGAGTTACAATCAGAGCGCAGCACCGCTGCTGATTTGGTGCACTTCTTCAGTGAAATAAAGGTTTGTATATATTGTATATATTGTATATATATATTGTATACATATTTAATTTATACAGTCTTTACTGCAATGTAAATTATATTGTTTTACGCAACACAACATAAGGATGAGGTGTCAGTCAGCTGCGTCGGCAGTGGTCGTTTCGCACTGGAAACGCCTTTTGCCTTGCATAACATAAATGGAATTTATTCGTTATAATACTGAGTTTAATTTAATCTGATGTTAAAATATGTTCTCTAATCTCAGTACTGTTTGTTTATGGGCAGGTTATTGAGTCAGTCACGGCATCTTTCAGCTATGAGTGAAACGCAACGCCACGGTCTGAAGTTCGCAGTTCCTCCGCAAACAGCAGCCCGGTTGAATACACTTAAATTAAAATGCTACTTTTAAATGTTACGTTTTTTATTTCTAAAATGCTTCTTAAACTAGTTTAAATGTATGTAATATTGTAAACTATGCTGTATTCACCCAAATAAATTCACATTTGGATACACGTTTTTTGGCAGGGTTCCCCTGGTAAAATTTGCACTCCAAGGGCTAAATATCACGTTATTGGGGTCACTTCAACCCGCGGACATGAAAAACAACCCACGGCAACAGTGTTAAAGTAGCCCAATTTCCCGCGGACTTGGCAACACTGCCAGCACTGGGTTGCCAAATAACCAAAGTTGGGATGTTTTTAACCCAGCATTTTTTAGAGTGTAGATTAATAGAAAGCTCAAAATAACAGCATGTATTAAAAATAAAAATCTTTTGTAACATTATATGAATATGTGTCCTCATTGAATAAAAGTACTTAAAAAAAACCTTACTGAAATTAAATGTATTGAAAATGAAAATGTATTTAAAAAAATATTGAAGTCATTTCATATGCATCTGAGGGATATAAACGGGATCTGTTTCATAGAACGACTCACAGTGACATATCCTAATTAGCCGTGTTTCCACTGTCGGGCCAAAAGCAGGCGTGCTAGTGCGGGCCAGGGCCAGTTGCGTTTCCACTGTCTCTTCCGGGGCTTGATCGTGCCTCGTTGGTGCTTCCTCAGGGCCAACGGCCGGGGTCTGGCCCGATGAAAACCTTGGGCCAAAGTGGGCCAACTGGGACTAGAGGAGTGGTTATGAACAAAGGCGGAGTTTCTCCGCATCTTGAGAGCATCAGCGCTGCAGATCATTTCATAAAGTTAACAGCTGTAATACCAGCATTAAAGACTTTTAAAATAATTTGAGCTCAAAACTCACTTTCAGACAGCAGTGAGTGTTTGAAATAACTTGATCCGATGTGGATTATGATCACCATACAAGGCAGAAATATTTATAAGCGATGCAAAAGACTATGCACACTAGCCATTAACATTACCATACTAAACATGGTAAATACGACCGCATGAAGAAATCAGACGTCAGCTTCTCATTCTCTATAACAATCGTGTATTTATTTAGTAACATATTTTATCTGTCATAAGTCTCGTCTGGAGATTAGCTCCGTGTGTGTCATAAAAATATATAATGGTTTTTGTTCGGGAGCTCCCTCTGCTACTTGGGTCGTATTTTTGATGGAAAAATATAGAAATTATCATTCTTACTTAACGTGATGTATACTGTGACTACAAATAAACAGAAACAGACTCTACTGAATAAGTAGGGTAGGCCTATTTGTCCTCTTTCTTTTGTGAAATAGTGGTTCACATTGCTTTATTTCTGTGTGACTAATTTTCAATCCTGATAAGTTAATTCATTATGATCAATGTTTAATAGGCTATTGTAAAACATTGATGCTTTTGGATTTAAATCTAACAAAACATGCAAACAAACAGCCGCTTTTATCATGTTTGTTTTGTGATCGCGCTAGTTCCAGTGACTTATTTCTGATTAGTTTTCTGATAACTTCTCTTTGTTGATGAAATGATGGGGTTGCTTGACGTTGTTCCAGAGAGGCGTGTAAAGGGCGGGTTTTAGTGAAGCACAGCGGAGCTTCTGGCCCGACGGTGGAAACGCATCGTGATTTTGGGCTCGGTGCTACAGGTCTGAGGCTATTAGCCTCACCCGGCCCGTTTAAAGCACTGGCTCGCACTGGCCCGACAGTGGAAAAGCGGCTATTGATTAAAGCATTCAAAAAACAACACAATCATACAGCTTCATGCAGTTATATACAGTATCATAATAAGAAAACGGCTGAACCTGGTGGTGGGAGGTCAAGCTTCATTTTGCGAAGTTCAGACATGGAAACTTTAAGCTGCTCTATGACAAGGTCATCATTGAGGTAGATGGACTCTCCTATCTTCTCCTGCAGGAACTCTCTCAGGTCCTCCAGAGACATCTTAAGCAATCGTTCTAAACATGATTAACTTCAGTTAGCCATAGATTTCTATAATGTGCTGAGAGAGTTTAATTTATATCAAGGCAATCTGGTGTATTAGCATGCACTGAGTTTGTCACTGGAGTTTGTTTTTTAGATTTTTGGATTAAATTATTGTTAATTGCAGTATTGTAAAAAAAAAAGAAAAAAGGAACTCACTTTTATGGAGCTGAAGGATGGTGTAAGCCATAGCTGTCAGAACTTTCTCACCCTCAAGGATGAAGATGTCCCACAGACGCAAGGTCAAAGTGAATGGGGTCTGAAAATAGTAACAACTTTCTGCACAAAGTGTCCTCATAGCATAATGGAAAACATAGATGTGTAGAATATTTCATATTAAACTGGGGCCTCTGCTGGTCTAAAGCTAATCTCCCTCAGTGAGCTGCCAGTCCACAAGCACAGCTCTGAAACCGAGCTGGAATGGATTCTGCAGTGCTGACGGAGTCTGCTCTCTTTCCTCCTCCAGCAAAACCCACAGGATTGTGTATACGCGCAGAGTAAACATTGAAACACCCTTGTCTGCCTGCTAATTGCACACTGCTCCCTCTATCAAGAGGCCCTGACAAAGAAAGAGAGAGGAAGAAGCACTTCAGCCTCTTTCTTTCAGTTTCATAAAGCCCAATTCCTCTTCACCAAGTTTACCAACCTCAATCTAGATTCCCATGCTTTACAGTGTTTTAATGTGGCTGCTTATTAGCCATTTTCAAATGAGACCGTGTTACGTACAATATATCATGGGTCTGTTCTGAATTTAATTATGTTTTTTTAGTACAATTTAGGGATACTCAAATAAACTGGATGTCAGAAACTAGCGATCAGAAACTTAGGAAAGTGGTGCACTGTGCCAAACATCAACCAATGACAATCTGTTTGATGCCCATTAATTATGGTCACTGTACCTAAAATATTTTCCTTATGTAACCAAAGTGTGTTTATCCGAGGGTGCTTCTTTATTTTTGGGCATTGGAAATTATCTACCATGTCTTTCTTTCTTTCTTATCTTATCTATCTCAAAAGATTCAAAATATCTTCTTTTGTGTTACACGGGGAAAAAAATAAAGTAATACAGGTTTGAAACGACATGAGAATGAGTAATTACAGAATTTTAATTTGTGGGTGAACTAAGCCAGTGGACATACATACGTACATATTTATATCATTTACAAATTAAAGCATTTTCATACAATAACTAAATGACAGAGTTTTCATTTTTGAATGAACTATATATCTAGTCTATTTAAATAAACTGGTGATAGTGTGAAAGACATATTTAAGAGTTTATTTTCTAAAAGTCCTGTACAAGAGGTAAAACCTAATGAACACAAAGCTTGAAGATTATATATGTGATTATATATATGATACTACAGATAAGCAGTTTCTTTCCTCAAAGGTGTCCCTGACTTCCCTGCATCTACACCTAATCGTTTGTATTAACTCATTTTCAATGCTTTGCTGTTGACATTCAATCCCAGTTCCTCCTTCTGTGTCCACATCTACAATATGAGTCAAAATAAAATAATATAAACCTGAATGTCCACTTAACACCTCAGTTTTTAGCTGAACATGTTTGAGCAGATTTCACTGCCAGCATCTCTACATATAAAGACCTCTGACTTGAGCAGATCCAGAAGTCTTTCCATCCCTCAATGGTTGAACATAATCACAGTTACGATCAGAACAGCTGACTCAACAGTTACATTCAAAGAGAGTCAAATGAATCACCACTTTTAGGATTGTCTGCAGTGACCTGAACCAACACTATAATATACACACAGTTGATGTATCATTTCCTTGGCTTTGAGATCTAAGCTTAGCATATGACTGAGCATGTACACCTATCTACTAATCACCGCTTACATAACACCATTGTCAGTTTGGTTACAATGCATCTGCTCAGATCAAACACTTACCCTGTCAATAAAACACTGGAGGAACCATTTAGTGCTGTAAATCCCACTGGACATCTGTTCCTTATCCTGATGAGAGTGCATATAAACAGGGAAAAAAAGGAATGAGAAGGGAAGAAAACTCATTATCATGTTAAGTGAATGAAGTTAATAGCTATATTATTTATTTACTGTAACTTAACTAATCTTATAGGTTCTGAGCTCATTTTGTAGTCGTGTGTGTGCCACAGCAACCTTACCAAATGCTTCTTTAGTTTGGGTAAAAGTTTGGAGAGAATCTGGTCGTGGTGGTTTTGGAAACGCTGAAGTTTGGGAAATCCAGGAACAAAGAATCCTGTGATGGGTTGCAAATGTGAAGGCATGATAAAAATGTCACATGTTTCCCAGTACTAGACCTACAACAATAACCTGTGTTAAGTTCGCAAGTGTTATGTACACTACCATTTAAAAGTTTGGGGTCAGTAAGACTTGAAAGAAATGTATTCTTTATTAAATTTACAGTAAAGGCATTTATAATTTTACAAAAAAGAGTTTTAAATAAATAACTATTTTAAATAAATACTGCTCTTTTAAAAAATTATATTCATCAAAGTCTCCTGAAAAAAAAAAAAGTAGCATGGTTTCCACAAATATATTAAACAGCACAAATGTTTTCATCTTTTATAATAATAATAAATGGTTCTTGAGTTGGAAATCAGCAAGACTGGAGTAATGATACTAAAAATTTAGCTTTGCTATTACAGGAATAAACTATATATTTAAAAATATATTACAAAAGAAAACAATATTTCACAATATAACCATTTAACTGTATTTTTAATCAAATTGACCATAGTTTAGGACTTTTAAAGAACATTAAAGAATACTGACCCACAACATTTGAATGGAAGTGTGTCTTATCGTGTACATACAGTATATAGCCTTATGAAGTTTATATGTTAAAAAAAAAAAAAATAATGAAATCAACATTAAAATTCTTAGCCAAGAGCAGAATAAATGAGGACTCACCATGCATGGCATGTTTCTGACTGGTTAAGAGCTGGGACAAAGCCCAGAATGCATCTTCTTCATTCATGAACATTAACAGTATGGCAGCAATCTGACTCATGCCCTGGCAGTAACTCACTTCCTGTGGACAAGAACAGACAAAGTCAGCAATTATGTAACATCTCTTTATTAAGCATGGATGTGATTGCACTCTTACCGTATTGTAAACAGAGTACGCAGAGAGCACATGGAACAAAGACTGCTGCCTGTGAAGAGAAGAAAAGTGTCGTCAGACTCAAACTCTGTCTTTTACTGAAAGTGCACAAAGAAACAAACACACATCAGCAACACATGAACCAAACATCCATATTTTTCCACAAAGATGCATTCGCTCCTTCAAATTAAAGTTGAGGCCCTCCCTTCATGTGTGAGCATTAATGACACCCTTCAGATGAGCAAGACTTTCCACTTGGCTCTCTAAGGCCTGCAATCTATTAAATCCTCAGTGACATCACTCCCTTTTCTGGCCTGCTTGGGGAACAAGCTCTCAAAACGCAGAAATCAGCTCCAGAGATTGTCTGCAGAAGTAGCGAAGAGAGACTGAGATGTTGATGAACATACACTCTGGCACTTTCATAAAGCACATAAATAGCCAACACAAGAAATGTTTGAGCAAATTTGTGCATTCATTTAGCAATAAACACATGCAGTGTGCATGTCCCTGTTCTGTGGCTGAATTTTATGCGCATATCGGTCACACTTTAGTTCGGGGACCAATTCTCACTATTAACTAACTATGACTTTTGCCTCAATAAACTTCTAATTTAGGAGCTTAGCCTTCAATTAAATATGTCTAAAGAGGAGGACATATCACCAATTCACTTTGCAGAATTTGTAAAGCCAGGATAAAAACTGAAAAATAATCCTACACCTAAACAAATATACACATTTCAATTAAGAGACAATATTTCCCTTAAATAGATTTCCAGAGACATTTTTGACCTCTACAAGGGCAATTTTTTTACATTAGTAAATGTATGCTTCAAGGCATATAATCAAATTAATTGAATGTGTTCATGTGTTACTTACTTTACACCAAATCGATCCATGAACATGATGTGGTTTCGAAAGGTCCTGTTGATATCAAGGTCAATCTGTTTGATTTCTGGAGAGTACAGCTGGGCTTGCTCCTTCATTCTCTGTCAATCAAACAAATGGCTTCATCAAAAATAGATTCAATGATGATAAGCTACCACGCAGTACACGATGACATTAGAAGACAACATTTCTAGATTTAATTATGTGATATTATACCTACAATACTGAGTGGTTTATTTTGTCAAAATGAACAGCTGACTAATACATTATATCATTTATTACATGCTGTAAATTCTTTTATTCTCTTATATTTTTTTTTTCTGCTCATGATATACTGTATACACTACCATTCAAAGCTCTGGGTCAGTTTTCGAAAGTCTCCTATGTTCACCAAGGCTGCATATATGTGATTAAAAAATAGTTAATGTGAAATATATACTAAGAACACCATAAACAGTGACAATAACCAACAAACTTATAATTCAAACCCATGAAAATATATAAATGGAAAAACTAACCACCAAACATGACACGGGTAAAGAAGAGTTACCTTGAAAACTAACTAGTACATAATTAAAATAAACTAAAGAACACAGGAAATAAACACAGGAAACACAGGGAGCAACGGAAGCAGAAATACTTATCAACATAAAAGTCCTCAAAACAGAACATAAATGTGATAGAAGTTTTAAAAATAGATATATTTAGTAACATTATAGATGTCTTTACTGTCACTTTCGATCAATTTAATGTGTCCTTGCTGAAGAAAAGTATTCATTTCTTTTTAAAAAAATCTTACTGACCACTTTGTAATACATTTACAAAACCACTTGTGTAAAGCATGCAATAAAGGATATCACCACCAGGGCACCTTGTTCGGCAACACAGTGCAAATACTTCTTGCTTGTTATAAAATTTCAGCAGCTCTGAAGGTTTGTTTTTCTTGTTTTTTGTTCTCTTCTATCTCTTTTCATGCCTTGTATCAGCCATCTGTCTGTTTTCAGATCACACTCTAATCCTTTTGAAATAGCTCTACCACAACACCACTCCAGTAATCCCACTCTCACCAAACACCCGGCTTTAGGCCAGAAGAGACTTGCGGCTACATAGTGTCCACAGGTCACAGCTAAATCTGCTGAGTGTGTGAATGTATATGCGCGCATATTTTTATGCTGTACCTCATATTTTCCTGCATTGTCGCTCTTGACTTTCTCAACATCCAGTAGCAGGGCCCAGGCCTGTCCTCTCAGCTGTAGTGGGATGCCTTTATACACCCTCTTAATCATCTGCACAAAGACACCAGGAGTAAGTGCAAGTGTGAGTGTGTGTGTGTGTGTGTGTGTGTGTGTGTGTGTGTTTTAAGCATCACTCTGGATCTCCATGGAGCTACATCATAGTGCTCTCTCTGATTTTCAGAGAAATGATCACCCTCTCGAGGTTAAGCTCACCCGGTCGCTGTTCCTGTACTTGCTCCAGTTCTTCAGCATCTTCAACCATTTCTGCACCCTCTCAATCTCCACCTGTTTTTGCTGCACAGGGAAAAACAATTAAATCTGATGAATTATGAATTGCAAAAACAAAAAATGGACTTCATTAAAAAGTTAATTTTCTGTTTAATTTTCATTACTTTTCAGTAAACATAAAATTATCATACACCAATCACCAAAAACATCAATAATAATAAAAAATAACCATATCTTATTTAATAATTGTGCTTTTTTTATCCTGTCTTGTCTTGAAATAAATGATAATTCATTTGCAGGTTATATTTCATTTCAAATGAAATACACTACTTTTCAAAATTTTGCAGTCACTAAGTTTTTTTTTTTAAATGTATTTTTTTTTTTATTCAGCAGGACACATTAAATGAATTATAAGTGACAGTAAATATATTTGTAATGTTACAAAAATATCTTTCTATTAATTCAATAGCACAACTGTTTTCAACTGATAACAAGAAATGTCTCTTGAGCTGCTGCTCATTAACATATCTGAAGGATCACATGACACTGAAGACTGGAGTAATGGCTGCTGAAATTTCAGCTTTGCAGCACAAAAATAAATTGCATTTGAAAATGTATTAAAATAGAAAACAGTTATAACATTTCAAAATATTACTGTTTTCAAATAAATGAATGCGGCATAAGTGCCTTCTTTCAAAAACATTCAAAATCCTAACAAACCCAAACTTTAAGTTTAGTGTTGGTAGTGTAGTTCTCACATCTTCATATGATTTTAATTATTTATTTTCTTTTAAAATAATTAAATAATAAAAGAAAAAAGCTGAAAGAACATGTCATCAGTGGTATATGGTGCATAACACACATGCTTTCTAATCCTCAGAGTCCATTTACAGACAGGTATAAGTATAAATATCTGCTACATGACACAAACAACCCTCCTGTGTTTTTGTCTAAGGAAGCAATATTTCTTTCCTCGTTTGTATAAGTACTCTGGGATTAGATGCAGAACAGGCATTCAGATCACCCTGCTGCTATTAACATCTGTTCTGAGGACAGCTTTCACTCTTTCCACTCCTAGTCTGTCAAATGTCAGCTGGGAAATGCATCAGCCACCTCCACACTGTGAATACGTCACATGAGAGCACACCTCCAGACAGCCCAGCTGTGTCTGCCACACACTCTTGTGTACTAAACGCTCATGTCTGAAGGTCACCATTAGCCTGTTTACAAAGGAATCTCCACACACTGCTACTGATTCAATCTGTGATCCTTTGTGTTTTTGTCTGTGATTTTACAAAACGCTGTTTGAATAGTATATTCACATGCTGTTTGAATACACATCACCTGTATAGTATATTTATATGCTTAATTTGTGTGTGCATACCTTCTCTTCAAGCGCACTGGGTGTGGGTAATTCTTCTTCACTGTGGGAAAAACAAATAGGGTTAAAAAAAACTATACAATATACCATCACAAACATTCCTGTCTGGCTGGGATTAGGT
Organism: Onychostoma macrolepis; assembly: GCF_012432095.1. Classification (NCBI taxonomy): domain Eukaryota; kingdom Metazoa; phylum Chordata; class Actinopteri; order Cypriniformes; family Cyprinidae; genus Onychostoma; species Onychostoma macrolepis. Next base: position 19,176,821 of record NC_081161.1, read on the forward strand.
TTAGACCCTGGGATAACCAAAAAACAGAAGGCAATTGCAATTGTAATTTGTACAGAGGTTGTTGAATTAAAATCATAATGTATGCTACAATTCAAAGGTTTGATCTCTTACACTCACCAGGGCTGCATTTATTTGATCAAAAATACAGAAAAAAATGTAAAACACCACTGCGATTTACAATCACTCTTTTCTATTTTAATATATTTTAAAATGTGAGTTATTAGTCTGATAGCAAAGCTGAATTTCCAGCAGCCGCTACTCTAGTCTTCAGATATAATACATTGTAATATAAATGAATATTTCTTCAACAGTTGCTTAATTTTTATTTGTTTATTTGTTTACTTACTTATTTTTGCAGAAACCCTGATGAGAGAACAGCATTTATTTGAAACAGAATTTTTTGTTGATTTTATAAATGCCTTTTTATTGTCAATTTTGTTCAATTGAATCCTAGAATATCTTCCTGAATCTTGAATATCTAATTTTTTAAAGAAATTAATACTTAGAAAACTTGACAAACTTGGCAACCTTGACAATGAAAACTAATTCTGTTCCAATAGAGCTATGGTACACTCCTAAAATCAGACTGATTCATGTAATAACATAATTAAAAGTGTGGTAACACTTTAGAATAGGAAACACTTATTAACTATTAACTATGACTTTTCCCTCAATAAACTCCTAATTTGCTGCTTATTAATAGTTAGTAAGGTAGTTGTTAAATTTAGGTATTGGGTAGGATTAGGGATGTAGAATAAGGTCATGTAGAATAAGGCATTAATATGTGCATAATTACTACTAATAAATGGCTAATATTCTATTAATGTGCATGTTAATTAGCAACTAGTTAAGAAACCCTAAAATAAAGTGTTACCAAAAGTGTTGATACACAATGCATTTTGATTAAAAAAAAGAAAAAAAGAAAAAAGTCAGCCATTATGACTGACGGGTTTGTTTCAGACAAAATAAAAGTAGTTTTACAGGGCTTTGAAAGCAACAAATGCATCCTTCACCTGCCAATATGGAAACTGAGTGTTGGGTTTTAACCAGGACTTACTGAAGAAATCCAAAGCGATCTGTGACTCTGTATATGCTGTAGTCTGCATCCTCCCAAGGATCGATCTGAACTCCTGCGTCTCTACCCTGAAATATACACAAGCGCATACTTCATTCGACTCATCTAAACACAAACAGTGTAGAGTTTATTAAAGGTGAAACAAATCATCCAGTTCCAGGCAACTTTTAAGCACCTTTAAATCCAGCAGATTCTGAATCAGAACTGCGACTTTTGCCTCAATAAACTCCTAATTTGCTGCTTATTAATAGTTAGTAAGGTAGTTGGTAAGTTTAGGTATTGATTAGGGATGTAGTAGTATATGGTCATGCAGAATATGTGCTTTATAACTGGTCCCTATTACTAATTAAGTGTTACCAATTAAATTCTCTGTTGGCACATTTTCTAGTGATTATGGAATAAGTAAATCAATTATTAAAATAGGCAGTTAAACTATGTTTGACACTGTGAGCCAAATAAAATTCAGCATTTATTAGGTGGTTGACAGATTTTCCAGAAAAAAAAAGTTATGTAATACACTTAAGATGCAGGTTTTTATAAACTAAAAAAAGAAGATGAATTAAACAAATAAATATCATATATGAATGCATCACATGGATCAATGTCCCCATCACTATTTGCCACAACTGATTTTGTCCCTATCCCGTGAAGTACCCACTGTAATACAGGAAGCATTTACAACTGACGAGGAGAAGTGTGTTATAAATGGCAGTTCTGTGCTGAAACTTGTCCTTTTTAATGTGTTGCTGAGTGGTTGATACAGTTATGGAAAGCCCCAGCATCAATATTCTCTCTAGCACATAGCTCTCCACATTACCCTTTCTCTTTTCTGTGGCCTGCTAACCATTCTAGTGAAATTGTCAAATTCAAACAAATATGTCCCAACTCCTGTCATACATCCAATGACTGTAATTTTGACTTATGAGCAGAGAACATTTTAATGCTCTGCACTTATTCAACAGAATTTGCACCCTGTCAATATAGCTGACGTTTAAAAGCTTTTCCAGTTGGTGTGGATTGATTCCCTGAGGGGGGACGGCTGCTGCTCTCCTGCCCTCTTCTCAACCCCATGGTGGAGAGAAGAGTGGAAAGAAACCAGTGATCCGTGACAGACAGCCGAGGATTACAGTTCCAGTATTTCCCAATTTCAAATGAGTCTGTAAGAGTCATGTGACCATGTGCCATGGTCAAATTGATCACCACGGTGGCCATTTACTCCACAAACACTTTGTTGGTTCAAAAATCCTCTGCCTAACACATAAAATTGCCTTTAAGATTAGGTGTGTGGGAGTGTGGTTCCTCCCCATTTTTCCCCTCTTTACACATCTTAGGGAGTTTTTCCTTGACACAATGTGTATTACGAAAAAGCCCCATACAAATAAAACCAACCTGACTCAACAACCACAAAGTGAACAACCAGATGTAGACAATGTAAAATAAATATCCACAAAATGTAAAAAAAAAAAATTAATAAACTAAGAAGGAAAAGAACATCCCGCACTCTTGAAAATCCCAATACTTGCAAAAGTATCAAAAACAATAATTTATTGAAAATAAATTATTCAAACCACTTTTTTGGTCTTTTTTCCTACGCACCTATCTATTACCTGCAGGTGTGCGATGATTGATTGTTAATTAAAAATGTAATTAATGAAATGCCAAACTGTAATACAGCAACATACAAGACATGCATACATTTCCCCTGCTAATGATAAAAATAGGCTAGTGATCAGCATTATGTACACTACCGTTCAAAGGTTTGGTGATGTTAAGTTGTTGTTTTTTTTTCATTAAAGCCTTTTATGCTCACCAAGGCTGCATTTATACAATCAAAATTCGGTATTACAATTTAAAACAACTGTTTTCTATTTTAATATACTGAATTTTCAAAACTGAATTTTCAACAGTCCTTACTTCAGTCTTCAGTGTTACATGATTCTTCAGAAATCATTTTAATATAATATAAACATTACTTACTATTACCCATGTTGAAAACACTTGTATTTATTTGGAATATGAATCTTTTGTAACGTTATACATGTCTTTACTGTCACTTGATCAATTTCATACATCCTTGCTGAATATAAGTTTTCGTTTCTTATAACTTTTTAGATAGTAATATACATATCAATTAGCACAAAGTCATTTTTATTAGTAAGTCATTAACTGAATGTATACATCAAAGGAAATATGCAAACTTGAATAAGTTACAGTAACTATCACAGTATCCGTATTATTTCAATATATATCTGAACAAAGTGTAAATGCAAAAGGTAAATTGCATAATTTACCTTATTATATTTAGAGATGATCTCAGCACGTTCCTCAGCTATCAGCACCTCTATGTCCTTCTTCATGTCAATATCTAGAAATATAGCACATAAAGAAAAAGAAAAATGAATACAGACAACAATCTGGAAGACAGATTTTTATGTTTTGTTAAGGGCTATACATTTGTACAAATAATATAGTCACTTTTGCCTTTGAAGAACGCTCAGCAGAACAGGAAAAAACCCAGACTGGTCATGAGTGCAACATATTCATCATATTCAGACTGAGAAACTGGTCCAAACTCAGCTCTTGTTGGCACTGGGTAACCTGAGCTCTCATAATGTTTTGAAGATCCTGTTGGTCATATGAAGGCCTTGACTGTCTCAGAAACATTAGCCCCATGGGAACCACAGAGCCAGAAGAAGGGAACAAAGGTTCCCGCCAGGCTTCAGCTGTCTGAGAGCGCTGTGTGTCTGCTGAGTCTGTCGCACACACAAAAATAGAATTGGACCAAGAGAGTCACCCACTGCGGGACACAGCGCTGCATGACACACCATCATGTGTCATATTCAATAGTTCCAGCCCATCGCCAAATCATACCATCTGACATTTAAAACTAAAAACACAGTGCTGTATTTCTTTGAATGACAAGTCACTTGCCCTCACCGCCAAATTAACAAAACAAGTGCATCTGTTGTGTTTGTACGGTACCATTGATGACATTTCACAGAAGTACACTCCTGACAGGCATCAATAAACAAAGACTGTCCTTCTTCTCACTATAGCCCTCTTCAAATTTCTTAACTGTTCCAACACTTTCACTGCTTCTTGAAGTTTACTTATATCATATGGCTGTTACATAAGTACTGACACAAGGACTACAAATGAACAGAGAAGCTGATCTATGTGTTTCCTAAAAACCCAATAATAAGTGTTTATAGGCATCTTCAGGCACAATCGTGGTTTGAGAGAGACTATGCTTCCATGGCTTTCAAACCAGCAGAACCACAGGAAATAATTCTGTGCTTATGAATTTTGTACTACTCGATGAGAAAATAATTTACTCAAAACCCCAAACCACGGTTTGTAAAACTGAAGAAAAACAAAAGACTTTACTAAGCATTTTTTTCATCACCCACTGGCATTATATTACATTATATATCCTCTCACTAAAATCACTCTCTATCGGTTTAAAAAAGGGTTGCTGAGGTAGTCTATGGCATAGCCATTGTAAATCATTAAAACATGTAAGGTTATATGTAAAATGTCTGGCAACAACATGTTAGTGTTCTGAAAAACTCCCTAAGCCTCCAAATAATCCAAACGATTACAGAGAAACATTCATTGATGCTGAAATTTAAATAGCAGTGGTTTGTAGTGATGCACTAAAATAATTAAATAATCAAGGATACACTTTATTTTCAGCTTAAATTTTTGGGGTGAATGAAAACCTATTTTCAGTGTATAGGTAAAATAACTGTGTATAATTAGTTTTGTGGATTTTTGTTAAAGGGCTAACGAACTGAGAAATCAAAATTCCTGTACTATAAAAGTTTCAGAACTCAAAACTTTCTAAAAACAGCTTATACTGAAGCCAACCTGCCAAAAAGACAGGTTGTGGAATGTGCCACTTTATGACATAATAATGTGGATAAATACCGCCTCCACAGAGGATCAACACCTGCTTCGACCTCACTGCCTGTTTAGCCCCGCCTACCGATTTGCACATGTAGTGTATATAACAAAAGAGGCAAATGCAGGTCTACGCAGAAATCAAACAAAAAAGATTGTCAAAAAAATTGTCTTTGCATAGCCTTCCTTCTGATCCTAACATTAGGAAAAAATGGATGAAATTTATTTTTAATAAAGATCCAAACCGCGCCAGTAAGAACTTGGTCCTTTGTTCGCTTCATTTTACCGTGGATTCTTTTACAAACAAAGCACAATTCCATGCAAGATTTTCAGAAAGACTGAAACTAAAAGACGATGCCATGCCGACTATATTAGGTCTGACAGTTATGCACCACACAAGTGTGAGTAACTGTTTTTATTACGTGATCACTATTACTTTGTCAGTTATCACAGATCGTTTGATATCTACTGGGTATTTATGCGTTTTTAACCTAAATCACAGCAGCGTCCATCTGTGAAGGATGTAGGCTGTCAAACATACACAACTATTAGCCAATCAGTGGACGTTTACTTCAGAGTCTACAATCACCTATTGTAAATAGCAGAAAATAGCTTATTACTTCTAAATATGATGGGTGTTTTTTGATGTAAAAATTTTGATAACCTTAGTGGACATCAGAGAACAGTACAAAATAAAAATAAATAAATAAAACAAAGGCAGTTCATGATCCCTTTAAACTGTACACAAAACAGCCACCTTCAAAGAAACTGATTTGAAATTTGAATAAGCTGGCCTTGTGTAGACTTAATAAATAAACCAAGATGTCAGATATGTTCTTATATCTATCTGTCAGACACCCTAATCCACTTCCATAAGGATAAACTTTAAAATCCTTCCTTCTCCTGAGGAAATCAGTGTTTTCATCTGTCACCCTTGCAACAAACAGTTAAAGGATTAGGTTATGCAATCTTTGATGAAACCCCAGATTATAAACCTCAAGACAAACATTCTGAATGTGCGAGTGCTCAGAACAATGCATATTTGCATTACATATTTTACATGTAATGGTCCAGTCAATCATACCATATATACACTATAACATATACATATAACATGCTTTAGGTGAATTAAGAGCTATCCAGCAGAAATTCTGCATTTTGTGAGGTATTTCCTCTCCAAACCTCAGTTTGTGTGTGTTTTTTGTTAGTCTAGTCTGTTGGGCTGTCACAGAAACTAGCTTTATTCTCATATCTTATATTCACCATACAATCCATCTTTGTGTGCCTTAAAGGGACCACATACTTTTTCCCTTGACATCCACTGAACTATTTCCCACCCTCTCTCTCTGACCCAAATAATGAAATAAGGGTTTTGTTTGTTTGTTTCTTATCATTAAAAATATAATCGTGCCATTAAAATATTGTTTTTAGTGAATTGTTGCATGTCTTTAACCAAATCCCTGCAGAATCACACAAGGCATTTGCATGTCAATAATTACAACTAATTTCAACAGAATATCTGAGAAATGCATTTCCACTGCATCCCAATTGTGAGGTATCAGCAAGGCAATGGCAGATGTTTTCCGAGGGGCTTTAGGGACTGTTTGATTTGATAGTATATGACAGTCCCCAAAAGGGAGGACAAGAATCCCTCAGAGGAACCTTGTTGCAATATTATTGAAATAATCTTAAATACAACATTGTGACATGTGGAAACTATCTGCCTTTTAAGATTGGACTGCTGCATTTGACTTGAGAATGAGAGAAGGAAAATTGTGGTTCAGTAGCTCCGTTGGTCGGTTTGCGTACCATCCCCCTTTCAAGGGGAAAGAGAGAGAGAGGGACGCCTTACTGGGGACAATGATGAGCAAGCATTTCATACAGACCAATCAGCTGACAGTACACATCATCAGAACTATTTCACAGTAAAGATATACATTCTGCTGTACTTTATAGTAAAATAGTTCTAAAAATGTACGAAGTACAATCTGGCAATTTTTACCAATATGGCAAATTGTAGGCTCATTGGAAGAATGCACCTCTACCTACACTTTTGCACTCCAAAATTGTTCACTGCAATTTCCAGCTGAAATGACCACACAAATTATGTTTACAGAGCATATTTTCATTTGCATAACGTTTGCACATACTGTTATCACATACTGTAATCATAAACCATATCATTGATATGAAAATATAAATAACATCTGTTGAAACCACAGAAGCCTAAAAGTCTAATGCTGTGAAATTTTCTTGTGATCAAACACAGAAAGATTCAGCTTTATTTGCTGGATTCATTGGATCAAAGAGTTTAGATTCAGTTATTCCTGAAGAACAAGTATGACAGAAATTAGGCCAAGACATTATGTTCTTGTTTGAATGGAGACTGGGTGGGGTTTGTATTTTAATCGCATGTGTTAGTGTAAAATTTAATTCATCTGGACTTTCCATTTTAGGCCTGACTGCTGCTCTCCTCCAACTCTGTTTATGAGTCAAGTACAAGGGAAAATGTTGACCTACGGGCATAGATCTTACACAAGGTGCCATAAATAGCCATTTCTCCAGAGAGCCGGAGTCTAACGGTTGGCTTTCTAATTGTCTCAGCTTTCACTAGTGTATGGAATGACAGGCCTTTCTGCTGAACGTCTTCCCAGCTGAATGTGAAACTCCATGCCTGACCTACTGTAGGAATCACTGCCCACTGCCCTCCAAAAATATAGTCACTGAGGACAGAGTTGGTTCTCATGAAATCTATAGTATTAGGTGTTTAATGTTTATGTTAAAAAGTCCAAAAGAGCTAATTAAGTACTATAACATTATACAATAACTCAGTGATGTCAATTAACAAACATAAGGTTTCATATTCTGCTGTACATTACATAATGTAATGTAATAATGTTAGAATATTTTCATGAAGAAGACAATAACAGGTATTTATGACAGTAAAATTAGTGGATCATTGTGGGCTGAAGTTATGAATTATTCATGTGTGCTGAATGAGGACTATGTTTGTTGGCAAGCATACATAATAAGAGGGGTCTTCAGCATTTTTAAAGAGCAATATGCATGCATGACATTTGAGCTTTTTTGATATCCCCCAGAGCATTTTTGAATTTCAAAATTGACTCATTTCAGATAATTTTTCCTGATATGCAAGTATAAAAATGCTCTTTTAAAAACTTTAAAAACATCACTTTTAGTTATTCTCATACTACCTCTATTAAAAGTGTCTAAAAAGTCAAAAAACATCAGAATTTGATTTGATAACCTTGTCACTATATTTTAGTTTTCTGGCCCAGAGCTGTAGGCAGAAACTTACATAAGGTTGTTTTTTTGTTTTTTTTAAGCTTGTCACATATTCATTCAGTTTGGCGGAGGAGCTTAACACAAACACAAAGGCTTCAAGTTGAATAGTTCTCATTCTCAAAACATTGCACTACACCTTCGAGACTCATTTCAAACTGTGACATCAGGCTTTGCTGGCCAGGCTCCTGGGTGTGCACCGAAATCTGAGGTCCAAACTGAGTCTAGTGTGGTTATGGAAAAAAAGACTACAGTGACTGGTTCCCTTTATGCAAGAAAACAAAGAGGTCAAGGTTTAAGCAAAGCCAAGACTGGACAGTATGACGCTTTTTATTTGAGGAAAGAGTTCTAATTTGGATAATCGTATAGGTCTGCCCTGTTGACATTTACTGTTCCGATGTGAAAGGGAGAAGGTAAACATTTAGAGCTGGGGAGAGTAACAGTCGTCAGGGGGAGAGCAGTTGTCAGTGGTTGAGCAAGGACAACTGGCATCACTCACACCGCCATCTGGGTGGGCCGTCACTGCCTCGTACTTGCTCACAGATGTAGAGCACTTCAACACACTGAGGGAGCCTTGTCCTGACTGAGAGTCACACACACACAGTGGGGGCAACACCAAGACCAATTATTAATGTGGCAAGTTGTTTGGTTAATGTACTTGTTCAGTGCTGTCATTTTGTTTGAGCACAAGCATATGGCGGTGACAAGAGTTAACATCTGAGTGGCTGGTAACTGAGTAAAATGCTGGAATGGTAGTTCCCAATTTTACACAAATTATATAGGACCTTTTTAAAAAATAAACAAAAATATACAATATAATATGAACACCTACCCACACAGGTCTGAAGAAAGAACATATACATATGATGCAAAACCAAATCATGGAGAGGAAATACTAATAAGAATCTCCAAAACCTGAAACATGCAAAAAACATCTGGTAACACTTTAAGTGGTTGAAGGAAGGAAATGTGCAATACCTACATTCATATGAACCAAACAGTAATGAAAACTATGTCTCATGTTGAAGCCATGGCCTAGTGGTTAATGCATGTGCTCTACATAAATGTAATATTAACTGGCTTCTGCACAAGATGATGCAAATACACAAGTGTAGTTTAACTTATAACAGGGCTGTAAAGTGCAACATGTACTGTATGTCGGACATGCCACGAAAAAAACAGTTTTGCATGTGTGTGAGAGACAGAGCTACTTTTCTGAAGCAAGGATTTCTGTGTGCTTATTTGTGTGTGGTGTGAAATCTAGCGTCAGCGTTAGTTCTGGCAGGTCACGTCAGTCAAGCTTGCATCAGCTGACTCTCAGCTGATCCACATCTACCTATAGGGATGCAACAACTATCACAGCAGTCATAAAGAAGGTCCATCAGTATTATCACCAGCTTCGTGCTACTCAATAGCTAATTAATGGCGAATTCGCCAGGCAAACACCATCATCTCAGTACTAGGAATTGTGCAATTGGGAATTTAGCGAGAGGATTCGTTCCCTTATGGATTTTATCTCGATTCATTCAAGGTTGTTAACTTGAACATGTGTTTGTGTTCGATTTTCCTCATGTCAGGGATAAACGGCAATAACTCCAATACGACTTGCCCTAAAAATTCTACAACAGTAGGCCTATTACCGCCAAAAGGGCAAAGCTGACAATGTTTCTCATCATTATTTCACTTAATATAACAGGCACTGTCCCGAACAAGCTGTGTAACGAGCATTAAGCCGGGAGAGATCGCTCTTGGCGAACTGTAAGTAAGGGACCGTGGGGAAAGTGCAAGTTTTTCATGTATTGATGCCCGATTCGGAAGTTAGCATTGCTTCACGCATTGTTATATTATTGATATGGACTCAATGAGTTATGTGGCTGACTAAGAACAAGTTCAGATGGGATCTTCATTCCCCACATGAAGAAGTATTAAGAGATCAAGCATCCACGTTCCAGCTGGCTATGCTTCATTCTCTGAAGGTCTTCAGGAAGCTAAGCCAAGTTCCTTTGTAATGCTCTCAGATTATTGGCAACATGCTTGCTAACGCTATCTGCATTGCTTAGACTTATTTAGTTGTTTTCAGTGAAGTGCTCATGCTAAGCTTATGTGATCATACTGACAATGTGCCTTACTTTCTGGTTGTTGGGAATACGCTTGTTCCTAAGCTGTCTGGTTGTTATTGGGAGCACGCTTGTTCTTAAGGCTATCTGGTTGTAAGTGAGAACATGTTGCTTAAGCTTTTCAGGTATTGACAGCATACTCATAAGGTCATCTGATTAAGGGCAACATGTTTGTGGCTATGGTGTATGCGGGTTTTTGGCAACATTCTTGTTCATTCATTGGGTAAGGGCTACATGCTTGTTGCTTAAGGCTTGAGATTTTCGCTGTCATTTTGTGTTGGGGCCCACTGCTACTGTATTTTACTTGGTAGTCTAATGTGTGATTTAAAAATCATGTCTTGACTGAGTCCATACATCCAACTCTATTTCTCACAATTCCTATTGGTTTGCACATAAATGGGTTAAGTGATGTCTGTCACAGTACTACATTTGTGTGGACTGTGCTACAAAACTTTCAACCTCTGTATAGCTCCAGTGCTACGTGCAAACATAAAGTTAACACACAGCCCTGTACAATGTGTAAACTTATAAAAACAATGTGCTAGGAAGAATCTGATGTAAAGCTTACATCTGTAAATTATTATAGCCTCTGGAGTATTTATTTATATCACATTTATACTGATGCATTCCGCAGATGCTTTTATTTATTTATTTTTTCATTTATGGTACACATTTTATAAAATATTTAAAAATAAATGTACTATTTTATTTAACTCTTTGTTTTAGTTGAATCATACAAAGTTCAGAAAAATCTTTTTTTCAATAAATGCATTATGCTTCTAGATTCAAAGAGCATTTTTGAGTGTAAAAAAACAAAATTAGCTCAGCACTGATGAAAATAACTGATTTAGATGTTTTGCATAAATTGAGTAGATTTAATATATAGCAGAGAGCACTCCATACTCCACAGTTATTTTACATTGCTTCAATGATTTCTTACTCTCAAGAGCAACCCTGACAGTAAGCATATCAGTGACCTACAGTAACTGTCTCTTTGCTACTACAGTATTTATTGCACTATTCAGTATTTATTCAGCATCAACCCTTGTTTGAGATCAATACAGAGAGCACACAAAGTAATCAGTTTAGTGAATTAAAAAAGACTAAACAGAGGTCAGAGTCATAGCCTAGCATATTGCTCATTCAGGGGATGCAGGTTTGAGGGTGTATTCACACCTGTCTTGTTTGGTTCGATTGAATCGAACTCAAGTTCGTTTCCCCCCTTGATGCGGATCTTTTGGGCAGGTGTGAATACAGCAATCGCACTCGGTGCGCATCAAACAACCGTATCAAGATCCAGCTGAAGAGGTGGTCTTGGTCCGATTCCAAACGAACTCTGGAACGGTTGAATGGATGAACCAATGAATGGATGACCTCAAGCACACGTGTGGTTTGTTTACAGTTTCTGGTTCACTTGCAAAAAGGGCAGTGTGAAAGCGAACTGCACCGTGCAAAAAAAATAAAAAAATCAACATTGTATTTGGTCCGGACCAAAGCAAGTGAACTAGTGGACTTTCCTGGTGTGAATACACCCTAACTGATGCAAATTTGATACAGGGAGAACAGTCATTTCAGCCTGTTCTCCCTTGTCATTTCCTGTCCCACTTCTCTACTGTAGCTCTCAATACTACAGGGAAAAGACCAAAAATAAAACTTAATAAAAAAAGGCCTTGAAATTAGACTAGCTGATTTAGATAAATCTCAGTGAAGAGAGTGTGTGGTTTAATGTCACCGCCACTAATAACGCTGGCCATATGGATAACAATTATGGGTAATGGGGGTGGATAAAAAGCCCATTATGCAATAACCATTATTTATTTATTTATTTAATTTACAATAAAAAACAATAGCTGGCCAAGCAACAGAGATCTTTCCACGGAGATCTACTGCATAAATGGCCTTTAGGCAATGTTTAATGTGGTCAGACAACAGAATAGACAAATTAGCTAGCTCATCCTAATGACAAATAATTATAACCATTATTCTTGACAGTCGAGAGTTAGCATTGCATAATTCAACTTAAAGAGTTATTTGGCTTAAAGAGATGTCTGTGTTCATTTACTCACCACCATGTCCTTCCAAACTTGTATGACTTTTGTTTCTCTTCGAAACACCCATTTTCAGTGAAACTTGAGAGACTGCTGTCCTTCAATTGAAAGTCTATTCCACATTTGAGCTGCCACAAGAACTAATGAGGCTTATTCTTATATATCAACCGAGTACGGTTGAGCTTCCATGTTGCCAATATTTGATGAGCTCCATGCATGAGCATTGATCAATGTCTATTTGTAAATAAAAGCCTAAATTAAATCTGTTCATTATAGTTTCCCTTTAAAAGACAAATCACTTGATTCATATGGATTACTTTTATAATGTCTTTATGAACTTTCTGAAACGTCAAAGTTTTGGTTGAACAGACTTCAACTATAGTTTCAATAGTTCATTGAAATTTTATTTAAAAAATCTTCATTCGTGTTTTGAAGATGAAAAATAAGTCTTATGTGTTTGGAATGAAATGAGGGTGAGTAAATGATTTCATGGATTGAAAAATGCATGTCTCTAATGTTTTAGGACAAAGACTGTGAAACATACATAAACAGATTCATAAGAATAACTAATCCCTATGACATCAACAAAGAGCAACAGAAGATAATGCGCAGTCTAGTCTCAGCCTCAGACAGCACACCCACAGACCTCCCACAATCCATTCATTCACTGACTGTCTGATGTACATTGCATCCAAAAATGACTGAAATCACCAGTTAAAACCTGGAAACAAAGTAGAGTTATATTGTATTTTGTCCTCACTCAGAAAGTCAGATTTTTTTCTGTATTCCCTGTTAAAGTTTTTGACCAGATTGCAATGAGGACCAGACATTATGCCGTAGTCAAAAGTCTGGTTGCACACAAGTACACCTATCAGTGAACAGTTTATTTGTCTGCCAGATGAGCAATGTCTATATTTAGTGGCTCAGCCATCCATAAACAGAGCCACAGCATTTTGTTACACTGGTATGCACGTTCATCTGAGCACAAATCCTGAGATGAACTGGACACAATTCAGTGAAATCTCTCTTCTGACCATCACTGAAAAGGTGTATCCCATATTTTAAAATACGAGACAATACAACAATTTTGGAAAATTAACTAAAGGATTATAAATAGCATACACTAATACACATTTACAGGTCGCAATTTAGGCTGTGAGCAGAAATGTTTGTAAGTTATTCTGCCTTCACCTACAGTTAAATGAGACAGGCCAGTATGAGCAATAGAGGGCAAAATTACTATAAAATACATCCCGCACAAAAGCTTACACACAGATCTGTCATTGGCCTACTTCCATCTACTGAACATCTGTGTGTGGAAAGGCAAAAGCAGCATGATTTAACCCCTAAATATGTGTGCATGTTTGTGTATGGAAAAAAGAGAGATACACTGACCATGTTTTCTCTTATGGAAACACTGGAGATGTTCTCTCTTTGGATATTATTTCATCAACTCATCAAATCATAAAAATACACAAGAACAGTGAATTGCAAAATGTAGGCCATGAGACCAAACAATGTCTTTCCTAAATAGCTTGGCTTGTCTCTGTCTTTATATTTACCAGAATTACCTTTGTTTTGATTTGCGAAAATATAAACAATCAGTTATGGTGAATAATCTAAAGAAGACCTGATCTAATTACAATTACCACATCATATTCTGATTATGTAACCAGACTAAGCCAATATTCCGATTTGTAGATTCTACTTACTGCAGTTTGCCCTTATGTGTTATTTTTAAAAACATGACTGACAATTAATAAATGACTGCATTTCCAGTACCTCCAAATAATAGCAGTTTATTCATAATATTCTGATTATAAAGGAATATTCCTTTAAAATTATAATATTCCACTAGGCTATAATGAATGAGTGCATCTCTAGCACCTCAAACAGTAAAGCAGAATAATGGAACCAAATCATAACCACCAAATCAAAAATAATAAAAGAAAATGTGCATGTAAACACGGCCATTAAGAATGAAGAAAGAGAATATAGAAATGCAGACACAAAGGAAAGCATCAGAGATGTGTCTGGAATATGGAGATTCCATAAACAAATCACCTGAACTGCACCAGACTCAAGAACGCATTTCAAGAAGAAATGTTTGGAAACAGCTTCGATTTAAATCCGCTGAAAGTGAATGGGCTCTATTGCTTTCTCTCGTGCATTTTCATGAACTGGTTCTTAAAATAACTACCAATTCTACTTGCATTTTTATTTAAATCGACTGAATTAAAACAGGCGACAAGACATAAATAACCGAATGTTGCTAAATGTGGTGGATTTCAAAACGCTCTCAACCCAGCTGCAAAATTATAATAAACATAATAATACATATAATTCATTTTAATGAGAATCACTTAAAATTACACTCTGTTGTGTCGTTGCAGTTCTTTCTGTGGCAATATTGGATCTTGCATAATATCACTGTTTTGGTATGCAACGTTCAGGAGCAGTAAGAATAAACAGAGAAACGAATGCTGTAATAGCGAATACATAAACAAAATCCCCATAAATGGGGGGGTGGAAAAAATTATTACCGTTTAATTGAAAAGACTCTTCATTCCTTCGTCGCTGGAAACATGGGAGGTAAAACGAAGCGAATAGCTCAAATCCCGTGGCGAATACAATAGCTGCATGTAACAGTATTGAGAGGAGCGCAAAGCAGCACGTCAGAGCGCACAGTCTGTAGCAGCCTAGTTCGATCCTGGCTGGCAGCTGGTCACGTGATCTGCCAGTACAGTCTGCTGTACTGCTCGCCGCTGGCAGGGTAGGTCACGTGACAATCTATGGAAATGATGACCGTCCATAGGCATCTACTGAACAAGCGCATCTACACCTCTCAGTGTCTAAAGAATGTTATACAAACTTTCTCTATATCTAAACATTTTGGTGTGGTTTGTGTTGAGCCTTAAAGGGATAGTTCACCCACAACTGAAATGCCATGTGAGGTTTTAAGAGGCTCTTCCATGTTCAAATTCAAAACACAATAACCTTTGAAACAATATTAAAGATATGGGGACAGTCAGACAGATGTCTGTTCTCAACAAATCGAAGGGAGAATAGTGCAATTGTGCCCTCTGTTGGTGATTGCGTGATAATGATGGGTTTGACTTTACTGTTTTTCTCAGTCGCTTTGGCGCGTTTCTCAGATCAGAAATGAAATTTTCAAAACTACTTCTTCATCCTTCACATGATCAAGTCACTTGTGCACATCATAAAAACAGTTTCTCATTCTTTTGAACAAGTTACGATTGCTTTGGTACATTCATGCAACTGCGGTTTCCTACATTATCAGTTGCTAACATTATGTTGCTCAAAACGAATACTTCTCTGTGCAATTGTCTTACCCCTCAAAACATCTAGTCATTAGTTCATCGTACAAGTCATTGAATGCAAAATGGTTGATCTAGTTGTCATAAACTGTCAAGCATATTTTCTACACATTTCTATTAGACGTTTTGTAAATTTGCCATAAATTGTGCAGGTGAATCTTGACTTTTACTAATGAAGAGAATGTAGATCAATCATTGATAAACCAGTTCTCTGAAATAGCTCAAAGGTGTATCTCATGAACCTTCAATTGGAAAGCATACATAGACAGAGGACAACACAAGAGTTACAAATTCTGACAATGTACGAACACCCAGAAAACGATCAGGGTCAACAGCCAAGAGGAAGAAGAGGAGTAAGGATGCTTGGTGGAAGGATACAGAGGCAAAACAGAGGAAGAGGCAGAAGAGGTCAAGGACAGAGGCGCATATCAGATAAGGGCCACTATTGTGGACCATGTTGTCAATCATGTCCAGTGTTGGGGAAAGTTACTTTTAAAAGTAATGCATTACAATATTGCGTTACTCCCTAAAAATGTAACTAATTGCGTTACTTAGTTACTTTTTATGGAAAGTAATGCGTTATGTTACTTTTGCGTTACTTTTTAAATATGAGAAGTGCTTGATTGTTTTTAATACAAGAAGTTCTATTTATAGCAAATGTAAAAGCCCTTTCACACCAAAAAGTGTAATGAATAAACCTAAAGCTGAAGGAAAAGTAAATTCACATCTGTACAGTAGAACACAGGAGAAGAAGGTTCAACACTCTTCATAAATAAAAAAAAAACAATGAAGCATAATTTTTGCTTATTAGTATGGTTGATCTGGATCATCAAAGGTCAGCAGCAAAGGCATTGGTTAATAAAATGGGATTAGATACATTCGTGTTGTTTAACATATTCAATTATTGCAGGTTTGCGTCATATTCTGAGTTTGCATTTCACTGTTTTAATTCATTTTGATGAGTACTAAATCTGTTTTTTGTGAGTGGGATGAATTAATGCACAATCACATTTAGTCTAGCACTACAGTAACATCATGTTCACACAGCGCACTGTCAGTCAATAAATGGGAAAAAAGTAACTGGCGTTACTTTTTGAAAAGTAACTCAGATATTTTCTTGTAAAATAAAAAGTAATGTGTTACTTTACTAGTTACTTGAAAAAAGTAATAATATTACGTAACTCGCGTTACTTGTAATGTGTTACCCCCAACACTGATCATGTCAATCTGAAGGGTGCAGCTAAATATTGACCATATCCTCAATACAGTTTTTCTCAGTCGCTTTGGTGCATTTCTCAAATCATCCTTAATATTTGCAAAAAAGTATGTGCATTTCTCAAAACAATTCATACAAACAGCATCAAACAATGGATTACCTGCAAAAAGCCTGCAACTTTGTAAGTAATGTATTTGTAAGTAAGTATTTATGTCAATGAACATATCAGTGCCATCAGAATGAAAAGTCCTTGTGTCATTGTTCACAAACAAGATAGTCAAAATGCTTAGTCATGTTGTCAATATAACAGTGCACTCTGTTAGTGTTACTTGATGTAAACTATGGCAACAGTTTGGATGACAGTTACTGTATTGAAATGCAGAAGGCTGCACCTCTTGTATGCCATATATCCATTTCAAAAGTACAAATTTACACGTTACTGTGTGATTGAAAGAGACTAGATAGAATTCCCAGTTACACTTTTACTAGTGGTCTGAAGAAAAAACTCATTACAATGTCATTGTGATATAAAAGAGGAAAAAGAAATATGGGTACAAAGACGAAAATAAAAAATTATAAAGTCCGTCAGAATTTGTAACTCTTGTGTTGTCCTCTGTCTATACAGTATATGCTTTCCATTTGAAGATTCATGAGATGAACCTTTGAACTATTTCAAAGTGGTTCATGTCTGGTTGATCTACATTCTCTTCATTTGTGATGGTCAAGATTCACTTGAACAATTCATGCCAAATTTATAAAAATCTAATAATAATAATAATAATAATGTGTAAAAAAAAATATGTGCTTGACCATTTATGACAACTAGATCAACCATTTTGCATTTAATGACTTATACGATGAACTAATGACTAGATGTTGTGAGGGGTAAGACAATTGCACAGAGAACTATATAATACATTTTGAGCAACATGATGTTAGCAGCTGATAATGTAGGAAACCACAGACAAATGTAAATAATCAGTTGCATGAATGTACCAAAGCAATCGCAACTTGTTCAAAAGAATGAGAAACTGCTTTTATGATGTGCACAAGTGACTAGATGATGTGGAGGTTGAACAAGCAGTTTTGAGAATTTCATTTCTGATCTGAAAAATGCACCAAATCGACTGAGAAAAACTGTATGTACCTGTCCTGACCTGGAGAGTACATTATGTTTGATGGGGTGACACATTTGGGCAATTTGTTTATTGGTTTATAATACAACAATGGTGTTGAGAGGTGTAACGTTTTAAATTAAAATCCCTCGTGATTCCTCCAATCATCGATTAAATGAGAATAGGTAGTTTTTAAAAGTTTTTTTATTTAAATAGCCTGTTGAACATAATATATGTTACATTAGGTCTACCAATTTATAAGCTCGACTATAATGATGTTTTACATTTACATTTAATCATTTAGCAGACGCTTTTATCCAAAGCGACGTACAATATGAGAACAATAGAAGCAATGAGACCATCGAGAGTGCAGCAGTATACAAGTGCCATGACAAGTTTCAGTTAGCCCAGTACAGTACACGTAGCTAGGGTTTTTTTTTTAACATTTATTTATTTATTTTTTTTAAATAGAGAGAATAGGTAAGTGTTAGTATTAGTTGGTCAGGTGCTGGCGAAAAAGATGCTGATCATAACTGATCATCGATCACAACTCCAAGGTTCCTGGCCGTCCTGGAAGGAGTTATGGTTGACGAACCCAGCTGTATAGAGAAGTTGTGGTGAAGTGATGGATTGGCTGAGACCACGAGCAGTTCTGTCTTGGCAAGGTTGAGCTGAAGGTGATGGTCTTTCATCCATTTAGAGATGTCACTCAGACAGGCTGCAATGCGGGCAGCTACCGTCGGATCATCTGGTTGGAATGAGAAGTAGAGTTGAGTGTCATCAGCATAGCAGTGATAAGAAAAGCCATGCTTCTGAATGACCGATCCTAATGACAACATGTAGATGGAGAAGAGAAGTGGTCCAAGCACAGAGCCTTGAGGAACCCCAGTATCAAGAATTTGTGACTTTGAAACATCACCCCTCCAAGACACCCTGAAGGACCTATCTGAGAGGTAAGATTCGAACCACAGGAGTGCGGTTCCGGAGATGCCCATACTTCTGAGAGTGGACAGGAGGATCTGATGGTTAACTGTGTCAAAAGCAGCAGACAGGTCCAGTAAGATGAGTACAGAGGATTTGGAAGCCGCTCTTGCCAGTCTCAGGGCCTCTGTAACCGAGAGTAGGACAGTCTCAGTAGAGCGGCCGCTTCTGAAACCAGATTGGTAGTTGTCCAGAAGATTGTTCTGCGCAAGAAACAAAGAGAGTTGGTTGAACACAACTCGCTCAAGAGTCTTTGCAATGAATGGAAGGGATACCGGTCTGTAGTGTTCTAAAAGTGCTGGATTTAGAGAGGGTTTTTTAAGCAGTGGGGTTACCCGAGCCTGCTTAAATGCTGTTGGAAATGTACCAGTGTGAAGAGAGGTGTTGATAATGTGAGTAAGCGCAGGTATGACCGAAGAAGAAATGGCCTGAAGGAGGTGAGTGGGGATAGGATCTAGCGGACAAGTAGTGGGATGATTGGAAAGGATGAGTTTTGAAACTTCCGTCTCCGGGAGAGGAGAGAAGGAGGTGAGAGAGTGTGTGTTAGTCAGTATGAAGTTATCAGTTTGTGGTGTGAGGAATTGGTCACTGATGGTTCTTGTTTTATTTGTGAAGAAAATTGCAAAGTCATCAGCTGTAAGAGTTGATGAAGGAGGAGGGGGAGGAGGACAGAGAAGAGAAAGTTTTGAAAAGTGTGCGAGAGTCAGAACAGTTGTTGATTTTGTTGTGGTAGTATGTCGATTTAGCCGAGGAGACGTTTGCAGAGAAGGAAGAGAGGAGTGACTGATACGCACTAAGGTCAGCAGAGTTTTTTGATTTGTGCCATTTCCTCTCTGCAGCCCTTAGTTTAGCGCGATGTTCACAGAGAACATCAGACAGCCAGGGGGCAGAGGGGGTAGAGCGTGCTGGTCTGGATGAAAGGGGGCAAAAGTTGTCTAAGCAAGATGTTAGAGTGGAGCAAAGAGTGTCAGTAGCACTGTTTGTGTCCAGTGCTGAAAACTGAGAGGGTGAAGGAAGTGCAGATGTAACCATTGAGGAAAGGCAAGAGGGAGAGAGCGAGCGTAGGTTACGCCGAAAGGTGACCTGTGGGGGAGTATGTGCTGTGTCCGGAGTTAGTGTGAGGTTAGAAGTGATGAGGAAGTGGTCTGAGGTGTGCAGTGGAGTAACTAGTGTGTTGTCAGTGGAGCAGTAGCGTGTGTAGATGAGGTCCAGTTGGTTACCTGATTTATGAGTAGCCATAGTAGTCACTCGCTTGAGGTCAAATGAAGTGAGAAGAGTGTTGAAGTCAGCAGCCTGGGGTTTTTCTAGGTGGATGTTGAAGTCACCGAGCAGTACCAGAGGAGTACCATCCTCAGGAAAGTTGGACAGTAATACATCCAGCTCCTCCAAGAAGTTACCCAGTTGACTAGGGGATGATACACAACTACAAAGTGGATTTTAACAGGGTAGGTAATAGTAATTGCATGAGATTCAAATGAGCTGTTGCCTGTAAGAGATGGTAGAAGCTCAAATTTCCATTCATTTGAAATAAGGAGACTCGTACCTCCACCCCTCCCAAGTGTGCGAGGGGTGTGGGAAAAAGTTAGTGGAGAGTGCTGCAGGAGTGGCAGTGTCCTCCGGTTTGATCCAAGTCTCAGTTAGGGCCATGAGGTTGAGACCGGAATGAGTAGCAATAGAAGGAATAAAGTCCGCTTTGCTTACAGAAGACTGGCAGTTACAGAGACCAATTGGAATAGAGAGTAAAGTAGTAGAAGACCGAGGGACAGGCCGTAGGTTAGTAGGATTGGCCTGTTTCCAACACACAGTGCGTGCCTTCCGAGTGTTAGTAGTAATAGTGGCGATTTGAAAGCACATAGTGTGTACAATTGACTGAATGAATAAGTGAGAAAAATTAGTATAAAAGTAAAGCAAGGGGAGAAAGTAATACTCAAGTGCCTTGTCGGTGTTCTTGCTCGGTGGAGTCGCGCAAGGTAGAGTCGATCGTCTTTAGACTCGTCGGGCTTTACACGAGGGCTGCCGCGGTATACAATCTAATTTTATACTTGCCTAAATTATTCCTTATAGAAGTCAGCTGACCACACCTTACTACTTAGCCAAGCGAAACTGGGAAATTCCCGCGATACCCACAACAACAAACGCGACTTCACTTTACCACGGTAAAACACAGTATATGCAAAACAAAGTTTCCTTTGTTTTACATTTCACTATCAGTGATGTACAGTAATTTACTGAATGCCCCACTCAGCGATAGATAGATAGATAGATAGATAGATAGATAGATAGATAGATAGATAGATAGATAGATAGATAGATAGATAGATAGATAGATCAAAGTAAATTTTTCCAACTAGTTTTATATTGCCTGCTCTTAAATAAAATCTGTATAATCCTATATAAGTCTTTGGCTTAATTATCTCTCTCTCTCTCTCTCTCTCTCTCTCAAAACAATAAGTTCAAATATCTGAACAATTAGTTTCTTGTTCACTTTGGATTTGACTTTCTTATTCATTCAAGCAAATTGCAAATGTTTTGTGTAAAAGAGTATATACAATGCAATTTGTCTGCAATTGACACAATACCTAAATGCACATGATTTGCTCAAAACTGATGAGCTGATTCTCAGTGAAACTGTCATACTGTACTCTTCACAGCTTCACAGCTAAACATTCTTTCTTCGTGTGAACCATTACATGCAAAATCATCCATCAAAATCTGTCAGACATACACGTATATTCCATGAATATACATGGAATGTTTTCTGTTTCCATGTAGTTGCCCTGACACATTGGCATATAATTTATTTTGGTAGCATTGGCCAATTAACTGATGCAATAACTAGGTTTTGCAACAGAGCTGTAATGTCGCCTAAACAGCTGTGATTTGTGACAAAGTCAAGTTTATATATCAGTAACTTCATACACCAGTTTTTAAATTGATCCCACTGGTATTCTTTATCATATGAAGCCAAAGTTTGATTATGACAAATGAAAATGTGTTTTTGATTAAAATATCTGACAAAGTTTGAGGTTTGTACAAGTTGGTGTGTAGTTTTGAGATTGTGTTTCTAATTGTAAGAAAATATTGCACTGAAATTTTGTGCTAGCAGTCGAGAAAAACTGTTATATGCAATTATTATTATTATTATTATTTAAATACATAGATACTAGACTTACATAATTATTGTTTCAATGAAAGAGAATGAGGATAAATGTGCCGTTATCATTATTTACCAGCAACACTGTATGTTCACTGCTTTATGCTGGCAGTAAGAGAGAACAATGAAAGGACACACATGTGAACGCAATGTGGGCTTATTAATAGTATGTCAACAAACTTATAGTAGATAAGTAACAAAGGATGGGGAAAAGGAGTGGAAAAGTAAATACAATCAAGAAAAGTAAATACAATCAATTCAGTAGATGTATCATAGACACTGCTCTAAACATGCAGCTCAAAAAACAATAGATGAAACTACTAAGAAAGAAAAAAGGCATTGTAAATATACAGTAAAGTTTTTATGAATGAAAATTTGCATTAACCAATTTAATCCAACAAGGTTCCCTTTCGATACTTCACTCGTACTGCGTCGCTAGACGCTTATGGGGGAAAAACTCCTTTTTCTCCAAGGACTGAAGACTTTTTCAATCACGCAGTGTGACTGCACGGCCATTGTTTCCTGCGGTGCTGCACAAGCCTATGGTGGTAAAACCCACCAGAGCCCGCCAGAATGGGCGGGGCCATCTGGCTATATAAGCGAGCGTTTCGCCATAGGAAATCAGATTCATTCTCCTTCAGCAACGCTCCTTCACTTCGCTGATCTCAGGACTCAAGACGCCTCGCTGCGGATTGAAGCTGCCGTTTCTTCTGCGCCTTCTCGCTGTTTCCGCCTGCTCTTTAAGCTGCTCGGGTGATGCGAGTGACATGGTCTCGTTCAGTGCCGTCGAAGACAAGCTATTAGATGACAGCATGTTTTTAATAGCATCAGACGCGGAAGAGATGTCGGGCTCTACTGCTGACCCCTCCCCTTCATCGTCTGCCGAGGCCAGCGACTCTAAGCCAGGGATGGATGCCGAGCTTTTCCGCATCCTATCTAAGGCAGTCGAGGAGCTGGGTTTGGAGTGGTCTACGCCGGAGGAGCCCACTCGTAGCCGTCTGGACAAATGGTTCCTGCCAGGCGCCGCCAGGCCCCTTGTCAGTGAGCCTCTCCTTTTTTTCCGGAGGTCCACGATGAGCTCACGAAGTCGTGGCACGCTCCTTACTCGGCCCACCTTCGCTCTTCTTCTGCTCTCTCCTCAGTGGACGGCGCTGAAGAGAAGGGCTATGAGAGGATGCCCCCTCTCGACGAGGCAGTGGCTGCGCACCTTTGCCCGCCCACTGCTATTGGATGGAAATCGAAGGTCGTTCACCCTTCCAAGCCCTGCAGGATGACTTCTTCCCTCGCTGGACCAGTTTATTCCTCCGCCGGGCAAGTCTTTCAGACCAAACTCCTCCAGACCATGGATGAGTCAGGACCTGATGCCGCGGCTTTCAGGGAGCTGCGCAGCTGGAGCGACACTTACTGTATGGCTAAACCTCACCGAGATTAAGGAGGCTGACAAGGTCCCCTTCCTCGACTCCCTGGTCTCCCCTTCGGGGCTGTTTGGCCTTGCCGTCGAGGGGTTTGCAGAGCGATTTACTGCGGCTCAGAAGTCGTCCCAGGCCATGCGACACTTCCTGCTGAAACGCTCCAGCTCTGCAACAGCCTCTAGTCGCCCCAAGCCTGCTCCAGTGCAGCAGCCAGCTCAGCCTGCTCAAAAGCTTATATTCATCATGATTCGCTGGAAAGGAAGAGGAGGGGGCAAAGTCTCGCGAGCTCCGGACCACCCCCGAAATGCCCTCTGTTGTGCCTTCAAGCACCACGTTCAGTTCCGGGTGCCAAAGGCAGTATGTTTCTTCCAGAAATTGTTGTGAATCAAGCGCCCTCATTTTCAAAAAGAGAGCAAATTTCCTCTTCCAGTTATCATGAGTTTCGAGTCCCCGCATGGCGACTCACCGCCCGATCTAATCCAACCTCTTGCCACATGGGCCAAGGCCTGGTGGACCATCCCCGGAGTGTCTCACTGGGTTCTGAGGATTATAGAACGAGGTTATTCACTTCAATTTGCTCATGTTCTGAGCACAGATGCTAACGTTCTACGAGCCGAGGTAAAGAATTTGCTGGCAAAAGGAGCTGTAGAGACAGTTCCGCCAGCTCAGAGCGAGGTCGAGCTAATAGCCCACAGATCCCTCCTCCTCAATCTGTCCAAGAGCTCTCTGTCTCCCAGCCAGCGAACTTCGTTCCTGGGGACAGTTTTCGACTCAGTCCACATGAGGGCGATAGTCGCGCCAGATCATGCACCGGCTATACAGCAGCTCGCGGCTTCCTTGAAGTCGGAGTTGAAGCCTCCTACCCTCTCAGAGCGTTTCAAAGGAGTGAGAGCCCATTCCACTCGAGGCGTGGCCTCTTCCTGGGCGTGGTCTAGTGGTGTGTCCATAGCAGACATCTGTGCGGTGGCCGGCTGGGCCCCGCTATCCACATTTGCCAGGTTCTATCATTTGGATAATCTGGCTTTGCCAGCCCGGATTTTATCTACTTAAAAGTGGCACACGCCTGTCTAAGGTGGTCTAATTCTCCGGCACGGCCTGATTCTTCAGGAACGCTCTTGGCCCTACTAGTGCTGAGGCTGTACTTATGACCGTTGGAACGATTATCTAGGGCTGGGCTGACCTCAGCCTTCTTGCATCCCGCTTATATAGCCAGATGGCCCCCGCCCATTCTGGCGGGCTCTGGCAGGCTTTTTTATTCACTGCACGAACCAATGGCCGTGCAGTCACACTGCGTGATTGAAAGGGTCTTCAATCTTCGGAGAAAAAGGAGTTTTCCCTCATAAGCGTCTAGCGATGCAGTACTCGTTCCCGTATCTCAGGGAACCAAGGTTACGTAAGTAACCGAGTACATTTTCATTGATAAAGCTCTAAAAACCTTACTGACTGATGTTTTAGTGCACTTCCTGCAAATATGGAAAAAAATAAAGGGTCTCAATTAAATATGTGCAGTTTCACATGATTAGTGCAAATTGTCACATGATCAAAGCAGTTTATTTCCTGTTTGCACCATGAGAAAATGATGGGCGCATCAAAGCTCCAAAACGAAAGGCTAAAGTATAAAGATATGACAAAGATTTTTGGTACACATTATCTTTAAGGTGTCTACTATTAATATATGAATTCACATATATTCAGTTTTGTTGAGTGTGGTCATAGAATGAGTAAACATGTTGATGGTCACAATAGAGACCGGTGGGATAACAGCGAATTTAGGTATACATATAAATCCAATTGCAGTTGTAATACTGGTTGTATACACATTATCCCACCGGTCACAATTGTGACTGACCATAAAACACAATTTTTCACACACTTTTCCAAAAAAAAAATAATTCAAAAAATAATTATTGATTATTTCAAAGGGTTACTAATGACACATCAGTTGGATATTTTCATGTCTGGGAAAAATTTGGGATTAAACGGGTTAAGGAGGTTAGTCCAAATTCAGTTCAATTAATCCACAGTTATCTCTGAAATACATCTGTAAAGGTCAAATCATTTATATAATAGTTTCATAGTCTGTACATTCACGAGTTCACACTTACATATAATAAACTGAGTAAAGGTTATGCGTATTTGGCGTGCTGTCCAGGGAGAGGGCTCCGAGCTCGGTACTTACCCCCGAGCCCAGGGTACTCCCCCTGTACGGGGAGAGGGGTCCGAGCTCTGCATTTAGCCCGGACCCAGAGCGTTCCCCCCATGCTGGGGTAGGAACAGGCTGAAGGTGAGGAGTCGGGGTGGTGGAGGGATGCTGAAAGACTAGAACTGATGGAGGTAAGACTGCTTTGATTATTTATAGGGGTTCTCTCTCGAGCTGATTGGATAGATGGTGTGATTGCTGCGTTAATTATCTGTGCGTGCTCCTCCCGAAATTTGTTAATAAAACATCACATGTACATACAATACACTCATGACTCCATATTTGAAAATAATTTACAGTAGGTCCCTTTTTGTCCACTAGGTGGCAAGAAATTCCAAGCTAAAAGCATAACCACAGATAACCTCAGTGTCCAACATGTGGACACACTGAAGGGTCAAAGGGTTGCATGAGTGTTTCCCTTCTGTTCTGTTTATGCTAGCTTGGCTTTCATCGTAGCTAGATGAGACATTCCCTTATATTGAATGAAGCATGCAAGGTTACAATCTGGAGGTTTTTTTTAATTTTCTTTTTTTTTTTTATGGTCATTAAAATAAACTCAAAACTGATGACAGAATCGATGGAAGAGGTCAATTCTAAACAATTACAGATGAAAGTTTTAGGAATCATGGCCATATTGCTTTACATATTATGACAGTTGGTTTAGGACGTCTTTTAAGTCCAGCCATTCAAACTGTTGCTTTCAAGTTTTCTCTTCTGTGCTCACTGCAGGTGCGCCGTGTGGTTACGTAAGTCTGTTTTTCTGAGGGGATTTGCTGTCTCTGGTGAAAAGCAAGGCACTGGAGTGAGGGGGGCAAGGGCTACGCCTTTTCTTTTGTTCTTTTACCTGTTTCTGAGTATCTTATTGCCTTGTATTATCCAAGAAACAAATAAAATCCATTCAGGGAAAGAGAAATAACAGCAGATCACCTGAAATGAACCACTGAAAGTAAATGGAATGAGAAGAAAAATGGGAGCAACAAGGACATATAGGCTACAGTACGTCAAAAGTTACTAGGTGTTCATGGAATTGCTTGAAAATTCAAATGTAAATTGCTTCAAATATAGTTGACACGATTTATGGACATGCTGAATACTTAGCATGCTGTGAAATTTTGGCGGTGAATGAAAATTGTTCAGGCTGCTTTTCGCTTTGCTTTGAATCGATATTTTCTCATCTTATAGAAAATATCTTTCGGAGGACTTTGGGCCATACGGTTTACTTAGCCTACTTTTTCAAACAACTGAGATGTGTTTGAAGAATGGCTTTTCTTAATCGAATGACAGCCATCAAAACTGCTAAGAACTACAAAGGGTTTGTGGAAATCTGATAGTGTTCATAAATTCAATGGAAGCATGCCTATAATAGACTTTTATGACCCTTTATGATTGTCTTGAAATGAGAGATTCAACCCAACTAATCTGTTAACTGTTGTTTTGTACAGTCCGGTTTAGTTTCATCCCACGTAGCCTGTGTGACTTCAATGAACGCAATGAATGTCTTTTGTTTATTTATGCACTTCAAACGTCACTTTTACCATGACGTTTTTCATTTGATTGAAGAGCTCTGATGTGAAAATCCATTCAAGGCTCTGTATCCTTTATACTGATACATACAGCATATGGGTGCGAATGAGTGAGAGAGTTTCTCTGCAAGATGTCCCCTTTCATTTGTTGTGGAAATTAGAGTGTCTGTATGAGGGTGTGTGCGTGTTTGTGTGTCAATGTGTGTTTCAGGGTGCGGACAATTGGGCATGGTCATAATAGATAGCAGAAATTGAGAGTTGGCGCTTTTGTCGGTTCAGTATTTTAGAAGACAAATTGAAAATTGAAGAATTGGCCTATATTTAGTAGGAACAATACAAGCCTGAGGCGCTGCAACCTGATTCAGTGTTTTTAGGCAGACCCTTTTCCTTCCCTCCATGACATATCCATCGTCTTCTCTGAAATGGTGTGATCCAAGACCTCCTGTGCAACATGAGAGTGAATGGCAGTACAGGTGGAGACCTTGAACAATTCTCTTTGTATGTGTATGTGGAGGTGGGGGAGACTGTGTTTGATCTGGCACAGAGCAGGATGAGTTCTACAGATAAAGGCATAGATGTACAGTGGCACAAGCGGTCATTGACCCCTATAGGGCTGGCTTTTTACCTGCTATACATGTTACACTTCATAATATATACATTGTATTATTATAGAAATAAATCTCATCTCTTATTGCTCTTTTCTGGCTTTTAAAATGTGGCAGACAGACAGACAGACAGATAGACAGATAGAACCAATCACATTACAGAGCTGACATCGTTGATCTTCTGTCTGGTGCTACAGTCAATCACTGAAAGAAAAGTGGCTTAAACTGAATCATACTGCAGTAAAATTGTCTGTGACTTCCTTTTAAACCTATACTCTTTTTAAAACTCAATTCTGTGTTCCCTAAAAAAAAAAAATAGATAGATCCAAATTGAATATATAATGGCAAACATGATATTGCTTTTTCCACAAAAAACAACACTTTATTCAGCGTTGTGAAGCCTGTCCTCCATTGACATCTATTATTACAAAAAAAAAATCGCAGCATTATGCTTTTTTTTTTTTGCTAACCTTTCCTTATCTTAGCTTTTTTGCACTAGTGAACTGAAAGGTTGCTAGTTCTTCAAATCTGAATTTTGCCCAACACTATATATCAGAAACATCTTAATAGTAATTTTCTTTTAACAAAAATATAAAATGATCAGAAAAGGGACAGGCATTCACATTCTTGGTCACTACCATTCAAAAAGTGTAATGCTTTTTTTCAGAAAGGATCAATTAGAAGTGAGGCTAAAGAAATGTATAATATAAATAATGTCAAAATTGTATAATGTAAAAAAATATATATATTTCAAATAAATACTGTACTGAACATTCTGTTGATCATAGTATCCTGAAATTTCTGCTTTTCCATCACAGGAATAAATTACATTTGAAAATATATTAAAACAGAAAATAGTTACAATTTCACATTATTACTGTGTTTACTGTATGTTTTATTAAATACATTTAGATTTGGTGATCATACGACTTGGGTAAATCCAGAGTTCTGAGATTGTCCTGAGAATCCAGAGAGATTGTCAGAGCGAGTCAAAGCAAGGTTACAGACACACTCCTAGACAGAGGCCTTTCCTTGTTTTTTACATTCTTGTTGGGTGGACAGACTGGATTTCAGGGCACTTCCTTGACCCAGAGCTGGCTCACAGCTAACTGAGGAAGGTGCACTAGATGAATGAACGAGGAGCGAGGCCATCATTCCCGACTTCCTCTTCCCCATTACCAGGTGGAACAGGGCAGAAATAATCACAAACATCACCATTTGACTGTTGATCTGGACAAAGCAGGTGGTCAGTAAAATATGAGGTCATGACAGGCAGTGTGTCATCAGGAGCGGCTGGAATAGGAGGGAAGGGCACAAGATTAGTCCTTTTGAACTGAAAGCTGGCGGTTCTGATCATGTGCTCTCTAGGAAAGTCTCTCTTGCCATAGAGTGGTAATGAAATGGAACTTATTTACACAGTTTCCATGGAAACTACCCATTGGATTTATTGGATTCATACTTTTTCCCTTAAATCAGGGAATTTGGTTTATTTAACCTATTCAGTGTTTTTTTTCGAGGTTCCTACTCTTATTCCTGAAGCAATGCCCCGTCTGTGTTATAATAAAAGAAATGTTTGAAATATGTTTCATAAAAGATTGCTCTGACCTTCACATTACATCTGTTTTCAGAGTCTATTTAGTTGCAAATGACCTGCACATGATAAATAAAGGGAGTGGATTACAGCATGTTCAATAACCTTTAAAATGTTTTCTTCAATTTGCCTTAATTCATCACAAACCTGGTTTTCCTTGGAGATGAAGCTCGGGCTGCTAGAAATATACCATGCGTTGGAAGATCTGAAATGGTCATGAACTTTTTCCTTGATGAACCTGCACTCAGACTTGAATTAAACAAGTTTGAAATAGAGTCTGAAAAACAGATGGAAAGCATAGTGAAGGGGGAGGGGATACGGTTTTGCGTTAGGGAAAGTCTTATTACCTGCGTCATGGGTTTTCACTCACAGAGAAAGGCTGTCTGAAAGTAAGCATTAGAGCCCCACCATCTCCATGCAGGCTTCCAGTGTGCATGGAGTAATGTTCAGTTTGAACAACACAATGTTGTGTGGAAGAAACGGCTCAGCTCTTCGTTTCTCCAGTCTTCTCAACCCAGCCATCGCAGTGTCCCAAAGATCTTATCAGTCCATGACCAAATCACTCATTGGTGCAAGAAAATAACAACTCAGCTCCCGCTGCCCTTTCATTGCAAAGTTGTTCAAAGTGGCAGAACAACTGGCTTTCGCTTACATCAAGGACGTGTCTGTCTGCGTCATGGGTTGGTGTTTCCATTACCTTATGCTCAGAACACCAGAGGAGCCACCCTACCTCATGAGCCAGACCTTTGATTGATGTGCCTCGGCCTATAGTGGTGTGGATTTGTGGTTCGCAATATATAATATTTTGTTATGAAGTTGGACTAGAGTTGTGACCTCAGAATTTGACCTAACTGACACACTCAAAAAAAAGATGTCTGCTTAGATTCAGTTCCAACTTTGCTGTAACTTTAAGACTTCTGTGATTTGACATGGTTTGCGGTGATCATATTTTCCCATTTGAGATGCGTAACAGCACTTAAAAACCAAGAAAGAACAGCTTCAACAAACATATTTCAGAGTTTCCAAAGCAAACAAATTGCTTACTATTAGCCACTCTAATTAAGCTACTTTTTGCTCATGCTCAAATACTTGGGAGACAAGCAAGCTTAATTTAACTTATCCAAAAAGACTTCTCTGCCATATCACCACGTATACCGCAAGACGAAAAGAGTTTTCCGGAAATGTTTAGGCTCTTAATTTGCCACATAAAATTTGCTCGATGTGATTTGGTAGGCAGTGCAATAAACTGTGCCCTGAAGGCACAGTTCATTATCAACACAAGCTCAAGAGCAGAACTGTGCTTTCCATGAGCTTGGCTCATTCCCTCACCCACAGTGGAGAACATGAGGTTGTTTCCATATCAGATTTCTGTAACCGAACCTCGCAAATAACACACTGAACCTACAATGTGTTGTGATACGTTAAGTATCAACAAGACAGAAGTGTTTCCCAAACACTTAAGCCCCTGTCGAGGCCTCCGTGAAGAAAAAGAGGGGGTTCATTTAACAACTGCGTAAAGGACTTCCCCCGATGTTTACAGGTGCTATTAGTTGCACATGTGAACAGCAGTGACTCAGTGGGCGGGAATGTTTCTCACTTTTTATTGAGTATGAAAAGGCCATTGAAAAGATCAGCAATTATGGAAAACGATGAATCAGTTGCTTTTGGAAGAATCACTAGTCATTTTTTTTGGGGTGTGAAAGGATTTCTATTATTTTAGAACGCTCAGCTGAGAGAGAGTATTGGTGTCCATAGCATTCAGTAATTACACAAATGTCAAACAATTATAAAAATGCCCTTTAACTGCAAAATGGGAGCGAAAATCCACCAGGATCCACGTTTTAACAAAGCATCATGCCTTCACATAATTTACTGTACTATGTCAGGTACTGCTAAACACAAGGCTGGAACCCCTAAATTAGCTTTAAACTAGTGTCTGTGTCTGACAAAAATAATTTCATCCTAGTTTGCTCCCATTTCCCCATGAAAGTCCATTAAAGCCACATGAGAAAAAGATCATGCTTCGGTGAACTGTGACATAATTATTAGGGATGTGCCCAAAGCCGAATACCTTATAGAGTCTGGGAATGTGTCGTCACAGCGGCAATGCATTCTGGGAATTTAGGTCACGGGAGCTACAGCGGAGACTGAGTGGTAGTGAATGTAGACATTTTATATTATTTAATGTTTATATTATTCTACTTAAGATCGCGTTGCAGTGGTTAAGGCTTACTGTATCATCACAACATGATCTCACAGAATTCCGTGTAATGTTCACGGACTTAATTAACCTCCGAATCTGTGGTGGCATCACGGAATCGCCGAAAATTCCGTGATGGGCTCACAGAAGTGATAGCAATGTAAGTCAGCTCCACGCACGGAAACCCTTAGCATCAATATGCCGACGCGATACTGGGAAATGTATCGTCATCATTATTGTTCAGAACTGGGTAGGTTTAGGGTAGGGGTGGGTCAGGTACTCCAGTGAAAGTATAACTGCATCGGAGTCACTCTTTTTACGTGGTCCGATGCAGCGCTGGTGTTGAACCAGTGAATCCCTGCGTGGACCACGACTGATGCCTTCTGTGAGCCCATCACGGAATTTTCGGCGATTCCGTGATGCCACCAGATTCGGGGTTAATTTCCGTGAACATTACACGGAATTCTGTGAGATCAGGTTGATCATCAATTGCCATAACCCTTTGCACGGCCGGTGTGAAAAACGTGCTTTCTCCGCGTTACTGTGCGTTCACACCGCAGGCGGCGAGAGCGTCAAAGTGGCCGGAAGTCATTCATTTTCAATGTGAGCCGGCGGCAAGCAGCGGCGAGAGCGTCGAGGAGAGTTGAAATCAGGTCAACTTTATGGTAATGAGCTATGACGCGGTTGGGCGGCAACCAATCGGAAAGTAGAAGTCCTCCGCTTAAGCGGAGTCCAGAGAACGCAGTCCTGTAAACTTTGGTTCCGACCACATTAGTTCCTAAGCATTTTCACGCTAGAACGCTTGTTTTTCAGCGGGAATGCAATTAATTTGCTCAAAACAACACCAATTTGACCAACTGCATTTAGACTAGCACTTAACCACGAACACAAAAAACACACCACACAAATGGCTTTTATTGGTTTATTTCTTTAGCAAACATGCAACTATAATTAAGTTTTCCATCGATCAATTTTTTACTTTCACAATTAAAATATTTCATGAGGTTAACTTATACCCTACTTTTGGTCAGTCTGCACAAGATCAACATGCTTGTTTGTTTTTCGGCTCCTTTAAATACAAGACCAAACGTTCGATCGTCAGAGCGTCAACGGATCTTACTACAGCGTCGTTGGCAATCGACTTTTCAACATTGTTTTTCGTGTGGTTGTTTTAAGTCTTGCCCGATGTGGCCACACAATATGGTGGCGCCATACAGTGAATTTATATACATGAATTTATTCAGCGACATGATTTAAAATAATTTTATTTGCTTTCAAATTTTATTTTTGAACATGAAACATTTACGGAGGACTGGACCTCATAGCTGGCAATGGGCCTGGATGTGTAAAGTGAATGAGTGTAAACTATAGCTTATATTCATGAAATGAGCGCAAATTTAATAGCCGCGTTGGGGTCTATGCGCGTCTCTCAGAAATCAGAGCTTTGTCTGGAGTTATATCAACTCGACAAAAAATATCCTAAAAACGGTCCTAATTTCAAACCTTTTCTAAATCCAACAGTAAAAACTTTTCGTGAATGGCATTACATTTAATTATACAAGACGAAGAAAAGCGATGTTTGATCAAGGCTTTTGGAGGGTCCAAATTATTTGTTGTGCTCTGCTGATTAAAAAAAACCTCGTAAATGACCACAGACTCCTGCAACACATGATCTAAGTTACTTAAAGTTCAAGCCAGCTTTATTGTCATTCTGCTATGAGTAGGCTACTGAAAACTTTCTTTCCATTTCAAATTTTTTTTTTTTTCAGCTTCCTTTTTTCTACTAGTGCTCTTAATTTAAGATTGCGGATGCTTCTCTCTTGTCAAATTTGTACACAAAGTTTCACTGGAAAATAAGAAGAAAAAAGTTATTTTTCTTTTTTGATAAAGTTTTAAATAGAGGATATTTACAAAGTTATAATTTTAATAAAAAAAAGAATACTTTCTTTAGTTATACAATGCATATTTGATAAATAAAAACTACGAATCAAACATATTTGCATTTAAAATGGGATGTCCATGTAATTTGACGAACTTCCGGTTTAAGCCACTCCCACTTCACGCCACGCCAACAGTTACGAGATAAACAGTTAAAACTATGACATAAAATGACAGAATTATTAGATAAAATACTTTTTAATAATTTTCTCATCTTTTTGATTTTTTATGTCATAATTATGACAGAACTGATTTATATTTATAGCCTTATTATATATTTGTATTATACAGTATACTGTAATGGTTGATTAGTCATCTTTAGTTCATACAATCTAAAACAGTGAGTATCTCCTCTCTAAATTTGTATTTTAAAATGTAAGCTAATAGTTTGAATGCTACTTACTGCCTAATTTTCAGATGATTACCCGATTACTGATTTGTGTGTTTATGGCAGGATTTGTCAAAACTTTTAGTATCATGAACTCCATCTTTCCAGACAAATTAATTTCCCTATTTTTTTCTCCAATCTGAACTAAAATAAACATGTGTAGTATGTTTATTACGTATAAACACACTGAAGCGTACTGAAAATCAGAAAATCAAGCAAAGTATACACTGTATACACATGTATTCATACAGAAGAGAGAAGTTTGATCGTTCCGGTTACTATCATCCTTTTGTTGTTCGTCATAGAGCCTCTAATGTACTGTTTGTTTATAAGTGAGTAAACAGTGGTGTGATCGAAATGCCATAACGCTGATAGGAAATTGAATTGCTGCCTACTTGTCCTGCCAAAAAACAACGGCCCAGAGAGCCTTCCTCTCCATCCGGCGGTGGGTAAAAACAATTTTTTTTGTAATTGACACCACATGTGCTTGTGTATGGGGGGGGAGGCGGCCTGTTACTCACAGTCAGTACCCCTGGACAAGCCATCCGTCAGCTAATATCATAGTACTGATGTAAGCGCCCTCTCCCCCAAACCCCCAACCCTCCTTACACACACCAGGCCAGGGGAGGGTGACTGTGTCTGCTTTCTCTGGCCCAGCATACCCTGCGCAGATGCAGGTTGGGAGGTAGCTGGGGGCATGGTGGCTGTTGGCCAGAACTGGGAGGTCTGGAGATGGGGAGACTAAATGAAAAAGACTTTGTCAGGCCTTTGACAAGTTAAACCTGAAGGCAACGGTAAATCTGGAAAGCAATGTTGGTGAGTCTCTAAGATAATCCTTGTCTGTTGTGCATACAATTTCAGTGAGGCACTTTGTCTGACTATTACCCTGTTGTCTGAAGCAAAGGCAATGACCCTGATGATCCCTACTGTATTTGATGGTTTCATGCCTGCCAGACGCATGTCGAAGGTGAAGTTATATGACTTTATGAGTGAATGAGGCCTTGTTTACACCTGATATTCAGATGCTTTTTGTTGATCCAATCACAAGTGGAAAATCCTAAATTGCACAAGATTGTTTTCCAATATCAGTTCGAAAATTCAGAAAAAGTCCTTACATAAACCCGCCCATTTACCTGGTATGAACAGGGCCTGAGTGAGTGAGCGAGCGAATAGTGGTTTACTATTATGATCCAGGTAAAGTTATATGCTCTTGGAGAATAAAGTCTAATAATAATGATATAACATAATACTATAAATATAAAACTGTTTAAACTACTGCCTAAACTGTAAGCAGGCTGTCTGTAAGATCAGATCAAGGTGTTGTGCCTCCAAGTTATGGCCATGGTTAGCTTGGTTGCAAACAAAAGTCAGTTAAACATGATTGTTGAAAAGACGATGCCATTTTTCCTTTAATCATTTCCTCTCTCTTCTAATGTGATACCTTAAGGCATACTGACACTTTGGCAACCACTGTAATTTGATTTAACAGAATAAAGGTCCTTTCGTTTAAATAATCAGAGTTATTTATTTCTTACTGTTGTTGTTGCATAGACTTATTTGAACATGCTCAAGGCCTGCATCACTTCAATAATCAGCTGAATTCTCGCCCTTGTAGAGGTCATCGGCAAGTCCAGGGCAAAAAGGAAGCCCAGCATGCCCCAGGAGACTGAATGTGTTGTCAGCAAAGCTGACCTAAATGGAAATCCTGCTATCACTGTGGAATTTTATTATTTAGTCATTGTTTGATTCATAGTCACCTGGTGTCTTTCCGCCCATACTCTACCACAGGACACATGGGGGGAGGGGGGGGGGGAAGAAAATATGGAGAAAATTATGTTTGTCCAACAAAAATATGGCCAAATATTTGGTTCAAGATTTGCTTTGCATAAAAGCAACCTTGTGACTTTTCCATTTTTCATACAGCACACATAT
This sequence comes from Onychostoma macrolepis, assembly GCF_012432095.1. Taxonomy (NCBI): domain Eukaryota; kingdom Metazoa; phylum Chordata; class Actinopteri; order Cypriniformes; family Cyprinidae; genus Onychostoma; species Onychostoma macrolepis. The sequence continues at coordinate 19,212,860 of NC_081161.1, forward strand.
TAGAAGGGAAGGAAAGCTTGGGAAGTGGTCTGCCGGTATGAGATGCGGTTATATATTTGTCAGTAGATCTTCCTATTATTCTGTGGACCATTGCAGTATGAACTGGAAAAATAGCACTGATCCTCTCTGAAAACAGCAGACATGCCTCTGACTAAGTGCTGGCCTTATTTTGACTGAAAGCACACTAGTGATTTCACATTATTCATGTGTGGCATTTGTCACGATTTAGACATTTACAAATTGTTATTTGTCAGACACTAAAGGCTTCTGTATTTGTGTGTAATGAGGCATCTTTTTCTCTATAAGTTGCATTATTATGTAAGTGAGAAAATTGATGAATTCACGGACTAGTCAAGAAGCATGGGGTTATATTTTTTAGGACTTTCAAGTGAAAAAACAAAACAAAAAAAACATTTATGCATTTAGCAGACACTTATCCAAGCAGTTCAGGTGGAGGTTGACAGCTCATTCCTCTAGAGAGGAGCAGAGAGGGTGAAGGTTTCGGAACGTGAAACCTACCCCTCACCCAAAACTTTATGCATTTTTAGATTTAAATTTAAAAAAAAAAAAAAAAGATTTATAAGCTTGTTTCCTCATGGAGACCAAAACAATGTTCCCACAAGGTCAAAATATACTAGTATTTGGTCCACATAACATAGGGAATACCAGTACAGACAGTTGATCCAGCTACTGCTTCCACGAACACCAGGGACTGTACACAAACATCCCGTTTAAATAAACTTTTATAATGCCATGTTAATTGTACCAGTCAAATAGCGCTGACCTTAGTGAACCTGGTGCCTCCTATAATGAGCCTCAGTGACACAGAAAGGCATGTTTGCACTGAAAACAAGGACAATTACTTCATTTGACATAGCACAGCAATTTGCCAATGCAGACTGCACCTGGTCAAACTGGATTGTACTGTAGGTGGTATGTGAATGAGATAAATGCTATTCAACTCAACAACAATAAAGTGTTTCATGATTTTGTTCAAAAATTGTAAAAATTTTAATTAGTAATGCACTGTAAAAAGTGATGTTGACTTAACTTTAAAAAAAAAAAAATCAAGGAAACCCGTTGCCTTAAAATTTTTAAGTAAATGATAATTAAAAAAAATAATAATAAAAAGTTAATTGAATTGTCAAGTTCAATAACTTTTTTTTTTTTTTTTTTTATTTATTATGTACTTAATTTTAAGGCAATGGGTTTCCTCAATTTTTTGTAAGTTAAGTCAACTTATCACTTTTTACAGTGTGTGTACTTGGTCTGCAAGAATTAAAATTTAGAATACTGTAGCAGTTTTTTTTTTTTGTTTTTTGTGGTAGTGAACACTACTGTGTTCTACTTTTGTCTTGGCCTATTGTATTCAAACGATGGTTGCTAGATTAGTTTAAAAAAAAAAGCACAATAGCAGCTGATCCGGTGGTCACAACCTGCAATTAATTTATTTTTGTATATTTGCTATCTTCTCCCCCTCAGTTTGTTAGTTTTTGTTTAGAAATGCAACAGCTCCGGGACTTGGTGGCCCAGTATTTTGCCAGCCAACTGCATTTTTTTTTTTTTTTTTTTTAAAAGGTGTGCAGGGAAGCCACCAGGTATGTCATGGCTGATGCAAATTTGTATCTCCTTGTGCCATTAAATATAATGCATGAGTTTCACTGAGCTAAAGATTAAATTTAGATTAAATAAAGATCTAATTTATAGTGGTGATAGTTCACCCTAATCAAAAAAGGGTTTGGGAAATGATTAACCACAGACCTTTACACCACAGTCGGTGACACTATCGATTCTCATAGGTGCATTTGAGTGCCTTATTAGCAGTGTTACTGTCCTATGTGTTTTGTTTCACTAAAATATATCTATATTTGAATTACTTTGTATTGCATATGCCTTTTAGAAAATCAGCCTTTCAGTCTAACCATCTTGTCTTGCTTCTCAGTCCCCCTAAGCTACCCTTACTGGTCATATCTCTGGACCCTCTGGGGTCTGAGGTGATTTTGGGGCCGTTGTTTTGACATGCCCTGACATTTGTGATTCTTTTAGCTACTTATAACATACTATTGGCCAACATGTATTTATTTTTATTTTTTGTGTGTGTGTGTGTGTGTGTGTGTGTTTGGCACAAACTGTGCTACAATAATATGTGAGCAAGATTGATGTATATGTTTGCATTTAAAAAAAAAAAAAAAAAGATTATGCGTGGTTAGTAAGTTTTTTTTTTGGGGGGGGGGGGGATGTAGCTGAAATAAGGCCATTAAACACATACTGAATAGTTCTGAATAAGACTTTTGAGTAATCAGTCTTGTAGGCTAGAATACTCATGTCAAAATGTGAAAATCATCTTGCTTACTCCTTCACAGAAAAAAAATATATTTAATGTATATTGATTTAAATTTTTAAAAGACATGTTTTGTGATTGAAAGCCTATATGTGAGGGAGTGGCAATGGCCTTGAATATTAAGTGATTCTCACCTGAGAGACGAAGGGCCCTCCCCCTAATGGCCCATCAGTGTGACTGTGGCTTTGAGGCAGGTAAGAGAGAATGTGAAGAGATTGAAAAATATTTTTTTTTTTTTCATTATTTGCATTTTATTTACAACACAGTATAATCAAAACATACATAATGAAGGTCAAAGACACATTGTGCACACAGAGATGTGAACAGACTTGGAGTAATTCCTGAAAACAGATTCTGTTCAACAAGTGAAGCAAGTAAATCATACCTGATATTTACGTGTGTTATTTAAGTGTTTGCTTCTTTCCATGAATTCAAGAAGAAAAAAAACATAATCAGTAGTCAAGGATCTTGTTTTACCATAGAATATCAGTGTAGTTGAATATCTGATGTTGGTACAGCGCTCTCAGAGGAAAACAGTTTGAAGAGACTGAAAGTCAGCAGGATTCATCTGTGGTGCAGGTATCTGATCTGAAATGAAAACAACCAAAAAAACCCCAAAAAAAACCCATTTGTGAGCATTTTGCTTTTCACACTTTGCAGACGGTCCCTTAGAACTTGTCTCTCAGACGCCAGCGCATTGAGATCAATGTATTTTGTACAGAGTGGAGGAAAGCTTGTTTTGAGGAAAACACAATGTAGCGTATTTACTACATCACTACGAATGAAAAGAGGTGTCATTTGTGTAGTTAAAATGTTTTGCTCACGAGTTATTGATCCGGAAAAGTCGAATCTGTGAATATCTTGCCAACTTTACCAAACTCTATGATTCTGTAGTCATATAGCCTAGTATGATTTTATAGTAGCCTATGATATGATTTTGTAGCCATAGACTCGCGCATGCTTGTACTATCATAAAAAAGGACATTTTATATCTGAAAAACGAATTATTGTTTAGCACACTATGAAATATATTTGTGAACAGAGTATTAATAATAAACATGGTCTAAATATTCTTAGATGCGTAGCATTCATCATGTTGTAGTTTGGGAAAAACCCAACTAGTAAATGTGTTCAAGTTTATGTTACAATAACACTAACTAATGCAAAAAAAAAAAGAAACATTACTTACTCAGATTGATCTCCTCTACTGGATGAAATCTTGTTCTTCTTTCAAGGGAAATCCTGCATTTACGCAGCGTCTTCTTCCAGAAACGAACAGTAGCCGAGATGAACAATCTCCTCACTCTTTGTTTGTCTCAAGTGGATATTTACACATGAAGTGCGTGAGCCGCAAGGGGGCAGGATTGCTTTAGAGATAATGAGTTAGACTGTTACGGTGTTAGCTAATAAAGCACACGACGAGGGAGAATAAACAAAACAGTCTTTTAATGATAATCCAAATAAGAAACAGAAATAATCCAGGAGCGAGGGGTAGCAAACACATAGATCAAATAATAGCAGACCAAGAAACAAAGATGAACACAGGCTTTAAATACTAAATGTAATCAAGGGGAAACAGAAACAGGTGTGGAGCTAATTAACTAATCAGGGGAACTAAGGAAACTAGGTCAACATGTAACATTTAGTCCCCTCCCGGAACAAATGGACAAAAAGCAGTCCAACAGAGGAGGGAGGGTGGGGGGTTCTGGAGGTGGGCGTGGAGCAGGAGGGGGGCAGGCAACGGGAAAGGGGCACAGTTCATAGGGCCAGGGTGGAGTTGGTGGAGTTGATGGAGGAAGGAGCCAGGGAGGAGCCCGGAGTAAGAGGAGACAGGTGGCAATCCAGAGGCCCGCTAGGATGGTGGCCCACGGTGGAGTTGACGGCGGGAGGAGCCATGGTGGAGAAGGGACCGACGATACCAGGGGACCGACGATACCAGGGGACCGACTGACGGAGACTGAGCTGCTGGAGGTGGAGACCCAGGTGGAACTGAGCAGACGGAGAGCCGGGGTGAAACTGAGGATCCGGAGGGCCAAGGCAGAGCTGAAGGCTCAGGCGACTGAGGCGGAGGCGGGGATTAGATTAGATTCAACTTTATTGTCATTACACAAGTACAGGTACAGAGCAACGAAATGCAGTTTAGGTCTAACCAGAAGTGCAATAGCAGCAAGTGCAGGATATACAATGGTTGAATAAGTGCAGGACAAGGATATGTACTGAATATATGTATAAATATATATAGAAATATGGTTATTACTATAAACAGAATTTACAGGTGAATATGTAAAGTGAATAAATATACAGATGGCTATTACTATAAACAGAATTTACAGGTGAATATGTAAAGTGAATAAATATACAGATGGCTATTACTATAAACAGAATTTACAGGTGAATATGTACTATCAATATAATATACAGATGGCTATTACTATAAACAAAGTGTAAAAGTGCAGTGGAAGTGATTGCATATTACAATTAGATGTACGGTGCAAAATGCTAATGTAAACATTTGATAATGTAAATAACAGTCGGCAGTGCAAATGAGCATAATCCAATTTAGGTACGGTAGTGCAAGATACAAAAGTAAACAGTTGTTACTGTAATAAAAATTTACATTCAGTAGTGCAAATAAGGCAGATGTGAGGTAGGAGAGAAGAGTTAACAATATATGAGGAAGTGGATCAACAGGGGTTAGAGTTCAGTAAAAAGACAGCTCTGGGGAAGAAACTGTTCTTTAATCTGCTGGTCCTGGTCCGGAGGCACCTGAAACGCCTGCCGGAGGGCAGAAGAGAAAACAGTCTGTGGGCTGGGTGAGAGGAGTCCTTAAGGATGCTGCGAGCTCGATGCAGACACCGTTTCCTCTGGATGTGTTCGATGGCAGGTAGTGGAGTCCCTGTGATGCACTGGGCAGTTTTCACCACCCGCTGCAGTGCCTTGCGCTCCGCAACAGAGCAGCTCCCATACCATACTGTGACACAGTTGGTCAGGATGCTTTCTATTGCGCAGCGATAGAAGTTCACGATAGAGGTTAAGCACAACTATAACTGAAATCCAGGAATTGGCCTTACTCTGCACAGTAAGGCTTAGGTGTGCTTTAGGTTAATATTCTTTTCCCTGAATCTGACTGGAGTGATGTGTTTTAATTTCAAAATTTCCATTCTAAATGAAGACGTGTATAATTAAAACCCATTACTGGATTTGAACTGAACAAGCAAGTGGGGTATTTTATTGTATTTTCCTGATTGAAATTCTGAGGATGGTACAGTCACATTAAATAATTTGTTAAGATACTTTCTGCAAGACACAAATTTTCAACAATTTGCTCATTTTACCATGCAGACTTTGAAAAGTGATCATCTTATCCATGGTTTATTCATTCCTGATCACAAAATATCAAAAGATTTATTGAATCATGCTCATAAAGTAAGAAAAACATGTTTTGTTACTTTTTTGTAAAGTTTTTTGTTACTATTGCACTCAGATAAAATAAGAGAGGACTCTTGTGAGTATGTGAAAAGACTCCATCTACTTTGAATCAAAAGATTATAAAAGATTTAATTTGACAAGTATGTAAAAGTGGAATTTATGGAAACTATATTAAAAGGATACCTATTATGCCCCTAATATGTAATATAAGTCTCAGGTGTCCCCAGGTATGTGTCTGTGAAGTTTCAGCTCAAAATACCCCAAAGATCATTTATTATATCATTTTGAAAATGTCTATTTTGAGTGGAAGCGGAAACACACTGTTTTTGTTCATGTCTCTTTAAATGGAAACAAACTGCTGCTCCACGGCCCTTTTCCAGAATAGGGCTTGCCTTTACAGCTCGTTCCTCTGACGCTCTGTCAAAAAAAACATCTGTTTGGTTTTGATTCAAATGAATATCGTACTGAAATCATGCGTTTTAAACCATATTACTTTAAACTTCAATGTACTGTTTTCTGAGCGCACACATCCAAAGCACGCGCACAATGAAAGCAAGGCCTTGAAGTCTCATGGAAGTTCTCTTTCAATTCTTAAACTGTCAAAAACACACAAGTTTATTTTAAAAACACAAGTTACAAAAACAGTCGGTTATGTTTGTGAAGGTAAACAGTTGCAAAAGTGCAGCCAAAGACAGAACAGTTTGCATGCATATTACCCATAATTGGGGCACTTTAAATTGCAATAATATTTCACAAAATAACATTTTTTTTCTGTATTTTTTATCAATTTACTGATCCCAAACTTTTGAGCTGCAGTGTAGGCTATATAGATAGATAGATAGATATGTGTGTATATGTGTGTGTGTGTGTGTATATATATATATATATATATACATATGTTAGTGCTGTCAAACTATTAATCGTGATTATTCGCATCCAAAATAAAAGTTTTTGTTTACATAATATATCTGTGCATACTGTGTATATTTATTATGTATATATAAATACACACACATGCATGTATATATTTAAGAAAAATATGTTACGTTTATTTACATTTAAAATATGTATATATAATATCAATTATATGAATATAAATATATACATGGAAATACATGGAAATATTTTCAAAATATATACTGTATGTGTATGTAATTATATATACATAATAAATATACACAGTATACACACATATACTACGTGAACAAAAACTTTTATTTTGGATGCGATTAATCGTTTGACAGCACTAATATATGTATATACAGTGGGGCAAAAAAGTATTTAGTCAGCCACCAATTGTGCAAGTTCTCCCACTTAAAAAGATGAGAGAGGCCTGTAATTTTCATCATAGGTATACCTCAACTATGAGAGACAAAATGAGAAAAAAATCCAGAAAATCACATTGTAGGATTTTAAAGAATTAATTGGTAAATTCCTCGGTAAAATAAGTATTTGGTCACCTACAAACAAGCAAGATTTCTGGCTCTCACAGACCTGTAACTTCTTCTTTAAGAGGCTCCTCTGTCCTCCACTCGTTACCTGTATTAATGGCATCTGTTTGAACTCGTTATCAGTATAAAAGACACCTGTCCACAACCTCAAACAGTCCAACTCCAAACTCCACCATGGCTAAGACCAAAGAGCTGTCAAAGGACACCAGAAACAAAATTGTAGACCTGCACCAGGCTGGGAAGACTGAATCTGCAATAGGTAAGCAGCTTGGTGTGAAGAAATCAACTGTGGGAGCAATTATTAGAAAATGGAAGACATACAAGACCACTGATAATCTCCCTCGATCTGGGGCTCCACGCAAGATCTCACCCGTGGGGTCAAAATGATCACAAGAACTGTGAGCAAAATCCCAGAACCACACTGGGGACCTAGTGAATGACCTGCAGAGAGCTGGGACCAAAGTAACAAAGGCTACCATCAGTAACACACTGCGCCGCCAGGGACTCAAATCCTGCAGTGCCAGACGTGTCCCCCTGCTTAAGCCAGTACATGTCCGGCCCGTCTGAAGTTTGCTAGAGAGCATTTGGATGATCATATGGTCAGATGAAACCAAAATAGAACTTTTGGTAAAACTCAAATTGTCGTGTTTGGAGGAGAAAGAATGCTGAGTTTCATCCAAAGAACACCATACCTACTGTGAAGCATGGGGGTGGAAACATCATGCTTTGGGGCTGTTTTTCTGCAAAGGGACCAGGACGACTGATCTGTGTAAACGAAAGAATGAATGGGGCCATGTATCGTGAGATTTTGAGTGAAAACCTCCTTCCATCAGCAAGGGCATTGAAGATGAAACGTGGCTTGGTCTTTCAGCATGACAATGATCACAAACACATCGCCCGGGCAACGAAGGAGTGGCTTCGTAAGAAGCATTTTAAGGTCCTGGAGTGGCCCAGCCAGTCTCCAGATCTCAACCCCATCGAAAATCTTTGGAGGGAGTTGAAAGTCTGTGTTGCCCAGCGACAGCCCCAAAACATTACTGCTCTAGAGGAGATCTGCATGGAGGAATGGGCCAAAATACCAGCAACAGTGTGTGAAGACTTACAGAAAACGTTTGACCTCTGTCATTGCCAACAAAGGGTATATAACAAAGTACTGAGATGAAATTTTGTTATTGACCAAATACTTATTTTCCACCATAATTTGCAAATAAATTCTTTAAAAATCCTACAATGTGATTTTCTGGATTTTTTTTTTCTCATTTTGTCTCTCATAGTTGAGGTATACCTATGATGAAAATTACAGGCCTCTCTCATCTTTTCACGTGGGAGAACTTGCACAATTGGTGGCTGACTAAATACATTTTTGCCCCACTGTATATATATATATTAACATATTACATATAATACTAATATATAATATATTACAAAATTAGATATCCAAATAGGCTAAATATCATATATACTGCATTACCAAATCTGCATCTACATTCTGGTTCAAATCATCAGCATGTGTTTAGGTCCACTGAAATGAAGAATGAATAAAGATCAAACATTCATGTTAGATAACAGCTTTGTTTCCAAAGACATTTAGATAATAAATATACATTTTAGCAATAATTTTTGTGAAATATTACAGTAATTATGACAGTAACTGAACACACATACCTATCATATCCGTAAACAACATATCATCCAGCGGCGGTTAAAATTTGGAAGCGTCTGTAAGATTATATTCAAAAAATTTCCGGCAGTGGCAAATACAGACCACAGCACTTCTGAGAGCTGAACTACTACGAAAGACCCAAGTGACTGCAATTCAGCAGAACTTACAGTATGCTATGATCAAAGACACTTTCTACAGTTTGCTCATTTCACCATGCTGATTTTGAAAAGTTATCTTTCTTTCACATAGTATATCAATTCATGGTCACAAAATCATAATCATTATATTTATTGAATCATGCTCATAATGTCATTTTTATGTTCCGTTTAGGTTTTGTTTTCTCTGTTTGCATTGTTCCCATTTGCATTTGTATTTATTTATATGCCATATGTGTTGGATGTAATGATACCAAAATCTCACTATACGATAATATGTCAATATTATAAGTCCATGACACGATATTTATTGCGATATAGATATACAGTGCCCTCCATAAGTATTGGAAAAGTGAAGACAAAATTGTTCTGTTGGCTGTGGAGTCAAGACATTTACAAATATGATGAAAAGGTGAATATGAGACAAAACTACAGAATACAGGGAGCCTAACCACTTTAGACCTGTGTTTAGACCTATTATATCTTATCTTTTGTCTACCTACACCATTCCTTTTACTGATTGTGACAGAAGAACCAACCCCAAAGATTTTCCATTCTTGCGCATAAAGGACCATTTTTTTTTTTTTTTACTATTCTTTTCAGTTTTCTCAACTTGCACTATGGACTGCTTACAACAACGAGACACGAAACCTTTATTTTGGATTGGAGCGAATTATCACTGCCCGGTAGACCTACCAGACAGGAAAGAGGGTCCATGGAGAGAGGCCCAATGTCCAGCAAGCCACAACCCACATGCATGGAGAATAAGCCAGAGCCCACTGTAGATGGGGAGATCTAGCCTGCCATGATGCACAAGCCAGTGCCTACTAGGAGGACAGAGCCCACCATTGCACTGGAGCCCAAGCCCCACAGTGAGTCTGACCAGGTTCATGAGCCAGCCCTACCATCTGTGCCACTGATCCCTTCCTGGCCTGTGTGTTTTTCCTCGTCACTGGTCCTGCCAGCTCAAAGTCATTTTTGTTGCAGGTCCCACCCAGCTCAGAGTGTTCGTTGTTGTCGCTGGTCCTGCCCAGCTCAAGTTCTTTGTTGCCACCATCTCTGTCCAACACTGAGTGTGCTGTCATCCTTCCGGCTCCACCAGGCTTCCTCGTCCCTCAGGCTCCACCTTGGTCAGTCGTTGCTCTGCCTGTGCCATGGACTTACGAGTACTTGTCTGTGATTTGTCCCTCCACCCCTTTGCTCCAGCTCCACCACAGTCTTCTAGCACCCTGTCTTCACCTCAGATGCTCGTCGCCACGGCTTGACCTCAGTCTCTAATACCTTCAGTGTCGCTTTGTCTCTGCCACTTTTCGGCTCCACCTGGGTCTCCACCTCAACTTGCACCACCTCGGTCAGTTATCTCCCCGGTTTTTCCTGACATCCCTACCAAGGCTCCACCATGGCTCCTCCCTCCCTCAGTTCCACTGTGGGTCACCTTCTTTTTGGCTGTCTACTGAGTTGCTCTAGGCTCTTGTCGGCCACTTTCTCCACCATGTATCCTCCCTCCATCAGTTCCTCCATGGGTCACCTTCTTCTTGGCTACCACCCTAGCTGGCTTCTGGGTCCATGCCTGGCTCCCCCTGCTCTCCTCTCCTCCCTGGCTCCTTCCTCCATATTCTCTGCCTTGGTTTCTCCTGCAGGTACCTTCTCATTGGGTTGTCTGCCAATAACATTTTTACGCGGTCGCAGATTCATTTTGTTGACTGTCGCGAAACAGATAATACCCAGTCCGAGGACGTGAACAGTATCGAGCTGAACGTCACGTGTTGTCATCTCGGAATTACGGTAATTACGACATGGTGTGAATGTGGCATTATTTTCTACAGCGCAAGGACACGCCTTTCTGAAGGGGGTAAATGTAACTGTTACGGGGCGAACGAGATGTGAGACGTGCAGATCCATTTGCAAGCTTTATTCCAAGACATGGTCACAAAAGGCAAGAGTCAAACAATGGCAAACAGGTATAACACAGGCAAGACAAAGAGTAATCCTAGGGCTAGCATGGGTCTACGATCAGTGAACAATATCCAGAGGGCTTGACATGATGGGCAATCCAATAACACGAGCAATAGTCCAGGCGAGGTGTAAACTGAGTTCCAGGCAAAGGGTTAATCCAAGATACACAGGCAGAAGATCAGGAAACAGACAACAAGGCAACACGAAATGACTAGACTTAGACTAGAACTGGAACTAGAAACTAGGACTGGAACCTTGGAATGGCTCTGTAGTGTAGCTATCGCTAGAAGAGTGATATACGCTAAACGCTAATACGCTGAAGTCCAAGGCTTATAAAGCATGTCTGATGGGATTCAGCTGTGTGTGTGTAATCAGTGCAATGGAGGATGGGAAATGTAGTCCAGGGTATAGTGTAACAGTCTGTGTAGTGTGAGAGTCCATGTGGTGAGCGGGTGACCTCTGGTGGTGAGTGAACGGAAGTTCATAGACCGGATTCGGCTTTCTTGTGCATCGTCTTTAGAAGAAGCTTGCTTCTGGGACGACAGCCATGCAGACCAATTTGATGCAGTGTGTGGCGTATGGTCTGAGCACTGACAGGCTGACCCTTCAACCTCTGCAGCAATTGCTGGCAGCATTCATACGTCTATTTCCCAAACACAACCTCTGGATATGACGCTGAGCACGTGCACTCAACTTCTTTGGTCAACCATGGTGAGGCCTGTTCTGAGTGGAACCTGTCCTGTTAAACTGCTGTATGGTCTTGGCCACCGTGCTTCAGCTCAGTTTCAGGGTCTTGGCAATCATCTTATAGCCTTCGCCATCTTTATGTAGAGCAACAATTTTTTTTTTTTTCAGATCCTCAGAGAGTTCTTTGCCATGAGGTGCCATGTTGAACTTCCAGTGACCAGTATGCGAGAGTGAGAGCGATAACACCAAATTTAACACACCTGCTCCCCATTCACCCCTGAGACCTTGTAACACTAACGAGAGTCACATGACACCGGGGAGAGAAAATGGCTAATTGGGCCCAATTTGGACATTTTCACTTATGCTGAGTTCACACTGCACAATTTTCAGACTCGTCGGATTTCATTCAGTCGCTGCTGTGTTCACACTGCACGATCGATCGGCGACAGGGACTTTCACATTGCATGACTTTACAATAGAAAGAATCGCCGACGACTCTGTCTGATCCGCAAACTACGTTTCACACCAAAACACACGCGAGAAGTGATAAGGAAATAACGCGAGAACCTGCGTGCGTCAGCCCGTTGTTCTCCAGTGACTGGAATTATTTTAACAAATATAGCCGCAAATTGTGTGCGCTGATTTCCAGCTTCAAGGAGAAAACTACAAAAACAAAACGGATTATGCAGGAGGGAGATGCAGGGATTGTGTGTTCTGCAAAGAGGTGGAGGTAAATAATAATTTTGTAGTAACTGTTATGCTGATGTTGTGGCTGGTCAAGCAAATGGTTGTTCTTGTTTCTGTGTGATATAATTGTATCTATTAAAATACTGATATTTTGGTCTATAACTCCTCCCTGAACTTCCCTCTGCCCTGTATCTTGCTCTCTCATTGGCTGCAGGACATCGCCCTTGTAGTTTTCAGTCAGAAATCATTGCACACAGCGTGATTGTGAATCGCCGACAGCTCCAGATATTTCGCGGGCGTCAGCGACGTGTCGGCGATTCTCTCAGATCACGTCTTTGATAATTCACACTGAGCGATTGTCACTCGCGTGAACGAGCAGCGATTTGCCTCCGATTTCGGGCATTTGTCGCCGATTTATCAAAATCGTGCAGTGTGAACTCGGCATTAGGGGTGTACTCACTTTTGTGGCCAGCGGTTTAGACATTAATGGCTGTGTGTTGAGTTATTTTGAGGGGACATCAAATTTACACTGTTATACAAGCTGTACACTCACTACTTTACATTGTAGCAAAGTGTCATTTCTTCAGTGTTGTCACGTGAAAAGATATAATAAAATGCTTCGTTTTTTCCCCACCTAAAAATAAAGGAGATTTAATATTGATAATAACATTGAAGACATTGTATGATTATTCCTTAAAGATAAGGTTTTAATAGTTTTAGTAGTAGTAGCCTATTATGTTCTGCCCAATGTCTTCAAGTGAAACCGAACTTTTATTTTGACGGGTTGCCGTGAATACCTTTACATTTCTGTGTATATGATATGAGGATAGTTTTTCTCAAATGAAACGGTCAAATGCTCATGAAGTGACTGTCAGAGCAGTTCTGGAGATGTTGTTCATGTATTTATGTCCTCATTTAGTGAGACGACAGACGTTAATAGCACCGCAAGTGTCGCGCGCTTCTGTACGAGTAGTGAACAAACCCGTGCGTCTGCGCCATACATTAACACAGAGACACGCAGAAGTCATATTTAAATAGACGTTTTGCGGCTTAATATTTACAAATAGGAGTGGGAGTGTGCTGACTTGTGTGTGCGCTTACGTTTGTGTGTGTGTGTGCGAACCGAGGGAACTCCGCTGTGCGCGCGATACAGAGAGAGCGACCATGTAACAGAGACAGAAATGACACGCCGTCGTGTAAATAACATAAGGCTATTTAGTTTGTGTAATAAAAGAACAAGGTATAGACCTGTTCTATAGGGAAGGTAACACTGAATGACTTCTTTTGTGGTCTGGCGCTATAGAGAAAATAAAATTAAATAAAAAATAACCTGACCTTCAAGGGGGGCGGGGGGTGCCGTTGGGGGGGCGGGCCGCCCCCTAAAATAATTGTAGGGGAAACACTGTAGTTGTTTTTTGGTGTTTGGTTTAGTGTCATGTTAGAATCATTATTATACTCAAACCTTTTGTTGTTTTAATATTTTGAATTGTTTTTTGCTTTATTTTTTGTTTTCATTTAAATGTTTAGTTTTGAAATGTTGTTGTATGCATTTGTCATTTTTATTTAATTTCTTTATTTTCTTAAATGTGTATATATAGTATTTATAGAGTTTTAACTTTTAGTTTTAGTTACTTTTTCTTATTTGTAAGTCGCTTTGGATAAAAGCGTCTGCTAAATGACTAAAAGTAAAGTGAAGTAAAAATAAATAGAACTGATCATTGTTCAAAAATGCTGGGAAATCACTTCATGTAGCCCAACAAGAGTGATTACTGATAAACTGTCTGAAAAAAAGAAAGTCACATTTTGGAGAAGAAAAAATCACCCACTGACTTTGAGCTGCTACAGTACATAGTAACGACTTTCTACTTCGAGGACCTTGATAGAAATGTTGTGGAGTGAAAAGTACAATATTTGTCTTTCAAATGTAGTGAAGTTAAAGTAATATGTTTCCAGAAAAAATAATACTCAAGTAAAGTGCAGATACTCAAAAAGTGTACTTAAGTACAATACTCAAGTAAATGTACTTAGTTACTGTCCGCCTCTGACTTCTCACGAACCTCATTCAATACATCTGAAATGATTTGACACATGCCAGACCTTTTAATCATGATAATTGATCTCTGGCTAATTTGATTCTTCAAACAAGTTTGCAGATTTGATTAAAATATCCTGATTAAGTTGTCTGAGATTACTCCATGTTGACATGTTCTTTGGAAAGGGCAGATATATCGATACTCGAAACCAGGGTCAGCAATGCAGTGATTGGCTGTTGGCAAGACAGCAATATAATGACTTCATATAATTAAGATAAAGGAAACAGCCAAGCAAGCAAAATGACATAAAAGTTCATAAAATGTGAAACTGTTTGTTAAAAGACTCCCAATTATTTTTCACAATTTCTAGTATTTGTATACAGGCTTTGCATTAATTAAGTTTCTTAATCCATAAGATCCATAAAAATCCATTTGAAGACATAATTGACTGTTTAAATTAATTTTGCATCATGCAAGCATTTTGAGATTTGAGAATTTAATCTGCATCTCCTGCAATGCACCAAAGCCACCCATATAAAAGCACACCATTCAAATTAATACACTGTGAAAAACTGTACATAATGTGTGTATGTGTCAGGATCATGGACCTGTCTGTATGTTTTTGCTCCCTGTGACCCAGTTTCTCCCTCGTGTTGATTGTTAATTTGATTCCAGGTGTGTCTCCTTAGTTCCCTCGTTATCCTGAGTTTATAAGCCCCAGTCCATTCAGTTAGTGTTTGTCGGTTCTAAGCGTCATTCTGTGTTTCCTATCCTCTTTCCTATTCTGTGTTCTTCGTCTCCTCATTCCGTGCTTCATTGACTCCAGGTGTATTGTGACAGGAGAACCGACCAAATACAGTAACCTCCGTTTTTCCTCCTCCGCTGTTTGATTTTGATTTGTTTGTGTTCCCCATGGATCCCCTCCTTCGCTCGAGGACCACACCAGAATGTTCCTGGTCCTCGCAAGCCTCACCACCTACCCGGACGACATGCTCTGTGCGTTCTACGATGCCAGTTTGAACATCGTGTGCAGAGCGCCATCGTCCGAGGAGGGTCCTCGAGCGAATTTCGCCGCCTTTTTGGAGTGGATACTGGCGAGAAATGGATCTCCATTCCCCGCCCCTTCCCAGGAGAATCTCACCAGTTCCACTCCCGACCCAGTGCCCAGCCCACCATCTCCCCGCTGTGCGGTGCACATGCCTGAGCCCACCGCTGATGGAGAGCCAGGGAGGGCCACAGATCCCAAGTCCAGCCCTTCTTCGTCTCCTGAGTCTCCTTCGTCTCCGCTGGTCCCGTCCAGCTCTGTGCCTCCAGAGCGCCCTCCAGTGCCTGCTCCTCGAAAGTGCACTCCAGTGTCGGCTCCCGTTCCTGAGTTCAGCCCTGGAAGCCTGGAGGCTCACAAATGCCAGCCCTCCCACCCGCTCCTGCCTCCTCCACTTCTGCCGTCTGGCAGCCCCTCTGCTTGCCCTCAGCCCCCTATCTGTACAGTGCGAGCCCCACGGGACTGCCATCCTCGCCGGGGCTGGAGTATCCCTTACCTCCGCCTCCTGCCTCCGAGGCCCGGACTCCGCCTCGGCCTGTTGACCCGTCGACTCCACCATGGCTCCTAGCTTCCTCCTCTCCGCTGTGGCCCATCTGTCCACTGGCTTTGCTGGGCTCCCTCGTCCCTCTGGCTCCGCCTTGGGCTGGCGTGTCGACCATCCTGCGCCTCGGGACTCCACTCCTCCGGCTGCGCCTCGTCCCTTCATCCCTCCGGCTGCTTCATCCCTTTGGCTCCTCCTCAGTCCTCTGTCGCTCCAGCTCCACCGCAGCCCTCTGGATCCCCACCTCTGCCTCGGTCGCAGGCACCATCTGCTCCGCCTGGGCCCTCCGGATCCTCCCCGTCGCCCTTGCTCTTCGGCACGCCGTCTCTGCTTCGGGCTCCTCCACCGCTATTGGTCGGCCCACTGGAGTCGGTGGTCATTCCTCCTCCATGGCTCCTCCCTCCGTCGGCTCCACCTTGGGTCGACATCACTGCTATGGCCTGGGCCCAGCTGGGCTCCTCCTGCTCCGGGCCCCTCCTGGCTCCTCCCTCCTTCGTCGCTTCCCTGGTCTCTGTCTGCCGGCCCCCTCCTGGGTGTCCGTCCCACTGCAATAAAATTATGACAAATGCTTCATGAATAAATCTCTCTATGAGTAAAATTGACCATGTCAATTATTATAGATTATGCAACATTTAATTTCTTACAAAACTTAATTCTGGATCATGTCAATTCGTCAACAATAAAATCCAGAAAATTGAGTATCTAATCCATGTACAAAGAACACACCTCTGGGTTACTCATTTCAACCTTGTTTGTTGCTTTGGTTACTCATTAGTTCTCTAATTTGCTAATCATCTGTGTTTGCTCTCAGTATTTATATGCCTGTGTTTCAGTTCTCTTTGGTCGGTATTCGTTAATGTTTAGTTTGAGAATGGTTATGGTAAATTCTTTCTTAATAAAGTCTGTTGCATTTCATCATCTTCGTCCTGCTGTCTTCCTGCTGTCTTCCTGCCACTCCTCTCCCTAACAGTGAAGCAAAAAGTATGAAAAACATGTTCACTACTTGTCAAAACAAGCTCATGATTGTTAATAATACTCAGATAAAATAAGAGTGGACACTTGTGAATATGTATGTGATAAGACTCCAACCCAATCTACTTTGAACCGAAGGATTATAAAAGATTTCATTTGACAATTATGTAAAAGTGTAATTTATGGAAACTATTTTAAAGTAAAATGTTAACTATGACTGATTATCCGATAAATTATTTGATAAATGAAACCATATTTGTTGATATTTGTCCAATTTCACTGCTTTCAAACCACAGTATGAGGATGACTTGCATTCACTGCAATGACAAAAAGCTCCTAAGTAAAATGGGTGTAATATCTGTAGACTACAGGGCAATATATTGCACATTAGATATCCAAAATAATATAATATATCCTGCATTACCTAAATTTGCATCAATACTCTGGTTTAAATTCTGACCTGAGTCTTTCTTGTCAAGTCCACTAAAATGAAGAACGAGTTAAGGTCAAACATTCATGTTGGAAAACAGATTAATTTCCAAAGACAAATATATCATCCAGCAGCGATTAAAATTTGGAGGGGTCTGTAAGGTTATGTTCAAAAAGTGTCCGGCAGTGGCAGCCACAGACCACAGCACTTCTGAGAGATGAACTGCTGCGAAAAACCCAAGTGTCTGCAATTCAGCAGAACTGTTAGTTTAAACATTCAAGTGCATTGCTTGCTTTGTATATCTATGCACAGATCTAGCTCTTCCGGTTTCCCTGTTGAATGCCGAATACAGACTACTGCTAGCTGCTGGTATGGGAGAGTTACGTTCTCTCACACAAGTGCAGAGCATACACACCAGTTGGCCATCGGCTGTAGTCTGTCCAGTGTGTTCTAATGCAAGTTTTTTGCCTCAATGCAGGCAATGTGAGGTGATGCCACAGTCGGCTTTCCTCAGCACAGTTCTTTAGCTTCGGTTTGGTGTGTCACTAAGTTACAGCTGTATCCTTAATGCTATTCAAACAACAAAAGACAGTGAGAAAAATCATTGTTAGATCTTCATGAAGAACTTAAAGCACTGTTTTCATTTGTATATTTGTTCTATTGAATTAATATGTGCCATTGTTTATTTGTGCTTATTTGATTATTGACTTAACTTGTCTTATGTTTGAAACGTTTAATAATGTTTGAACTTTGTATAAATTAGGTTAGTATTTTATTTTTATTTTTGTTTTGTTATTTTTTTGTAATATCTAAATTGGCATTGAGCCGTGCATGAGGGTTTAACTTTGGCAAATGAAGAAATGAATAGATATATGTTGTAATTTTACTAAACAAATAGTTTGGCTCTCTAAAATGGACTGAAATACTATTACAACAAAACATGCACCAGATTAACTTGCATTTAATTTAAAAATTTAAAAATTTCTCATTTAAATACAGTTCAGACTTTATGCCCTGTGGCATATGCTGTGGCAATTTTTCCCTGTTGTATTGAATATAGATTTTTTTTTTTTTACATCATCAGAAATTCCAGTATCGTGACAACACTACTTTGGGCCCTATTCTACAACTTGTAGTCAAGTCTCCAAGAGTGACGCTTACTTTCAGTGGAATGAGAAACATGTACTGAATACACTTTCTGCCATGTGCGATGGCCCTCCCTGTTGTAACACAATGTGCACACACAAGCTTTAAATAAACTCAATGCTGATTGGTCAACATTTTTACACTTCAGTTCAACAGAACATCTCTTTTGTGTAGAGAGAACAGTATAAGTAGGCCTAATAAAGAAATAAAGAATGCTGGTACATGTAGTTAAATAAAAAAAAAAAACTCAAATACAATTCGAAAATCTTTTGAATTTTATTAACACAATGTATAGGAGTCCCAATCATATAAGCTGCATTACCAAATCTGTGTCTACTGTACGCTCTGATTCAAAACATCAGAATGCTTTTACTGACATGAGTATGTTTTTTTTTTTTGTTTCCAAACATTCATGTTGGATAACAAATTTGTTTCCAAAGATATTTATATAGCCATTTTATAGCCATAAATGACCATTTTAGCAATCATTTTAGTGAAATATTACAGTAACTATGACAGTAACAGAACACACAAACATATCATCCAGCAGCAGTTAAAATTTGGAGGGGTCTGTAAGGTTATGTTCAAAAAGTGTCCGGCAGTGGCAACCACAGACCACAGCACTTCTGAGAGATGAACTGCTGTGAAAGAAGTGACTGTGCAATTCAGCATAATTTATGCTGTGATCAAAAAGAGTGAGAGATATAATGTGCATGACAAGGGCCAAATGTCTGTGGCTTCTTCAATTTGATTTTACAACGCGAAGATCCCACCCAAAGTGTGTGACGGTGAGGACATTTCCCTCTTTTTTCAGTCCTTGCCTTTCATATAAGTGCTGAATGTCAAAGCAAAGGCATGGATGAAATTATTTTCTTTACTGTTGCCATACAACCTCATGGTGTCAGTTTGCACACCTCCACCACAACGCGAGGCAAGTACAGCACTTGGCTGCAAGGAACTTCCATTATGCAACATAGGTTTGAACAACTTTTTGAGGACATACTTGCCTGTCACTGCCAGATCGCCAATGGCATTTCCTCCCGCTGCTTGTCAGTGTGGAATGTATTGATTCAATTTAATAGTTTCAATTTACTGCGGCTGGGTCTGTCTTCTGCTGCCAGCCGCACAGCGTGTCATGTTCCCTAACCTTTGCACCACGTGAACATACACATTTTCAGACACAACACTCTTTGATGAACGCACCCTTATTTCCAGATTAGTGTCTACAGCCAAATTAATTGTTGAAGGGTAAAATAAATAAAAAGAGGAACGCTGAAGAAAGGCTGATACTCGCCTTTGGCAGCATGCTGGCTGCTTGCCCCATTTGAGAGCCAGGAGAGGTCATTTAAGGAAATGGTGTGAGAAAAAAAAAATCAGCGAAAAGGTAGCGATCACTTTTTTTCTTATGCAACGATCTGAGCTCATGATGACTTTAAGATAAACATCACCGCACAGTGTTCCTGTAGCTGAATCAGTACTGCATATAACTCAAAAGTCATGGGTTTGATGCCCAGGAAATGCATGGACTTAAAAATAACACATATAAATGCAATGTGGGTCTGTCAAATGTATGAATGTAAATGTAGCATGTAGGCCTTCATGCTGAAGGTCAGTGCCGGAGACCAGAGGGCCTGTAACACTTGCAATGCAAGGAGGCTGTATTTGACTTTAATGAGCCAAATGAGAGGAGAGGAAGCTTGGGTTGAGTCCAACTATAACATTAGTCTTCACCATTTGCCCTTTTTCCACTCTCTGTGCTTACATTGAGAAGGAAAAAAAAACATTGCTTGCAATAGGACAGACCATGGGTAATAGGCTTGTTGGGAAAAGTCTAAGAAAAATGAAAAGATTGATCTTTTAGCAAGAAATTTCTCAAGCTAATGCAAAGCAGTAGCTGTTGACACTAATGCCGTGGATATCGTGAGCCCCTTGAAGCAAGAAGGTTTCCAACAGTGCTGTTCTTCTGCTTTAAAGGTCACATGTATCACTGTGATTCAGAGTAACTGACTCAGACCATTCTGACCAGTGTATACAGCCCAAATATGACGTTCAAAGTTCATACAAACATGCTATCATGCTCTAGAACATTCCTCAACAACTGCGGGCAGAGTTTGTACACATCGCACGAAATGTTGGTGGAAGCCTGCTGATGCCAACAGAAAGAAATTCATCAAATGTGCGTAAATGTTTTGGTAACCTGAACCTCAAAGGCTTTTGCATCACAAGGCATATTTTGTCAATTTGGTTTTGTTTGTTTACAGAGGTTTCAAACTAGTTTCAGGCCCCATTTGATTGTGGCATTTATGAATGCGAGAACATGAGTGTTATTCCCCTGCTTTTCGCTAATGACGGCATCGAACAGACGTTGTTTATGTTTGAGCTGTGCGAACGTCTTCTTCGGTTCAGCTGTAATGGTTCTGATATTATTCCAATAATTGTCTCTCGTTTCTGTTTAGAGTGTGGGCTTTGCCATTCCTAGTAGTCAGTGCCCCATGCTTGGAAGCATGAGGTCTGTTTTTTAAATTCTTTTTAAAGAAAATCCTCTGAGGAGAAGGACAGGTTCTCTTCAAGAGCCCCGCTGGTCTGCTTCTTGGAAGTGTGTGTCTGGGGAGGCCAGGCTTCTCATTAGCCCTGGGTTACAGCGCTGCCTCCCTGTTTGGCTTCCTCGAGTGTCTGGGGGTGAGGGAGGGGTTCTTGGAGAAGGAGAAGGGGCAGTAATCCCAGAGAGAGGGAATAATAACAACATGTGCATTTATATCCTCGTGTAGAGAGTGGGATTTATCTAATTCAGTCCACCTCAGATCCTGCTGTTCTTCTGTCTTATTCAGCTCTCTTCCTTTGATCATTTGAACATTTTGACCTGTTTTAAGTGCCACACCAGTTTGCTTTTTGTGTTCTTACAATAAAAAACTCAAAATTGAATTTCACATCCTGACACTTTACAATAAGATTTAAATAAATAATATCATTTCCTGCATTATGAATTAACCATTTTTACACTCAACATGACTTTCATTGGACAAAAAAAAAAAAAAAAAAAATACGAAGTTTGGAACATAATGAAGGTCAATAATTTATAAATATACTGGTTACCCAGCAGAGAGGCTGTCAGTTCATAAAGTGATTAGCTGTTTCTTCACAAAAGTCAACGTACTGAACATCATATATTGAAGCCTCTTCTGTTGACATCAGTCCTGTACCAAATGGCACGCTAAACCCTTGAGTCCACACTTTTTATGATGTAATGCTGCTTTGGCGGTTGGGTAGAAGTCTGTTGCAGATCTCGCCTCAGTGCTTGGCAGAAGTGTGCATAGAGGGCGGATAGAAGCCACAAAGTTTGCACTCGCAAACACCCTTATAAAAGTTCAGATGACAAATAGTACACCCATTGGTCCCATAGACATAACAGAATGCTGCATTTGGACATAGCCATCCATCCATTCAAAAAAAAAAAAGCCAATCTGTTCTTCCTCCAAAGGTGTCTGATAATTATAATAAAAATCATGCCTCACAATATCATCATAATGACAATTATGCCCCAGCATATAGTTTCATGATGGTAAAATTCCCATGCCTTCATGTCAGTACTGATCGCAAATGTATCTCAATAAAAGCCATGAGTTTACCTGCATGCAGCAATAATAACGCTTTTTGCGCAAAAGCCTTGAACATGAAAACTATGTGACTAATGTTATGGTGCAGCATGATTTTGAATAGCCATTGTCATATTTGGGCGCTAGGCACATATGCTGAGTGGTGCACTGATCGTATCATACAAAAGAAAGTGTTAAAATCTTAAAGACGTGGTGGTGCAGCAAAATTTTAAAGACATAATTTCGTAAAGTTTTGTTTTGCTGATGTTTGAGGCTTCCTTTCAGGGGAAGGGCTCTGATAATGATGGCATGCAAAGTGATAACATAATTTATGAATCTTAACCTGCCAAATTGGCTAGTGTGTTCTTGTGCATTTCCATTTTCATCCACGTTTAGTGGGTTGGCGGGTGTTACTGTTACCACTGGTGCGATTTATAGTCCAAAAAGTTAACAAATTGAACCTTATCTTGATTTTATCTTGAGTTAGGTTTGCTTGCATCACACCCCAGAGAACAAATTCCTTAATGCAGCCACAGTATGTAAAAACTGTCAAATCTGTCATAGACCTGGAATGATCCAAATATTGCACATTTTCAGTTAAAATGTAAAACATTATGATGCTGAATAAGAACTGGAGTTGGAGAAAGGTCAAGTCGGGTGCTGTTTACCAAAGCATTCTTGACCGTTCCTTCATCGAAAAATTGAGCTTTGTCATGCGAATGGGTGTGAGTTTTCTTTTGCCAAACTGTTATGAAAATGAATGCATGTGGACTACTCAGAAAGTCGGCGTATCCAGAATCCATCTGGCCCCGAGCCAGCTTGTACAGCTGTGCTTACCCTTGTTGTGAGGTAAAGCCACTCGGATCAGGCGGCAGGGCGTGGACTGGTTGACCCGTCGTCCCAACAACCCAACAGCAGCCGGCCAGCAGGGCTTCCATCCTCCATGTCCCTAATCACCAAGTTCCTTTCCAACAGCAACCTCCGCTATGGAATTGCAGGGCAGCAAAAATAATAATAGCTGTTTTTCCCACTCTGAAAGAGGAGCCTTGCATGAGATTAGGCGATGGGAGTGTAAAGTGATCACAGAGACTCTGGTGCTCTGTTTTTCTTACCCTTGTAATGTACATACACCCTTAGGCCTGCGCTTCCCCTCCCTGACCTAATTCTCAGACGGCAGAAAGGAGGGGGTAGGAAGTGAAGGAGAGCAATGGTAGGTCACAGAGTACAGGACGAGAGCGACTCGGGCGACCAATGTGTGACGAAAACATCTTGTGTACGGAGATGGGATGGGCTGGTGTGAAAGAAGAGATTTGTAGACATGGAAAAGATAAGCAGAGTTCTCCTTGGTTTCCACAAGACGCTTCACCTCACATGACCCTGAGAACCACGCTCAGGTCAATTAGCTGCCTATCGCCTCATGCATCGTCTCAGTCGTTTGTGGCCTCCATCCAGGCTGTTTTGTTTCAGATCTCCTCAGATGTTTTGCAACCAGTTTAGGTCAGACTGACCTGACAGATGCATTAGTGCCGTCCCCTTTCTCTCCCTTCCCTGGGAAGAGCGGGAAAGTGACGATGACATATTTAATCCATTAAAGGGGAAAGATGTTTACGGAGAGCGCGGACAGGAGTGTGTGCTGTTGCAGGGCAACTGCATATGTCAGTGCTCACGCTCACATACGGAGCCAGACAACTTGACGATAGGCAAGTCCTGGGAGATGGAATTCAGTGTGAGGCCACATGCCTTATTTGGAATCATCAAGTCCTCTGGTTCGGCAGAAAACGTGGAGAAAGTGAGGATAAAAGGAAGAAAATGTTTATTTGCGGTGCTTAGATCCCCAGGCTGTGATATGAGGTGGGGAGGCATTCCAGCAGAATGAGAGATCGTAGGTCAACAAAAGAACATGATGGACAGTGTCCAACGGTTTTACAACTCTGTCAGTGATGCAGGCACAATATACTGTTTAAGCAAAAAGCATACTAGGTGGCAAATACAAAATCTGATAATGAATACTAATGGTCGTGAATGTTTAAACAGTATAATGAAGGAAAAACTGAGGACAAGAAAAACAAGGCAGCGCGAGAATATTAATGTTTGGGGCTTACAGAAAATGTTTTCAATAGAGCAGAGCATACAACAGTTGTGTTTTGATGAACTAATCTGATATAAACAGAACCGTTTCTGTTAATGAGATCTGGAAATGTAAAGAGGCTTTCTGGGATCTCATTCCCCCTGCTAGAATTTTGTTTTGAGTGTCGAGCCGATCTACTGAGCAAGTAAGATAATATGAAGGTTTATTGGATAGGTACATTATAAAATAGGAGGCCAGGTTAAATATGGCCCACTGGGAGCTGCAACACTTTAAAATGGTTCAAGATTGCATTTGGAGACTCTTAAATGTCTGAGAATGTTGTGGTTTTGCTGTTTAATGAACTTAACATCTTGCTCTACTTCAGGCAGATTTGTGGAAGTGCAGACAAGAAGTGTGACGCTTTCTCACTGCACTGAGGAAATGTGGAAAAACAATGAGTTTACCTGTGGCTGCTGGCAGTGAAGAACCCATGTGGCCCATGAGAGAAAAGTAAAGGTAACAAATAGCTCTAAGAATTAATCTTAAGTCCTTAAGTTAACCATTTCAGCTCGCTGCCCCACACAATGTGACAACATCTACTGCAGTTTGGAATAATTAAAGGAATGCTGGGCCCAGATCTCTCTCACTCTGATTTGTCTCTATAATCAAGCAGCAAGTTCCTTTGAACTCATTAAATGCATTTAAATGACCACTGTCAGAGATATGTTTTAAACTGATGGGAGCAAACAAGTGTAAGTACAGTATGAGCATCTGCAACCTCCAGTTTGAAAAAGGTCTCTTCGTGTTAAACGCTAGTGTGGTATTCCTTAATTCTTTAGGGTTTTGTTGAATAAAACTCTTGGTTAACCCTAACCCAGTTTTATTCAAGAAAAATGTACACTATCTTAAGCAAAGACAAACATGTAAAACACTGTTGATGGGGGATACTATAAGAGTGTAAATGTATGCAGAATAAAGACAAAAGAACATTAATGGGAGGAAATTGAGAGTTTTACACAGGGCAACGGTGCACATAAAATATGTGAACAATTCACTAATTGTTCTAATAATTCACTAAAAAGACATTAAGTCTTTTTCTTTGACTTTATTTCTGACTGGTTTAAGGAAAAATAACCATGTCATTTTCATGCAGCTTTTGGCACCTTAGCAGCACCTTAGGGATGTTTATGATGATGGGTCGACACACACACAAAAAAAATATATTTATTGTTGAGCGAGATTTATCCCAGGAATGTGTAGTTTCATAGCATGATTTATATTGAAAATCATATGCAGTGCAGTACAGTTGTACATTTCTATATCTGTTTCTCTCTTCCACTTCACTTCTTGTTTACTCTCCAACAGTCTGTCTCCAAAAAAGAGAGCAGTCTTTAAAATATGCATGTTTAGTGTAAAATTAAGCATGGTTCAGTCCTGTAAAAAAAAGGAGAGGGTAAGAGCATGTACACATAATTTTAATGAGCTTTCCTTTGGGATGGGATTAGCTAACAAAATGGCCTCCTCTGACGTATGTGTTTGATTTTGCTCGCTGAGGCATCCATGTTGCTCTCAAGGCGGAAATGATCAAGGCAGATTAGACTGCCCTTAACAATCAGCTTTAGATGCTTCAGAGAAAACATATGGGAAAGACTGTGAGAAACTCTCCGTGTGTTAACCCTTGATCTCAAAGGCCCTCCAATGAAGTTCACATATAATGTGCCAATTCCCAGTTCAGTTTTTTCTTGGCGCTTTTGACTGTATTTTGTCTGCAATCCCCTATTTGACCATTTATTTGACAGCTGCACCATACAGATAGCTGGAGACATTTAAAAACCATAAATAATTTTTATTGAGTGCTCATTTTTGTCTGAACATGCAAACAAAGTTTATATCATCAAAATACATGACTGTTTGGATGAAAACAAAACTTGAACGGCATTGAGCTCAATAATAACACTACTGTCTTCTATAATGCCTTAATGCTTAATCGACTATTTTGCAACATTGACACTGCTATTGAATTAAATTGAATGAACTCTAAACTGACTCAAGCTGCTTAGAGATGAACTGAACTCATTTCATAATTGATATTTACACAGTTTCCATCACTGATTCTGTTATTTTCCTGTTTATTACTGTGAAGCTGCTTTGAAACAATATTCTTTACTTGACTGTCAATTGAGAAAGTTGTTTTTTTGCTTTTTGATAGTGTAGTTATAACATCTACCAGCAGGGCCTAATGGAATTATGCTAACAAGACAAAACTTCACACCTTGGTTAATGCAATTGGTACTAAATCCTATAGAAGAAATAGGCTGTTATTGAAGGATTGAGAGGTCAATTGGACACAACAATAAACCCGCAGACTGGAATTGCTGTTGCACATTTCTAATGTGAAGGGGGCGTTTATTAAAGACATAGCCTCAAAAACCACCTGTTTATGGGTCACAGAGGTGGATATGGTGATTAAAAAAAACCTGACTGTTTACACTATAAGTGGACTTTGGGAAAAAAATCAAATGAAAAAGAAAGCGCAAGCGCAAGCGCAAGCGATCCAAGTACCACTGATGGCTCAACAGTTAAAAGTCCCACTTGCATGACTGCAAAAATCTGAAATTCAGATACATAAATTCCAGCCTGATGGCAGCCGGGCTTAATTAATGACTCTGAGTAAACGTTTTAGCTCTCAGCAACTGTGCACGCATTGCTTTGGGTCCTGTTTCAGTAGTCTTTTACGTAGCTAGACCTCACTGCACTAAGTTTGACTCTGAATATGTGGTTATTTTGTCACTTTCTCATCACATGTTTTTTATTTAATTTTACAGTCTTGCAGCCACAAGCCACAGACCAGAAATAACACTCAGGCTGAATGACAGTCATACACCATTGCCAACTCTGATATGACAGCACTTGCCATATGAATAAATAAAAGGTAATTTGACTCAGGAATTATTAACTTTGACAGGCATTCAAACCATTCCAAATTACTTGAGGATGGAAATTACCTTTTAGTAGGCAGCCGAAGTACAGTGGGCATGGAAAGTCGAATATCTAAATCAAACACTGCAACACAAAGTGGGACATGTGTTGATTTAAAGAGGGGGACCTAAAAATTGAGAAAAGGTACATGATGACTACCACTTTCCTGTTCCAATATGGCCTTTCGTTCTTTTTACTGTCCTTCATTTCTGTCATTTAATGTTTAAAAAGTAAGCAAACAAGAAATGTATCACTTATATTCAAACATTTACTTTGGAGAACAGAAGATGTGGAAAAAAGTATTACATAGGCTCAAAATACGCCTAAATCTAGTGATTTCTAGTGATTTATAAAATCCTAAAAAGCATATTTGTCAGACCTATTTTGGTTTTACTGATTTGTGTCACAGGCAAAAAACATTCACAACCAGTTCTAGCCAGATATAACTACTGAAAATACAATATATCTTGTAAAAGGGAAATAAATAAATGAATCAATATTTTGGTAAATATGATCCAAGAGGTTAGGCACACTTTAAACACAAAACTCCAAAACAATCCAGCAGTCCCAATGTAGCTCTCCCATTCTGTATTGTCCAGACCTTAACCAATGATTTTCATAATTTTTCCTTTTTGTTATTTTAAGTCAATACCCACTCCAGTTCACTGATTCATTGAAAACAAACAACTGAAATTTCAATACATTTGAATCTAGATGAATCATTTTGCACAAATGATTCAAAAATGACATATTTTGTGTAAAGTACCAAGAGCTGTTTATGCATTTTAATGGTGGTTGGCACAAGTTATCCTGTACGAGCCAGAGTTTGTGTAGATCATTGTGATAAATGATCTGTTCAGAAATGTAATGTGATTTGTGTATTCTAATGTGTTGCACTTTAAATGTGTTGGGCTCTTTAAGAACAGGCTCTCCCTCATTGGCTATATGTAGATACACGAGGAACACACAAGCGCTGAGTCGGTGTGTGATATGAGCTCTGTTAATAAAATATCGCGTTCACATGTGGCCATCACAGTGTTAATTCTTGGGACATAGCCTACAACATGGTGTCAGAAGACGGCACGGACTTTTTGCCTGTGAGTGAACCATTTTTGTAGAAAACAGAGACTGCTCGTAAAACTTTTTTTCTCAAGGCCGCATAGAATGACTATGGCGGATTGTTTTTGGAGACCTGACTGGCTTATTCGAAGGGAACGTTGCCGATAACTGGCGAATCTTCGAGCAGGAGTATGACATTTTCATCCCGAATGCCTAAAAAGGAAGTTTCGTCAAATTTGCAGCCCACAACAAAACAAAATCATGGAGAGACACAAGTTTCACTCCAGAAACCAGAAACAAGGTGAGACTATTGAGTCATTTATCAGTGATCTCAGGATCAAAGCAAAAGCATGCCATTTCGGAGAATTGACAGACAAATTAATCTGTGACAGGACAGTATGCAGCATCAACAGTGAAAGCTTAAGGAAAGCACTGTTAAGGGACAGTGACTTAACTCTGACTAAAGCCATCTCAATATGTCCCATACATGAAATGACTGAAGAAAATAATAAAACACTGGCGATTCCAATTTCCAGCAGGAGGCACCAGTACACAAGCCAAAAGCCCAAAATAGAACATAATGATTCACCTACAGTGATGTGAAAAAGTGTTGGCCCCCTTCCTGATTTTTAAATTTGAATTAATTAATTCCTTTGAATGAATTTTGTATCTATTTTGTAATATTTCAACACATCATTCCGTGATCTAAAGAAATTCATAAACATGAGAAACAAAATAGTTTACATGTATCAGTCTGGAAAGGGTTATAAAGCCATTTCTAAGGCTTTGGGACTCCAGCAAACCATGATCAGAGCCATTATCCACAAATGGAGAAAACTTGGAACAGTGGTGAACCTTCCCAGGAGTGGCCGGCCTACCAAATTACTCCAAGAGCACAAACACGACTCATCCAGGAGGTCATAAAAGAACCCAGAACAACATCTAAAGAACTGCAGGCCTCACTTGCCTCAATTAAGGTCAGTGTTCATGATTGAACAATAAGAAAGAGACTGGGCAAAAACAGCATTCCTGGGAGAGTTCCAAGGCAAAAGCCACTGCTGACCAAAAAGAACACAAAGGCTCATCTCACATTTGCCAAAAAATATCTTGATTATCCCCAATACTTTTGGGCAAATATCCTGTGGACTGATGAGACAAAAGTTGAACTTTTTGGAAGGTGTGTGTCCCATTGCATCTGGCGTAAAACCAACACAGCATTTCATAAAAAGAACATCATACTAACAGTCAAACATGGTGGTGTTAGTGTGATGGTCTGGGGCTGCTTTGCAGCTTCAAGACCCGGATGACTTGCCATAATTGATGGAACCATGAATTCTGCAGCCTATCAGAAAATCCTGAAGGAGAATCTCCGGCCATCAGTTTGTGACCTCAAGCTCAAGTGCACTTGGGTTATGCAGCAGGACAATGATTCCAAACACAGCAGCAAGTTCACCTCTGAATGTCTCGAGAAAAACAAAATTAAGGTTTTGGAGTGGCCAAATCAAAGTCTGGACTTAAATCCAATTGAAATGTTGTGGCATGACCTTAAACAGTCCATTCATGCTCGAAAACCCTCCAATGTGGCTGAATTAAAACAATTCTGCAAAGAAGAGTGGGCCAAAATTCCTCCACAGCGATGTGAAAGACTCATTGCCAGTTATCGCAAACGCTTGATTGCAGTTGTTGCTGCTAAGGGTGGCACAACCAGTTATTAGATTTAGGGGGCCAAGCACTTTTTCACACAGGGCCATGTGGGTTTGGATTTTGTTTTCCCTTCATAATAAAAAACTTCATTTAAAAACTGCATGTTGTGTTTACTTGTGTTATCTTTGATTAATATTTAAATTTGTTTGATGATCTGAAACATTAAAGTGTGACAAACATGCAAAAAAAATACTTTTTTTTTTTCTTGCACACTTTTTCACACCACTGTACCATAACGAATTGCAAAAAACTGTGGAAACAATCATGTGGCAAAGAAAGAAAAATACCCGGCTTTTGGACAGCTGTGCCACAACTGCAAGAAAATGAATCATTTCAAAAAATGTTGCAGATTGCGTTGTCAGTTTGGACCAAAGAAAACAAACTACTAAAAGACTGTACATGAACTTGAAATGGACAAGCCCCCTATATATGACGACACTTTCTATGTTGATGGCATTGAACTCGATAGGTGTGTTGACACTGTTAACTCTTTCATGGCTGAGCAGGAAGAGGGATTTGTCACTTTGCACATAAACAAAATTGAGGTGAAAGTCGACACTGGGGCAAAGTGTAACGAAATGTCGCAAACAACATTCAAGTGAATTGCCACCAATGCACAACCAGTGGAGCAAGAAAGCACACCTAACCTTGGGGGTAAAATTGAAACAAAAGGTTTAGTTGCATTGCTGTGTTGTTTAAAAAGACAAAGTCACTCACTCCCATTTTTCTTGGTGGATCAAGAAGTCCAACCGCTGTTAGGATTTTGTGCATGTTTAGACATGGGGATTGTCACGATGAGCCCACATGTTCATCTGGTCAATATGGAGAGCAGTACTGCACAAATCCTCAAAGAATACAAAGACTTGTTCACTGATGAACTTGGAGAACTCCCAATCACATAGTCCATGACATTAGACCCACGCGTGCAGCCTGTAGTTCGCCCTGCACATCGCATTCCACTGGCAATGCAGGACCGTGTTAAAGGTCCCATGACATGCTGCTTTTTGGATGCTTTTATATAGGCCTAAGTGGTCCCTAATACTGTATCTGAGGTCTCTTTCCCGAAATTCAGCCTTGGTGCAGAATTTCAGCCACTATGAGCCAGTGCCATTCTGTGTCTGTAGCTTTAAGGATGAGAGAGGCGGGGCAAGGTGGAGGGTGGGGGTGTGGCCTTAACCAGCTTGCGCTACCATGCGCTAATGTTGACAGTGGATGTATCGCAATGGCTCATAGACACGCAGTCATTCAAGCTTTTCAGTTTGACCCAGAATCTGATCCGGATGGAGAAGCACCGGATTAAGAAGTTGCAACTCAGCGGCTACGTCTCCGAATGGTTAGTTTAAAATATTGTGTCTGGATACGGTACTTTAGTTGGTTTGTTTATGTATGCTGTTACAGTTATTATCATGTAGCTAATGCTAGCCATAGGCTCGGATGAAGGAACTAAAAAAATACTTCGGTGTTCATTTGTACATCCAAACACTGAGCAACTGCCATGCTTCGCTCGTGTCTCTCGAGGAAAAAAAAATATTGCGCTCGCGTCGCACGGTAGTAGCTCATTTTCTCATGGGGGGGCAAAGCAGAGAAAGGGGAGGTAACCTTTCATCGTATGACGACAAAAAGGGAAGATTCCAGATTGGGTCATCTGAGCTTTCATTTTCTCAAAGGCAAAGCAGGATACCCAGGGCTCGGTTTACACCTATCGCCATTTCTAGCCACTGGGGGACCGTAGTCAGGCTAGGGGAACTCATATTAATGTTAAAAACCCTCATAAAGTGAAATTTTCATGCCATGGGACCTTTAAAGCAGAGCTGGACCGCATGCAGAGTTTAGGTGTCATAACACCAATCTCGGAGCCAACAGACTGGGTTTTGTCCATGGTTGTGACACATAAAAAGGACAAACAAGAAATCAGACTGTGCATAAATCCTAAAGATCTCTACACTGCCTTAAAGAGACCCCATCACCCAATGCGCAGCGTAGAGGAAGTAGCATCCCAGATGTCGGGGGCAACTGTATTTTATGTGCTGGACGCAAAGAACTCTTTCTGGCAGATACGTCTTGACCGCAAGTCCTCTATGATGACTACATTCAGAACTCCATTTGGGTGCCATAGATTTCTTTGTATGCCTTTTGGCATAAATTCCGCAAGCGAAGTGTTCCAGTGCTCGGTGGAGCAGCTGCTTTCAGGATACCCCTGTGCTATCATTGTCGACAACATCATCATCGGAGGCTGTGATGCTGCAGAACATAACATTAATTTGAAAAGAGTGCTGAATCGAGCACGTGAGGTCAAGCTCAAACTAAACCCTGCCAAATGCAAATTCCGTCTGGACCAAGTCAGCTATGTAGGCCGTATCTTCACTAGCAAAGGCTTGAAGGCGGATCCTTTAAAAAACAAAAGCATTCTCTGAAATGCCAGCTCCCAAGGATGTCCCAGCATTGCAGCACTTCCTAGGAATGGCAAATTACCTGGGGAAGTTTATCCCAAACTTTAGTGATGTTGCTGCACCTCTAAGGAAGCTGACACACAAAGAAACTGCATGGTGCTGGTTTCAGCAGCACCAACAAGTATTTGACACACTCAAAGCTTGTTTGACCACCCCACCTGTCTTGTCATACTATGATGTAAAAAAGCCAGTCACATTAACCTGTGATGCCTCATGTTTTGGACTCAGTGCTGCATGTATGCAGGATGGCAGACCAATTGCATATGCGTCTTGCATACTCACAGACACCGAGACGCAATACGCACCGATTGAAAAGGAGCTGCTTGCTGTCGTATTCGCCTGTACCAAATTCAGGGATTATATGTACGGAAAATCTACAATCATCGAAACGGATCACCAGCCCCTGGAGACCATTCTAAAGAAACCCATTCACACAGCCCCTGCACAATTACAGAGAATGATGCTCAGGTTACAGTGCTACGATATCACTCTGGTGTACAAGAAGGGTAAGCACATGTATCTTGCGGACACCCTATCTCGAGCTCCAAACACGCAAGTCCCTCCAGACGCTGAAACACCTAAAAGACTCTCTACCATCCACATTGGACTCACACCAGTTTGCCTACCGTAACAATAGGAGCACAGAGGATGCAGTTTCCATGGCACTGCACTCTGTGCTCACTCACCTGGACAATAAGAACACTTATGCACGTATGCTGTTTGTTGACTTCAGCTCAGCATTCAACACAGTCATCCCAACCAAGTTAATAGCCAAACTTGGAGACCTGGGCATCAATACCTCAATGTGCAACTGGATTTTGGACTTCCTGACCAACAGACCCCAGAATGTTCGATCAGGATTCACCTGCTCCACATCCATCACACTTAACACTGGTGTACCACAGGGCTGTGTGCTAAGCCCGTTTCTCTACTCCCTCTTCACCTCTGACTGCAAGCCTGTGTATGGATCTAATTCCATCGTCAAGTTTGCAGACGACACCACGGTGATTGGCCTCATCAGTAACAACGATGAGACTGCCTATAGGGAGGAGATCCAGCACCTGGCCACATGGTGCACTGAAAATAACCTGCTCCTCAACACCACCAAAACGAAGGAGCTCATCGTGGACTTCAGGAAGGAGTCAAGAGGCACACACGACACCATCCACATCAATGGAATGGCTGTTGAGCGTGTCTCCAGTTTCAAGTTCTTGGGGATCCACATCTCGGCAGACATGTTGTGGAAAACCAACACCTCCAGCCTGGTCAAGAAGGCTCACCAGCGCCTCTTCTTTCTGAGGACACTGAGGAAGAATCAGCTCTCCTCGGCTATCCTGGTGAACTTCTATCGCTGCGCAATTGAAAGCATCCTGACCAACTGTGTCACAGTATGGTATGGGAGCTGCTCTGTTGCGGAGCGCAAGGCACTGCAGCGGGTGGTGAAAACTGCCCAGCGCATCACAGGGACTCCACTACTTGCCATCGAACACATCCAGAGAAAACGCTGTCTG
Organism: Onychostoma macrolepis; assembly: GCF_012432095.1. Lineage (NCBI taxonomy): Eukaryota > Metazoa > Chordata > Actinopteri > Cypriniformes > Cyprinidae > Onychostoma > Onychostoma macrolepis. The sequence goes on from NC_081161.1 coordinate 19,246,757, forward strand.
CATCGAGCTCGCAGCATCCTTAAGGTCTCCTCTCACCCAGCCCACAGACTGTTTTCTCTCCTGCCCTCCGGCAGGCGTTTCAGGTGCCTCCGGACCAGGACCAGCAGATTAAAGAACAGTTTCTTCCCCAGAGCTGTCTCTTTACTGAACTCTAACCCCCGTTGATCCACTTCCTCATATATTGTTAACTCTTCTCTCCTACCTCACATCTGCCTTATTTGCACTACTGAATGTAAATTTTTATTACAGTAACAACTGTTTACTTTTGTATCTTGCACTACCATACTTAAATTGGATTTTGCTCATTTGCACTGCCGACTGTTATTTACATTATCAATGTTTACATTAGCATTTTGCACCGTACGTCTAATTGTAATATGCAATCACTTCCACTGCACTTTTACACTTTGCTTATAGTAATAGCCATCTGTATATATATTATATTGATAGTACACATCACCTGTAAATTCTGTTTATAGTAATAGCCATCTTTCTATATATATTTATACATATATTCAGTACATATCCTTGTCCTGCACTTATTCAACCATTGTATATCCTGCACTTGCTGCTATTGCACTTCTGGTTAGACCTAAACTGCATTTCGTTGCCCTGTACCTGTACTTGTGTAATGACAATAAAGTTGAATCTAATCTAATCTAAAATGACACATTTTAGGTCATGTCCATCAGTTACATCTCCACTGCTCGACTGGAGGAACTCATAAAGCAAACAGCAGATGACGAGGTGCTACAGGCTCTCAGCACTGTGATTCAATGAGGTTGGCCAAATAAAGAACATAGCTTGTGCCCCGCTGTGCGTCCATACTTTCCATACAGAGATGAACTAGCCGCGGAAGACGGAATAGTGATGAAAAGCCACAAAACTGTCATTCCTCACTCATTATAGAGAGAATACGTCGGCATAGTCAACAGGGGACACCCTGTATTGGACGCTACCAAGCACAGAGCAAGAGGTATAATTTTCTGGCCAACGATGATGGCTGATATCACAGCGGAACTCCTCGCATGCTCAGTCTGTAATAGCACAAAGCCACATCAACAGAAAGAACCACTAAAACCATACCCAGTTCCAGACTTGCCTTGGTCTACAGTGGCAACAGATATGTTCGAGTGGCATGGCCAAAACTACCTGGTGCTCGTAGACTCATACTCGGTTTGGTATGAGATTGACCTTCTCCGTGGCACGACATCCTCAGCTGTGATCATGAAACTGAAGAGACATTTCTCTGTGCATGGCACTCCACACACACTCATTTCTGATAATGCCAGACAGTATACAAGTGAACAATTCAGAGACTTTGCCAAACAGAGGGACTTTATCCATGTCACCAGTAGTCCAGAGTTCCCGCAGTCAAACGGCCTGGCAGAAAGAGTGGTCCGCAGTGCCAAACAGCTGATGGAGAAATCTCACAGAGATGGGACGGATGTATTCCGCAATCTCCTAAATCTGAGAAACATTCCTCGTGACCTGACGTTAGGTTCCAATGCACAACGCCTATTGTCACGACAGACACGGTCAGCCATTCCCGTTAACTCTAAGCTGTTAGAGGCAGCTCCCAAACATGCCCGGCAAGTCACTGCACAGCTCCTCCATAAGAGGATGATCCAAAAGCGATACTACAATGCCTCAAGTTGTCCACTGCAACCACTGACAGAGTTACAAGTTGTCAAAATGCAAACCCCGAAAGGATACGACCACCTTGGCACAGTAAAGGAGGTGAACAAGGAGCCTCGGTCTTACACTATCCAATGTAATGTAAGAACATACAGGAGGAACCGACGCCACATCCTTCCCGTTGCAGAGCCCCCTCCATTACGGACCCTGAGGACATTTAGTTACCACTTGTAGCACACTTGAGTATACTAGTGAATGAAAGATGGGTTCAAGTGTACTACAAGTGGAAACTAAATACTTTTTTTTTAAATACAGAGATAGTATGTTAAAAGTGCATTTTAGTTCATATTCATGGTGTCTCAAAATAGCACAGCTGAGTACACTTAGATGATCTTACGTTTATCTTAAGAAGTACTAAAGGATAATTTTTAGTATATTAAGTACAAAATTAGTGCGCGTAAATAGAGCACTTTAAGTACATTATGGAAGTGTACTTGTTTTTCACCTGCACTCTCAGAAATAAAGGTACAAAAGCTGTCACTGGGGTGGTACCTTTTCAAAAGGTACTCTTTTGTACCTATTAGGTTCAAATATGTACACTTTAAGTACTAATATGTACCTTTAAGGTACCAAAATGGACCCTTTAGGTACAATCATGTACCTTTTGAAAAGGTACTGCCCCGGTGACCGCTTTTGTACCTTTATTTCTGAGAGTGTGGGATATCACGTTCACATGTGGCCGTCACAGTGTTAATTCTTGGGACATAGCCTACAACAGTTTGGGTTTGTTTTCTGCTGATATGGTTACGTATGTCATTGTAGTGCACTCCTTATTCTTTGGTCAAGGGAAGGTGGATACACTGTGCAGTATAATGTTAACAGTTTCCTCCTCTCTGATTTCAACATAAAAAACTGAAATGAAAACTCAGAGAACTGTGTCAGCCGAGTCTGGGAGACAATACATTTTTTTAAAAAAAGAACCCTGAAGCTCCATTATGATATTTCTGCATTGAAAGGACATCTTCATTCTGACTGCACCTAGTAAAATGTTCTGTACTACACAGTTGACTGGCATTTTATTAATAATATTCCATACATTTCTTGGTTTTGACAGATTTTACAGCTGAACTACATGCTGTTCTACTTCAGACTGCAAAACAACACATCACAATGTTGCATAAAGCAGCTCGGTTTACATAAAGTGTCGGTTGGAATAAAAACTCTCATCACAGCAAAGCTTAGCATCAACACATTTAAAATATGTTGTTTCCCTTTAATGAAGAAACTGAAAGTCAGATCATCAGTGGCATAAACTTCCCAGTCTATCCAGCGAGTTGCCAAAAACATGTTTTTATATGCCATGGTTTTGAAAAGCAGGGAGTCTTATATTGCCATGACTTTTTTTTATATATACACTGCAGCTTGTGGTCAAATTTGTCACTTATTGTGTATTCTATAGAGCGTGGAGGTCCAGCTTGTTTCAATTAGCTGTTGCAGCGGGCTGTTTCTGATTAAATCCTGGCAAAGCCAAGGTGATTCCTTTCTTAATGAAAAGCACTAGGGAGGCCAAATGCAAAAGCCTGGTTATCAAAGAATAATAGCCCGCCTTGAAAAGGTCTCTTGCTCTCATCACACTTCCCAAGGAGTTTCCCTCCATGTGGCCCATATAACAAATGTGCCAAGTCTGTGCATGTCAGATGGATGAAGGGGTTGCTTGGGGTTCAAATGAGGCTGCGCTCTCTGTTTACCTCAGTGAGGTTACATAGTTACCAAATACTGGATCGCTTTTCTAGACTGCATCATCTTTTTTGTTGATTAGTGTTTTTTTTTTCTTTCTGACTCAAGATTTATGGATCATCTCTGTCCCCATGTAGATAAACATGCATGAGAGTAAAGCCTTAATACTGACTGTTTCTAACACAACAACTGTAACTGCACTGTACCTCTTATCAGTGACTCTTATAGTTTTATCATGGGATACAAAGATAGTTGACCATTTACTTGTTCTAAACCCGTATGACTCTCTTTGTTCTTTGGAATGCAATATAAGATATTTTGAAGTGTGTCTGACTGTATGTTTGTGTGTGATGGAATTTACATGCCTAGAACACAGTTGTCTGTTATCTGTAGTCAGACGTATTTGCTTTTCCTGTAATCAGTCTTTAAACAATGTACAGTATGGTTTTATCTGGGTGACTTTGGTCTGAAAGCTTCAGGCAAAATGAAATATGTAAGCATAAAGATAGTTTCATTACCTCTAGGCCTTAAAAACAAGGTGTCTGTGCGATGCAGCAAACCCAATTTTTCTTTCCTCATGCCGTGCAATGAAAGCAGGATGCGCGGATGGCTCGCGTGCAGTCAGTGAGACCTCACCCTGCAGATGAGCGCGAAAACAATGAGCTGCACAGAAACAGGATGGTGCCCTGCGCCAGTGCCAGGCCCACGAGGGACCCTTGCCTGCTCGACCGGTCTAACAGGCCTCCAGTCAGAGAGGTCAGAAGGATGACTGGAGGTACAGCAGTCCTGACACATCACAGGAAACCAGAGAGGGGCAGACAGGAAGTAAAACAGCTATAATAAGAGGGAGATATTTATGAATAGATGAATCAGCAGTAAAAGAGGAAAATAAATACATGAACGATGTCTCAGTTGAGGCAATTTCGATGGTACCCATCATCACACATGCTAGATGTTTTGGATTTATTATTTCCTAATCTTATTTTTACTGGTTATTCACACCTCTTGTCCAATAAATCTTCACAATTCGTTCACACAGGCAAGAAGTTCGTAAAAAGTTACAATTACCAGTGTAGCAATGAGGTTATTAGTGTCTCTGAGACCACAAAGCATGTCCAAAAAAAATGCTGAATTGTATGAGATTCCACAGCTTTTTGGCATATGTCTTTCCTTTTATAATTAAAGAGCTTTTCACAAGTCACAACAATCACGTTTTGAATCATTTGCATGGAAATAGCATGAACCCATTTAACATAATTAAAAGCCATTTGTTGTCCACATCCTCCACTAAAAGCTTGCGCATGTAAAAATGATCCAAAATTGAGAACGCAAACACTAAAAGGGCTCTCTTCTCCCAGAGAGGGAAAGAAGAGGATGTGCCAGATCATGCAGTACATACAGTGGTATGAAAAACAATAAAACATATTGAAACACGTTTTTAAGAGTTGAACTTTAAACTTCACACATGGTGCAAGAGACTGAAGAAGTAGCAAAACATGGCAAGATGTGCAATTAAAAATGCAAACGGCAATGGAACAAGAATGCAGGATATCAAGTTAAAGGAACAAAAAAAAAGTTATAGGAACATGTTTTTGAAAGTTTAAAGTGAAAGTGACGTAACGTGTGACCAAGTAGGTGTCCCATGCTCAGAATTTGAGTAGTGTGTTTTCAGAATTTTGTGTTATACGTGAGATGCATCAAAAGACACGAGATGCAGGTGTAATAGTCAAACGCATCCATCTAGCAATGCAGTAGATTGCAAAAACACATTCTGAGTGAACAGCCCCTTTGAACAGTCTGATACCTCAATTTTATTTCAGCTTCTCACCCATGGGTGCTTCTTTTAAAAGAAGTTCAGTTTCAAACGGTCTGGATATCCTGCACTTGCTTCCATTCCCTTAAATATGGATACTCGTGCACAATTTGAGGCAAAAGGATTGAGGATTCTGTAATCTCCTACATTAGTGTGCACACAACAAATTGTTTTGTGGAGAAATTAAAAAGCTGACAGGGATCGGGTGGGATTTAGAAGGTCAAGGGTGACTAAAATTACTTTCGTTTAGTACAGCAAGGCCATGAGAAAGTCATTAACTGAGAAGGTTGTTAGAAACATCAAAAAGGAAATCTGCTAGTTGCTCTTGGATTCATTTAAGACAGTGGAGGTATTTCACTGTCAGGCACTAAGCAGAAAAACACCTTCAATCATGTTATTTTTAGCGTGAAAACAGCAGTAGGTAAGAGCAACATGTTCATTCGTCAAGTTTTCTGAGAACAATGAGAACTTGGCTGAACAACAAATGTCGCATAAACATCTTAGTTTTATGTGAGATTGTTTTTCATGAAATGCTTAACAAATGCAATCATCCTCATACTTTCATATCTATTTTAATGTTGTATCAACACATTGAATATCATCAATTTAACTGCAACATTGTTGAGGTTTTCATCCAGTTCACAAAGTGGCTCTAAATTCCCTTGAGGTTCTGAACGCAATCAAATCAATAAAACCAGGCAAAAAGGCCTTTAACCTGATTGTAAACATAGTCTAACTCTGCATAGATGCTCAACAGCTGGACTTCCTAATACAGTTATGGTAAACAGTGGGCTTGCATCCATGGGAAAATGCTTGGGCCTGTTATGTTGCAAGCTTTTATTTAGGCTGAGAAGAAGCCAGTAGTCATGCTCTGGACAACAGCTGCCCTGAACTGCATTACAGTGGTTACCCTGTTGTCTTGTCCCTCCAACCAAAACTGGACAAAGAAGTGCTGTTAGACCAGAACACAGACTTGATGTGCTAAAAAGTCCCATGGTCACATTCCTCTCAAGTACAGCCAACTGCAATGAGTGGTCTTGTTACCCTCTCCGAAAAAGCACATTGTTATCTCACTTTTGTTGGACTTTGTACAGAACCGAGTTTTGGACTAGGTTAAAAAGCCGTAGCAGGAGGTTTAGTGACGGATGAATTCACCATGACCTATTGAGTTATAAGCCACTGTACTCAGCATGACTGTTTAAGGATTTATCACTCTCAGCTTCTCTAGAGAGACTTTTAGTGTGGCGTGTAGTAACAGTATGTACTGAGTGTAGTTCTGCAGTATGAGGGTCATTAGGAACATAAGTTAGTAATCATCATCCATCAAGTTATGTGAGACAAATATTCATCTGTATTAGCAACATAAAAATAGGGAACCTTCAGTTTTAGAGAGTAACGTGACTGAAGGGAATTAAAAGGGATGAAATAAGCCAGGCAGCCTGTTTGATCTTTACAGTCAACTCACCTCATGCTGGTATTTACTACATGTTGGGATCGTGATGTCGTTTTCTGGAACAATATAATACAAAATTTACTGGCTTTCTCATTCATTTTTCGTCTTGACCAGTATAACCGAAGCACTTTTTTTGGTTACACTTTGTTTTGATAGTCCACTTTAGATATTCTACTAACTATAAGTCAACTGCATGTCAACTAATTCACATTAATTTGCAACTACATGTCTACTAACACTCAGAGTAAACTGTTTTTAGGGTTTAGGGTTAGTAGAATAAGTTGACATATACTTGCAAAGTTTCTCATAGTCAGTATGTTGTATGTTGTGGACCCATCAAAATAAAGTGTTAGAAGATATCAAGCAGACAGTCTACTAATACTCTAATGACTGCTAGTAGACATGTAATTGCAAAGTTACTTACTGTTAGTAGTATGTCTAGAGTGGACTATCAAAATAAAGTTTTACCCTTTTTTTGTCATGAATAAACATCTACACACTGCAAAAATGACTTCCTTACTTTGTATTTTCTATTAATTTTCAAGTACAAATATCTAAACAAAACAAGTGCTTCTCAAGTAAATGTATCTTGATTTAAGCAATTTTAGATATTTGATAAAAATACTATGTAAGAAAATAGTTTTGGTTACACTTTATTTTAAGGTATCCTTGTTACAGTGTAATTATACATTTAAGTACTGAGTAATATTAATTAACTACATGTACTTACTATAGGGTTAGGATTAGGGTTTGTCGTACCGTTACTTGCATGTAATTATGCATAATTTATTTTTATTATAATTGTAAGTACATGTAACATGAGCAACAAGGACACATTAAAATAATATGTTACCATATTCTTTTGAGGTCACACCAATTCTCACTTAAAATTAACTATTAACTATGCCTCAATAAACTCTTAAATTGCTGCTTATTAATAGTTGGTAAGTTTAGTTGTGGGGTAGGGTTAAGGGAACTAAAATATGGTCATGCAGAATTAGCATTAAAATGTGCTTTACAAGTACTAATAAACAACCAATATGCCTGCTAATAAGCAACTAGTGAGAATTGGTCCCTAAACTAAAGTGATACAATTCTTTGTTGTGTATTCATCTTTCAGCCTTAACCTATATTCTTACCCTGCATCCCAATTTGCATACTATGTGCCCTAAATAGTATCCCAGCGTCAGTGTGTGCCAAATGATAATATGTTGAAATTAGTATCCCAAAGATAGTGCACAATTTCCTATAAATGTTCAAAGTGCAGATCCACTCTAACGGCTTACATCGTCCACAACCCCTTGCACTTTGAAACCAGATTCATATTTTGGTTCAGAACTACAAACACAAATAGAAAGAACTACAAACAGGGTGGATGTGTATAAGCTGCTGTATAGTGCCTGTTATAAAATGCAATTGTCTACCAAACAACATAGACATTAGAGTCCTACCATGCAGCATGTAGTGCACGAACAGTATTGATGTGTTTTGATTCCTGCCTCTTCTTCACAGAACCTGTCCTTGCAAACCGTCCAAATGTCTGCTCATATGTCTGCACGCTCCTCTCCCTGCAAAACAGCCTGTGCTATGGCAAATGTCATCTTGGTATTTTTTCATAAAAAAGGACAGGTTTATAAACAACTGACATGAGCCAAAAATGAGGGCTGCTTTCTTCCTACACACTGTATAGGACGACTGATGTTTCCCATCCTAGCCTTAACTTATACTTTGGAAAACTGCCATTTAAATAAAGTTGTTTTACACTACAAAGGAAGGGAACGATTATCATTACGTTACACATTACATGTTATGTGTACATAATTGCATATGTTTCATGTGTGCTTGAATGAAGTTATCTTGCTAATCAGCTCTCCATCAGCTGCTGTGGTTATTTTGGCTCTTATGCTTCTGCCCTGACAACTGCCGTTATTCCCTCCAGGGACATAAATGAATGTCTATGTTGAGACTCAGCTACATGCGGTTGAGTGTGATTTATTTGCCGTTTACAGAGAGCTCTTAAGGTAAAAGGAGGTGGTGCGGTAGTGCAGAATCAGTGGGACTTTCCTTCGAGGCAGAGGTAATAGTATGGAAAACCACTGTTCCCGCTGTGAGGACCGAGGGGAAAGCTCTGTGTGAGCTGATGTCATCCACCAGGCATCCAAACAACAAACTGCATCCCGTACTATTGCGCTCTAGCCCAGCATTTCGCTGACCTCATACCGTGTTGTTTTTATGGAAGAGAATGGCAGAAAATAGCTCAACTAGGTCAGACCACAGGACTTGTTTTTGTCATGGACTTCCAGCACAGGTCAAGACATCTGATACGCTCGCTTTTTTTTTAGAACATTGTGCCGAACGGAGAAAAGGTTGCAGACAATTAGCAGATGCGTTACGCCACAAAATAATAAGAGACCTTTATTCAGAACATATGCGCCATAATATGAGAAAAACAAATGAAGTGGTGGGAAAAAGCACAAAAAAATGCCAACTTGTCTCAATAGCTGTCTCAACCACTGTAAAAACATATAATAATGTTTTGGTTGAAACGTAACCATAATATAACACACATGGCATATGGTTTATGACTGAATTCGGGGTGAAAAGTAATTCGTTTTGAAGGATGGTTTAAAGAAAGGCTTCTAGTCAGTTCTATGATCAGTGACATCACCGCCTCATTGTTTTCCCATGTGACCCATGTTTTAGCACTGTCCGTCAGGTCTCTGCACCACATGATTAAATAGTCCTATCTTTTCAAGGCCAGTTTCAGAGCAAAGTTTCTTCCCTTTTACTCTGTGCATATTACTGCTAAGCATGTTTCTTTGAACAGCTAAATAAACACATCTGAATGTGGATTTACATGTATTCGCAGAGCAGAGATGACTGCAGTGTTTTATTATTTTGGATAACATTTCCCAACTCAATGCTGTGGGTCAATCGCTGCCTAGAACCAAAAAGTTTGCATGCTATCAGACATCTAGCTGACCCTCTTATATACAGGGTGCACTTTTAACTTGTACCAGTTCTGTGTGGCTTTACTTCCAGTCTCTAATATCTACCCATGCTTTGAGATCTTCATTATTATTTATTGCTTATTTACTTTTGTAGTACATCGTCTTCTTTTTTTTCTTCCCTCTTTTACATTGAGTCAAGAAGATTTTATCTTATATAAGAGGCGAGAAGATTTACATAGGTATGCATTGCAAAATACTGTTATAAATATTAAACATGTATGCTATTTTGATATTTTGATGAAATGAAAATGATGCAAGTAAAATTTCACAGAAAATGTATAATCTGACTTCTGTGCTCTGCTTAGAAATGCTGCAATAATACCAAAGTCTAATCTGTTCATGTTCATCATGTCTGAATTCTGTGTATAGTTCACAGAAAGACAGTTGCACAGTCTAGCCCAGTACATTATGGATCAATATTGCGAAAGCTGTCAATTTACCTGGGATCTATCTCACTAAGGTGAAAATCTGGCAAAATTCCTAAAAAGGATCGATGGGTTCTATTCAGAAGGCTTTTTAATGAATTATTAAAAAAAAAAAAAATGACACATACAGGGTGGGAAAAGATAATTAATAAAATAATTAATACATAAAAAAAGAAATCATTTTTAAAAAATTGAGTAAATAAATAAGCAAACATTAAAAGTAGGTGTTGCAGTAAACACAATTCAATGTATATTTCATCTGAATGGTTAAAATGGAGTATTCTGTGTTTGGGATGGAAAAGGGTTAATCAGCATAAATACACATACAGTATATGCTAAAAAGGGTTTCCAGATTTTTGAGAATTTAGAGAAAGATGCACTTTGAAAAGCAAAGTTAATATTATTTCTGTCATGACAACTCTCGGAGGGATTGGCATGGTAATGTACATGACAATGTTAGTGTATTTGGTCTTGGCGGAATAAATCTGCTACACAGCTGCTGCTGCGGCAGAGCAACTACCATTTCTTGCTACTGCCAATACATCCACAACATGCTGCTGTGAGCATATAAGAAATACTGCTGCTGCAAATACAACATATATAAAATAACCCCCATAGCATACATGAATCACCTCGTAGCAGATCTATACAGGTGGAACTGGGGAGGGTGGAGGGTTTCTGAAGCACGCTGCGAAACTGCTACAACAAGCACTAGTCATATATTTCAATGTTGAGCAGCGAGCTCATTGGCTAATGATACAGGAGAGAACCAATCAGCTGTGCCATGTGATAATCATGTCATTAGGTCAGATTGAGTTAGACCTATCAGACTGCACCATCTAGAGTTTCATGCCAGAACTCTGTATTGCACCATGGTGTCAATAGTACATGCTACAAAAATGCATTGTGAAGACTAAAAGTGATAAATATATTTTTTAGATTCAGATTTAGATTGAATTAGTAATGTTATAGATACTGCAATCAAAGCACAGCTGAAGACAATTTGACTAAGACTTTTTTTTTTTTTTAATCAATCAGATATCACTTGTTCTCATAAATGATGTTGAATTCTGTCCAGGACATTATAGACTGACTATGTCCTGTTTCTGTTCAGACTACATCTGTGGCCTAAAGCCACATAGCAGTATGTTTGCATAAGACCTGAACAGTAGAAAGTAGCTGACCATTATTCTAAGTAGATAATCATAATTCTAATAATGATGCGTCATTTTATTTTGAAGTATTACTAAAATATAAACCAAGCCCCCACTCAATCCCTCACATACCCCCACAGAGACATCATTGATTTAAAAGCTAACAAGATATATTCAAATATTGACCTGTCCTTTTCAAACATCCCAGTTCCCAGGCCTCCTCTGCTTTTTGGCAGCGTTATCCAGAAACCCCAGAGTTCATCTTTCTACATTAGTTAATGTTAAACTTATTTTAACATAGTGCAGACAGTCACAGATGAAAGTCAAAAGTAACAAGCAGAATTTGTTTATTTTAAATCAGATTTATGAAGGCAAGTCATACAACAAAAAGCCATTTTTTTTTTCTCATTTTAATCACTTCCAAATGTTGATTTTAACAATTCTTAATGTACCAGAACTCAATAAAGTGAGATGAAACACTGACAATACATGTTTAACAAAACATAAAGTAGGTCAGTGACTTTTTATTTATTTATTTTACAATGCACTCTAAATAAAAATGGTGTTAAATAGCACTAAAAGTGCCTCATTGGCTTGTAATCCTAGGAGAACCTCTTTAAATGCAGTATAGCACCTATATCTTTAAAGGGTTAGTTCACCCAAAAATGAAAGTTCTGTCATTAATTACTCACCCTCATGTCATTCCAAACCTGTAGGACCTTCATTCATCTTCAGAATACAAATTAAGATATTTTTGATGAAATCTGAGAGCTCTCTGACCCTGCATAGACAGTGATGTCACATAGACTGTTTTATCGATGTCCTTACTACGTTTCTGGGTCTGGGAACATTTCAGTTGTGTTGCTGTCGATGCAGAGTCAGAGAGCTCTCAGGTTTCATCAAAAAATGTCTTAATTTGTGTTCCGAAGATGAACAAAGGTCTTATAATAATTTTCATATTTGGGTGACCTAACCCTTTAAAGGTGCTATACAGCACCTTTGTCAAATGGTGCTATGTAGAACCATAAGAGAAACCCTATTCTCCTCCTTTCTGATATGCTTTCTGATATGTTACTCCACTCTCATATGTTTGCTATGAATGGGAATTTACTACAATGGTAAAAGCTGTTTTGAATCACTTTTATGCTTTTCTGAGGTCAAAAAAGTCTTGTGTGGGGGCCCTGGAATATTTCCTTATGGTGGGCCATGGTGGCAAAAAGGTTGAGAACCACGTTATCTTCAGGAAACACACTATATGTCTATATGTCATTTTAATCCTTTCCCCAACTAAACTAAGAGACTATAAGAGAGAGTTAGAGGACCTTTAAAGAACCACACTGGGCTTAACAGGTTCTTTAAACGGTAGTGGTAGCTATATAGCACCTCAACCACCCCGAGGAACTGCTGAAGAACCAATTTTGTGTGTGGGTGTGTGTGTATAATGTCATAACAACTGTTCATTTGTACTGCCTGCTAAGTTGTCATGTAATCTGTACTTGTATTTGTACAGCACATTTGTGATCAGCTAAGTTAAAAATCATCATAGGTTCTGCTCCATTTGTTGAGAAATTTGCTTATTGCCTTTTTATTTTCTGTGTTACTTCGTATGAATATCTTCCCATTGGAAAAACTTTCCTTCCACAGTCTTGTATATTGTGCTGCACTGTGGAAGATTTGTTTGTTGGTAAATCAATGTCAGAAATACATTAAGAAAAAATTTCCTTTACCACTAAGCTTAGTTCATCCTTCATGTTTATGGTAGTCTTTACTTAAGAATGTTATGAGAACTTCCATTATAAGACCTCAACGAGCCATTTTTCAGGACCATGGACAGCACACAAGTTGTTTTCTGACATATACCAAGGAAAAGGAAAACAGGCAAAGTAATTTATTTGAGATCTAGTAGAACATTTTAATGATAAAGCTAATTCTTCCTTAGATGAAAATATGTTTGACATAATGCATGCAGTATTTTAACAAAATCCAAACCTATAGATTATTATAATGGTTACTGCGTTTACACTCATTTTTTTAAATCACATGTTAAGCACACACACACACACACACTTTTAAAGGGGTGGTTGACTGTTTTTTTTTTTCTAGGATTGATTGTGTTTATGGGGTGCAGTCTAACATGTGTTAATGCTTCATTTTTTAAAAAACACATTATTTTTCATATAATTTACCTTTATTCCACACTGCTCTGTCCCTTCTCCTCTAAACGCGCTGATCATTTCCTGCTTTTATGAAGCCCCTCCCTCAGATATACGCAATGTGCTCAGACTGGTTAGCTGGTCCAGTATGTTGTGATTGGCTAAACGGCCTCTAGTGCGCGTCTGAACACCTCAGCGGCATGTGTTCCGGACGGTTGTATTGTAAACAATGGCGTCGTCTATATTGCTTATCAGTTTGAGCCCGATTGAGACGCAGAGAATATTAGTGAAGAGGATCCCGCAGAAGCTGTGCAAGCACGGCTCTTAATGGTATGTTTTTTGTTTGTTGTTGTCTCATACTTTTAGATATGCTGTTATTTGTAAATGCTACTGCTTCTGTTAGCTATTAATATACGGTTTTATCCTGATTAAAGCTTTAATACAGTACGGCAACCGCACGCACGTCCATGTATAACGCTTCTCATATCTGTATGAAATTAAGCCTGGAATACACTACATGATTTTTACCCTGATTTCCCCCCAATTTTACAGTCTGAACGAGTTGACGCTAGTTGAGGAAAGTCAGAGCCAGTCTGCAGATTACAGCTTACAAATTCCACAGAAAATCGCGTAGTGTATGATGGTCACAGACCATTTTTTAGCTTCAGACTTTGATTCCATCCAGTCGGAGGATATCAAACATGTTTGATATTTTCAGCCGATTTTAGAACATATATTGTTTTCATTTGTCATGCGTCTCCTAGCAACAAGGAGCACGTTTCTGCTTGAGTTTGAATGAGAGAGAGAGATGCAGAGCAGGGGGACACGAGGAACAGTATTAAGAGCCTCTGCTTTACAACATTGATTTTGAAACTTTTGAATCCATTAGAATCGTTAGAAGATAGAATCGCGATTCATATATGAATAGATTTTTACGTGCACTCCTAGTTTTCTCTTCCTCTTCTCTAAAGCAGAGCGGCATGGCCTCGCCCCCTTTGCTGCATGTTCCCGGGGGTAGGGTTTATCTGGGTTCGTGACGTAACAGACCCGAGAAGTAGCTCGTTGTAGTCCCTACCAGTCGTTTTTGTAGGCATTAAACTGCCAGAATTTTAAAAGACGGTATCTCCTTTTGCATTGAACATTTAGCTTAACTTTGCAGATATTGTTTATGCTTGAACAGCAACATTACACACTATCTAACGTTAAAAAAGTGAAATCGCAATCAACCACCCCTTTAAATATTTTCTGTGTTGCTGTTTGGATGGCTGTGATTTGGTTATAAAACAACAGACATACATTCAAAGGTTTGTCTTAAATTTTGAAAGAAGTTTCTTATGCTCAACAAGGCTGCATTTATTTGACTAAAAATAAAATAAAAACAATAATGTTGTGAAATATTATTACAATTTTAATATATTGTAAAATTATTATTCATGTGATGTCAAAGCTAAATTTTCAGCAGTCATTGCTCCAGTCTTCAGTGTCAAATGATCCTTCAGAAATCATTCATATATGATTTGCTGCTAAAGAAACATTTCTTATTATCATCAATGTTGAAAAAACTAGTGCTGCTTAATATTTTTGTATGATTCAAAAGAACAGCATTTATTTGAAAGTCTTGTGAAGTGTGAATGACTTTAGTAATTTAATGCATCCATGTTAAATAAAAAAAACTAAATTACCCCATTACTGACCCCAAACTTTCATTTAATCATTCATTTAATCTAATAATTTAACAGCTGCTTTTATCCAAAGCGACTTACAAATGAGAACAATAGAAGCAATCAGACCAACGAGAGAGCAACAGTATACAAGTGCTGTGACAAGTCTTAGTTAGTCTAGCACAGTACACATAGCAATGTTTTTTTTTAAATAAATTAGAAACTAAACTAAACTAAACAAAATGAAACGAATAGAATAGAATAGAATAGAATAGAATAGAATAGAATAGAATAGAATAGAATAGGTAAGTGCTAGTATTAATTTCTTCAGGTGCTGGCGAAAATGATGTGTCTTTAGACGGTTTTTTGAAAATGGCTAAAGACTCAGCTGCACGAATTGTGATAGGCAGGTCTTTCCAGCAGCTGGGAACAGTCCAGGAAAAGGTCCATGAGAGTGATTTTGTGCCTCTTTGGGATGGCACCATGAGGCGTCGTTCACTTACAGAACGCAAGCTTCTGGAGGGCATGTACATCTGAACTAGCGAGTTTAGGTATACAGTATTGGTACAGCGCCAGCGGTTGTCTTGTAGGCAAACATCAGTACCTTGAATAATGAGGCGAGCGGCTATTGGCAGCCAGTGCAAGCTGATGAAGAGAGGTGTTATGTGAGCTTTCTTCGGCTCGTTGAAGAACACTCTCACTGCTGAATTTTGGATCAGTTGCACAGACTTGATAGTACATGTGGGAAGGCCCGCCAAGAGAGCATTACAATAGTCCAGTCTGGAGAGAACAAGAGCTTGGACAAGGAGTTGTGCAACCTGCTCTGATAGGAAGGGTCTGATCTTCCTAATGTTGTATAAGGCAAATCTGCAGGACCGGGCCGTTGAAGCAATATGGTCTGTGAAGATTACCTGAACAGACATTCTGCAATGCGACCAGCTACTGTTGGATCATCTGGTTGGAATGAGAAGTAGAGTTGAATGTCATCAGCATAGCAATGATAGGAAAATCCATGTTTTGAATTACAGATCCTAATGATGACATGTAGATGAAGAAGAGAAGTGGTACAAGCACTGAGCCTTGAGGAACCCCAGTAACAAGAAGTTGAATCAATCAAGAAGAAATATCACACCTCCAAGACACCCTGAAGGACCTTCCTGAAAGGTAAGACTTGAACCACTGGAATGTGATTCCTGAGATTCCCATATTTATGAGGGTGGACAGGAGGATCTGGTGGTCAACTGTGTCAAAAGCAGCAGAAAGATCCAGCAAGATGAGGACTGAGGATTTGGAAGTGGCTCTTGCCAGTCTCAGGGCTTCAGTAACCAAGAGCAGGGCAGTCTCAGTTGAGTGGCTGCTTTTGAAGTCAGATTGGTTGTTGGGAGGTTGTTCTGTGCAAGAAACATAGAAAGTTGGTTAAACACAACATGCTCAAGTGTCTTTGCAATGAATAGAAGAAGGGATATCGGTCTGTAGTTTTCTAAAAATGTAGGATTTAAGAGAGATTTTTAAGCAGTGCGGTTACCCGAACCCCCTTAAATGCTGTGGAAATGTACCAGTGCAAAGAGCGGTGTTGATAATGTAAGTGAGCACAGGTATAACTGAAGAAGAAATGGACTGAAGGAGGTGAGTTGGGATAGGATCAAGCGGACAAGCAGTAGGATGATTGGAAAGGATAAGTTTGGAAACGTCTGCCTCCGAGAGTGGAGAGAAGGAGGAGAGATAGTGTGTATTTGTTGTTTTTTTGGCAGTTTGTGGTGTGTAGAATTGGTCGCTGATGGTTCTTGTTTTATTTATGAAGAAAATTACAAAGTCATCCACAGTATGAGTTGATGAAGGAGGGGGTGGAGGAGTACAAAGAAGAGAAGAAATGGTTTTGAAAAGTGTGCTAGAGTCAGAACAATTGTTAATTTTGTTGTGGTAGTTTGTTGTTTTAGCAGTGGAGATATTTGCAGAGAAGGAAGAGGGGAGTGACTTACATCCACAAAGGTCAGTCGAGTTTTTTGATTTGCGCCACCTCCTCTCTGCAGCCCTGAGCCTAGAGCAATGTTCTCTGAGAACATCTGACAGCCAGGGGGCAGAGGTGGTGCATGCTGGTCTGGATGAAAGGGGGAAAAAGGTTGTCTAAGCAAGATGTTAGAGTGGAGAAAAGAGTGTCAGTAGCAATGTTTGTATCCAGTGCTGAAAACTGAGAGGGTGGAGGAAGTGAGGATGAAACCATCGAGGATAGGCGAGAGGAAGGGAGTGAGCTTAGGTTACGCCGAAAGGTGACCTGCGGAGTGTGTGTTGTGTTCGGAGTCAGTGTGAGGTTAGAAGTGAGGAGAAAGTGGTCTAAGGTGTACAACAGAGTAACTAAAGTGTTGTCAGTTAAGCAGTAGCGCGTGTAGATAAGGTCCAATCGGTTACCTGATTTGTGAGTAGCCATAGTAGACACTCGCTTGAGGTCAAATGAGGCAAGCAGAGTGTTGAAGTCAGCAGCCTAGAGTTTTTCTAGGTGGATGTTGAAGTCACCGAGTAGTACCAGAGTACAAACTTATTAACAGTTGTGCATGAAACAGAGTCTGTGTGACTGGACTGTGGGGTGTAGCAACTTGGGTTTGTGAAAATGTTGGAAGTCAATGTAAACAAGTCTGTTTCTGAACTGTACAGTTATAATATACCATACGCAGCAGTAAAATATTAACCACAATGTAGAGAAATGTTAGAGGTGAAACCCTTGAGAAACACAAAACGTGATTAGCTGTATAAACCAACTTGATGTAATGCAGATGATACTTTGTGTAAACAGTTTGTGTAGACCTCAGATATGCCTTCATACGACCTTTACAAGAATATATTTTTCCTTAGCAAAAATATCATTTTAAACTCCACTTCCATAAACTACGCTTCCAGTTTAAAGTTCAGGACTCCACGCTTGTCACAGAAAAGATGATTAATGTTTCACTGCGCTTACTTTCTGTGTAGTTTTGGGGTTTTGATCAGAGAAAAGAATGATCCATCTGGCTCTACGTCAATTCTGACCTGCCAAAATGATTGTATATTACTGAAGCTTTGGATTTATCAGGTGGCCTATTTACACTTAGTTCGCTTAAGGGTTCCTGATCAATCAATTGCTATATAATTAGATATGCACATTCCATTTGCACACTGCAAAATAGCTGCTTCTCTCATAGATTCAGTGGATGCACGTAGATCTGATGTTTTATAGGGCCATATTGCATTCACAAATATAGAGTTCACTAATGCCAAGCAGGAAAACTATTCTGCTCTATTCATCCCAAATAGCACTTGGTGTTTCACATTTGTTGCCAGTGGCAGTGTGTCCAAAACCAAAGGTATCTGTGCTGTTTCCCCATTGCCCCGTCAGTCAGTGACTTCACACATATACTTTTTGTATGAGGTTATTTCCTAAGTATACACTGGTTTTGGACAGACTTTCAAGGCAACACAATGCTTTCTAATGATCAAGAACAATTTTAAGACAGCTTTAGCAATAATCATGTCATATTTAGTGACTACAATGATTATTCCTTAACAGAAATGGTTTAAATAAACTAAAAAAAAAACAAGAAAAAGAAAAGCTCTGACAAACCTTGTTGTCTTGTTTGTGTATGTAGCATATATATAAATATTCATTTATATGAAGCCCTCTATGTAATGTGTGAAAAAGTATAAAAAGGGACAATTCACCCAGAAATGAATATTCTGTCAATTACTCACCAAACCTGTAAGACTTTCATTCTTCTGTGGAACATAAAAGAAGATATTTTGAAGAATGTTGGTAGCCAAACAATTTTGGTTCCCATAGACTTCTATTATACGATCAGAAAAAAATACAATAGAAGTCGATAGGAACTGAACTGTTTGGTTACCAATATTCTTTAAAACATCTTCTGAAGAAATAAAGTCATTCAGGTTTTGAATGGCATGAGGGCGGTTGGGATGCATTTTGTGGGAAATCGAGTACACACATCACATCAAATATAGAGAGAAAAGTAGCCCTTGATCCATTTATGTGCAAAATACTGGAAACACATCTTAATGAGATACAACAAAATTGGAGTTGCAATGAAACTGAAGTGTTTATTTTTTAACATCTGTATCATTAGATATTGGAGTAAGTTGAAACCCATCATCACTGGTGTGCAATGCATTTTGGGAAAGTCTAGGCGATGAAGGATACATTGGAAACAATTTATTTTAAGGACCAATTCTAGTAAACTAGTTATTAACATACATACTACTAGCATATTGACAGTTTATATGTCCAGAT
This sequence comes from Onychostoma macrolepis, assembly GCF_012432095.1. NCBI lineage: Eukaryota > Metazoa > Chordata > Actinopteri > Cypriniformes > Cyprinidae > Onychostoma > Onychostoma macrolepis. The sequence goes on from NC_081161.1 coordinate 19,266,075, forward strand.
AAAGCGCATATCAATGCCTTATTCTGCTTTTAGATCCCTTAACCCTTCCTCATACCTAAAATTAACAACTACTTTACTAACTATTAATAAGCAGCAAATTAGGTGTTTATTCAGGAAAACTTTTATTTATTAGTGAATATGTGTTCCCTAATCTAAAGTGTTACCAATCCATTTGTTGTATCCTGGGAAACAAAGGACACATTTCAAGCCGCATTTGAAGGAGCCTTCAAAATTGTGCCGATATGACGCATTTGGTCTTGGAATGCAGTCTTCAGAGAATGCATCACTTGGAATTGGGACAGAGCTATAGTGAAAGAATTAGTTCAAATTGGCACAGTTTAATGGAAAAATGGAACAAGTTAAGAAAACATTGCCAAGAATTTATACTTTGTGGGAACAAATTCTTAATTCATTGCCACAGTATCTATTTCTTTTTCTGCATATCATATGCATACATGCAAATTTGCTTCCAAGGTATACATTTTTATAGTTTCTCACATTCTGTTTGGGACTGAACCCATGACACTGGTATTGCTCTACCATTTGAGCTACAGGAATGACTCATTATGCATATATTTTGTATGCACCTTTAACCACTGTGTGACTGGACTGCAATCAGTCTTGAATGCATCTTGGACGGCATTTACATTTGGTCTTTTCATGACTTGATAGCAACCCTGTCAATATAAATGGATGGAGTGACCAAGCATAGAGATCATTAGGAGTCAGGGTGTATGTGTGCATGCTTTTATGACCGTCTATGCCTGTTATCTTTTTGCAAGTGTATACAAGTGTGCACATGCACATTTGTGTGTGAAAGTTCAGGACCTGCCCTTTTCTATCCCTGTCTACTCTATGCACATTTTCTCATGCACACAGCATCATGGCAGCTTGCCTCATGCTGCTGAGATCTCCACCTGTTTGAGTAGACAGGATGTCACATTGAATGTCCCGCATGCTTTCGAACACATTTGGCCTTTTTGCGTAATAGGGTTACGCAAGACGATGACGAGGGTAAACGCACTCATCCCAGTGCGGTAATGAAGAGATCTGTGGACACGCAATATAATACAAAGACTGTCTTTGTCACAGAATGTCATTTGGAGTAACAATAATCATTCACAAGAAAGGTTCACATGACCAATTCAATTAAATACAAAAGCTCTGTATTTGTGTAATGCCTTTGATGACATATGCTGTCAATAAGCAGTTTCATTCACTGCAGGATCAATAGATAAAATCTCAAAAGCCCTGTAAGACAAAAGAAGGAAAATATTACTATATGTCTCAAAAAATGAATTGTATGAGGGAGTGACTTTCCATTTGTTTACTGAATTTAAAAACCCATTGCAATGACTTTCATTTTGACCACCTAGTTTGCTGTAAACAACATAATAGCAAAACACCAGAGATTTACTCTGGCAAAATAAATAAAGAAAAAGAAAAGCTCTGACAAACCTTGTTGTCTTGTTTGTGTATGTAGCATATATATAAATATTCATTTATATGAAGCCCTCTATGTAATGTGTGAAAAGTATAAAAGGGACAATTCACCCAGAAATGAATATTCTGTCAATTACTCACCAAACCTGTAAGACTTTCATTCTTCTGTGGAACATAAAAGAAGATATTTTGAAGAATGTTGGTAGCCAAACAATTTTGGTTCCCATAGACTTCTATTATACGATCAGAAAAAATACAATAGAAGTCGATAGGAACTGAACTGTTTGGTTACCAATATTCTTTAAAACATCTTCTGAAGAAATAAAGTCATTCAGGTTTTGAATGGCATGAGGGCGGTTGGGATGCATTTTGTGGGAAATCGAGTACACACATCACATCAAATATAGAGAGAAAAGTAGCCCTTGATCCATTTATGTGCAAAATACTGGAAACACATCTTAATGAGATACAACAAAATTGGAGTTGCAATGAAACTGAAGTGTTTATTTTTTAACATCTGTATCATTAGATATTGGAGTAAGTTGAAACCCATCATCACTGGTGTGCAATGCATTTTGGGAAAGTCTAGGCGATGAAGGATACATTGGAAACAATTTATTTTAAGGACCAATTCTAGTAAACTAGTTATTAACATACATACTACTAGCATATTGACAGTTTATATGTCCAGATAAAGCGCATATCAATGCCTTATTCTGCTTTTAGATCCCTTAACCCTTCCTCATACCTAAAATTAACAACTACTTTACTAACTATTAATAAGCAGCAAATTAGGTGTTTATTCAGGGAAAACTTTTATTTATTAGTGAATATGTGTTCCCTAATCTAAAGTGTTACCAATCCATTTGTTGTATCCTGGGAAACAAAGGACACATTTCGAAGCCGCATTTGAAGGAGCCTTCAAAATTGTGCCGATATGACGCATTTGGTCTTGGAATGCAGTCTTCAGAGAATGCATCACTTGGAATTGGGACAGAGCTATAGTGAAAGAATTAGTTCAAATTGGCACAGTTTAATGGAAAAATGGAACAAGTTAAGAAAACATTGCCAAGAATTTATACTTTGTGGGAACAAATTCTTAATTCATTGCCACAGTATCTATTTCTTTTTCTGCATATCATATGCATACATGCAAATTTGCTTCCAAGGTATACATTTTTATAGTTTCTCACATTCTGTTTGGGACTGAACCCATGACACTGGTATTGCTCTACCATTTGAGCTACAGGAATGACTCATTATGCATATATTTTGTATGCACCTTTAACCACTGTGTGACTGGACTGCAATCAGTCTTGAATGCATCTTGGACGGCATTTACATTTGGCCTTTTCATGACTTGATAGCAACCCTGTCAATATAAATGGATGGAGTGACCAAGCATAGAGATCATTAGGAGTCAGGGTGTATGTGTGCATGCTTTTATGACCGTCTATGCCTGTTATCTTTTTGCAAGTGTATACAAGTGTGCACATGCACATTTGTGTGTGAAAGTTCAGGACCTGCCCTTTTCTATCCCTGTCTACTCTATGCACATTTTCTCATGCACACAGCATCATGGCAGCTTGCCTCATGCTGCTGAGATCTCCACCTGTTTGAGTAGACAGGATGTCACATTGAATGTCCCGCATGCTTTCGAACACATTTGGCCTTTTTGCGTAATAGGGTTACGCAAGACGATGACGAGGGTAAACGCACTCATCCCAGTGCGGTAATGAAGAGATCTGTGGACACGCAATATAATACAAAGACTGTCTTTGTCACAGAATGTCATTTGGAGTAACAATAATCATTCACAAGAAAGGTTCACATGACCAATTCAATTAAATACAAAAGCTCTGTATTTGTGTAATGCCTTTGATGACATATGCTGTCAATAAGCAGTTTCATTCACTGCAGGATCAATAGATAAAATCTCAAAAGCCCTGTAAGACAAAAGAAGGAAAATATTACTATATGTCTCAAAAAAATGAATTGTATGAGGGAGTGACTTTCCATTTGTTTACTGAATTTAAAAACCCATTGCAATGACTTTCATTTTGACCACCTAGTTTGCTGTAAACAACATAATAGCAAAACACCAGAGATTTACTCTGGCAAAATAAATAAAGAAAAAAGAAAAAAATAACTTACTTTATTTTGATAATGTCAATTTACTTTTATAATATTTCATGGGTGCGTACATTTTTATATGGCAGTTTGTGATTCATCTTTTTGTTTCCAGTTTGTGTCTGTGATTCATCTTGATAATGTCAGATAACTTGTTGTAATGATAGAAAGGTATGTAATGAATTAGGTTGAATAGCTGTCAGCTGTCAGCTGTTAAATCCAAGTATGCAATTAGATAATACCAATTTAGGTCAACCAATTACCAAGCAATGCTTAATTTTGTTCAGTCTGTGGTGCAAAAAGGTTGTATTAGCAATTAAAGAAAAAACACTTAAGCAAAACATGGTAAGGTCGATTTGATCCCAAATTTTTATCAATTTTACTGCTAGTCCACTGTATGAAGAATTTTGGGGTATAATATGTCAGTTTGCTTTATTTTGCTATCCTCACTTACATAAATGAACTATAGTGTCCTGCACCCACTAGTAAAAAAATATTTAAAAAATTATATCTGGTGTCTGAATAATTTATATACTCAGTTATTACAATTTAAAATCATTTTCATCAGCCATTACTCCATTTGCACGTAATCTTTCAGAAATCATTTTAATATGCTGATTCAGTTCTCAATAAAAATTTCTTATCAAATTTAAAAACAGTTGTCATGTTTAATATATTTTTGTGGAAAATTTTCTGATTAACAGAAACAAACAGGATTTATTTAAAATGGAAATCTTTTGGTGAAAATATAAATGTCTTACTGTCATTTTGATCAATTTAATTAATTCTTGCTAAATAATTTCTTAATAACTTAACTTACTGAACCCAAACTTTTGAATGCCAGTGTATATATTTATATATTTCAACAATACATTAAATGTGTTGGATCATGGTGCCATATTTTTAAGATCTGCACGGTATATAAGCTGTGAAAGACGTCACAACCTATCAACAGAGGTGATGGGAACTGATGAAAGGTAAATGATTAAATGTTTTGCTATATTTTTGGAATAGCTATATTTATAATTGTGCGGACTTGTAAAACATTTCACAGCTATTTTGCGGTTGCTTGCTTGCGACTGATTTCTGGCTTTGCCTTCACATCAGAGAGCAGATATTTTGCTCAGTGGGACATCGGTAGTTGCAGCCTTCGCTTCACACAATAGACCGAACAACAGGCACACTGTGTCAGTGTGAATCTGTTCTTCCAGACATCTTTTGAACAGAAGCTTGTGATGATCTCAGACACAAGCACAATCATCCACTTCACAATTAACCTGATTTTGTACACAGTTTTTATACACAGCAACCACAAAGAATATAAATCATCTGGCTTATGTATACAAAAACATCCTTCAGTTCCCACGATACAACATGTATGCAAACAGGAGTAGCACAACAGATAAATGACAAAGCAGATTGCTGATAGATTGAAGGATAGTTTCAGCTGCCATAGAATGAACTAAAGAACGTCGGAGCCTTTGAAGTTGAGCCTTCAGGTATCATTCCTGTTCTTTCCCCCATATTGTTAATAGCTCCACAAACCTCAGGCTTTAGAGAAAACAGGCCTGTCCTTAAATCACATCTCAACCCCTCCAAGTCTTACATAAACATCCCCAAGGCACAAAGTCAGGCAAATTAATATCTGGCGTTAAGCTTTTTGCAAATATTCATAAGGTATGAAGAAGACTGTTAGGAGCAGGTCTGGGCGTGTAGAGTTTCCTGGGGTTTGGGGTGGAGCGAGATGTGTGGATAAAAGGGGTAACCACTGAAAGTGCTGCTGCTCCTGTATGACACCTGAATGCTCAAACTTTTGATCGTATTTCTTTGATCACCTGATGATCAGACTACTCATAAATACTGTATTTATTACCCTCATGTCATTTCAAACCTGTGTGACTTTATTTCTTCAATTGAAAACAAAGTATGAAGCCCTGCAAATGATATGAGGAAAATAAATTAATATTGTTACCAAAACGTGATTACTAAAAATTTGAGGCCACATTTTATTTTATTCCCTCATTTCAGTAAAATTGTGGCCACGTAGGAATTAATTAATTTTTTATATATATATTTATTTCTTTTTTTGTTCATACATATTGTTTTGGACCCTACTGATTTTCATTGCACAGACAAAAACGATAGAAACATTTGTAGAAATATCTTCTAAGTTCCGCAAGAGAAAGGAAGTCGCACAGGTTTGAAACAGCATGAGGGTTGAACTGCATTAGACTGAATGATTGAAACAGGTATTGGTAAATGGGAACATTATTAAACTGTAGTTGCACACTCTTTAACCATGTTTTTCCCACTTGCAAGAGACTATTCCCATTCTGGTTGCACGCTTCAGTTGATAAGAACTTACTGATCCATTGTGATTCATAAATACTTCCAATTGCAACATCTTCATAAACTCACCTTGGAAAGAAAATGAGACTTGGTTTGGAGAGGACACCTACAACTAAACCTTGAGGGCACTGAAGATGAGGCTCACCTTTTCATGGTGCACAGGTGATGTAGAGTCTGCATGTTTCTGAGCTGACCTATGGCATTTCGTCAAGGTTAGTCAGCAAATCATCAAGAGTTAGTGTTCCCCAGCCTTCACCCTTCCCTTAGGGCAGCCAGGTCACTGCCTGTGTACGTATGCACTTGTTTTGCCGCTCCAAAAGCATTCCAAAAGCTATAGACTCATCCACCTATTTTAGATTAGGCAACATGCAGTAAAATAAGCTTTTGAAAAAGTGAGTCAGGACGACTTTAGAAGCTTCCATTGACTTTACTTATAAAAGGAGACATAAATTTTTTTGGTACATAGCATCTACATACATAAGCAGAACAACTAAAAAAAGATAATATACAAAAAACTGCCAGTTGTGCATGTAATCTTTCATTGGGACTGAATTTTATGGGTTACATCAAAATAAATAACGCCTTGATACAGTGCCATTACTTAAAGAAAATGTTTGGTGGCTCAATTTGCAAGACTGGTCATACTAGGGTCAATGACAACATCTTACGAGACTATTCATACATATTCAAGTATTTTTTTTTTTTTTTTAAGCAAAAGCACTGAAATACTATGAAATGTATGTTGAAAATATGCAAGAGGTTATTGCTGATTTTCCCTTTAAAAAGATTGTTTGATTTTTTTGTGTGTGTATATATGTAAAATACTGTCTAAATAACAGTGAAGACGATTTGCAAGGATAAAATGGCAGAAACTCAAACCAGAAACAGGAATGTTATGGATACAATATATGACACCTCAAAACATGTCAGACTGCTCTTGCCCAAAGTCCAAGATGACTTGATTGCAGATGTCCTCAGATATGATATCGGATTGATATATCTGTGATGTTTTCTGACTTCCATCGCAATGCTATGTCATTTGATAGCAAAGGCTTCACCTTCATTCTCCAGGGCACAGATTATGGATCTCGAACAGCCAAGCACAGATACAGTTTTTCCTGGTTGAGCTCATCTCCAAACAACCAGTCTTACTGAATTGTCTTTTGAATACAATCTTATTTTTTTCCTAAAACGGAAAAACTCTTTAGCAAACTCCTTTTGAGTCCAAGTTAGCACCATAATGTTATCGTATTTAACAGTCCATAAAAAATAGTGCTGTTAACATCAGTCCTTGGCTTTGCACAGCCAGCCAACATTTTCCTCACTTTTCTTCTGTCTTTATGCCACAGGTGTGGCATTTTAAAGGTGCAGGTAAAGGACTCTAATCTCAATAAATTCATTCCTTAAAATATGACATTTAAAATAGGGTGCAAGCAAGACAGAACCATAAATGCTTTTGCAGACGGCAGACTTTTGACATTTGCGTTGTGGCAGCTTCCTCAGCATCAGTTCTGGGCATCCCCATGATATTCATCAAGACTGCATTCATCTCTCTTGTCCCATTACATTCACTTTCAACGTTAACTTCTAGTGTTTCAAAGGCTGATAACACACAGAGTGTTCATAATCTGGATTTGAGAAAGACGGTGGGCGAGTGGTATGACTCATGAAAAACGTGCCTCTACTGACCAAGACTTGGCTATAATCCCTTGTTTGTTCCCATTTGGGAAAGGTGGCCATCATTTGTGGGACGTGTTGATCTGAATGTGTGGAAGGATGGCAGGGAGTCTGTTGGGAAGGGTCATGAGGGGCCGGTGGAAACTGGCTTGCTCCTCTTCTTGGATTTTCTCCACCTGCCTCCTAAACTTTCTGGCAAGCAGGATGGATGGGACCCCTCTCCTTAACCTCTGGGCGGCCTTTCTCTGCCATACTTCATATTTGGAATACTTCACAGCAAGAGGCCCTCCTGGGATGTCCTGCAAAACAGAAGAACTTGCTGTAGATTCTGTAATTCATTGACTTTGAGGTTTTGAAACACCGTAGCTCAAACAATAGTGCATCGTGCTACCAACAGAAAGGTCATGGGTTCAACTGATGAAATGTGTATCTTGAATGCAAGTGTCTGAAAAATGCGTCCATGTAAACTTCAATATGATTATGAACAAAGCCTTCAAATCGAATGCGTCACTCTTACCCCAGTACATTAAACACATCCCCAACTATAGACTGACCAAAGACAGACTTTTACTTGTTGAACAGGGTGAGAGAAACAATACCCTCCTCGACTTACAGTGTGAGCGTACTGTTCTCAAGTGGGGCTGACTATTGTGTTGTTATTGGGTTGTTTGTTTTTGTTATTTTCAAATCCAAGCCATGGCCAGCTGGCCAACTGTCTTGCCAACGCTTAACATATTTCCATGCCAAGAGCACATGGCACAAAAATTTGCCAGAATGCGGCATAACACTTGTACTTGTTTTGGTGCTTGGAATAATGACATCATTGCACATGCTGTCCAACAGAGTTTATGGTGTTACCATGGGCTTTTGTTTGTGTAGCTAACTATCTCCCTCAGTGTTGTTCCTACATCATCTTTAATGCAGTCTACAGCTTTCTGATGATCTCTGCCATTTTCTACATTGCTCAGCGATTCTGAGAGTGGAGACGTGGTTAATATTGATTTTGGCGTGATAAAAACAGGCTGCGTGTCTGACTAGCCTGTCTAGTCTGAGTCTGTGTTTGTGGGTTCAGCAAAATCATTGTGCTGGGCTTTCGACGGGGGGGAGGGGGAGATAAACAGCTCCATGTACCTTGTGAAGAGCCTGCGATACTGGGAAGGCCTGCAGCGCGCTGGAGGAAACATCTCGCTCGGACTTCACGGGCTTTGCGCAGTACTGCTGCAGCAGACGCAGCTCGCAGCTCCGAAAGCAGCATTCTTCCACTATTCCTCTCTGAGGACGGCGGCTGTTTGATCTGTTCGGCCTGCCTGGGTGGGGGAAGAGAAGGTAAGCGATCAACTCCGGGGTTCCCCTGGAAAGCGACCAACGCTACCAATTCACACCCTATTGTTTGTATTTCACCAAATCCCACATGTGGCTGCTGGCATGTTCCTAGGATTTCTGAAATCGGAGACTGCATCAACAGATCCCTTCTTTCTTTCCTGTTGTTCGTGACTCCCTTTTTATTTCTGGCACTAACCGATTTGATAAGGACTTTAGAATGTCACAAAGAACAGTACACAGAAAAACAAATATTGTTCTGTGTTCCCAGGGATGTGTGAATAGCTAGCAAAATGGATCCTTTAACCTTGCCATTTGCCTACTAAACAGAGATAAGAGATAAAGAACAGCAGGAGAGGTACAAAAGGGGGAAGTCCACCGTCATCTGATAGGAATATAGGGGACAAGAGAGAGAGACAGAGCAAACAACTAAATAACTTGCAGACACAAATTCCTTGTTTACCCCAAATACTGACATTTAACAGCACTAATGGCTTTCACTGGGAATACTTGCTAGAAAGCAATAAGAGGCACGTTTCCCCTTTAATAAACACCCTCCTTGCCACAGTCATTAGTGCACATGTAACTATGCAAACAGCAATTTGAAAGACAAGACAGATGACAATGACATACTGTGACTACTTCTACATGACAAATAGCTATGTAAATGTCTAGATTTCCTCACAACCGTCACACAGCACTGTAAGAGTTACACTTACTGATATAAAACCCATCTTCTCCACACACGAACTGAAGAGTATCCACTAGTTCTCCACCACAAAGAGTCTCCCCTGTTCTCACGGGGGATGCGACCATGAACAATGACAGAATGAAGAGTATCAGTGAGCGCATCTGTGAAATGAAAACACATTCGAGAGCGAGTCAGTTCATAGGTCCGTAGTCAAACCGTATCGTTTAACAGAGGTTACTGATGTGATTGTGCTGATTTCAATCACGCGAGCAAAGACTGACACAAAAAGTTCAAAGTAACTGTGGAGACGCGATTATCCTTATCGGTGATACAATCAAGAAACGGCTACGCTTGAAACAATGATGATTTCCTCAACTTTTCTCTAAGTTTTACATACCGTCGTGAATATTGCTAAACGTGCAACTGTAATTACGAAGAAACGATTAAACTATACTGCAACCTCAGTCATGTCATTGTCACTTTCTCTTACCGTTGTTTGTTTTTTCCCCGTTTTTCGGCACGACGCACAGAATAGATGGTAATCATCCATGCTAGGCGGTTTGTGGAAAACGACGTTCACTAGTTGTTGTACTAAAGAGTTGCTTTGTTTAATTTCCAGTCTGTTGCATTTCTTTGAGTGATGCTTGTGGCTGTCTCAAAGTTCAGAGGACAGGCAAGGCATATGTAGTGAGAGGCAATTTATACTAACACCCGCCCCTCGCACCCCCAGCCCAGTAGCGATGTCCGATTCGTGAACGAATGGTTCTTTTGAGTCGGATCTTTTCTCTCTCTCTCTCTCTCTCTCTCTCTTTTTTTTTTTTTAAATGAACTGGTTGAACCGCTGCACAAAACCGACCAGAATCAGTACACTGAATTAGTAAGAAGAACGGTTCACGAGTCAACAAATCGCCGACTCGTTGAACGAGAACTTGTTTTGTGATAGTTTTATAAACATATAGCATTTCAATCAAGATATACGTTTTTACTGTTGTGTCTTGATTCTTCAAATTATACTTAGATAATATTATATAAAGTGACGAAAAACGTTCTTATTAAGAAAACAAATGCCTTTATTTGGAACGCTTTGCGTGATGACGTAACGATTCTCTTTTTTCTTTGAAATGAAGTGTTCAAAAGATCCGATTCGCGGAAATGATTTTCCAATTACTGCTCACTGTGCATGTGAACTGGAATGCTTTTCTCTTAATCAGCAGCATTCTGCTGCAAACATTGTCCTTAACCCGAAAAGGAAAAAAAAAAAAAAAGTTCAAACTTAATATTTAGATTTTCCCAAATTGTTGCCACTGTATATAACTATGGCCACACACGTTTTCTCCTCGTCTGATTCTGTCACAGATGAAAAGCAGTCTTATTAACCGTTCTTGTACATATACTTGTGTTGATGCCAAATTATTGTGAAAGTGCAGCGCTCACTACTGGTTTATGTTTGAATGCACACTCAGCTGATGGAGTACCTGCTCACCAATGACGAGGCGCATTCTTAGTCAAATAGCCCAGCTTTAAAATACCTTTTGGCAACAGGTCAGCCTAAGGAATTTTAATTGAGGGAACATTCTTCCAGCTTCTCACCATAACAAAGGGGGTTGCAATCGCATTCCAGTGAATGCAGACAGACACCGTGCTGAAATTTCACTCTCACACGACAACAGTGTTGACCTTTTGTGCGCGCGAGACATCTGAGGCGAAAACCTAAAAGGATTTTCTTTAAAAAGCAACTCAATCCGTTTTATACGCCGATTACGACCCAGTAATGAACACAATGAAACATTATTATGCATAGAATTTGTACTTAAAACAAATCCCAGTCTAGAAACAAAGTGTTAGATGGAAATGAATGAACATTCAACATGTCCTGACATGCCTCAGACTGGACATGCATGTAATGGAACTTTAGCAAAAACACTTTCATTGTCTGCCTGAAACATCAACCAGTGTCATGCAAAATGAGCTCATTTTACCTTCCTCTAAAAGTGGAAATGGCCTGAATTGGACATTAATAGTACCAATCATTGATATTAGGACAAAAATGTTTAATTTTATTAGGCAATTATATACTAAAAGTTCATAAGATGTTATTTTTACAAATAGACAGGCCTAACACCACTCATTAAACAGCCTGTGAAAATGTATGAGACAAAGTACACAAAGGAAAATGGTTTATGTAAACTACTGTTCAATATAGTGTGTAAATATTGTGACATTGTACGCTATAGCACGCTCTAGTGGTCCAAAGTAATAAAGCCATTGTAAAATTAAAATTCTGGTTAAAATGAGGCAGTCACTGAATTAATTATTGGATTAACTAAAACTTACTTAAATAAATAAATTCTTCTAGAGAGGATCTTTATGTTATGTGTGTACTGTTTTTACAATTACAGCATGCTAATCTGATACACTGAATACAGTCACCCATTGGGCTGTTTGAGACATACTGTTTTTGACGTTTGGCACTCTCTGCCATCAAGAAACTGCTCAAGCCTCTATTTGCATTCCTCATGTAACTCAGTCCCTCTCTAATCCTTACACCAAACACCCTCTTAAACTCACTAGCTTATTATTAGAACAGCAATGTTTACCTGAACAATAAAACCATTACCCATGTTGCATGGACGTTCTGTGCTCACTGAAGTAGATGAACCAATGCATGTTAATGTTGTACCTCCTAAACTTAAAAAAAAAAAAAAATGACAGTGGAAAAGCCTCGCTCTTTATCATGTTGCTATGGTATTTGCTATTTTAGACAGCGTGTATAGGCACATATTGCTTGTCACTGATAAAATGTCCCATGTAATAAATATGAAATGTCATTACATAATGGGAAAATAAATATTTAATAAAGTTTAAATGCGCTCTAAGAAAATAAAATTCATTATAGGGAAATACACAATGCGGTAAAATGGCTGCCTGAAGAGGCCACCCATTGTCGATAAAATTCTCTTGTAAGGTTGTCTCTAAATTGTTTCCTATCCTAGAGCCATTTTGAAAGAGGACCTGCTGAGGGTCAAAGGTCATATGAGGACCTTGATTATGTCTGTTTTCCACACCCTGATAAAGTCTTTTTAGCCACAACGTATCGGTGTGAGGTTGTATGTGATTTCCAGGGCCATAGCTATAGTGGGGTGGAAGATGATGACAATTATAGGGGCCCATGGCTGTCAGGTGGTCCACGGCGATTTTAATGGGCTATCCGGGGCCAGCATGAAAGACAGTAGGGACAGTTGATGGACTGCCAATCGGGTCACTGCCGCACCTTGTCATGAAAGTTTATCATCGGCATGTGTTTTTAAGCCTTGCCAATTAAATTTTTCAAGTGCAAGAAGACACAAAACAACTCAATTCAATACACTGACAACGTGCGAGACCACAATTAAGTTCTCTTCTGCGACATCTTGCCCTTGAATGGACAAATACATTTTGCCAATTTGAACATTTTGTCTTAAAGTGACCACTCCTAATTTATTAGTTGCTGTGAGTACTTTAATGTTAATCCAAGACAAAAAGAAAGAGAGAAAAAAATTTAAATCACTCACTGCTCTTGACTGAATAACTTTGTAGCTTTAGCAGTTATTATTCTATATTTAATTTATACAATGTTATTTTACATTTAATTATTAAATTTCTGTACCTGAACACAGACAAACCTGAAAAATTAAAGCATTGTTTAATTTGAATTGTTATTTGCACCAAGGCCCTGCATACCTCAGCTATGGCCCTGGTGATTGTTCTTAAAAAAATAGATAGTAATATATATAGTGCCAGTGCCTTGGTCTTATGTGCTTTTGCATATGAGACCTCTTCTTCATAATCAGTACTGCAAGGGGTAATCCTTTTATATATAAATTTGAAGAAAAATACAATATTTTGTGGTCTTAATTTTAGACAAATAGATGAATAAGCATGTAACTAGTTTTAGTTGAACATTCACATTTTCAAGTTGTTTACTTCGACAATTAAGAGGCAACTAAAATGATAGGAACACAACCAAATATAAATCAGTTAAAATAAATGTACTTCTTGGCATTAGGAGGCTCACTAATAGATGAACCATCAGACATTGTCGAGGAGTTGTCTGTCAACTTAGTTTAATTTCACACACCTGTTCTGTTCAATAAAGAGGGCGTGTTCTTACATTTGTTCATAGAATAACTGTTTTAAACTTTAATTGTCCTAGCCTTGCTTCTTCTTTACTTTAGCATCACAAGATCTTACATCCCTCTTCTTTTGAAGCAAGGCATCTTAAAACAAACTCTGAAATTGCAGTGACTTTGCTTTGTTGAAGGCAATTCATGCACAGTTGTAAAAAGTGGTGTGGTTTAGAAATGTAGTTTTTGGTATACATGAAAATAATGAAGCATCCGTGGTCTTCAAGGCTCTCAAAAGAAAGATTTTGATTAAAACGTCCAACTGAAATCAATAAAATATCGTCTGCTTTGCATGTGCCATGTTGCATAATGAAAAAAAATTTAATAAAAAGAGTGCAGATCTGTCTGCTTTTTCTCGAAAGAAAGCAAAAATAAGAACATAATTATCAACTGCTGCTTTACAGTTAAGAAAAATATCCGAAACACTATCCAAACATTCCTCTTATTACTGAGAACAATGACAGTAAAATGCAACACAGGCTCAGATAAATGCTGGTGCATGTGAAGATATTCATACTAAACCTTTCATGTGGACTAAGATTTTGATTGAAATTGACATACATTCAAGTGCTCAAAGCAAATCACAGAAATAGGACTAGAAACAAGGTTACAGTGAAGTATTTGAAAAACAACTTTTTTTTTAAACAGAATGCATTCTTGATGTCTTAGAGACTATTGGCACAATTTCACAAGTAGTTTTGTGCTGTCAAATACTGTAAAGCTATGCTGTTTTTGCACATTTACATTGAGTACTTGGCCCCACTTCTTTAACTACTATGTACATTTGTTACGTCCAAGGACGTATTTGTTTTATTTCTCTCTTTCCCTTTACTTCCCATAAGAGAGTGAGTGAGTGAGTGAGTGAGTGTGAGTGTGTGTGTGTGTGTGCGCGCGTTTTTGTGAAAAGTCAGGACATAGATTTGTATAATGACAAAGGTATGACATAGGTATTACAAGGTGAAGGTGACATCTCAGGACATTGACCCATGTCCCCACTTTTCAAAACGCTTATAAATCACTCAGAATGAGTTTTTTTTGGGGAAAGTTGACATGCACAGTCTCCTGTAAGGGGTAGGTTTAGGTGTAGGGTTGGTGTAGGGCAATAGCACATACAGTAAGTACACTATAAAAACCATTACGCCTATGGAATGTCCCCACTTTTCACAAAAACGAACATGTGTGTGTGTGTGTTGCGTCGTGAGGCTTCTATTCTCAACCCCACAAGCTTTATTAGTTGTTTTGATTTAATATGTTGTTGAATTGATTTCTTTATAGTGTTAACACTTTTGTGGTGACTTGCTTAAGAGAAGAAATTTGGTTTGGTTTAGAAGTTATAATTTCTTTGTACCTTCTTCTGATATTCTTTGTTATTTATAAAGTTACTGTTAATTTATTGGGAATATGTTAGTAGAGAGGTGGGTGCCATTTTCTTTATACCTTGTTTTTTTCCTGTTTATGCTAGTTAGGGAGTTAGTGTATTGATTGTATTTGTTTCTTTTTCTTTGTGTTCCCTTAGTTAGTTTCTCCCTAGTAGTTAGAGGGTTTTTGTTTGTTATTTTGGCCTTGCCCCCTCTTGAAGCCTTGATATCTTCCCATATCTGTAAAATAAATGAGCTTGTTTTCTTGATATTGAGTTGTCTGTTGACATTTGTTAAAGCACTGGAGTTGGGAATTGAACCTTGCTGCCTCCGCACATCACCTTTTTATTCTGTTACTGGTTCCTCTAACCCTAGACTAACTGGGAACACATTTAAGAAATACTGCATGCAAATACGCATGTAATTAATTTCTGTAATTGCATCTATAATTACACTGTTGACCCAACCCCTTTAATCTACCCATACAACAAAACCTGTCCTTAACCTTACCTGTATCCCATCTCAATAGCAGCAAAAGCATAAACACTAAGTACATTGCACCTATATTTTAGTAGGTTGTAGTAAAATACACCTTGATATAAAGTGGGAACGAACATTAAATGAGTAGTTTTAGTACACAGCATTCATTATAGAGACACTGTTCCAAAGTTCTGCTGGTTTATCATTTTAAGAGGAATACTTTTAGAGGAAAGGTAAAGGCTTAACCACATTTCTCTCTCTGTTTTAGGATGATGACAGAGTTCTAACACAGGAACACAGTTCAATTTATGCAGCCGATTGCTTTAATAGGTCAATGACTGAACTCTTGCCCATATGAAGAAACACCACAATGATGCATCCAGCTTTGAAAATATCAGTGGAAAATAGGAAATGCAAGGAAATAGCAATAAATGCAATAAAATTCTAATGTAAAAGTAAATCATGTTTAAGATTTCCTAGAGTCTCTCTTCAGTGAAGCCTCTAGATTATATTTTCAAAAACATTGTCTGTATGAAACTTTTTTTTTTTTTTTTAAAAGTCCATACTATTTTATTACAGACCAGACATGAATAACTGAGAAAAAAAAACTGCTTCCATTATTCACGTTATTAATATGTATTATTATAGTACGTTTAATGCTTCTTCTGAATTTCCAAATAAATGTACATGTACTTTGAGAGGACACTCATTAATTACTCATTAACACATTATTATGAGTACAAAATAAATACATGAGATTTTTTTCCCAGAGCTTCTTTTTTTGACAATAATTTCCAAAATTATTACAGTGTATAACACTCAAGATGGAACGTAAAACATGGAAGTAAATGAAATTAAACCAAATAAAAATAAATGTACAATTAATGTGATAAAGCCTCTGATAAGCATTAACACATCCCACATTAAAACATGGTGACCTTTCAATGCTGAATCAACACGATATCAACCCATAAAATCAAGTTGGAGAGCAAAAAGTGAGAAAAATCCAAAATAAATGAGTGCACACTTGGGAAATTCAGAAACTTATCATCTGCTTAATCTCATCTTTCTTCATTACTGAATACTAAATTTGATAAACTTGCTTGATTCGTAAGCTCAACACTTCAGCCAAGCGATTATTATGCTCCTTGACATCTTGTCAAGAGAATGTCATCTATTACAGTATTTATGAATCTGTACATCTCAGTAAAATATACTGAAAGCAGTCTTGGTAATGAAATGCAGTTTTACTTTAGATCACCTGCACTGAACTGTTCAGTTAAGACATATGTTAAGGCACCAGCATATATAACGACAGAATGAGATTCTCACACTCCCTACCTACTTCTCTCCTTTATACGCTGCATCTCACAGACACATGCAAACAAACAAGACAACACAAGCAAAAAACAGAAAAGAAAAAGTCAAGCCTCTCTCAACACTGCTCATATATAATTAAGGTGAAAGGAGTCATTAAAAGCATAATCATTTCACCATTCAAATCACTTTAGGTTCTTTTTGTCAAGCTGAAACAGATTCAGGATATCAAGCATTGCTTGCCTGATATTGTTTCCAAAGCGATGAGAGTCCTGAAGAAAGACGAGATGAAAACAAAAAATGTAAATATAAATCACCAAGCATTGAAGAACAACACTAGCCATGTATTATTCCAAAATATGCAACAATGCAAATTCTGTCATGCTATCTTGCTTTAAGAGGCAGATGCCGGATGTTTGGGAATGCAGTCGTGTGTAGATCTGGGAGGTAATTATAGCAAATCATTTTGATTAAATAGGCATTTCAGAATGACTTAATACTGAAGTGTGCAATGTGATTGGTCCACTGGTTAGTCAAGTTATCCAATCACATGATCTGTTGAGTCAAAGTCACATGTGTTTGGTTGGAATTTATTCTGTAAATGTGTTTCCATTTTCCGAATTTATGTGTATGCCTTCTTATCGGAATAAATTATAAACCTCAGTTGAGCACATATATTTTATGTGCTTTTTAAAATTGTATGTGCATTTTGACATTCCCACCCAGTTTTTTCTTTTCTTTTTTTTTTTTTTTTTTTTTAAGTGAAACCCCAAAATTCACATTCCATTCGATGAAACATGAAACATATCTACTGTCTCTGAGAATGAAAAAGGAGCAGCATTTTCTGTATTTTGACAGATTCTCTGGTTGTGAGTGTTCTCACCGTCTCTGGACTGGAATGCTTGGAAGAGATGTGGAAATTGATGAGTTTTTCACCTAAAATCACATAGGCCACACCATAACCGTCATCAGCAACCTACCACAGTTTAAAAAAAAAAAAAAAGAAGGTTAAATTCAATCCTTTCACCAAAGCATTTTATTATTACCAGATCATGACTCACAGGTCCAAAGCCTCCTCCAGTGGTTACATACTCTGGGTGATTCACCAGATCAAACAGCTCCCCCTGCTGAAAAGGAGTCTGACTAGTGGAGAGTTTCCAAGGCTCTGACAGCACCTGAAGAGACAGGAAGTGGGAAGTTTTGTATTCAAATGAATTTTGTTAAAGAATAAATGCTACATTACTCCTAAGCAAGGCAAATGTACTCATGTCTCATGTCATGCACTCAAAGGCAGAAATGTCCTTTATCATTAATTTGTCATAATAATAATAATCAGGACACTGTTAATTCTCATGAGGTATGGTTTTTCAGACTATATTCATTTAAATGCTAAAACCCACCTCTTGGAGGAATGGGGAGTCCTGTCCAAGGTACTTAGACACTACATAGAGGCAAAAGAGATGGCGGTCAATGCCCTGACCAGTCATTGCCAGTCTATACATCTGCTGGTGTTTCTCAGCGGCCTGGGTTAGTAAACGAAGCTTCTCTTCTCTCTACAAAACAAGAACAGAAGACTCATTTTCAATAATGGCAGCAGTAGCTACAGCCAGTGTTGGAGAAAGTTACTTTTAAAAGTAATGCATTAGTAATACATAAAAAAGAAACTTATTGCGTTAGTTTCCACTTTAGATTGGGTACTGCAAAAACAGACAAATAACTAATCAGTGATTTCTTAAGATGTGAAAATAGAAGTTTACACACCAAACAAAAACTCATATATATGACATTTACAGACTGTGATTATGAGTTAAAGAATAATATATTAATGAATAGTTTGTGAAGTGCTCAAAATGACTAATTAAGCTATTTTTCCCACAACATTTGTAAATGTAAAAAAGAGCATTAGGTAATATAGGAACTGAAGTTTTAATAACATTTGTTAGCACTCAAAAGTACATTAACAAATAAACTTTTAATCATTGTATAATTTCTGTTAAAATCATTTGTAGATTTTTAAAAGGTGCACGAGTGTATTTTAGAGCATTATATAATGTATGTTAATGATTTATTAATGAAAGTGTTAATGACTAGTCAAAGAAAATACGGCCTTGGATTTGGTCTCAAGTACTACAACACTGGTACATATTGATTCGCCCTCCCCTGCGGGTTTTAAGGGTTGCTTTTGGCATGGTACCGTTTGATTGCTGATCATGGCACGGACAAAAGCACAGGATTCCATGGTGCAGGAGCGCACAGTTTCAGTACGGCCTTCTCTGAATAAACGTGTCATGGATGCCTCATAAGTCAAGCAGAACTTTCCTTTGTCCTGTACAATGAAAAAACATTGACATCATTTCACCTTTTCAAGTGAACGATAAGCAGGCATGTTTTGCTACATTTCAGATGTTCAGTGATAAGAAAGTTCACCCTATAATGGGCCAGCTGCAGTGCAAACTGAATGAAGGCATCAGGACTGATCTTGCACTTCTTGATCAGGCCTTTCCCAAAGTCATTGAAGGGGATGATGTGCGAGTCCACGTCATCAGCCAAAACCACGGCCACAGACAGAGAGTTGGCAATCATAGTGTGGCACTGTGATGAAATACAAAACACAAAAGAGAGAACGTCAAACAAACCTATCCATTCAAGCAAGATGAGAAAAATGGAGCTATCATCAGCATTTTTACTACTAAATGTATCACACTGACCTCAGGCAGGATATTCCACTGGAGTCTCTGAGGTCCAGGAAGATTAGGGTGAGGATCTCCTTTACAGTGGCCATCTGCTGTGTAGCCCAGCTTAACAGGGTCCATCGAGAGCACTTGCTTTATGAAAAATGCCATCAAAATTTACATTAGCAGCAGATTAACATTTTACGCATGACACACATGAACTAAAAGTGAAATACAACTGATGTACACAACGGAAGGGTCTCTTATGCTCACCTGCTTTTATCTAATCAAAATTACAGTAAAAAAGTAATATTTTGAAATATTAGTACAATTTAAAATCACTTTTTCTATTTTATTATATATTTTAAAATGTAATTTTATGGCAATGTATTGGCAAAGCTGCATTTTTATCAATCAGCCATTACTCCAGTCCTCAGTGTCACATGATCCTTCAGAAATGATTCTAATATGGTGATTTGTAACTTTATTAACTTATTATAAATTAAATGAAAAAAGGTTTTCTTTTCAGGACAGTTTGATGAATGGAAAGTTTAAAAGAACATTTATTTAATGTAATCAATATAATCAATTTAATTGCTTCATAAATAATAAAGTCCTTTTTAAAAAAAGAAATATATCTTACTGACCCCAAACTTCTGAATGGTAGTGTATGTGTGCATGTGTACCTCCCAGAGGTGGCCAACAACAGGAGCATCAGCCCAGCTATGTTCTGCATTAAGGCCCGTGGTTCCATTCTTGAAGACAATTAAGTTTATGGACTTATCAAACCACCTAAGGGAAAATTACCATTAAAAATGTACATGTTGTATAAAAGCTACTCTGAGGTACAGTACTGGTACCTAGAGACTCACAAAAACCCTTTCAAAGGGGCATGGAAGGAGGTGGTCTCTCTTAACCTATGGTTTCTTCCTCACCTGTCATAACACTTCCCATGGAGCAGCGATTTAGCGTAACGGTCCAGGGTTTCCACAGGATTTGCTGGATCATAGCGCTGCTCTGTGTCATCCAGTGTAACAAAGAAAGCGGCTTTCTCCACAGCATCCAGAGACTTCTTGTTCTTGCCGTGTCTGAGGTAGGCATTACGGGCACAGGCCCAAGGCACTCTGAAAAAAAAATATAAAAATAATAGATACAGACAAGCTTTTACTCTATATAAAATAGTTTTTTGACTGTCCAGTAAAAAATGGTGACAAATAATAGTTAAGGAGAAAGAAAAAATAACCTAAATTCAGACTGACATACCACTGAAACTTTACAGTGGTTACAAGAGATCAGACAAATGAATGACAGGAAAACGGTAGCGACTCCTGCTGTTGGGTGTGTTGTGAATACCTGTCCCCTGCGGTGAGGGCGGCGAGGGTTTCCTCTCCAGGCTGCGGCTCTGAGGTGTCAGCCAGAATCCTCTCCATCTGCTGTTCTATCTCCCGTGGCAACAGTAACCGCCCATCATAAAACATGCATACTTTAAAGTAACGGCCTCGGTGATACACCACAATATGCCTGCTGTCAGACATGTGCTGCACTGTGTCTACAGTCAGAGGGAGGAGGGAGGGAAGAAAGAAAGAAAAAAAGTCACATGTGAGCAACAATATAGAATGCTACATTTTACATTAAGGTCATTAAGTCAAACATTGATAACATTCTAATGAATATATATATATATATATATATATATATATATATATATATATATATATATATATATATATATATATATTAAAAAAAGTATACACACACACTACCATTCAAATGTTTGGGGTCATTAAATGTATTAAACTGAAAATTAATTTGAACATGACAGTAAAGACATTTATAATTATACAAAATATTTCTGTTTCAAATAAATGCTGTTCTTTTGAACTTTCTAATTATCTAAGCATCACAGTTTCCACAAAATTATTAGGTAGCACAACTGTTTTTAACATTGGTAATAAGGTAATTATTGGTTATAATAATATTAATAAAAATGTTTCTTGAGCAAATCAGCATATTTAAATGATTTCTGAAGAATCATGTGACATGAAGATTGGAGTAATGGCTACTAAAAATTCAGCTTTGTCATCACAGGAATAAATTACATTTTTAAATATATTAACAATTAACATAGAACACAATATTTCTGTTTTACTATATTTTTACTGAAATAAATGCTGCCTGGGTGATCATAAGAGACTTCTTTCACAAATATTAATTAAACATTAATCGTTTTGACCTCAAACGTTTGAACAGTATCAAAGACTATAGAAATACAAAGACGGTTCACTCCTATACTTATGAATGGGAGAAACTGCAACGCCTTCTAAATGAAAGAGCCAATCGTTGATTGGTAAAGTAATTGAGTCACTGCAGCGGTCGTTAGAAGCTCCAGTTCCCATAGAAAACTGAGGCTGGACCTGTTTTTATACAGTCTATGGGCTGGACAAGCCGATGCGCATGCACAGTCATAAGCGTGTTGGAACTATGCATGCGCATTGGCTGGTCTAACCTGAAAAATAAGCTTTTTAAATGCTATTTGAGCATAAGAAACAACATTCATGGGGCAGTTCATTTCAGATTTTGTTGCTGATTTGAAATATGTAATTTAATCGCGAGTTCAGCAAGCAGTTTTTGAGATTTCAGGATTCCCCCATTCATTTAGATAGGACTTGGTCTTGTTAGAGCTGCCCGGAGGCATTGCGCCGAGTGAACGGACTTTCCTTGAAAGGGACTCTGACAGAATATAAAACATTTATACGTGTAAAAAATAAAACAAATGGGGTGCAACTGATCAAGGGAGGAACTATGGTGAAAGTTAAAGCTGAAGTGTGTAATTTCTGCATCATTAGTAGTAGTATGGCATATTACACTTGTAACCTAATATATTACGCAACAACAATATACTTCCAAAATAACTAATCCATGCCTTTGGAGTATTTCCATTAGCAATCATAAGCTTGTTATCATTTCCAGTTGCAGATTGAATTGTGGGATTGGAAATACTTGAAATACGATAACATGACTTTGGAGCAAAGACGAATTTTCTGCGCAAAAACTGTATCAATGTTCAGTACCTGTTTCTATGCCTGGGATGCGACTGGTGTTGAACATGCGCTCATATTGGGATGAGCACATAGGGATGGTGTTTTGAAGCATAAGCTGTGAAGCAGAGAGGAAGAGGTCAAATAAAAGATGGAGCGAGGAACTGGTGATAAACAACGCTAATGGATGAGAAAAAGGTCACAAATCACTACTTGACGCTCTAGAGAACTAGGCAATCATTAGGATATAAGACTGACTGGGCTCCTAGTCAGAAAAAATTATGTTATATAAAATAAATGGAAGAAAATGGAATGAACAGAGGAATTTTAAGCAGCACAGCCCTGTGTCACCAGCTGGTCACTGCAAAGGTGTTACATTACTGTGAATAAGAACAAACTGTCAGTGGAACTGCCAGTGAACAAATACAAAAACATGTCTACATCAATAATAATTTTGCTAATCAAAATTAACTGATGACACATGACCAGTGGAGTAGGCAGAAGTTGGTCTATGGTGCACATACTGGCTCTTCTTACCCGTCTCCTGGCCTGGGATGCGGCATGTATTAAATAGCCGCTCCCACTGGGCAGAACAGAGTGGAACGCTGTTCATTAGTGCAAAAACCTGCACCATTTTGACCATATGATCAGGAGGCATGAAATATAGAAACATTCACAGAAATAAATAAAGAGATCAATCTCTTTAGTAACAGGCCTAAGCAGGCATGTGATCAGCTAGAGACAAAAAAGAAGGAAAATCTGACCACGCCACAAGTCACGCCCACAAGCCACGCCCCCAGCACTTATTGAAAATATATATTTTAGCACATTAAAAGATATATCTTATAATGTAAGAATACATACTATTGTCCTGTAAAAAATAAAAAGCAGCACTTAATCATTATAACAATATAATATAATATATTATAATAAAGTACTATAATAAAGTATATAGTATATAGAATTGTTATTATTATTAAAGTGCCTGCCAAAAGTTTGGAAACATTACAATTAATGATTCTGAAATAAATATCTTCTGCTCATCAAGGCTGAATTTACTTGATTAAAGTAAAAAAAAAAAAAAAGCAATATTGTGAAATATAATTACAAATTTAAAAAAAAGTTTTCAATTTTAATATATTATAAAATGTAATGTTATTCCTGTGATGCAAAGCAGAATTTTCTTCATCATTACTCCAGTTTTCAGTATCGTATGAAATCATTACAATTTATTCGACTCTCAAGAAATATTTCTGATTATTATCAATGTTGAAAACAATTTTGTAGCTTCATATTGTGTGTGGAAATAGTGATAACTAATATATATATATATATATATATATATATATATATATATATATATATATATATATATATATATATATATATATATATATATAGATAAATATATATTATTTTTTGATAAATATAAAGTTTAATGAACAGCATTTATCAAATACATTAATTAAATGTGTTAATGCATTTATTAAATAGAAATCATTTTAAATGTCTTCACTCACTTTTTTTATCACTTTCATGCACGAATAAAATGATTAATTTCCCTCTCTTTTTTTAAATCTTATACAAATGTTTGAGTGGTATCATTGTTTCCACAAAAATATTAAGCAGCAAAACTGTTTTTAACATTGATAATAATGAGAAATGTTTCTTGAGCAGCAAATCAGCATATTAGAATGATTTCTGAAGGATTATGTGATACTGAAACTTCTCTTTGTAAACAACAACAGATTTATAAATGTTTCTAATGAGGAATGTTCCTAATTACGTTCCTAAATGCAAATTAAAGCAGCTGGAACCAATTGCACGCAGCGCAGCTAGCATTAACAGTGAATCGAAACTAAAAACAGTACTGTAACAGCAGACATGTAGCGCATCAGACTACGGCCTGTTATATAATTACATCACAACCGTTGGGAGTTTTACGACAGCACTAGTAATATCAAATTCTCACTGCCATTCATAGAAAGTTACCGGGTCGAATAACACCAAAGTCTCTTTAAGGGTATTCTATAGTCTTTGGTAACATGTTTCAGAGCTGATTCTACTCGCGTTTGGTGCTTTGAACCATTTGAACACTTCAAACCGTCCTGCAGACGGCGCCGCGAGCTCGTGCAGTAGGGGTGGGCGATATGACCAAAATCTTAGATAACAATATATATCACGATATAGTAATTTTTTCTTTTAAAAAGGTTATGATATTAAAATCTTTGATACCATAGAATTTTCATAATCCTTGTCACCAATGTCAATATCAAACTAATACAAGCCTAAAAATAGATTAAAAAAATAAAAATAAAAAATTCAAGCTCACTGAAAATAAATAAACAGTCAGTGATGAAATAAGTATAAGAAACTAATTGCAAAAAACTACAATAAATAAACGCTACACACTGTGTAAATTAATTAGTCTTCACCATCTATGATAGATATAATTAACACGTGTATTATGTATAGATTCTATACATATATATATATATATATATATATATATATATATCATTATTTTTAACTTCTTATTAAAGTTACAAAAGTGATTTAGTCAAGAGCAGTGAGAGATGTTCTAGCAATGTGCTATGATTAATATGAATGGCAGACAGAACGAATATTGGGCAGCTTCAATAAAGTCAATAAAGCGGCAAAAAAATAAATAAATGTGCGGTCCTCTCACATAGAAACGGAGACGGCGCACGCATATCTCTGTTGTTTGTGTTTCAATGGCTTAAAATTGGTTGTTTTAAAACTGCAGTGCTTAAAAACGCGTGCCCATGCTACAGATGTAGTCCCTCGTTTAGAAACGAGCTCCTCGTTTTGTTCTGGTCGTTCTCCACCTGGTTCTGTCTCCCCTTCACGCCCCGTGGTGGTGTGTAAAGATCTCAGTCATCCAAATGATTAAAAAGTATTACCGTAAACAATGTATTTTGCGACACCACGAAATAAACGATAAAACATAATATGAAACGATAGACGACAACAAATTATGTTATAGTATAAGTTATTACAGTGTTGAGCCATTTAAAGTCTAAACTCTTTTTTAACTTCTATGTTATGGGACAAAATGGTAAAGAGACTCACAAATCTACCGGTTTACTTACAAAAACAAGCTGATTAAAACAAATGATTTAACTATTTATTTGATAGTAAAGATGCAGTAGAAGTATGGTAGTTTGTCTAACCGGCTTGATTTGAGCCCGGTCCAGCTTCCTCCTGTAAAGCATGATTGCATGAATGATGTTGCCGGCTCTTGCTGCTTGCAGATGTGTGGGAAAGGCGTAAAGAAAGTCCTGTTCAGAGGAAAAAGGTTTCAGAAACCAAGAACGCATGTATAATCTAAACAAAAATATGATCTAGTCAAACTCTGCATACTGCTACAAAGTATGCAGCTAAAATGATCTAGCAGACTATAATATATCTTTGTAGGTAGTATACTGCACTTTGTGGCTGCACATGCATATGAACTATTTACCATTACATAATAGTTGCTGTTAACCATGATTGGCCCACGACCTCTCAAGTAGATATATTCTTCCCACCAGTCACTGACCTGAAACACACAGTGACACAAACAGTCACAGAGTCACTCCTGTTAAAAAGTACATTTCCAGGATCCCATCATGTACAGTGGGTCCCCTGGACTGAAGTTGAAAACCAGTGTTTACAGTGTCCATGTTACATGTTACATGTACTTACTATAGTAATAACAGTAAATTATGCATAATTACATGCAACTAACCCAAGACCAAACCCTATATCTAACCCTAACCCTATTATTTTTTGTGGAAGCCACAATTTTTTTCAGGATTCTTTAAAGATAGAAAGTTCAAAAGAACAGCATTTATTTAAAAAAATATATATTTGTAACAATGAAAATGTCTTTACTGACACTTTTGATCAATTTACTGCATCTCTGCTACAAAAAATAAATACTGACCTCAAGCTTTTGAATGATAGTGTGGATAAAATAAGCTTGCCATTTTAAAGATGGAAAATGTATTATATAAATATATTATATTATATATTGTAATATAGTTTTAAAAAACTGAAATATGTTGTAAATATTTGTCAAAATTTGCCAAAAGGCAAGTAGTTTGCATCTTTTTGATGCATAAAGGAGAAAACATAACAATATAATGCAAGAACTTAAACTCCTGCTGCAGTTCCTTATTGAAAGGTCATTGATATGTTGAGAAATGTGTTTTACTTACATAATTGGTGGCCCACCAAGACTTCAGCTTGAGGTACCACTGAAGTTTTGGTCCAAGGTTCTTCTCAAAATCAAGCGCAAGACTCTGCATTCTTTGGTGTTCCTCTTCGCTCAGCAGTGGTTGAACGGACTCAAGATACTACAGGTCCAACATTTCAAAAAGAAAGCACAGCTAAAATTCATACCTAAAAGCAAAATCTCACTGCCAGGGCGGTCAAAGAATTAGTATTAACTTAAATCCAAGCATATTCATAATGAATGCCAACAACTGATCATGATGCTTTATAAGGTCAAATCAAAACTAAGCTAGTTTTGTTTTTCTAGTACCGTTCTGAACAGCGTGCATGTTTTAGTAAGTTAACTCACTTCATCCACGCTGTGCAACCTACCTCCAAAATCAGAAGATAATCACCTGAGCAAGTTAACTCTGAAAACAAGTGACCAAAATTCACATTGAAAAACTAAATGGAGTGCAGCTGTTCCTGGCTTACCAATCT
Organism: Onychostoma macrolepis; assembly: GCF_012432095.1. Classification (NCBI taxonomy): domain Eukaryota; kingdom Metazoa; phylum Chordata; class Actinopteri; order Cypriniformes; family Cyprinidae; genus Onychostoma; species Onychostoma macrolepis. Next base: position 19,293,432 of record NC_081161.1, read on the forward strand.
GACATTTACATAACTGAATAAAACATCTCAAAAATAAAAACAATATTAAACTGAAGAAGAGTTTTGATCAGGTTGTTGTAAAGACAAATAACTTACCCTTCTCATGGTGTCCTTCACAGATGGCACAGGTAAATGAGGGAGAGAGTTCTGGAAGCTGTATAGCATTGGTGTTTGCATGCCAGAAAAAATCTTCATTAGAATCTGCAAAGTCAGAGAACAAACAGAAAAGTTCAAAACAACCAAGAATGGATTAGTGAGCATAAACTGTTCCAGAAAACAGTTATCACAAATACACACCAGCCATAGTCGAATTTGCCAGGTTATTTTGCCATGGGGAGCAAACATCCAGCCGTGCCAGGACAGCAAACCCTTCAGGACAGTCCTCATGCTGAATATGATAGCAATCCACAGACCCGTGCCCACCATGACACCCCCAACTAACATCTGCTTTTGTGTAGACATGTACCTACTGCAAAGAGAAGCATAAAGGCTGGAATACACTACACAAACAGGATAAAACACTAGGCATCATAAACTTGCCGACTTTGTAATTGGTTCCAGAGAAAAACTGTGCATCATACTGTAAATGATTAAGAATCACACACTACCAGACCTGCAACTCGTCCAAACACTACTTATTCGTTCTAAAATTGTCTCAAAATATTAAGCGTGTTTGATATACCCCACCTGGATGGAATCGTACGCTGCTTCGGAATATGCCTACTTCCTATATAATAACAATTACTATATAATAATACTACACACCAGGTGAAAAATAGTATGTGACAGGTATTATATCTCACAATTCTGACTTTTTTTGTGTTTTCTTTTGTGTGTTATAATAGACTTGCATTTCTCAAAAATAGTCAGAATTGTCAGAATTTCAAGTTTAGATCTCACAATTTTGACATAACTCATAACTCGATGTAAGCTCACAGTTCTGAAATTATTTAGTGGTGGAAACAAGCTTCCATAGAATTCATACAGTATTCAGTAGGTGAAAGGTACCTGACATACTGAATTGTGTATATGTTGTACATGCAATTTTTTGTGAAATCTGTCGACTCCAACTACCCAAAGTCTACAGATTGCTTCCCACTCATGCAAACTGGGGCAAAAATCTGTACAAAAGTAGTGTAGTGTATTCACAGATGTCTTACTGAGAAAAACCTCTGATACACACACATATATTTTAAAACATCATTCCACAGGCACTTTATTGCATTATGAAATAACATACAGCACAAATAAGCCAGACATACCTGACTGGGACATGTCTGCCAAGTTTGATGAGCAGGCCTAAGGAAGGGTCCACTTTTAAATAATGAGCTCTTCCCAAGTACCCTGCCAACACCAGCATGAACCCCGGTGCACTCCCTGGGTAAACACCATTCAAAACCCCATTCTGTGGGAACAATGAAAAATCATATTAATTCTACAAGTTATCTTGAAACGGTAGGTAACACTTCCACAGAAAATGTATCCTAGTACCTTAAAGCGAATGAATTTCTTCTTCCAGGAGTGAACTCCAGAGAGGTAGACCTGCCGAAGGGCCTCATGACTGAGCTGAAGGTCAATGCCATCAGGGCCAACAGTGAACTGAAAGGCCACAGCCTGATGAGCCTCTGCCATGCTGGATCGCCGCTAACAATTCTGTGAAAGAACAACATTCTTCAATACAAGACACAAGAGATGACTAGCTCGAAGTACAAATTACTGTAACATGCTGTCATTTTGCTGTTTAGAAAAATCATTGTTATATGTGATATGACCTGCTTTTTTTTAGCTGTTAATAAATTACTATCCAATGACTAACCAACACTTAACTATTTGCCTTCATATATGACAAGCAAGCACAAAACTCTAAGTTTCTGAATTACAGTAAAGTCATTCATATTTTTAAATCGAACATGGCTGAAGGCTTCACATCATTGGCTGACCCATTCAAGTTCATTTTCAAATCACACCGGCTTATTACATATTAAGAAGCCTATTTCGACCTTAGAGAGCTTTTAAAAACAACTAACTATTTATCTAGAAAGTTGCAGATGTAATTGCACATAGCGATGCATACAAACCCGACGATGTGGCCGCCTTTTCCTCAATCAAACACAACTAAATCACGTGATTTAATACAGGCAAAGAGACATTAATTGTAACGTCAAATGACTCGCAAACACCTTTGAATCTGGCTCTGCTGAAGACAAATCCGATCTGGATTTGTTATCCACATGTGGGTGTTTACTTAGTGAGCTATTGCTAACCGGCGGACTGTTATTTACGTTCGCGATGACGAATTGATCTAACGTATGTCAAACTGCCACATGCCAGACTTACCGTCTTTTGATTATTTATTCTCCCAGCCAGACCTGTGAACTTGATCAAATTAACTGAACAATCGGATATGCATTCGATTATATGGCACGATTAATCCAGTTCAGGACAGCAACGTTTATCTTGCTAGATTTTTCCCTCGTCTGTTTCTTTAACAGACAGAGCACTAGACACTATAGCCCGCCCACTCTCCAGTAACCATATGGCTAAAACGCTGTACTTACAAAATAGTATAAACTAAAAATATTTTGAAATTACGTGCAAACAGATTTATTTAAATATAAAATAAATACCAGATACCTTGGATTTTTATTATTAGACATTAGGGTTTGACCTTCATCATCCAAGAAGATCCGTTGAGAAATGCCGGAAGTAACCAAACGGAGAGCATAAAAGGATCACGTGCTTCACCGCATGCCCAACACGGAAGTGAAGGCTGAGTGGACCCTGCTGTATAATTTAAAAACAAAGCATGTTCACAACACAGCCGTAGGGTGTTTACTGATGACTTTCAATAGGGGATAATAGGATTACTGAACTGGTCAATATTCGAAGATTTTTAATGTAACTGAAATTGATTACCCAAAAATGATGCATAGTGCAGTGCGGATACTTTTCAGGGTAAACGCAACATCCAGAAAATAGGTCTACATTATACTGTTGACCAGTTTTATACAGCGCAGGCTATCAATAGTATCGTGCACGTGAACAGTGCGCGCGCCCTGTGCTGCTCCACGTTTGAGGATGACGTCAGGCGACCCAGCTGTAAGAGCCGCTCCGGGACTGAAGAAACAAACAGACAGTAGAGTACCAATATGAAGACCAGGGGGCTCACTCGATCCTGTAGAGTAGTTTTTGTCAGTTTAGTCATTTGCAGCATTTGTACTGTGAATGGTGAGTAACGTCTTAAATTCGAACTGTTTTTTCCTAATGCTCTTTTTCCAGCTGAACCTTCCTGAAAGTATTGGGTGTCACTGCTTCACTGTAGTTAAAATAGTTTGAGCGATTTGCTTATTTTTTTATTTATTTTTTTACTTTTGACAATAGTGTGGTCATCTTTTTATCTGTTATATATAATACATAAAACATAAGGAAATGATACTGCAAGTATTACATTATTTAAATAGTGAATGTTTTAATTGTGGGAAGGAGTTTATTTGTGGTTAATGAACATTTCACAGATTTGTACTTCATGCAGTGTCTTTTTCCCTCTGTCTAGGTTTAGACCCTCTTTTGGCATTTGTATTGTTAAATTAACATACTGGTAGTAGTTTTTTTTTTTTTTAAGAACTTCTGTAAAAAAAAAACAGTTCTGTAGTATGATTTCTCTTTGTTTGTCTTGTTCATTGTATCTTATTTATTCTATCCAAGTAATTATATTATCCTGTTAAATGGAATGCATATGGATTTAATATAGGGTGGATCTCAATAAGTGTTAACCGTCCGAATGAGATGTCCAGTCCATTGTGAGGACAGAACAAATCCAACCCACGGCAGGGAGGTAGAAAGAGATTTGCAATCGACTGGATAGTATGATTCACAACTACAAAATTTTGGAAAGTAAATTTGTTTTATAGGAAAGTGCCTTTAATTTCTTGCTCAAGCATAGTCAAAGAACCCCGTCTTAACCTCTACATCTAATCTTAATGAGCTCAGAGGGTGAACATGGCACAAATCTCCCAGCTTTTCAGGAAGCACGTTGTGTAACGTTTCACTCATCTTAGAAACGTGTGCCTAAGAGCATTTTATCTTCTTGAGTTCTGTTCATGCCTTTTCTATCATGTTGGTCAGCCAGATTGAAGCGCAATAAATGCTGATGCTTCCCAAACAAAACATGAGCAGCATTTAATTAGGTGGATGTTTTATTATTTGGCATTTATCTGATTGCTTTGGATATATTTTGTGCTGCACTTATGCACATACTGGTAACACAATATAAGCTTTTTTTTCCTTGTCCACTTATCTAGAAATATAATAGAACCTTTCTTACCCTTGAAAAGTATACATCTGCTTTTGAGTTAACCATGTGCATTGGCTATGCTGCTCACATCTCTTATCTTTTGTACTCTCCTGATCCTGTTGAGAAGTGTGAAAAGCGTTTTTTCCCTTTTTACTCCTTTGTATCTCTCGAAGCTTAATATGCAGGACCACTCCGTCTGTTGCCGAATTATAAAATAAGATCTAATTCCAGTCTAATCTTTGTAATTCCATTCACTCCTGCTTATGTGTGTCTCTATAGGAGATTACTGCAAGGTGAACCTGTGTCATAATGGAGGGACGTGTGTGACTGGCATTGGAGAAGGTCCCTTCTTCTGCATCTGTGCTGAAGGATTTGCTGGAGATACGTGCAATGCCACTGAGAATGGTCAGAAATGTTGTTTGTCTGAATTTTCCTGGTTTAATGCTCATTTGAATTTCAGATTAGGTTTATATGGATCACCCTGTTCCCTGTGGAAAGCCTTACTGCTCAGAGGTTGCTCTTTCATAGCTTACTTAATGAGGTTCTCAGTTGTTTAATTTGATTATCAACTTTGTCTCTAGCATAGAAATTGGGAAATGCTTTAAATTTGTGATTTGTGTTCTGATTTTCGATGGCAGATTTTGGTGTCTTGGCAACAGTTTTAAACCTTGTTGAGATTTTTATTTTATTTTTCTGAAACAAGGAGACACATACAGAGTTCTGGTATGAAACTCTAGATGGTGCAGTCTGATAGGTCTAACCCAATCTGACCTAATGACATGATTATCACAAAGCACAGCTGATTGGTTCTCTCCTGTATCATTAGCCAATGAGCTCGCTGCTCAACATTCAAATATATGACTAGTGCTTGCTAGTGATGGAAAGTTCGGATCATATTACTGACTCGGACCTTTGAGTCTCTTTCAGCAAAATGAACGAATCTTTTTTTGAGTCATTTCGTTCATTTTAGCAAAATATAATTAAAATGTTATGTGCTACTTCCTTAACACATCTACTACGTATGCAAACGTTGATCACACTACAAACAATACAAAACTAATGCTATAAGAAACAGAAAAGATTAATTCATTGTTTACCTGGGTCTTTAGTCTATGAATAGCTCACCTCACCTCTTATCTGACAAGTTTTCGGGTTTGAGTCGTTCGTTCTTCACGTGACAGCTTCATAAAATTAACCAATGCAGTCTGAGCCGGAAAGAGAATTGATTAGTTCATCTCTTGAGTCTTTCGAGTCGTTCGTTCTTTTGTCATGTGACGTGACAACATTGGATAGATAAATGAATTAATTTACAACCTTCCTTACAAACAGGTGCATAGTTGTTGTTATTATTATTATTATTCACTCTTACAGTTACGTGATGCGTTTCTGATCTCAAATTGTAGCTTTTCATTTATTGCAGAATTTTTTCATTATTGTGAATTTCTGTCATGATGGTTCTTTCCCATAACACTGAATGTGGTAACAAATGTAATAAACTAAAGAGTTGATTATTATTATTATTATTATTATTATTAATAAGTCTTTTTCCCTCAGACTGCATAGGTTTAGCTTATGAGGCTGTCACGTGATGAACGAACGACTCGGAAAAACCCGAAGACTCGAAACAGGTGAACTAATTCAGTGTAGAACCTATAGGATGTTGCGCATGCGCGACTAAACGAATCATACCCCGAGATGACTCGTTCTTCCCGAGTCACATTAAAGATTCGTTCAAAATGAACAAATCGTTCAAGAACAACCCATCACTAGTGCTTGCTGTAGCAGTTTGTAGCGTGGTTCAGAACCCTCCACCTTCCCCAGCTCCACCTGTATAGATCTGCTACGAGGTGATTCATGTATGCTATATATGGAGGTTATTTCATGTATGTTGTATTTGCAGCAGCAGTATTTCTTACATGCTCACAGCAGCATGTTGTGGATGTATTTCAGCAGCAGCATAGCAGATCTATTCGTGCCAAGACCAAATACATTAACATTGTCATGCACATTACCATGCCAATCCCTTTGAGAGTTGTCATGACAGAAATCATATTACTCCTTTCTTTAGAAGAAAAATATGAGATATGGGAATCTCATTGCTGTCTAGGAAGACCAATTCAAATTCTCAAGTAGGCTGACTTCCAGAATCAAATCAATGAGGGTGCTTCTGAAATTAGTGAGGGTGTTCTAGCCTTTATGCACATCTATTATGATATCACCATGTCTCATAATTATGAGAGTGAATCCTGTATATACAGTCATGGCCAAAAGTATTGGAACCCTTGGTAAATATGATCAAAGAAGGCTGTGAAAATTAATCTGCATTGTTAATCCTTTTAATCTTTTATTTAAAAAAATCACAAAAGTCTAACCTTTCATTGGATAATAAGAATTTAAAATGGGGGGAAATATCATTATGAAATAAATGTTTTTCTCTAATACACATTGGCCACAATTAACGGCACCCTTTTATTCAATACTTTTTGAAACCTCCATTTGCCAGTTTAACAGCTCTAAATTTTCTCCTATAATGCCTGATGAGGTTAGAGAACACCTGACAAGAGATCAGAGACCATTCCTTCATCCAGAATCACTCCAGACCCTTTAGATTCCCAGCTCCATGTTGGTGCTTCTTCTCTTCAGTTCACCACTCATTTTCTATAGGGTTCAGGTCAGAGGACTGGAATGGTCAGCAGAAGCTTGGTTTTGTGCTCAGTGACCCATTTTTGTGATGATTTTGAGGTTTGTGTTTGGATTATTGTACGGTTGGAAGATCCAAACATGGCCCATTATAAGATTTCTAACAGAGTCAGTCACTTTTAGATTTTTTTATCTGTTGGTATTTGATAGAATCCATGATGCCATGTGTCTAAACAAGATGTCCAGGACCTCCAGCAGAAATATAGTCCCACAACATCAAAAATATAGCAGTATATTTCATTGTACACATGGGGTACTTTTTATCCCTGTGTTCACCAAACCCATCTTGAGTGTTTGCTGCTAAAAAGCTAAATTTTTTGTTTCATCTGACCATAGAAGCCAGTCCCATTTGAAGTTCCAGTCGTGTCTGATAACTGAATATGCTGGAGTTTGTTTTTGGATGAGCTAGAATTTTTCTTGAAGCCCTCTCGAACAACATGTGGGTGATGTAGGGGCTGTTTTTTTTTTTTAAAGGTTTTCTAACCCCCGAGACTCAACTATTTTCTGCAATTCTCCAGCTGTGGTCCTTGGAGAGTCTTTAGCCACTCAAACTCTCCTTCTCACCGTGCATTAGGACGATATAGACACACGTCCTCTTCCAGGCAGTTTCGTAACATTTTATGTTGATTGGAAATTCTTAATTATTGCCCTGATGGTGGAAATGGGAATTTTCACTGCTCTAGCTCTTTTCTTAAAGCCACTTCACTAATTTTTGAAGCTCAGTTATCTTTTGCTGCACATCATTAATATATTCTTTGGTTTAACTCATTGTGATGGATAAATAAGGGAATTTGGCCTTTGTTTTCCCTCCTATTTATGTTTCTGTGAAACAGGAAGCCATGGCTGGATAATGTCATGTTCATAATCACGCTGATGTGCTCAAAATTGTAAATATGAATGGGAATATACTTCAGAGATATTTTACTTATAAGAATTTCTAGGGGTACCAATAATTGTGTCCAACGTGTATTTAAGAAAAACATTAATTTCATAATGAGATTTTCCCCTATTTTCAATTGTTTTAGTTCAATGAAAGGTTAGATATTTGTGATTTTAATTTAATTTTTTAATAAAAGATCAAAAGGATTAATAATGCAGGTTTATTTTTAGAGCCTTCTTTGATCATATTTACCAATACTTTTGGCCATGACTTTATGTAAATGTCATTCCTGGAATTTTGCAGTGTGTATGTGGCCATTGGTCCTCTTAGCAGCATGAAGAACAAAACTTTAATTCAAATTCTGAATGGTTTGTAGTTATATAGTCTATAAAGTTTGCAAAGAGTGCTCCCTTTATAAAAAGCTCACACTCATCTTATTTCACTGTGATCTCACAAAGAGTTCCATTTATAATTAATGAAGCTCTCTCCACTTATTTACATAAGGTTAACACTTTGTTATAATGAGATGATTTGTGAGCGTGCATAACTCGGCACTGAACGAAAACTGTCATTTTGAGCAGGATTCTACTTTTAAAAAAAGTCAACAGATATGTCTGTGATTAGCTACATTACTCATCACTGCAAAAACATGTTGTAAATAGAAACCTTTGAAGCAAACACATATACTCACTGTTTTGCCAATATGAGGGTGATCTTGCTTTTGTTTGACGCTGCTTAGCACTCTCTAGCACCTATGGAACCAATCTTGATCTCGAGGGATTTCATTATTTTTTTTCCTATGGGTTTGTCCATTTGTGATATTCACATCAGAAATTTTAACTGTTTTTCACTGCAGGTCCTTGTAATCCAAACCCATGTAAAAACGATGGCACGTGCGAGGTGATCTCTAACTCCAGAAGAGGAGACGTTTTTAATGAGTATGTGTGCAAATGCCAACCTGGGTTTGAAGGTGCACACTGCCATATCAGTAAGTTTTGTACCTCTTATTTCAGATTTACATCAGATCTGTTGCACTAATTAAAACTACATGATGGCCAGCCGAAGAGTTTAGAGGGACATTTGTATAAAAAAGAAAACTTCAATTTGAACAAAACTGAACAAACACGCATTGTGCCTTATTCATAAAAAGTAGAAGAACAAATTTCTGTGTAAATAACACAATAATACCAGTTCTTTGTCCCATTTTATTAAAACCAGCAACTTGCACACAAAATGATTGAGACTCATTTGTGCCCAGTTATTAAATACGTGGAGTTCCTATGATGCATTTGGTGGTTAATTCATGTTAAAACTTCATTCTCCTATATGACGAATCTTCTTGTGGCTGCAGGCCCACAGAAGAGAGACTAAATTTCAGGTACTGCGTGCCGTGTCATTTGTTCCACTTTGTTTCATCGATCTCATGCTTACAAATATACTGGATATACAATGGCACTGGTGTAAACACCAGACACACCCAGGATGTTGAGCAGTCAGTGGTGGTTAAAGAGAGCTGTAACTATAGTGAGTTTTAAATAGGCTTTGTTAAAATTTTCCAGTCCACACAAGTTCCTTTCCATGTATGATTTAACTCTCTGCTGCCTGAGGTCCTCTATAGTAGACACATTTATTAAAGCCATTTTAACCGTACAGATTATTACAAAGGATCCATACTCGTAATTCTATATAAATAGGTGTGTTCATTCCGTGTCGGAATTATGTAATTACAAGATTCTGACTTGCATTAAAACCGACCATTGCAACATCATGTGGAAATGTTCAAAAATAGCAGCGGCATTAACAGTAAAATGTAGTTAAGTAGTGATTTCGTAATATTTCTGTTTAGAATTGCTATAATTGACTCTTGTTAATATTTGAATGGAAGATTTTTTTCTGAAACTAAACTAAAGACATACAATACAATTTAATGTAGCTAGCACGGAGTTAAATGACGCTAAACCCACTATAAGTTTATTAATAAGGTATTTGCATAACGACTGTTACTTGTTGTCACAGTAGTTTACAGTGTTGCCATAGAAATGCATAATTCATAGTCCGAGAATTCGAGGACAGCTCTGAGTAGAATGTCCGGGGTGTCATAGTAATTATGGTAATTATGACATGGCGTGAACACAGCAACTGCCCTCTTTATATGGCATTGTGGTTTTTATTTATGACAAATTCAATACGGCTGATGAAAGCCCACACACCTCTGAACTCCTCTAATACTGAATTGCAGTGGACCAATGCACAATACATATTTTTGTAAAACTAAAAAGGATATTAGGAATATTTATAATCTTGTTTTGAAGGAAAAAGAAACATTAAGAAAAAAATAACTTTGGTATTTAATAATTCATGCATCAAAGGAGCTATAATCCAAAAGTGCCTTCAAATGCAGCCAGGAACATTCCTGACAGACAGCAATTAGGCAAGACTTAATCAAGCCAAAGAGGTTTTATACTTAAGAAGAACAGTACGGACCAGCCTTTGGGGATTATGGAGGTTCTAAAATATTTCCATCTAATATCCTTTTATTATTATTATTTGGCTGACTGTGAAGTTGCTTTCTAATTAAGTCCCTTTTCTTAAGTCTTTTAGTATTCGGTTCAGAATAGATGATGCTTCAGTATTATAAAATTTAATAACTCACAATAAAGTAGAGTCCTCAAGACACCTTCTTCAGCAGCACATCTGACCTAGATTGATTGAATCTATGTGTATCCAGACATTGAGCAGAATGATGTTTTTTGTGTTCTTCAATCCTCTTAACAGTTTAGGAGCAAAACAACTTCTGTTGTTGGGGCATGAATTTGGTGTTTTCTTTTCTATTACAGCTGAACAAAAGAATAAGAAACACATTGTTTCTGCATGTATCAGCTAGGCTGTTTGTTTTGTAATACTTTTCCCAGCCCAAACAAGGTAAAATGCAGCCTACTAAATAATACAGTGCCTATAAAAAGTGTTCATACCCCTTAATTTTTTTTCACATTTTATGTTGCTGCCTTATCTTAAACTGCTTTAAATTACTTTTTTTCCACATCAATCTACACTCCATACACAGGTTTTTAGCATCTTTGCTAATTTATTAAAAATAAAAAACTTAAATGATTCCATTGCATAAGTAATCATACCCTTATCTGGGACAGTTGAAATTTAGCTCAGGAGCATTCATATTGCTTGTAGATGTTACTACACTTCGAGTGAAGATAACCTGTGGCAAATACAATTGAATGGGTATGATTTGGAAAGGCACACACATCTTAATAAAAGGTTTAACAGCTGAAAATGCATATCAGAGCAAAAACCAAGCCCCGAGATAAAAAAAAAAAAAACTGCCTGTAGAGCTCAGAAACAGGTTTGCGTCAAGCCATACATCTGGGGAAGAGTTCAGAAAAACATTCTGCTGCATTGAAGGTTCACAGAAGTTTGAAACAACCAGGACTCTTGCTAGAGCTGGCCTCCTGGCCAAACTGAGCAATTGATGGAGAAGGGCTTTGGTTAGAGTGGTGACCAAGAACCTGATGGTCACTCTAGTTGAGCTCCATGATCATGTGAAGATAGGAGAAACCTACAGAAGGACAAATATCACTGCAACACTCCACCAATCTGGGCTTTATGGCGGTGTGGCCAAACTCAATCCTCTCAGTGAAGACACATAAAAACACACATGGAATTTGCAAAAAAGCACCTAAAGGACTCTCAGACTGTGAAAAATAAGACTATCTGGTCTGATGAACCTCAATTCCAAGCATCATGTTCGAAGGAAACCAGCTCTGCTCATCACCTGCAGAGTACCATCCCAAAAGTAAAGTGTGCTGGAAGCAGCCTCATGCTGTGGGGCTGTTTTTCAGCAGCAGGGACTGAGGGACTCATCAGAGTAGAAGAAAAGCTCAATGCACCAAAATATTGAGATAGCCTTAATGAAAACCCAGTCCAGAGCATTCAGAACCTCTGACGGGCAGAAGGTTCACCTTCTAACAGGACAATGAACCTAAGCACACAGCAAGACTGGCTTATAGACAACTCTGTGAATGTCCTTGAGTGGCCCAGCCACAGCCTGAGCTCGAAACCAATCAAATATTTCTGGAGACACCTGAAAATATGCGTCTGCCCCCATCCAACCTGACAGAGCTTGAGAGGTGAGGAGAAAAATGGCAGATAATTGCCAAATTCTGATGTGCAAAGCTTGTCGTATCATACCCAAAAAGACTTGAGGTTGTAAAGGTGCTTCAGCTAAGTACTGTGTTAAGGGTATGAATACTTATTTCAGTTTTTTTTTTTTTTTTTTTTTTTAATACATTTACGAAGTTGTGACAATTGTTTTTGCTTTGTCATTATGGTGTATGGAGTGTAGATTGATGTGGGGAAAAAAGTAATTCAAAGCAGTTTAACATAAGACTGCAACATAACAAAACGTGAAAGAAATGGAAGGGGTATGAATACTTTTATAGGCACTGTATATACTATGTTCAAATGTTTGAGATTTTTTTAAGTCTCCTGATTACCAAGGCTAAGTTTATTGGCATTAATCAAAAGTACTGTAAAAGCAGTAATATTGTGCAATACTATTGCAAATTTTTTTTAATATGATATTTTATATCATGTAATTTATTCCTGTGATAATAAAGCTGAATTTTCAGCAGCCATTACTCCAGGTTTCAGTGTCACATGATCTTTCAGAAACCATTCTAATATGCTGATTTGCTGCTCAAGGAACATTTCTTACTATTATGTTGAAAACAGTTGTGCTGCTTAATATTTTTGTGGAAACTGTGATACTGTACTTTTTTCCCAATTTTTTGATGAATAGAAAGTTCAAAAGAACAGCAATTATTTGAAATATACATATTGCGTCATATTATGTATATCTTTAATGTCACTTTTAATAAATTTAATTCATTATTGCTGAATAAATGTATTCATTTATTCAATAAACACACCAATAAAATGACTAACCCCCAATCTTTGAGTGGTCATGTAAAAAGTGAAAAATAATATTCCTCTTACAATTATATGATTAATACCATATATTTCTGAGCGAAGAAGTTTGCCCCCTAGTGAAGTTCTATAATAATTGCAAAAAAGCCCGTTTTAATTATTTTTATTAAAAATTTACTTTATTATGTTAAGAAAATTGTAAAAACAAACATCCTGTAAAGTGTTTAATTTCAGTAAACATGCTGTAGTTGCAGTTTGCAGCAGTTTACTGGAAATACAGACCATCCCATCCCACCCTGTGCTCCACACAGAACTCTTTGTCCCCTTTGAGGAAAATTAGAGATCCTGCAGCCACCTGTGTGAGTGCACAGGCTGAGCATTGTGCCACCCCACACCTCAGTCGCCACACTTATAATTATACATACATCAGCTGCAGTTACATGACATCTCCCTTCCTCTGCAGAGAAAAGTCCCATTACAACATTTCCAAATTACTGTATATACTTACTGTATTATCTTTGGTGTTCTTACACAGATGTGAATGACTGTGCTAACCAGCCTTGTAAGAATGGAGGCCTGTGTCGTGATCTGGATGGGGACTACACCTGCCACTGCCCTTCTCCATACGTTGGGAAGCAATGCCAGCTACGTGAGTTTTTATATACAGCTAATGATTTCCTGGTGGCTGTGTTTAATTTCAGTTTTGAATGACATAACATACATTTTAGGATACCTTATTGTTGACCCTGAGTTCTGAGTGTTTTATTACAAATCCAGAGTATCTGAGGTACAGCTGCTTAATGACTATAGCAGTAAGCCAGAAAAGACAATATAATGTAGACTTAATGCCCTATTAAATGTTGCTCACACTATATTATGGTGCAGGTTGTACATCTCTGTTGGGGATGGAGGAAGGTGGAATTGTAGAGTCCCAGATCTCGGCTTCCTCTGTACACTCTGGCATTCTAGGGCTGCAGCACTGGGGACCAGAGCTTGCACGCCTCAACAATCAGGGCCTTGTTAATGCCTGGAGCTCCGCACCCCAAGACAAGAACCCCTGGATTGAGGTTTGCCAATCACCCCATTTACTGAAACCACTTTTTTATTATTATTTTTATTTCTTGCACAAAATGGACCTCTTTACTATAAGAAAATTGTGACAATTGGAACTTTGATAATGGCAAAAACGCACAGATCTGAAAGAGAAACTAATAGAATTGATGATGAACGTTTTATTAAAAATTTTACTTTTACTTTAAATTTTAAAACCAGGTTGATATTTGATAAAGGATAATACAAAAACAAACAAAATATATAATTCTCTATAGAGGCTGCAGTGTTGCATCTATATTCACTAAATTCATATCCATTCTAGTGCCACATACTTTAAACGTAAGTAAAAACAATTTCTCATAACATACAAGAAACTGTTGACTGCAAACATTTAAAAATGTTTAAAACATCCATGTTGGTGGTGTGGATGTTTTTTTTAAAGGCCATTTCTGGTGCACAATACCAGAATGTTCATGCACAACATAAAAGATGTTCACACTTCCTGTCCACGATTTTCTCGTTTTAGGTTAACATGCAGAAGAAGATGCGCCTCACTGGAATCATAACACAAGGAGCCAGCCGCATGGGGACAGCTGAGTTTGTTAAGGCTTTCAAGGTTGCATCCAGCTTTGATGGAAAATCATACACCGTGTACAGAGCAGATGGCCAGAGAAGAGACAAAGTAAGAAACATTATAAATCTTGTCTTCCTTTTGTATTAAAGGGATAGTTTACCCAAAACTGAAAATTCTTTCACCCTCATGACGTTCCAAACCCGCAAGTCCTTCGGAACACAAATTAAGATATTTTTGATGAAATCTGAGAGCTTTCTGACCCTGCATGGACAGCAACACAACTGACATGTTCAAGGCCCAGAAAGGTAGTAAGGATATTGTTAAAATAGTCCATGTGACACCAGTGGTTCAACCTTAATGTTATGACGGTACAAGAATACTTTTTGGTGCTACTCTCATGAACATGCATCAAAGACTGACACGGAAGAGAAGAAATTGTTGAATAAAGTCATTATTTTTTTCTTTGCACACAAAAAGTATTCTCGTAGCTTCATAAAATTAAAGTTGAACCACTGATGTCACATGGACTATTTTAATGATATCCTTACTACCTTTCTGGGCCTTGAACATGTCAGTTGTGTAGCTGTCTATGCAGGGTCAGAAAGCTCTCAGATTTCATCAAAAAAAAAATATTGGTAACACTTTATTTTAAGGTGTCATAATACAGAGTAAATACCTAATTAAGTACTTAGTAGTAGCCGTTGTACTTACATGAAACAAAATGTACTTACCATGTAACTAAGTTATGGAACAGCCTGTACTTACAGTTTGTAATTATGTAGATGTAATAGGCAGCTACTGTTACACATATGTAACAGACCGAGTCTGTTACTAGTACACTTAAGTACAATCTTGATACACTTTATTTTAAGTAGCTTATGTCTGTGTACTTACATTTATAATTGCGTTGTATGAAGTGCGCAACACATATGTAACAATCTTTTGGTTACATAAGTAGCTGTGTAACAGACTCGGCCTGTTACATATGTGTAACAGTAGCTGCAATTACAAACTGTAATTACAGGCTGTTCCATAACTTAGTTACATGGTAAGTACATTTTATTTCATGCAAGTACAATGGCTACTACTAAGTACTTAACTAGGTAGTTACTCTGTATTATGGTCACCTTAAAATAAAGTGTTACCAAATCTTAATTTGTGCTCCAGAGACGAACAAAGGTCTTTTGGGTTTGGAACTAAATGAGAGTGAATAATTAATGACAGAATTTTCATTTTTGGATGAACTATCCCTTTAAAGTCTTCCTGATGTGCTAAAAGCTATTGTTTATCCTTATGACTCTTTATTTTTTTCAGGTGTTTGTGGGAAATACAGATAACGATGAAACTAAGACAAACATGTTTGAGCCTCCCATTGTGGCCCAGTATATTCGCATCATTCCTGTGGTGTGTCGTAAAGCGTGTACTCTCCGGATGGAACTTGTGGGCTGTGAACTTAATGGTAATTTCAGTTGAATTAACTGTAAATCATTATATTTATATTTATCTTTTTGTTTTTTTGTTTTTACTCATTCTTAGCTATTTAGCACTCTCATTTTCCCTAACATGACAGTGCACTCCAGCACAATTGGTTGCACCGATCCGCTGGGCATGAAATCCCGTCTCATCTCTGATGTGCAGCTTACAGCATCTAGCAGCTTCCGCACCTGGGGTATAGATGCCTTTACATGGTATCCCTTCTACGCTCGCCTGGACAAACAAGGCAAGACTAACGCTTGGGCAGCAGCAAACAACAACCGCTCAGAGTGGCTCCAGGTGAGGCGTGTGATGCTATAAAACTATAATAAAATGACATGCATAGATCTATCTAAAGACAATAACACTCGAACTTAGTCATTTTCACTAAGCTATTTTTTAGCTTTGCTATCAATTATTTTGTTAATTGTGGACTGCATGTTTGTCTCTTATGTTTTAATGTGTTTTCTCTCATGTCACAGCTGGATTTGGAGAAACCTAAAAGAATCACAGGCATCATTACTCAGGGAGCAAAAGACTTTGGAGTTGTGCAGTTTGTTTCAGCCTTTAAGATTGCATATAGTGATGACGGACAATCTTGGAGCATCGTGAAGGATCAAATAACGAGAACAGATAAGGTTACAGCAATGACAACATCTTTATTTTAAGTACTGTTCAAAAGCTTGGGGTCAGTAAGGAAGAGATTGTAAGAATGATTGTTTTAATGTTTTTAAGTATCTAATGCTTGACAAGGCTGATCAAAAATAGAAACAGTAAAATTATTGATGTATTTGATTGCAATTGAAAATAACTTTTATATTTCAGTATATTTTAAAGTATAATTTATTCCTGGGATCGCAAAGCTGAATTCTCAGCAGCATTCAGTATCATGTAATCCTTCAGAAATCATTCCAATATGCTGATTTGGTGCTGGTAATTATCAGTTTGAAAACAGTTTTCAAAACTTGTGCTGCTTAATAGTTTTGTTTAAACTGTGATACTTTTTTTTTTTTAAGGATTATTTGCTGAAAAGAAGGTTCAAAAGGACAGTATTTATTTGAAATATATATTTTTGTAACAATGGGCAAGGATCAACTTAAAGTATACTTGCTGAATAAAATTATTCATTTTGTTTTGGGTGTTGGGTGCAACATCACATGGTTTTGTTTACTGGGTACAGTAAATCTCTCTTTATGAACTGCAAGCTCTACACATTAGGATCTGGATACTCAAGAGGAAATTAAAAAATGATCAAGCTACTAACTCAGCTTTAGTTATGTATATATAACAAAGGCCTCAAAGCACATAGGTCTTACATTCAGTTATAGTCATTTCATCTGACTAATTGAAATGTTTTTTCCTGCAGATTTTCCAAGGCAACATAGACAACAACACACACAAGAAGAATTTGTTTGAGCCTCCGTTCTTTGCTCGATTTGTGCGTTTTCTGCCCTGGGAGTGGCATGAACGGATAACTGTACGCATGGAGCTGCTGGGCTGTGATGATTAGCGGATGTGCTGAAGGCTGCACACTGCCCCTCTCTGCTCTGGTTTCACCTGAAGTGTTTCTGCTGGTTGTAGGTGATGCTTCGTTTCGGTATACATTAGCTTCATCTGTATTGCTTTGTATTTTATTGTATCAATGTCACTATTTTTATGTTGTTGAGCTCACCCAAAAAGATACTTTGAAGAATGATGGTAACCAAACAGTTGAGATTAGCCATTGACTTTCATAGTATTTGTTTCCGTACTATGGAAGTCAATGGCTACCATCAACAGTTGGGTTAGCAACATTCTTCTAAATATCTTCTTTTGCGTTCAACAGCTGAAAGAAACTAATACAGATTTGGAACAACTTAAGAATTTCATTCCTGGGTGTCAGAGTGTCAGAGAATATTACAAAATCAGAAGAACCGTTAACATGTATGGAAAAATTAGATTGAATCTAATTTTTACTAAAAATGAAAGTCTCATAACCGCCGACCATTCTTGTATTTAAAAATGCATGGTCTAATTGACAATGAAATACACAAACTCTTTTACTGCTATTCCTCATCTTTGGTGACCAGGATGAGTAAAACCTATCCTTGATTCAACCTTTCTGCCTTCTAGCACATGTACAGCACTGATCTGTAATGGAAAAGGTCACATTTTCTTTTCCTTTTTTGAGGGTAAGCACACAAAAGCTGTCTACAATACTTTTTTTTTTTTTTTTTAGAAATAATCTTGATATATGGGTCTGTCAGAAACTGTGCTGTAAATTAGAAATGAATTGAAAACACCATTATCCTCCAGGGAAATTTCTTAGTTGTCACTGTAAAGGTTTAAAATAGGCATGGTAGAGCTGCTCAAATCAGTTGACCTATTTGCACTGCAGTTGCTCTACACTTTATACTACAGTTTATATATTTTATAACTCGATTTTATTTGTGTCAACCAAATTCGAATAGAATTGTACAATTGTGCAAATATTGAGTATTTTTATCTTTTGTAAAACACATCGTCTTTAACAGTATTAATAAACATGTTAAATATTTGTGTTTTTCCTTAATTCAATATGTGCTTTTTCAGAAATATAAAATGTGCATGAGACTAGGTGATTAGTCTTGTAATCTCCTAAAAACCTGAAAGAACTGGCTTCAGTAAATGTCATGATGAAATGAGCTTCCAATTTCCTTCTTTAGGTCAAAAGCATTGGATATACTGCCACATAAGTATCATGTCCCTGGGCTAGTAATAGATTTGTGTTTTATCTTAAAATATAAAATAATATTATATCAGCAAATATTTTGAGAAACGGTAGTATTATAAAAAGATTTTAAATACATTTAATATTTAGTTGATGCACATGAAATAAATCATTTGTAAATTTGAGTGTGTAGTGCTGTTTTCCAAAGGTAAATGATTTATTCTGCCATTTGTAGACAACACAAATCTACCAGAGAGGATGTCATGCTTCAGATCAACCAGAAGATGGCAGAAGGCTTTAGGCTTCATACTCTACAACAAGGTTCTCTAGGCGACATGGGAGAAACAGGTTAGGGCATCACAAACAGCCTAAAAGGGGTCCATTCAGTCACAGGGAAGTCCATTCCTTCCACTCCACCCAATTAGGCAAACATTATCATCTGTTTAAAAATACATTTCTAGACTGGGTTTGGTGAGGTAAAAAACATTTTCTTTCTATTACATACCTGTATATTGTGAATAACCTCTCTGAGTACTCTGCCCTTCGTTCCTGCTCTGTATGACAGACTACCGGCCAACACACAAATCAGTCCTGTATTAAACATGATGTATGGAATGTTTTAATGGTACGTTGTTGCATTTACTGTAATACAGGTATTCAAAAACAAAGTTCATCTGAAGACATTCATGGATAAATTGAAATTCTCCTACTAGTAGACAGCAGATTATCACAATGACCGTATCATCTAATATTTTCCCGTTTTCACTGTTGACTTTGGTCACTCATCCATCTCAATTAAATAAATGATAGGTTTTCTATGCCACAGAGTATCAAACCGCTTGCAATTCATGAGAAAAAAAAAAGTTTTCAAGAAATGTTTGTGCATCTTCTGCAGTTCATGCTGCATTCGTCATTTAAAGCTGTATCAGATGAAAATAAAGCTATGCTGTATAAAAGTGCCTTTGGGATGAAAGAGGCACAGCCTCTTGAACTAAGTAAGCAGTCTCATCACAGAAACAGGCAAAATGTAAAATATTCACAAGGCACTTGTCATTAATAGTTCTATCTGAACTATTGATATAAAATAAAAGCTGTTAGCTGATCCAGGGTCATTCTTGTCCCCATGTAGTACTGTGCCCTGCACAGTCTTGGGCAACAGATCAGAACATCTAACAAACAAGTACATTTTCATTGTTGGGTTTACATTCATAATCTAACTGGATTTGGTCATCTCTGTCTGATGTTGTTTAAAGGAATAGTTCACTTAAAAATGAAAATTTGCTCGCTTTCAGGTCATCTAAGATGTAGATGTGTCTGTTTCTTTATAGGAACAGATTTGGTGAAATTTAGCATTTAATCACTTGCTCGCCAATGGATGCTCTGCCGTGCATGGGTGCCGTCAGAATGAGAGTTCAAACAGCTGATAAAAACCTTAAGATGATAATTGATCGACTGGAGTTGTGTGGAATACCTTTGGATTATTGTGAGGTTTTTGGACTCTCATTCTGATGGCACCCATTCACTGCAGAGGATCCATCAGTGAGCCAGGATGTAATGCTAAATTTGTCCAAATCTGTTCTAACGGAGAAATAAACTCATCTGCATCATGAGGTTGAGTAAATTTTAAGCAAATATTCTTTTTTTGAACTATTCCTTTAATTACATATGGCTTTTTTGAAGAAAAAGATGGACACACCCAGTCAAAGATGGATGTACTATGTTTTATGCTGTGAGAAATAAATAGATCTCATTTCACATTAGTTTCCAACTCAGACATAACAAATTAACGACATCCTTGTGCAAGTTGTTTTTTTAATCTGTCTTGTTAGGTATTAGAAATAAATACGATTTTGTTGTAAACGTCTTTTATGGCTATAGACTTTTTTTTAGGTTTGCATCTCCTCTCCACAAACTAGATGAAAATAATACTTCACATTTCATCCAATCATTTATGTTGTGCATGTACCTAAAATTTGGCTTACTAGCAGAGAAAGACAAAAACGTTTCACTGTCCTTCACGGAGGAAAAACTGGGCACATCCAGCTCTTCACTCAGTACCTTTTAACATAAAACACTAGCTGGTCCAAAAGGAAAACCTGCAAATATTTACAGACATCTTTAAGAATGCTGCTGGTCTTTGATCTTTTGGTCTCTGATCTTTTGTTGCAGGGATGAGATGAATCACTCCATCATGGCTGATGGCCAATAACTGACATCTAATGTATAGGGGGGCAGCAATATACTAGATGGGCACTTATCTTGAAAAAAACACTTTTTAATCACAAATGCTTCATAATTCAGTGTCTTGGAAAATAAATATAAAACTCGTACTGATTTAAAAATGAATCTCAAGCTCTTCAGATCTCCTTAGAGATGTTTTTCCAATGTTGTTGTATTAGATTTATGAGAGTGATGACCAGAAGATTCTTTTTGCAGTCCAGATTTGACCTCTATAAATACAAAAACAAAAGAAATCATGTCAGTACCTTTTACATAATGTATAGAATATATGTGTACAACATACAAAGACGATTAAATAATTAGTTATTTTAAATTAATTCTTATTTTAAATCGTATATGATTAAATATGATTAAACTATGACGTCTTATAGATTTATAATTTAAAGGGATAGTTCACCCAAAAATGAAAATTCTGTCATTAATTACTCACCCTCATGTTGTTCCAAACCCGCAAGACCTTCGTTCATCTTCAAAACACAAATTAAGACATTTTTGATGAAATCTGAGAGCTTTCTGACCCTGCACAGACAGCAAGGGTCCTACCATGATCAAGGCACAGAAACGTAGTAAGGACATCATTAAAATAGTCCATGTGAGAAGAATTGTTGAATAAAGTCATTATTTTTGTTTTCTTTTTTGCTGTTTATGCAGGGTCAGAAAGCTCTTGGATTTCATTAAAAAATCTTAATTTGTGTTCTGAAGATGAACTAAGGTCTTACGGGTTTGGAACGACAATGAGGGTGCGTAGGTTTTTTTGGGGATGGGGGGTGAACTATGCCTTTAAAATATTTTGGATCAGTACTTTTTTTTTAGAAATACATTTATTCATCAGTGACACATTAAATTGATCAAAATATACAGTAAAGACATTTGTATTATAAAAAAAGAATTATTAAAAAAATGTAAGCAACTTATTTACAGACAACTGAAATCATTTACAACATTGAAAATAAGAAGAAATGTTTCTTGATCACCAAATCAGCATATTAGAATGATTTCTGTAGGATCATGCAGTAATGGCTGCTGAAAATTCAGCTTTGCCATAACAGTAATAAATTACACTTTTTTTAAGTTTTTGATCAAATAAATGGTGAGCATAAGACACTTAAAAAAAAAAAAACATTAAAAAAACTAACCAACCCCAAACTTTTTAATGGTAAGGTGGTAATGGTTATGTTTTTGGTAATGCTTAAGTAGCTTACTGGCTATGCATTGCACTTGAGGCTTCTCCCACTGCCCGTCTGCCATGCAGCGGATCACAGGTAGGTGGCGCTGTGTGAAGTTTTCACTGCACTGGTATCTGATTATAGAATTCACCTGGTAACGATCCTTCTTGTTGCCAAACATCCTGGCATTCTCCACTTTAGGAGGTTGGTCACATGTCACTGAAAGAAGAGGAAGTCAAATTGAAACTGAATCACTAGTGATGCGATTTGTTTGTGTTTGGTGGTGAGCATACCTGGACCTGTTTTGCATGTGAAAGGTAAGTGATAGTTGCAGGGCACATCATTCCATTGACCATTTTCATGCCAGATCATTACAACACAGTCTTCACCAGAGTTAAAATAATTGTCAGGCTGGTTAGGCCTCCAGTTCTCATATTGCTAAGGAAAGGAAGAGAAAAATCAAGCATTATACTGTATCTCAATCAAACAGCTCTATTATTAGAAATACAGCTTCTCAGCAAGAGTCAGGCTTACCAGCGGAGTCCCATCTGACCAGCGGAAGTCATTTTCCACCATTTTATCGTTCAGTCCAATCCACTGATAGTCTTGCGTGTATGCTGTTTCAAGAGCGTGATTGTTTGTAATCAGAAAAACAACAAAGATACTTAGGAGCTTAAACATGCAGACACACACTCACAGTTGATGAAGGCCTGCTCCTCTGGAGTGATAATGCTCACCAGGTGAGCGTTTAAGTCTCGACAGCGCTGCTCAGCATCCTGCCAGGTCCTCCTCTCCGAGAAATGCAAGTAACAGTTGCCCTGAAACTTAGTCCAGCCCTCCTCACAGCTGTGCACATCTGAAGCAACATCACATGGCATATTTACCGCTGTTTCACCATATATCCACTTAGACCATTATCGCAAGATGTATAGTCCTTGACATAGGCTTAAAGGGTTAGTTCACCCAAAAATGAAAATTTTGTCTTCATTTATTCATCCTCATGATTCAAACCCATACACAAACGCAAAGATATTTTAATGAAACCTGAGAGATTTTTGTCCCTCCATTAAAAATCTATACGATTGACGTTTCAAAAAGTTCATAAAGACATCATAAAAGTAATCCATTTGAATCGAGCAGTGTAAATCAAGTCTCGTGAAGAGACAAGACCACTTTATGTGATGAACAGATTTAATTTGCCTTCTATTCCCATATAAACATTGATCAATGCACATTCATAAAGCTCATCAAATAAGGTCATAAGGAAGCTCAACCAATGATATCAAGCCTCACTGATTCTCAGGCAGTGGAATGGACTACAAGTTGAGGCACAGAAATATCTCAGGTTTCATTAAAAATATCTTAATTTGTGTTTAGATGATGAACGAAAATCTTATGGGCTTGGAACAACATTAAAGCGAGTAAATGACAGAATTGTCATCTTTAGGTGAGCTATCGCTTTAATAGTTGCTGTAGAGACCAATAAGAAATAAATGACAAATGTATGATGGAATGTGCTGAGGGATTCAGATAAAGTCACTTTATCTTTCAGTGTTTAAAACCAGTGTTTTAAGTAAGCGACAAATGCCTTTAACGTGGCATAATATCAGATAAAGTGATTTTCCACAAACGTGTAAAAGTATTCCAGAAGACCGACGATTAAATTCCATATATTACGCCAAGAGAAACATCCAGCAGAAAATGAACAAATGAGATATTTCTAGTCGCTGCTCAGATGGGAATATGAACTGGACACTTTCTGTTTACCTCGGACACTTTCTGTTTACCTCAGACCCTTCCTGTGTAAGTTACTAAACGGTTATAGTTTCTTCTTGCTATATTTTTACAGTACCTACAGATGCATCATTGCGTCTTGAATGACGCTGATGTTTAACTGCAACAGATTCCCATAAATGGACAGGCAAAACTCTCTCACACACAAAAAAACCCCTCACCAATCCTTACTCGAAACACAAATATGCCCTGTTTCCAGGGACTTTCATTCCACTACAGCAACATCTAGAGCTCTGTATCACCTTAAGGTTGTTTTTGAAAGACCGTTAGTAGAATTAGCTGAAGCAGCCTCATACCAATCTCACAGCGGTCTCCTTCGTAGCTGGGCAGACATAAGCATTTGAAAGTGTCCTCCACCTCCACACAGGTGGCTCCATTGGCGCAAGGGTTTGAATGGCAAACATCAACCTCTGCAAATAAACGTTTAGCGATTAAAGCTGACTACTATGAAGATGCCCTGAGGAAGGCCAAGCTTAGCAGAGAGCACCACTGAATCAGAACTCTTGGAGCTGCTTCTAAACGAATCTCTTGCATAATTATACCATCAATATTTTGATAAGCTGAAATTGTGGTCAATTGAAGGAGAGATCAGAGTCAGTTGCAGCTGCTGTAAGAGCGCTGACCTGGGATCAGTTATTAGCCTCTCATCAGGAGGTGAGCAGATCAGCACTCTTACAGTCCCAGAAACAGAAGCAGAATTTTAGAGTTCAGATTCATATGAACATGGACGAGAAGTATGAGCATGTACCAGGTGTTAGCAGGCGTGCTGATTAAACCAGACTGCAGCAAAGGCACAGCTGAACAAAAACAACACAGGTGAACAGTCACTGAAAAGACATCTGGACTCAAGAGCTGAGTAAGTTGAGAAGTATTTAACCACACACACATGCCACATAACCTGTAAAATGGACTGTGAGGACATTAATCAGGCAAGAGCAAACTGAACAGAAGTTATTCACAAATAAAATGCAAAACAGTGAGACACTTAGAGACAATCATTTGATTTATCTGAACCCAAATATAAGCCTAAAAAGCAACAACAGCTGTTAAAAGCAAACAGGATGGCTATTCATAATAAGAATGTTTATCAAAATGTCCAATATTCAAAATACAACATTTTAAAAAGTAACCATAATTTACGTGACCAATTCAATAGCTTAGTCAATTCAGTCTGACTCACCAAACTTGCACTCTTCTCCATGCAGTCCAGGTGGGCAGTGACAAATGCCCACCCCATCCTTCACCGAACACACCCCAGCTCCACAAGGGTTTGGTTCACATGGGTTAACAGAAGCTATTATGGTTTTTGAGAAAGAAAGAGAGCAACACATGAAAAAAAAAAAAAGGAGCAGGTTTTTTTTCTCAAGAGGTGAGAAGAAATAGATTTCTATATTTATGATCCACCAATGAGCCAGTCATTATTTTCAAACCATGGATGATAACAATAAATAGGCAATATAAAAATTGTACAGACGACACATTAAAAAAAATCATTAATACTGGCCAGTAATGTATAAGGAACTAATAAGTCACGTATCTCTGTTCTATATTTTAACAAATTTTACATAAAAGGAATCTCACCATTCACAACAAGCCCTTCCGTGACAGAAGGGCTCAGTAAAGAAGTAGGTTCTGTGGTAGAAGACAAAGCTGCTGAAGTAACAGTGTCAAGTTTACTTGTGATTCCCTCTGGTTCTGACAATGGAGTCAATGGAGGTTCTGCAGCATCGCTGTACAGGCCAGATGGCCCTTGAGCAGATAGTACATCTGAGGGAGCATCACTGGAGTTCACTGCTGGCGTAACTTCAGTGACTGGGATCCATTCATGTTCTTGTCCACTAGCAAAGGCACTTTGGTCTTCTCCACTCCCTGAGGACAACCTGAGGGTGCCACTGTACTCCACCTCTCCCCTTCCTAGCTCCATGCCTTGGAAGGGCTTGTTGGACATTTCCACCAGGCCATTACTGGTGAAGAAGATTATATCACCGCTAGCTGATTCCCCTGATCTTTCCCCTGATTCAATGGCATAGCCTCCAGATGTAAATCCACTTCCGTCACCAGACCCAAACAGCAAAAGTCCAGAAGCTTCCTGCTCACGAGGTTGTTCTGTGAGATCAATGAAGCCCGACCCCAGAAATGTCAGACCAGAAAACTCTAAACCACTCCCGGAGCCACTGTGGACACCGCTAACTTCAGAGATATCACCACTCATCCCAGAGATATCACCACTCATCCCAGAGACATCACCACTCATCCCAGAGACATCACCACTCATCCCAGAGACATCACCACTCATCCCAGAGACATCACCACTCATCCCAGAGACATCACCACTCATCCCAGAGATATCATCGCTCATCCCAGAGACATCAATGCTCATCCCAGACCCTGAGATATGTCCTGATCCGCTGAAATCCACATGGCTTCCACCCAGCTCTTGTACTGTTAAATGTGGAGCAGTGGACACCTTCACCCATGGGCTATCCACCATGATGTCACCACTGCCATCGATGAATGAAATGCCACTGGATCCTCCAGAGGGAAAAATTCCTGATGGGAAACCGCTGAATCCTGAGGACTCCTCAGCAGAACCTGATCCTGAGGAGATGCCAGAAAGGTCTCCACTCTCGTCGCTTTCTACTGAGCTGCTGGAAAAGTCTGAGGTAGATCCACTCTCTTCAGAGCTATACCCTGACCCACTTCCTGATCCTGATCCAGAGGTGTCCAGTCCGAAGAGACCTGAGCCCTGGCCAAAGGGAAAGGTGAAGATCTCTGTGCCTGCCTTCCCAGCCTCTTCGGGTCTTCCTGAAGCTGATCCAACTCCTGAAAAAACGGAGTCACTTCCTGAAAAGGTCACTAGGATATCTAAGCCACTGCCAGTTCCTGAAGAACCTCCAGACCCGCTTGGCAGATCCCCACTCCAACTGCCCCCAGAGGAGTCTCCACTTGACCCAAATGACCCACTCGGCTGATCCCCACTTCCACTGCCCGACAGACTGTCAGTGCCACTGGCCCCAGAAGAGTCTCCGCTTGACACAAATGATCCACTCAGTTGGTCCCCGCTTCCACTGCCCGACAGACTGTCAGTGCCACTGGCCCCAGAAGAGTCTCCACTTGACCCAAATGACCCACTCGGCTGATCCCCACTTCCACTGCCCGACAGACTGTCAGTGCCACTGGCCCCAGAAGAGTCTCCGCTTGACACAAATGATCCACTCAGTTGGTCCCGCCCACTGCCCGACAGACTGTCAGTGCCACTGGCCCCAGAAGAGTCCCCACTTGAAACAGGTGACCCACTCGGCTGATCCCCGCTTCCACTGCTTAACAGATCATCGGTGCCGCTAGCCCCAGAAGAGTCTCCACTTGAAGCAGGTGACCCACTTGGCTGATCCCCGCTCCCACTGCTCAACTGATCATCAGTGCCACTGGCCCCAGATGCGCCAGATCCAGAGGGTTCCGCAGCGATAGCAATAGGAGTAGCTCCTTCTGAGGAAACACAGATACACACAGAATCTAAGGTACTGCATCAAAATTAACACTCATCATGCATTAAAATACATTAAAAAATACATGGGATAGTTCCATTAAAGGGATAGTTCACTCAAAAATGAAAATTCTGACATCATTTACTCACCCTCACGTTGTTATAAACCTGTATGATTTTATTTCCTTCTGTGCAAAATAAAACATTATATTTTGATAAATGTATTGGTTTTGGTCCATAAAATGGAAGTCAATTATGGTTACCAACATTCTTTAAAATATCTTCTTTTGTGTTTCTCAGAAGAAAGAAAGTCATACAGGTGTGGAATCAGATGAGGGTACCAGACGAGAGTAAATGATAACAGAATTTTCATTAATGGGTGATCTATCCTTTTGCATACACATTTAATGTGAAGGGGGGTGGGTGGAATCAAAAAACAAAGATGAAAAAACACGCCGAAAATTAGAAAAAACATTCAGAAAATGTGAATAATCAGGAAATGAGAGGACCTTTGCAGACCCTCATCAAAGGTCAATAAGAGTTTATTGATCAGACAATTTGACTCTTATTTCACTTCTTATGGTAAGCCAATGCTAATTCAAGTTGTAAAATGTCACCAACTGTGATTCCTCAAAACCTAATAATATTTATGAATTACTGTAATATATATTAAATATAACAAAATATATTTGAGCATTTTTAAGATAATTATTCAGATGTATGATTTATGCATTTTTTTATTATCTTTATTGTCACTGACTTACATATGTATCCTGAGCTACAGTATATTACCAGGTTTGAGAAGAGCAGGGAGGAATGTCACGCTCACTATCTTTTCCTCTGTCACCGTCATATTTGTTTCACTTTCATTCAGAGACAGATCCAGATCCACTTTATGTATAAAAGAAATGACAAATATGTAAAGAATAATGTATGTTTTATAAACACTCAACAGACTTAATGCTTTACATTTAAAAGAATCTACAATTTATGACCTGTATATAACTACACTGTAGATGTACTTACCCTTGATGCAGTATGCATCAAATTTGGAGTGCATGTCAGGAGAGCCAGTTTGGTTAGGAAACTTGTAAACTGTGTGAACTCCAGCCTTCCCTCCACCACACTGCTGCCGAGGGTTATTGATGGAGTAACGTACACTGCGGTCAAGAAGCCAGCCAGCACGGCACTTATCAAAGCCCTGCTTCCAAGCGGCATACAGGTCTCCTGTGGAGGCCAGGGAGGCATTCCTTCCCTGGCAGTAAGCCACTGCCTCACCATAAGTGAATCCCTCGAATGAACTAGCTTGGAAAACTTCCCCTGAAAATGTGAACACAGCACAGAGTGATTCGTAATTATTTTTTTCCAATGAGAGAATCCAGCTTTTTAAATTTGTTTTGTTTTGTTTCACTCTCAGAAATTTAAAATGGAAGTCATTTATATTTATTTGCCTACCCTTTGTCCACACAACAGTTTTATATATTTATGTAGAGCCTCTTACCCCGTAATTTGTCCACATAGCAGTACACATCATAGCGTTCATCAGCAGAACGCAGTCCATAAGACCTCACACCAGGAACATGCTCCAAATCACCAGAGCATTTCTCACGTGGAGACACAATGGGATACCTGCATAACCACCATTTACATTTATTTGTAAACATACCGTATATACTTGCAGTATGAGGCAGAAAATTCCACTAGAAGCACTTGTCATCAACCCTGCCACAAATATTTTGCTTTACACTTATAAGTTTATATATGGTAAATATATAATGAAAACATTATAATTTATAAAATAGAAATAAAAATAGACAGAAAATTGAACAGTTCACCACAATGTTACAACTGTGCAATGAATCGTACCTGACAGTCTGATCTAACAGCCAGCCAGCGTCACATTGATGGTAACCAGACTCAAAGGCTGCCTGCAGTTGCTGGGCACTGGCAATGACTGCACCGATGCTCTGACATGCCAGTTGAGCCTCGACAAAGTCAAAAGCATAACGACCGGAGCTTGCACGATAATGGAAGACCACCCCTGCAGAGGGAATTAATAACAATGGGTGTCAACAGATTTATCTAAGTTACATAGGTTTGTAAAACTGAAACACTTAATTGTCTATTTGTAATTAAAAAAATGTAATCTAGTGTAAGATTCTTACATGCTATATTAATTGTCTTCAGAAAAAAAAAAATCTAGTTTGTTACTTGGATATTTCAATATGTTTTAGAGTAAGCTGTTACTCCAGTTATACTAATTTGCATTCAGTCTAATTCAGCATCTAGATATTTGTTTACTGTGGTTGCAATATAAATACGTTGACACTGATGACATTATATAACAGTAAAATCATGCATTTTCATGATTTATCTTGGAACAAGGAAGGATTTATCTTGGAAGAGGAACAGTGTAACCCTCATAAACTTCATTGGTCTTTGAATGTGTTGTTGTCATGATAAATTTGATTATGCAAATACTGTAAGGTGAAGTGAAGCCATCATGAATGAAATACATAAGGTGGTACACGGGAATAAATAAGAATTAATACATATAGAATTAATATTAACCGTAAATTATGGTGTTTTGCAGTCAATACATACGTATGTCAAATAATGCTTCACATTCATTTTTACTCTTCTCATATTGATACATACCTGTGGCAGACATGATAGTTTCGGTTTCATTCAAATCAGAGGAAAGATCAGACCTA
This sequence comes from Onychostoma macrolepis, assembly GCF_012432095.1. Taxonomy (NCBI): domain Eukaryota; kingdom Metazoa; phylum Chordata; class Actinopteri; order Cypriniformes; family Cyprinidae; genus Onychostoma; species Onychostoma macrolepis. The sequence goes on from NC_081161.1 coordinate 19,323,435, forward strand.
TCAGTGACCCCTTCCACAGTGTCCACAGAGCTGGGGGGTGGTGAAAGGGGCAGCTGGGAATTATTTAGTGCAGTATATGGGAACTCGACACTTGTGGTCACTGATGGCTTGTATGTTACAACGTTTCCCTGAGATTCACTTCCTGTGGAGGTGGGCTTTAAAAAGACCTGGGGGCTTTCTGTGAATGTGTCCACGCTCAGGACACCACTTTCAGCTTCTGTGGTCGTCTCTATGTCGAATGGAAATAGGCCTGAACCTTCCTCTCCCGTTTCTAAATGAAAATATATGAACAGTATACACCTGTTGGTACCTAATCAATTAGCACCAGCTATTAAACACACATTATTGTGGATCAACAAGGATAAAACAATCAAATAACATATATGTATGTGGATAAACAATCATAAATGATAAAGAAGGAATAGCTAAATAATAGAGAATTTTGTACCAGAGTAGCAAAATGCATCATAGCGGGAGTCTAAGAGAGGGTAGCCTGTCTGATTGGGAAACCGATAGACGGTGCGCACTCCCAGCAGGCCACCTCCACACTGCGGTCGGGCGATGTTGATGGGGTAGCGAACGCTCCGGTCTGCCAGCCAGCCTGCATTACAAATATCCATACCACCCTTCCATGCCAGGTACAGCTGTCCTGTGGTGGCCAACTTGGCACCCAGCTTTGCACAGTCAGGTTCTGCCTCCTCAAAAGTGAATTTGTTAGGGGAAGTAGTGTGGAACACTTTTCCTGTGAGATGAAATGGAACGTTTTTTAGCATTTCGATGTTCTTCAAAGAAGGCATTTAGTTCTCTGCCATCTCAAACAAGTACCTGTCATTTTCTCAGCAAAGCAGTACACGTCATACGTCTCATTCACGTCTCTTACTCCATATGTCCTCACTCCTGGAAATTCATACTTGTCTCCATAACAAGCCTCACGAGGATCATGAATAGGGTACCTTTATTCCACAACAAATAACAATACTTCCATCACATTTTCGAACAAAACTATAGAACATTAACTAAATCTAAAATTTTTTGTAATGTTTTCGGAAAAAAAGCTACAGTAAACCCGTTAACCTCTTAACACGCATAGATTGTGTACCACATTCACATAATTTTTTATACATTTAAAAAATACAGTATATTCAGTATATATATTTTTTTTGTTTTGTTTTTATGTTTGAGATTATATATCTTCATATTCATAACAGTGAGTAATTCAGAATCTTAAACAGTAAACTTTCAAGTGTCAGATTTGTGAACATACAGTGAGGAAAATAAGTATTTGAACACCCTGCTATTTTGCAAGTTCTCCCACTTAGAAATCATGAAGGGGTCTGAAATTGTCATCGTAGGTGCATGTCCACTGTGAGAAACATAATCTAAAAAAAAAAATCCAGAAATCACAATGTATGATTTTTTAACTATTTATTTGTATGATACAGCTGCAAATAAGTATTTGAACACCTGTCTATCAGCTAGAATTCTGACCCTCAAAGACCTGTTAGTCTGCCTTTAAAATGTCCACCTCCACTCCATTTATTATCCTAAATTAGATGCACCTGTTTGAGGCCGTTAGCTGCATAAAGACACCTGTCCACCCCATACAATCAGTAAGAATCCAACTACTAACATGGCCAAGACCAAAGAGCTGTCCAAAGACACTAGAGACAAAATTGTACACCTCCACAAGGCTGGAAAGGGCTACGGGAAATTGCCAAGCAGCTTGGTGAAAAAGGTCCACTGTTGGAGCAATCATTAGAAAATGGAAGAAGCTAAACATGACTGTCAATCTCCCTCGGACTGGGGCTCCATGCAAGATCTCACCTCGTGGGGTCTCAATGATCCTAAGAAAGGTGAGAAATCAGCCCAGAACTACACGGAGGAGCTGGTCAATGACCTGAAAAGAGCTGGGACCACTGTTTCCAAGGTTACTGTTGGTAATACACTAAGACGTCATGGTTTGAAATCATGCATGGCACGGAAGGTTCCCCTGCTTAAACCAGCACATGTCCAGGCCCGACTTAAGTTTGCCAATGACCATTTGGATGATCCAGAGGAGTCATGGGAGAAAGTCATGTGGTCAGATGAGACCAAAATAGAACTTTTGGTCATAATTCCACTAAACGTGTTTGGAGGAAGAAGAATGATGAGTACCATCCAAGAACACCATCCCTACTGTGAAGCATGGGGTGGTAGCATCATCTTTGGGGTGTTTTTCTGCACATGGGACAGGCGACTGCACTGTATTAAGGAGAGGATGACCGGGGCCATGTATTGCGAGATTTTGGGGAACAACCTCCTTCCCTCAGTTAGAGCATTGAAGATGGGTCGAGGCTGGGTCTTCCAACATGACAATGACCCGAAGCACACAGCCAGGATAACCAAGGAGTGGCTCTGTAAGAAGCATATCAAGGTTCTGGCGTGGCCTAGCCAGTCTCAGACCTAAACCCAATAGAGAATCTTTGGAGGAGCTCAAACTCCGTGTTTCTCAGCGACAGGCCAGAAACCTGACTGATCTAGAGAAGATCTGTGTGGAGGAGTGGGCCAAAATCCCTCCTGCAGTGTGTGCAAACCTGGTGAAAAACTACAGGAAACGTTTGACCTCTGTAATTGCAAACAAAGGCTACTGTACCAAATATTAACATTGATTTTCTCAGGTGTTCAAATACTTATTTGCAGCTGTATCATACAAATAAATAGTTAAAAATCATACATTGTGATTTCTGGATTTTTTTTTAGATTATGTCTCTCACAGTGGACATGCACCTACGATGACAATTTCAGACCCCTCTATGATTTCTAAGTGGGAGAACTTGCAAAATAGCAGGGTGTTCAAATACTTATTTTCCTCACTGTATGTTGATTATGTATTTAGTCATGCAGCAACCTTTTTATTTTGGGTATGTCATTTATGTCCCCATACCAAAATTGAGGGGGGAGGGGGGTGCTATACAGATTTAGTTCTAAAAATTGTTACCAATATTAAAGAATAGCCGAGTCCACACCACGGCTCTAACGATAAAGACACAGAGAAAATATATTGTTGGAATAACTTTCAGTATGTTTTTTTTCAAGCTGATGAACGATAAAACATTGACAGCCAATCAGAATCAATTCTGCTATAACGAGCTCGAGAATTGAAAGCGGCAGACAAATTGCGCTCAAGTAAACAGACGATATCGTCTGCTGGTGTGGATGCTAATATAGTTTTCTTATAGTCTTTATAGTTATCATTCTTGGTGTGAACAGACCTTTAGGGTGTGTTGTGTTATATTTGATGTTATCTAGTTAATGTTTATTTTAGTTATGTGTTTGTCCTGTGCATCATTTACAAACAAGCATTGGCCATGTTTTACGGACAGGCCACTTACAATGAACTCTTATTCATCATGTGGCTTTTTATTGAACTACCTCTGTTATTATCTGAAGGCCTACATTTTAAGGTTTTCAAGTAGACTGATATATTCACATTACATTATTTAGTGATATGCAGAAGTTGTAAAATATACATCCACCAATATGCCATCCAGTAACACCTGAAACATTTTCAGTGTATGTTTTTATGGTGAGTTTCTGGACACCACGGCTGCCATTTTTACCGTAAATTTTACAGCATTTTTTTTAAATTGAAGGTAACTGACCTGACGGTTTGATCTGCAAGCCAGCCAGCATCACACTGGTGTAAACCCTCATCATAAGCTGCTTGGAGTTGCTCTGGAGTAGCAATCACTGCACTGTTTTGAATACAGGCTGCCTTGGCCTTCTCAAAGGTAAGGGTATATCGTGTGGTGATGGCACGATAGTGGAAAACAATACCTAAGCAAAATAAAAGTACATCTATGTCACATTTCTGTGAGAAAAAAGCATACAGTCATAAAGTAATTTAAGGATCTTAATTCACACAAACAGTACCTTGAACTTGAACGTCAACAATATCATAATCGTCCTCTATCCCATTCATGACCTCGCAGCGGTACACTCCAGAGTCATTGGAATGGAGCTCAGTGATCTTAATGGAGGCGTCTGTGGGTGTCATGGGGTATCCAACCATGGTGATCCGATCAAGATACCCTTTGTCGATGCTTACTACTCCTTCAGATGCCACTAAGATGTTTGTGGTCTTTTCTTTGGTGACCAGACTCCATTTGATCCGGTGAGACAAAGGGCCAATGGTGGGGGCACCAGGGTCATTGACTGTGTTGTCCTGGAAGTAGCAGGGCAGAACTAATGTGTCACCCATCAGAGGCCGGAGAGGAAGCTCATTGGGTATGCTGACGCTCAGTGTGCTTTCAGGCTCTGTGATAACATATACAGGTTAATGAGTTTTTCAAGATTACTAGCAATTTCAATATGTAATTTACACAATGAATACGCACCAGTGTAAACATGATTGAAAGATGCTGTGGCCGAGAAGACCCAGAAACACATACTCAGCAAAAGCAAGGACAGCATCGTTCACCTACAGGTTTAAAAGAATGTTATGACCATCATATCTGCAAATATATTCAGCAAAAACTGTGATATTCTCAGTTTTTAATATCCATGAGAAGGCAACTTATATACTGTGCTTTGCTCAAAAGATTTTATTCCGACAGCATATCAGATGGACCAAATGTGGTTTTCCATGTTCATAACAATGGTTTGGTAAAATAAGAGGTTTTTGAGAGAGAAAACCAACATGTCATTTTCAGTTCCCAAAATTACCACAGCAACAGTACAGCTCTCATGCCAATACAAGCTGGATGTATCTGTACCGGGGCGGTTTGGGAATTAATTTACCGTTAATTACTGAATGTCTGCCATGCATGGATAGAGAGAGATATTCTGTTCTTCTAGTTCACAGAGTTTTGGGTAAAATAATTTAAAAGGTTTGCCCTTAGTTAACAAACATACAACATTTATAAATATTTGCCAGTGTTGGCTCGCTTTTAGGGGTGACGCTATATTTTTTTGACTTGCTGCAAAGCATTCAACAGTGCTTCCTATACATAGACTTATCTACACATACTGCTAGAGCAGAGAGCCACTTATTCATAGCTAGTTGAACTAGAGCTTTTTATACACTATTCCATATCGAGTCTGTCCTCACCCACCTCTCCTTCTTGTCTAATCCAAATCTAATCTTGTAAAGCAAACAACATAAAAAAAACCCTGAGAAAGTGAGCATACATGCATGACCAACAGGCCATTTTTAATGTACGAGGTCCCTCAAATTAGCAAAACAAATTATGTTAAATCTATTTAGAAGTATTATGTCATTTTATAAAAAGCACAGAAAAACAATTAAGCTATTTGAAAAATGTGTGCAGTGTTTTTGTTAAAGTGCTCTGGACTGTGTTTAGAGAATGCACAAAGGAAAAAGACAGATAAGATAAAGTCAGTTGCCAAAGTTGGTTTCATGGGAAAAGGGCTTAATGGCTTATGTGTTGGTCTTATTTTTTTGTTTTTTCCTTTTAAGTCCTTCTTAAAGTGCAGTGTTTGTCCCAGTTAAAGCTTAAATGGAAATCATTCAAGATTTGTACGGTCATAGAAAGATAAAAGACTTATGAAAATATTAATCATTGCTCAAACGTGAAACATTAAAAGCTGTGTGTGTTCCTGTCAAACTCAGCTAACAACACATAAAACAAGGATTAATAAACAACATTATTCCTATAATGAGTGTACTGTAAGTCACATATAGTGTGAGTTGAATGGCAGAATCATTTAATGTTGCAACAGTTAATCTCAGTATAATCCCCACAGACAGAAATATGCTAAAATTAATTTTAGGCAATTCTTAGACAACATGTGCCACCATGCGGATGTCAAAGGGTCAACAACAAAACTGTAGTTTAGGGTTTTGCCATTATAAGTCCAACATAATAACCTAGTTTGTAAAGCAAATATAATATATATTAACCCACTTGGAAAAATGCTCTTATGGGTCAATTAATCCTGCTTAAGTATACAGTATGTGACATGAACAAACCAAGATGTCACTACAGTGAGCATTATTTCTATATGCCTGATCACGAACAGTTTGTGAACATGGCACAAACAATACAATGGGATGAAACAAGTACATTTCGATGCATTTCATTGACGATAATATCATATAACCATTTTACATAGCCAGCAACATTACAGTAGTAGGAAGAGTCAATGAAATGAAACACAGCATCTTTCAGCCAACGTTGAAAAGGGCTCAAGACAGAAAGTTTCATCTGCAATATCACCTTCAGCAGATACTTTAAGGCATCACAGCAACCGAAAGAAAAAGGTTTAAGTAGGCATCCCTGTATAGGCACAAGAACTCTCTCAGAAAAAAAAAGGTACAAAGCTATCACTGCAAAACCGTACCGTACAAAAGCTAAAAGGTGCCTTAAAATATTTGCCTTATTTACCACCAAATGATATTAGTACCTTTCTAAAGGGTACCTAGTGACAGTGTTTCTGAAAGTTAAGTGTATTGACAAGTTATTTGTCACTTTAGGTCAGGAAGGTTGCATATAACAACATCAGCATCTTAACAAGACATTAAAATATAAATTGTGTTTCTCTGTAATAACTATATGATATGGCAGAGCAACAAAATTAACTTCAATTCAACTCAACTCAACTCAACTCAGTTAAGCCTATCTGACACAAGTCCTATTACAAAACCACCTTCAGTCATGATTGAAAACATAATGGTAATTTTTCACATTTATTACGGTTATTCCGATTTATATTAACATCCTGCAAAAACAATTACACAAACATTGCTATGCTCCAAATGCTCAAATTTCCAAATGATGAAATCTGATTCACTTTACTGTCACTCTGTCAGACATTTTAGTGTTTAATATCAAAACAGCGTGAAAATTCACAACTTTCAGTTTGTAGTCTCACATTACTTTAACAATTAAATCTACCCCGAACCTTTGCATTCTTGTAATTAAGCCAGAGATGCTGTAACAGTGCTCACCTGTACAACCAGCGAAACCACAACGTAAAGCCAAACTGTACATTACCGGTATGATGCAGTGTCCCTCTGAAACTCTTATATTCCTTGATTGCAGATGCTTTCCAGCTCTCTGATGGCACGCGCGTCTCTCAATCCAAACCCGTAATAAAAGTGTCGCGTGTGCAGCGAAGTTCAGAGGCGCTTCTGGCAGAAGATTGAGAAGCAGAAAGAAACTCCGCTCACAGGGGAAATACTTTAACTGAACAGGAGCTGAAGTGGGGGCTAGGGGATGAGAGGTGGAGTGAAGGCGCACATAAAATTTCCACGCATGATGTAATTTGGTTATAAACGTTTGTGGCTAACATGCGCAAATCCTGACGATATTTGTGTCAACGGTCCGTTTTGAGCCATAATAGCTACATCATCGGACGGAACAAAGACGGCCTTTTTACTAATAGGCCTATAGCTTTTGAATAATGCAATGCTATATTGGCTTGGTTCAAACAACTTATTCAAAACCCAATTAAATTAGAATCATTTCTAAGAATTTTGAACTCTAAATGCATCACATTTTTGCTTAAAAAAATAATTAGCAAATTAATAAAACGACACTGGCATTGGTGTAACAACTCCAGTTCACTTACATATTGCATTCAAGGTAGGCTATTCATTTTATGAAATTGCAAAAGCTAAAAGGTACATCTTTGTACTTTATTTACACCTATACATATTAGCTTTTCACTTCACAGAAGGTTAACTTGGACTTGAGTCCTGTGGACTACTTAGGCTATTGTGATTTATCAGCTGTTTGAGCTCTCATTTTGACGGCACCCATTCACTGCAGTGGATCCATTGGTGAGCAATTGATGTAATGCTAAATTTGTCCAAATCCGTAGAAACAAACTCATCTACGTCTTGGATGGCCTGAGGATGAGTAAATGAACACATTTTGGCACATTTTCATTCAACTATTCTGTTAAACTACAGATATGCTGTTTACTGTTATTCATTTTTCCAGCCTAGAATATTCACTGGAGTAAAATCTGACACCAGCCCCGTATATGTTACACTGCAAAAAAAATGCTTTTCATACTTAGATTTTTTGTAAATTGTCTTGTTTTCAGAAAAAAATAAAAAATAAATAAATCCAAATTAAGTGAGATTTTGCTTAGAACATACAAAATAATCTGCCAATGGGGTAAGCAAAATAATCCTATTTCAAACAGAAAACATTTTGCTTACCCCATTGGCAGATTATTTTGCTTGTTTCAAGCAAAAACTCACTTAATTCTGACTTGTTTTTTTATTCTTGATTTAAGAACTTTTAGATATTTTGTCTGGAAACAAGAAAAAAATAAATCTAAGTTTTTTGCTGTGTTCACATTTTATTATAAATAAGTGATTTATTTCAAGATTTGTTTCCCATTTTCTCAGTTTCCCAAAATCCCAAGTGCTGCTTTCAAATATTGTGTGTCTTGGTCACAAACATCCATCATATTAATTAGTCTTCTAGAGCAGCAACATTAACACGAGTGGAAAGGAGAGACACAAGGCTTCATTCAGCAGCCTGGCCCACCCCGTTGTTCCTCTCAAACTTTCCTCTCAGAGGAACATGACAACGTAACCCATTGACTAGACTCACTATTTGAGAACCTTGCAATGTCTCACAAGACATAGGCATAAGAATACAGAGTACCCAATAAAGAACGCTGTGTGCTTTGTGTTTGGGTGGGGAAAAAGCTGCAGCATGACATTTAAGATCTATTTTTCATTTATTCCTGAAGGTGTTTAATTTGAGATTTACATGCTAATATAAAAACTTAAGTCTCACCTTCTCCTAGTCTATCCATCTCTCCATCATTAACATACCGATTACACTGCAGAGCTACAAAGAGAACCAATCATGAGCTGGCGTTTAAACTCAGTTTAAGTTTGGGAGGGACATTCTCTGTTTCTTTTGGATGGTGATTAAAAACGGTAACTGAACTGCTTGGAATGGACTTCAAAGAGGAGGTTCCTACTGTGAGTTTGTGTGAGTGCTTTGTCCTCTTTGCTTTTATTCTGCAGTTTGTGTGTATGAAATGAGATGCAAAGGTATGTTTGAAATGTGCCCTGGTTTGTTAACCTGCTCAGGTTAACCTATGTCCCTTGACACCTTTAAAGAGACACATTACCTTAAATCCCCCTCAAAATACTAAATATATCTTCTAACGTCCAGAAAGCAATGCGTTTAAATTAAAATCTTAAACAGAGAATTAAAAAGTAAATTCAATTCAATTATTATTACACAATAGTTCGCTCTGATATAGTATATGGCTGTGTTTCAGAAGAGTTTGAGTAGACAAGCAATGAAGGTATAAAATCTTGCAAGCTTAGGGACAGCATATTCATCAGATTTTAAGCAATCAAGCTGATGTTTGGTGATTGACGTTGACAACACGCACAGTTCCAAGTGAAGCCTTCAGGGACCTGTGCACATTTAGCTGTCCTGAAGGGCTCTTTTCATCAAAAAGGCCAAACTATTGAAAGACATCAGGCGTTCTCCTCGCTGACAATCTTGTTTCTATAAAGGAAGAGAAAACTCAGGTCTCTGGAGAGATACAAAAGCTTCTTCGCAAGCCTGTGTGAGGAAACAGAATTCCTCAGGGCAGTTGTCACTCCAGGTGCTTTCTGTCATTCTGTGTGGTGCCACTGGACTGTTTTCCCTACTACCTACCGAGAAGAATGAGGAGTGGTAAAGTACTGCCTCATCTCCAATCTAGAAAGACATTATGGAGCTTTGAATTTAACTGGTGCAGTTATGCGTCTTGCTGACTCCATGAAATAGATTTTTTATACATTTGACTCTAGAGCAAGTTTGAACCTGACATAGATGAATGACTGAATTAGTTTTATGGAGTTTTTGCTGCTGCTATATCTAACATAATCTGATCCAAGATGTTTTGCACTCAGTGGCTCCCTGCTGTCGGGAAATAGGCTTTCTTTCACAGGGAGCGCCTTCACATGGTATTTTTGGAAAGCACAGAACATATTTATTTTCCAACTGGAACTGAACAGTGCATTGTACGCCATAGGTTTCTAGAGCACCGTGTAAGTCCCAGAGCTGAGGAGAAGGACGCCAGCTCTCTCTCAATAGTGTCCATTTACACCCCTCACTTAAAGCTGCTGCATGCCTCATTTAGTCTGTTAATTGTCACTGTTTTGTGCATCTAACACAGATTTACTGTTATTATAATATTATATATTATTGACAAAAATGCAAGAAGATGCAAAGCATATGATTAGCTTGTTTAATTGCATCCAACAAGCCTTAACAGAATTCTAATAATTGTATATGTAAATATTTGATTATTTGTAAAATTATTGAAGGATTTCAAGAAAAAGGTGAATTTAAATGCAATCCAAAAATTTAATATTAATTATAAGATAATGTAAAAGTAATCATATAAATTGAAAATTTATACTTTTCCCCATCATCAATGCAAACACAATTCCTGAAATTCTGAACTGGACTGCCGTTATCCACTACCCACCACCCACCATACCTTTTAAAGGATAGATTTCACAAATTGAAATGGTCTTTGCATGAATTCACCCCACTCCACACGTCCCATAAGGAATTTAGAGCAGACGCAGTTCCTATGCAAGCATGTGTGTTTGCTTAAGTGTGTGAACGTTTAAGGGGAGACGTAGAACAGTATTTCCTTATCCACAGGAACAGACCTGACATTATTCTTGTAGTTCAACAGCTGATTAAAGCCTCTATCCACAGCTGAGATCATTGCTAGCGTGTTTCACATACCTATACATTTCAACCCATCTCACCAGCTACTGTCTGTTTATGAAATCACATTTATGGAATATTACTTATAAAAACTGGAAAACTTGTTAGTTTACCACTACCACATGTTTTTGCATGTATGGTGCACACTTGCATTTGACTGTGGAACTGTGGACAACAAGAATACTCTAACGATTCTGCAGAAAGTCTGCATCAGGAAAGAAAGAAACATTTAAAAAACACAGACACCTTTTATGGTTAAAAAACCAGTGCTGGCTTTAGTTCACCGTTGCTGCAAATACAGCATTTGTTTGGATTATGACTTGAGGACATTCCATGCATTTTAATGCGTCTGTTCCTTCAAATAAAAATCGGCTCTAATTAAAACCCATGAGACATACTGATAACAAGACGTATGGTGGGTATATATATCCATCACTTCTTTGTAGTTACATGATAATACATTTTTCCTGATATAATGTTTCACAGCATTAACTTAATTTGGCTTTTTTTTTTTTTTTTTTTCCAGTGAGTGACAGAAAAAGACAATGTAAATATGAAAACGATGATCTGATGTACAATAATTATGAATGTAAATTTCAATATAATTGCTTTGGTTTTAAAAGTTACAAAAATTGTTCACCATGAAATCACTTCTTTAATTCAACTTATATATATATATACAACAACATTTATCTAGAAAGTCCTGGTGAGTCATTACTGTGGCAGAACTTTAAATGTAGAGGACAATAAACACTACAAGCAATGAATTGAAAAGCACAAAGTGGTTGATGTAAATATAAAGATACATGAAGCCATTGAATAGCATATTAAAGGAATAGTACTCCCAAAAAATTGCTGAAACTTTACTTACACTCAGCCTCAGGCCATCCAAGGTGTAGATAACTCTGTTCCTTCATCTGAACAGATTTAGAGAAATTTAGCAATACATCATTCATTCACCATTGAATCCTTTGCAGTGAATGGGTGCCGTCAGAATGAGAATCCAAACAGCTGATAAAACAAACATCACAACAATCCAAAGGTAATCCACACGACTCTAATCGACCAATTAATGTCTTGTGAAGTGAAAAACTGCATGTTTGTAAGGAACAAATCCATCATTAATGTGTTTTAACTTTAAACTGTCCATAATCCATAATAATGCTTCTTCCAGTAAAAACTTCCATCCCCTGTTGTCTTGTCATATTAAAATGCACTGACATATTTGTTCAGAATATAAACTGTGCTCGATCTATACATATTGTTCTCCTGATTTAGATGGAATTGTTTGAAGTTAAAAATGCCTTAATTTTTTTTTTTTTTTTTTATCAAAAACACACAGATTTTAATTGATAGTACTGGAGTCGCTTGGATTAATTGTGGATTATTGTTTTACTCACCCTCATGTCGTTCCAAAGCTGTATACATTTTCATTATGTAGAACACAAAAGAAGATATTTTGAAGATTTTTGAATAATCAAACAATTGATGGTCCCCATTGACTTCCATAGGGAAAGAAATACTATGGAAGTCAATGGGGACCATCAATTGTTTGATTATCAGCATTCTTCAAAATATCTTCTTTTATGTTCAGCATAAGAAAGAAACTCATACAGGTTTGGAACGAAATGAGGGTGAGTAAATGATGACCAAAATTTCCTTTGTGGGTGAACTATCCCTTTAAAATCAAGTATAGACAATTAAGTGCTAGCTGCCAATCAAGATTACGACCACGCGTAAATGCATGCATCTATCCAAGGGGCGACATCAGTTATGTGATTAGATCCAAAAGAGGAGGACAGAGCACTTTTATAATGGAATCTATTGTTCTTTAATCACTCAATCAGCAGCACACTTCTGGTTTGACTAAATAAGGAACATATGTAAGGTGCGTTCCTGAGCCCTCTCCAACAGAGACGCTTTTGTCAAAATGAGTGAGGGGCCAAAGTGATGAAATCTGCCAAACTGTAGCACTTGAACGCACAGTCCTTCCCTCTGTATGTTGATCCCAGGTTGAAAGTATCAGATCTGAATTTACTGAATGGCTGCTTGTTGGTTAAAAGCTTATCAGATGTGTGGTGATTAGTTGTATGTAAAAATAGTATACCTAAATAAGAATTGTAAAAAAAAAAAAAAAATGTATACCATTATCCACTGGTAAATTGATAAATACGATAAATAAATAAATATATATAAAAAAAAAAACTAAAAAATATTAAAAAGTGAATTGCTGAGCGCCAAAAGAATAGGAAGCATGAACAAGGCAGAGTTGTAATGCATTAATAGTCACATTCATATACGCTTATATTCTTGTTTTCTATTTACATATAGACATTGTGGTGTATCTGTGATCAAAATCATGTTGCGGTTTTCCCAAATTGCACTTACCCACTCAAAACAAAACTGGAAGTCTGTTAAAAGAAAAGTTCTGTGTAAACATTTGCACAGATTTCTGTTTGAGCAAGAAGGTGTGCTTTGCATCCTGAGGCTGCTCAATAAGGAGCCTTGTTATGTGCAGGTTGTTGACCTTGCTGTTTATAAAATGTGCTTTTCATAAGTGACATAGAAGCTCACTGTGACCCCCACCTAGCCAAACTTTGACATACTATGTGGGCTGTGATCAGGCTACAAACAGACTGGCAAAAATTTACTTATAAGCCAATGCTCAGTCCTCAGAGGAGGCTCTGAGAAAAAAAAAAGATAGTGCTGACATCAGCTATAAGATCTTTGCTCAGGAATGGCATTCGTGTATCACGGTGTACCTGTACCTACCTATGTGTGTGTGTTGTCTCAGAATCAGGAAGACAGAGTGTTTAAATAAATGTGTCTCTGAAACAAACATATGCGTGACAATGGCAAATTGCGTAAAGCTTTCCAGTAAAATCTAAAAAGTGGTGGTTTTATGTGCCCACTAACATTTCACTGCAATCTTATTAATAATTAATCATTTAAAATTAACAAATTGCCATTATACATAACTAGAAAGCCATAACAGACGCTTTGACATGGTGAATCACCAAATTCTCAGGTCCACCTTTTCTGTGCGTCACGAACTGCACGTCTCTGACTTGAGTCCATACCTCACTGGCAGGACTGATACATTTCAGGCCTGGGTGTTTCTTCAGCTATGGGCACTTTTGACCCTGTGGATTTTAAGCAAATAAAGGTACTTAAAACACACTTTTCACACTCTCACAAACAATGTCCAACATAGTGGATACATATGCATCACAGGAGAATTCTGTCATTTTCTTTTTTTCCCCCAGAAAGTTATGAACATTTCTACCACAGTGTCATTTCCAGCACATAGGCCCATGTACTGCATTTAAAGCATTCTGCTTTAGTAATAATCTATTATAATCTCACACAAATGTTTTGTGCACTCTATGTTTCAGTTTGCTTGAAACTGCTTTGATGTCCCTTATATTACACATTATGCAGTGTACATTTTTTTTAAGTGAGTGTTTCTTGAGTTCAAAATAATGAATAAAAAAAGTTAGTCAACATTGTCTATTAATTTCTGAATATTTCAATTGTTTAGATATTAAGAGTTTAAATTTCATTTTCTTTAAATTAAGAATATAGGCTATTCATGCCCACAAAAGTGTTAACAAATATGTTACTAAGCAACACAAGCCCCTGCAACCAAAAATGGTTTATCATAACACTTATGACCAGCAGCATCATGATGTTATGCGTTATATGTTATGGTTATTTATTTATTTACAGAATTTCATATACAATAATCATTTTTCAAAGAGCAGACTGATTGACTTTGAACTGTGTTTGGTAAATTGTTATGGTTTTCAATATTTTTTATGATGAGAATTCAAGTATATTCAAATGTCAGGTTACTTTTTCAAGACAATAACATGTGGTGGGCCAGACAATGCTTGCCATTACAATTACTACCTATCAGCTAAGTTATCTATAGAGCCAAATTCTGAACAGCATTAGTTGTTATTACCAGTGGTTCATTTTCCAGTCAAGTCGAGTCTGGGGTGTGCGATATACAGTATATTGTCTGCGATAATGTGTTATTGGTGTGTTGTTGTAATAATGTGTGGTATGACATTATCGAGTGTATCACCAAATCACACACACAGAGAGTGCACACATGTGATTTATTAGTCTAATAAAATTCAAGGCATTCTAAATTGTACAAAAGTGCTTCTATATGTTTTTTATATATACAGTATATATTTATATGTCTTACATTTTAGACACAATATTGACACAATATAGACACAAATAGACACAATACTGTTTTTTGCTCAATTTTGCCAAAGAAAATAGTTCGAAACAAAGATCACAGCACTGTTTTGCTTCTCTGAGCAAAGGACGGTGTTTACTTATTGAATGAATCAGCTTTTTGAACAAATCGGTTGAATAAATGATTCAGTGATTCACTGGTTAAGACAGTCAAATGATTTGTTCCTGAATTAATCAGTCGTTTGAATGAATCGGTTGAATCTCAATGACTCACTCATTAACAGTAATTTGCTGCCACCTACTGGCGGTTTTAATTTCACAGTTCTGTGTTTAAATCTTTTTATTAAGGTATAAAATGAAACAATCCAATAGTTATTGTTACATACCATTATTTCAGTTTATATATATATATATATATATATATATATATATATATATATACATATATATATATATATATATATATACATATATATATATATATATATATATATATATATATATACAGGTGCTGGTCATATAATTAGAATATCATCAAAAAGTTGATTTATTTCACTAATTCCATTCAAAAAGTGAAACTTGTATATTATATTCATTCATTACACACAGACTGATATATTTCAAATGTTTATTTCTTTTAATTTTGATGATTAGAGCTTACAGCTCATGAAAGTCAAAAATCAGTATCTCAAAATATTAGAATATTTACATTTGAGTTTGAATAAATGACCATCCCTACAGTATAAATTCTGGGTATCTCTTGTTCTTTGAAACCACAATAATGGGGAAGACTGCTGACTTGGCAATGATCCAGAAGACGAACATTGACACCCTCCACAAAGAGGGTAAGTCACAGAAGGTCATTACTGAAAGGTGTGGCTGTTTACAGAGTGCTGTATCAAAGCATATTAAATGCAAAATTGACTGGAAGGAAGAATTTGGGTAGGAAAAGGTGCACAAGCAACAGGGATGACCGCAAGCTTGAGAATACAGTCAAGCAAAGCCGTTTCAAACACTTGGGAGAGCTTCACAAGGAGACAACTGAAGCTGGAGTCAGTGCATCAAGAGTCACCACGCTCAGACATCTTCAGGAAAAGGGCTACCAAGCCACTTCTGAACCAGAGACAACGTCAGAAGCATCTTAACTGGGCTGTGGAGAAAAAGAACTGGACTGTTGCTCAGTGGTCCAAAGTCCTCTTTTCAGATGAAAGTAAATTTTACATTTCATTTGGAAATCAAGGTCCCAGTCTGAAGGAAGAGTGGAGAGGAACAGAATCCATGTTGCTTGAAGTCCAGCGTTAAGTTTCCACAGTCAGTGATGATTTGGGCTGCAATGTCATCTGCTGGTGTTGGTCCACTGTGTTTTCTGAAGTCCACAGTCAACGCAGCCATCTACCAGGAAATTTTAGAGCACTTCATGCTTCCTTCTGTTGACAAGCTTTATGGAGATGCTGATTTCATTTTCCAGCAGGACTTGGCACCTGCCCACACTGCCAAAGGTACCAAAAGCTGGTTCAATGACCATAGTGTTACTGTGCTTGATTGGCCTGCAAACTCGCCTGACCTGAACCCCATAGAGAATCTGTGGGGTATTGTCAAGAGGAAGATGAGAGACACCAGACCCAACAATGCAGATGAGCTGAAGGCCACTATCAGAGCAACCTGGGCTCTCATAACACCTGAGCAGTGCCACAGACTGATCGACTCCATGCCACGCCGCATTGCTGCAGTAATTCAGGCAAAAGGAGCCCCAACTAAGTATTGAGTGCTGTACATGCTCATACTTTTCATTTTCATACTTTTCAGTTGGCCAAGATTTCTAAAAATCCTTCTTTGTATTGGTCTTAAGTAATATTCTAATATTTTGAGATACTGATTTTTTTCATGAGCTGTAAGCGCTAATCATCAAAATTAAAAGAAATAAACATTTGAAATATATCAGTCTGTGTGTAATGAATGAATATAATATACAAGTTTCACTTTTTGAATGGAATTAGTGAACTTTTTGATGATATTCTAATTATATGACCAGCACCTGTATATAAAATAAATATAGAGAGAAAAAACTAAACTAAATAACACATAAAAACCGAACATACAAGCACAACAAACATATGGAAACAAACAAAACAAAACATCTCCTTACCTCCCTCCCCACCCTAGGGACATAAATCATGCCACACTAATGGTGCGGTCAACACCGCATGATTACTCAGCCTGCATTATCAAGATAGGAGAAGAGCAGACCAAATCTTATCAAAGTTCTCCAATTTGTTTACCAACAGGAAATTTTTTCCAAATGAGGTACTTTAATCATTTCTTCCAACCAAAGTTTAGCTGATGGGGTTTCTGTCGTATTCCAAAACCTTAGGATAAGTTTCTTTGCCACAATAAGTCCATAGGACAGCAACTAATTTCACATTTCAACTATTTTTTTCATGTTTTAAATCATTTCAAATTATCAGTATTTAACGTTTTATGTTTAAATAAAGCATTATTTATGCAGGTTAAATGTATCCATGTCCCCTTTGAGATACATTAAAGTGTGTAAATACATCTAAATGCCATTTCAGATGCAGATTCCAGAAATATTTTCTTATTTTGTAATAAAAGACACTAAGTACCGGATGAAGTGCTTATTCTTACCCAAAGATACAAAATGGAAGAAAGAGTTAGAACTGAACACAATCTTGCTACTCAAGCTGTGTATGAACACAAACACACACACACATATATGTATACATATATATATATATATATATATATATTTATTTATTTTTGCTCCTTTTGCATTTACTTGTACATTTACTTTCAATACTTAAGTATGTTTAATATATATACAGTGCCCTCCAAAAGTATTGGAACAGTAAAGACAAAATTGTTCTGTTGGCTGTGGAGTCAAGACATTTACAAATATGATTAAAAGATGAATTTTATTCACATTTTATTATTGGGTGATTCAACACACACATGTTTTACCAGCTCAGAAGTTCAGCACTTTTAGAGTTGCTCATTGATGTGAGCATAAGTATTGGGACAGTTGAACATAAGGCAGATATAAAAGATTGAAAGCAATTATTTAGTTGCAGATCCCTTACTCACAATCACAGCAGTGAGTCTGTGACCCATAGACATCACCAGACTCTTGGTCTCATCCTTTGAAATATTTTTCCCAGCCTTTAATGCAGCCAATTCCAATTGTTGCTTGTTTTGGGGAGTTTCTGCCTTTACTCTCCTCTTCAGCTGGTGAAATTCATGTTCAATCGAATTTAAATCTGGAGATTGATTTGGGCAATCTAAGACTTTCCATTTCTTTGCCCTTTTAAATTCCTTGACTGAACTGGCAGGGTGTTTTGGGGTAATTGTCCTCCTGATGCAATATGAAGCACTTCCCAATGAATCTGGTGGCATTTTCTTGAATATTGGTAGGCAAGATTTTGTACTCTTCCAAATTCATTCTGCTACTGTCATCATACATTAACTCATCAGTAAAGTTGAGAGGGCCTGTTCCAGAGGCAGCCATGCATGCCCATGCCATACACCACCTCCACCATGCTTTACAGATGAGGCTGTATGCTTGGGATCGTTGCAGTTCCCTTTTTTTCTCCACATTTTTGCTTTCCCATCACTTCGATAAAGGTTCATCTTTGTCTCATCGGTCCATAAACATAGTTCCAAAACTTTTCTGGCTCGCCTTTCTATTTTTGGAGCTGGTCAGAGGTTTGCATCTTGCTATGTAGCATCTGTAGTTCTGTGTCAAAGTCTCCTGAGGACAGTAGATTGTCAGAGCATCACCCCAGCTTTCTGGAAGTTGTTGGTAATTTTACAGACAAGTCTTTTAGGGTTCATTTTTACAGCTTTTATGATTTGTCTGTCATCAACTACTGTTGTTTTCTCAGCCGATCAGGTAGTTGTTGGTTGCTGGTGTCTCTGGTGGTTTCCAAACTCTTGATTTCTCCATGCCTATTGTTTTTGCTATAGCTCTAATTGACTTCCTCTTTTCTTTTACCATCCAAATTGCTTGCTTTTCTCTCAAAGTCAGCTCCCTCATCTTCATCCTGGTTTGTGTGTGTCATCATCGAATGCAAGATTCAGAACGCAGAAGTGATGGATATAACTGATAAGACATATTCCCTGCTTTTAATATCTGAAGAATTAAAGGGATAGTTTACCCAAAAATCAAAATGCTGTCATCATTTACTCACCCTCAAGTAGGTCCAAACCTGTATGAATGTCTTTGTTCTGCCGAACACAAAGGAAGATATTCTGAAGAACGTGGGAAACATAGCAGTTCTGGGGCACCATTGACTTCCATAGTATTTTTTTTTTCCTACTATGGAAGTCAATGGTGCCCCAAAACAGCCTGGTTACAAACTTTCTTCAAAATATTTTCCTTTGTGTTTGTCAGAACAAAGAAATCCATACAGGTTTGGACCTACTTGAGGGTGAGTAAGTGATGAGAGAATCTTCATTTTTTCAACTGACTTCAACTTTACCAAAGTCATTTTCTGGTAAGATATCTGTACTTTTACTTGAGTATGGCTTTTAGGTACTTTATCCACCACTGGTCATTACTCATTACACTACTTTGTAAGAGCGTAACTAATTTCCTAGTTTTCTATCACGTGAAATCGCTTTGCTTGCTCCTTTAAAATCAGAGGCAACTGCGCCATCTTGTGGACTATAATATTCAGTTCAGCAGAGCGGTCAACCCTGATCGAATCAGCGCCGATCTGAGAGCGGCAGGATCCTCGCGCTCACGGCGAATCTCGCGAGGATTGGGCTGTGAGAGCTGGTCTGGGGTCAGCTTCAGCAGGGGAATTTGACCCAGTGACGTTGAGCTAATGCGCTGATGTTTGGATACAGGAAGCTTGTAGTAGACAGCGAGGCCGGACCGAGGCAAGGTATGTAAATTAAACCTATTACAAATAATGTTCATCTGTAATCGAATCATATGTTATATACCAATATGTCTGCGGTCCTAGAACAATAATGTCAGATTATAAAGTGTGTTTCCATAGGCGACGTCAGGAAAGTTGCTGATGTAACCGTCGGTTGTGACTGCTTAGCTGCTTTCGCTTTTTAACTCACTTTAACCGTGGATGTAGTTCGAGATTTACATTTGAGATAAGTTCAACCTTTTGAAATGTATATATTTACGTTTACGCTGTGTAATATGGGTATTTTGGGCTACAAAAAGTAACTTTCCAGTTGTTGAGCGAGAGAAGTTTCTCCCTCAGTTCAGCCCCGCCCAGCAGAACTGCGCGTGAGGAAACAGCATTTACAAGTGAATCCCTCATTGGGCCTGTAGTTTCTCATCCTGTGCCTTTTCACTTTGCTGTAATATAGAGGAAATCACCCTAAAATATAATCTCTTACCAGATCCTCTGTGCGTTTAAGACTTTATGGATGTCTGTAAAACCTAGAGGTCAGTTTCTGTGTGGCAGCCAGATCATATGAAGAGTAACATGATTTGGGGGGGGCGTGGGAGATTTTTTTGTTGCTGCTATATGTGTTGTATGGATGATTATGTGTTATTTTCACTCATCAACATAATACTCTCTTGATGTGATTTACAGATGGCTTGCAGTGACATGGAGAAGCTCAGCCTTGATGATGTCTATGATAGTGACCTCTCCGGCTGTGCGGCAGCCATGGAGAAAGAAAGGGAGTCCTATCTGAGCCCGACAGAGAACCCCTCCACCATCAGTGTCTCTGCTAGTATCCCTCCAGACCAGCAAGGCTATGACGTAGAGTTTGACCCTCCGCTTGAGAGCAAGTATGAGTGCCCTATCTGTCTGATGGGTCTTCGGTCGGCAGTACAAACACCATGTGGACATCGATTCTGCAACTCATGCATCAGGAAGTCCATCAGGTAACTTTAAGTGTCACTTTCAAAATTCACCCTGTGCTTAACCATCCTGTGTCAAATTCGAAACATACACTTCTAAGGCTGAAGTATCAACATAATCAAAACTTGTCTGAAAAAATGCTGTACACAGTCTTATATTCCTTCTGTCATTTTATTTATAGTTTACACGTTAGTAAAAGACCCTTTAGTATAATTCTAAACACATGTCTTTTGGTTTGAAATCATTACTAATTTACAAAATAAATGTAAGAATAATTTATATATTATTAGTAATATTTCAAGATGAACAAGAAGAAACTTAGATTTACTTGATTATCCATACATAATTTTTTAGAAAAATCATGGTCAAATAAAAATCAGGCTTTTGATTCATTTATTTATACAATTTATTTAGTGCTGGGCAAGTTGTTGTATTAAAAAAAAAGTTTTTGTTTATACAATATATGTGTGTGTACTTTGTATATTTATTATGTATATATAAATATACACATGCATGTATATATTTAAGAAAAATGTTATGTTTATGTATTAAATATATTTATATATAATATAAATTATATGAATATAAATATATATACATGTAAATATTTGCAAAATATATACTGGTTGTGTGTCTTTATATATATATATATATATATATATATATATATATATATATATATATATATATATATATATATATATATATATATATATATATATACACAGTACACACACACACACACATTATATAAACAAAAATTGCTTAAACAGTTTTTTTTCCTCCATATTGACCTATATAATACTATTGGTGTATAATACTGGGTGTGACAATTAATCTGCTTTGTTAATCCTTTTGATCTTTTATTTAAAAAATTCACAAAAATCTAACCCTTCCTTGGATAATAAGAATTTAAAATGGGGGGAAATATCATTATAAAATAAATGTTTTACTCTAATACAAATTGGCCACAATTAACGGCACCCTTTTATTCAATACTTTTTGAAACCTCAATTTGCCAGTTTAACAGCTCTAAATTTTCTCCTATAATGCCTGAAGAGGTTAGAGAACACCTGACAAGAGACCAGAGACCATTCCTTCATCCAGAATCACTCCAGACCCTTTAGAGTCCCAGCTCCATGTTGGTGCTTCTTCTCTTCAGTTCACCTCACTCATTTTCTACAGGGTTCAGGTCAGAGGACTGGAATGGCCAGCAGAAGCTTGGTTTTGTGTCCAGTGACCAATTTTTGTGTTGTTTTTGAGGTTTGTGTTTGGATTATTGTACGGTTGGAAGATCCAAACATGGGCCATTATGAGATTTCTAACAGAGTCAGTCACTTATTGATTTTTTATCTGTTGATATTTGATAGAATCAATGATGCCATGTGTCTAAACAAGATGTCCAGGATCTCCATCAGAAATATAGGCCCACAACATCAAAAATACAGCAATATATTTCATTGTACACATGGGGTACTTTGTATCCCTGTGTTCACCAAACCCATCTTGAGTGTTTGCTGCTAAAAAGCACATTTTTTAGTTTCATCTGACCATAGAAGCCAGTCCCATTTGAAGTTCCAGTCGTGTCTGATAACTTAATATGCTGGAGTTTGTTTTTGGATGAGCGAGGATAATTTTTCTTGAAACACTCCCAAACAACATGTGGTGATGTAGGTGCTGTTTGGACATTTTTTTTTTTAAGGTTTTCTGACCCGAGACTAAACTATTTTCTGCAATTCTCCAGCTGTGGTCCTTGGAGAGTCTTTAGCCACTCAAACTCTCCTTCTCACCGTGCATTAGGATGCCTCTTCCAGGCAGTTTTGTAACATTTTATGTTGATTGGAAATTCTTAATTATTGCCCTGATGGTGGAAATGGGAATTTTCACTACTCTAGCTCTTTTCTTAAAGCCACTTCACTAATTTGTGAAGCTCAATTATCTTTTGCTGCACATCAGAAATATATTCTTTGGTTTTTCTCATTGTGATGGATGATTAAGGGAATTTGGGCTTTGTTTTCCCTCCTATTTATATTTCTGTGAAACAGGAAGCCATGGCTGGATAATTTCATGTTCGTAATCACCCTGGAGTGCTCAAAAATTTGAATATGAATGGGAATATACTTCAGAGATATTTTACTCATAAGAATTTCTAGGGGTGCCAATAGTTGTGTCCAACGTGTATTTGAGAATAACATTTATTTCATAATGATATTTCCCCCCATTTTAAATTCTTGTTATCCAATGAAAGGTTAGATTTTTGTAATTTTTTTTAAATAAAAGATCAAAAGGATTTATAATCCAGATTAGTTTTCACAGTCTTCTTTGATCATATTTACTAAGGGTGCGATATTTTTGGCCATGACTGTATATAAATAATATATATATAATATTTGGTCTAAAGGTTCAATAAATTATTCTATTTGTTTAAAAAAAAAGAATCAAGCTGTTATTTCTTGACTTTTGACTATTACTGTATGTCAGGCTTTACGGGGTTAAAAATGTCAAATATAACTTCCTATTTCCTGGCAGGGACACAGGGCAGAAATGTCCAGTTGACAATGAGGTGCTGCTTGAGGAACAGCTCTTCCCTGATAACTTTGCCAAACGAGAGATCCTCTCACTTACTGTCCGATGTTCTAATGTAGGATGCAGTGATAAAATGGAATTGCGTCAACTGGAGGTAAATTTGAAGGTTTATTTTGTGTATTTGGATTGATGCAATGTGTTTAAGGTTCAAAAAACACGTTATTTTCCACATACTGTACATTATTGTTGCTCCTCTATGCTCCGCCTTTCTGAAACGCACCGATTTTTACAAAGCTCATCGTTCTGGAGGGCTGGAAAAGTCTTAACTTTTATGAAGGCACAATTTAACGCAGGATCTGTTTTTATTATGTGGTCACTATTACTTTACCTCTTCTTAGAGATCGTTTGATATGTATTGAGTTATTTATGCGTTTTTGACCTAAATCACAGCAGCGTCCGTCCATCTGTGAGGAATGTACGCTGTCAAACATACACAGCTGTTAGCCAATCATAGCAGTGGGCGTTTACTTCCGAGTCACGCCTATCCAAACAGCGCTTTCTGATGAGAAGGGTTAAAAACAGGACAGAAAATATCTTATTGCTTCTAAATTGTTTTTTGATGTAAAAATCTTGTTAACATTAAAAGTGGACCTGAGAGAACAGTACAAAATAAAAACAGAGGCAGTTCACGACCCCTTTAAGAATATTTTTTTATAAATGCGGCCCCAGGTTCTTAAATATGGTTAAAAATAATAGAACTTGTGGGACCCAAGATATTTTTCAACTTAAAATCTTGTTAATTAAAACAGTCCATGGATATGTTACGCATCAGCTCCTCAGAGAGCAAGACCTTTCATAAATGCCATTTCAAACCCATTTCTGTGGAGTCGTGAACAGGCTTGCTAAATCACAGTTGTCATGGTGGCAAATTGTTTAATTGTTTTGTTACATTCTCTCTTCCTCAGAAACACTTGTCTCAGTGTAAGTTTGCCACAGTGCCATGCCCTCGGTGTCTGGAATCTGTTCGTAAGAGCCATCTGGATGAACACAAGAGCGAGCAGTGTTTACAGCGGCTTATGACCTGCCCTGCCTGTGCAGGGAGCTTTGTGTATGCTAGCAAACAGGTGAAAACCATTTCTTCCTGTTCACATACAGCATATGTTTAGATTTGGTTAACGTGGTTTCGAAAGATGCTATTATAGTATTTAATAATATTTAATAATCATTTATTTTTATATTTTCAGTTAATTTGTATTTTGCTTTAATTAATTTGTATTTCTGTATTAGCTTGATTTATAGTGGATTTAAAAAAAAATATATTTTATTTAATCTTATTTGAATTAACAAAGAACATTTTAATAGTTTTAGCTATCAATAACACTGTCTAACATTAGTGTCTGAAACATTTGTTTTCTTTTGTGTAGATTCATGAACAGATTTGTCCTTTTGCCAATACAGTGTGTGAATATTGCGAAATGGAGCTTATTCGGGATCAGGTGTGTCAGATGATTTGTCACCATTATGCACATTACCTGAGGCACAACAGTAATTTATTCTGTTTGATATTTCAAATTATTCATTGTGAAACTATGAAGCTGAATGAATCTGTTCTTATTGATTTCAGTTGGCATTGCACTGTGACACAGACTGTCTGAAAGCTCCTGTAGCCTGTACTTTCAGCACTTTTGGTTGTCATGTAAAGGTGGGCCATGAGATTCCTGTTATATAACTCTCCAAAAACATATGCTTTCCATTTTATCATTCTGAATAAAGTGAATTCTGGGGACAGTAAGACTTACTTTATAAGGAATGAATACTTGTGTTCAGCAAGGATGCATTAAATTGATCAAAAGTGACAGTAAAGACAAATATTCAAAGAATTTCAAATAAATGCTGTTCTTTTGAGCTTTGTATTCATCAAAGAATCCTGAAAAAATCAGTTTCCACAAAAAATATTAAAACAGTGCAGTTGTTTTCATCACTGATAAACTACACAAGAGTTATTTTAAATTGTAATAGTATTTTTTTACTGTATTTTTGATCACATAAATGCTAGATATTTGTTTAAAAAATATTTTACTGAATCTCTGAATGGTAGTATATAACACAAATGTCTAACTTTTGTTATTTCTTTGGAAATATTACAGATGCCAAGAAATGAACTGGCCCAGCACATGCAGGAATTTACACAGATGCACATGCGTTGCATGGCTGAGTTTCTGCGTAGCCAGACTCTCAATAGCTGCCCAGTGCCCTTAGTTGCTGCCCATTCTTCGTCAGATGAACGTGGGGCCTCTGCCCGAGCCCCAGATTCTTGCCAGTGTAGACAGGAGCTGATGAACCTGCGTGAGACGGTCTTGGAGCTGGAGGGCCGGCTGGTTCGTCAAGATCAACAGATTCGCGAGCTGTGCATCCACAATGAGACGCAGAAAAACCAGGTCACAGAGCTACGCCGAAAGCTGAGCTCACTGGAGGACGCCACCCGAGAGCTGGAAGCCCAGCAGTATCAAGGCGTCTACGTATGGCGCTTGGAGAACTTCTCATTTCACCTGCGCAACCAAGAAGCTGGTCAACCCATAGTCCTCCATAGCCCGCCTTTCTACACTGGCCGGCCGGGGTACAAACTCTGCCTACGACTGCATCTGCAAACTCCCAGCGCCCCTCGCTGTTCCAACTACATCTCACTTTTCGTGCACACTATGCAGGGTGAGTTTGACAGCCAGCTCTCCTGGCCCTTGCAGGGCACGATCCGGCTGGCAGTGTTGGACC
Organism: Onychostoma macrolepis; assembly: GCF_012432095.1. Classification (NCBI taxonomy): domain Eukaryota; kingdom Metazoa; phylum Chordata; class Actinopteri; order Cypriniformes; family Cyprinidae; genus Onychostoma; species Onychostoma macrolepis. Next base: position 19,349,506 of record NC_081161.1, read on the forward strand.
AGGTCGAGGGACAGCATCACGTGGAAGTGATGGAGACCAAGCCGGACCTGCAGGCCTTCCAGAGGCCCACTGTGCAGCGCAACCCCAAGGGTTTCGGCTATGTCACTTTCCTACATCTACAGGCTTTGCGGCAGCGTGGTTTTGTGAAAGACGACGTGCTGTTGGTGCGCTGCGAGGTCACACCACGATTCGACGCTAGCCTCAGGAGGGAAGGGGTCCAACCTCGGGGGTCAGAACCTTCACTTTGAGTTCCTACATCGCTCCTGCATTCTTAAGTTCTCATAAACACTTTGCTGAAACGAAAATGTGGCAAAACCTGGACTTTCTTAGACTCTTAATGGTACACCAGGTTTAGTAATGATGGTTTTACAAAGTTGCATAACTCGTATGTCTGTTGTGAAGTGTTTTTATATACAAATTTTGTTTCTCAAAAACCTTTTAATCAGTGCAATCAATAGACAAACCTACATAGGATTAGAATCAGAAATTCACTGAATGTCCTGTCAACCAAGCTAAAGAGTGTAAAACTATTATTTGAATGGTGCTGCTTGTGCTAAGTGTTAGCTTTCACAAATTCTTTTCACGTTACTACATTCAATGCAAATTTTTGCTGCCTGTTCTGCCTTCTCAACAGTGTGGAAAGAAATTTTTGCTATTATTTTATTTTTATTTTTTTTCATAATGTACTTAATTTTCATTTATTTGACAAGATCTGACAATTTAAAGCATCATTAGTACAGAGCAGCACTGTCTACTGTGATTATACTATATGTCGTGCATTGATCACTTGACAACTTAAAAATGTCTTAAGGTGCGGTTACATTTGTGAAATTTCAATGAAAAATTGTTAGCGATACATGAAGTGTAGCTCACAAAGAATTTCCTTTAAAACCAGGCAACTCTCTGTTGGTTAATGGAGTGAATCTGCCTGGGGAAATCTTTCGCCCTCTTATGAAACTCCCAGTCATTTGAATGCAAGTCACTCCCAGTTACTGGATTTTACACAAGAAAATTCGCCAAACAACAGTAAATGTGATCACACCTTAATGCAGATGTTTGTCTTGACTTAAAGTTGTCAGCTGCTCAAAATTTCTGAAAGGTGCAGTAAGTAACAAGCTTAGCCTATAAACAAGACAATACATTATTTTTTACCAAGTCATCTTGTGCTCAATATTGCTAATATGTGTGAATGTTCAACTTGCTTCATTGAAAAACTTCATCGACAACATAAGTATGAATACCTTTTTAATCAGATGGACTAATATATGCAAGTTAATCTGATAATTGTATTGACACTGGAAATCTGACAAAATCCTTTTTTCATATAATGTTCTTTTTTACATCACAATATGCAGTGCTCAGATGTGTTATGTCTTTATAAATTATTGAATGTCACATAGTTTCTGTCTTTCTTTCACACTCTAAGTTCTCACAGATGCTTTCATAACATGGCAGATTTCAGAGGGGTGTTTTAGTCAGATCCATAGTTTCGCAGCTGTCATCCATCCCAGTATATACCCTACTAGTAACAGTGAGTAGTTGAATGTCAGAATGAGCATTTGTCACGCTGTGACGTCGTAGGTTTCCCACTCGCTCGAGGTACATTTCCCCTTCCTGTTCAATTACAGGGGACAGCAGAGAGCCTTCAGAGATGTGATGAGTAATCCTTATCTCAGGGTGACTCACTTGTGCTCTTGTGGCGCTTTGTTCAGTGCAGCCTACAGGAGTGTGAGAAAGTCACAGATTTGTAGCCAAAGTTAAAGGGTCTGTGACCTTTATGACATTCCAAACCTGTAGAACTGTATTGTATGGAACACAAAAGGGTGATTTAAAAAAATCATGGGACACTTTTTTCCATGTATTGAAAGTAAATGAGGACTGGGATTTTTAACCTCAAAGTCTTCCAAGTCCTGTGAATTTGGACCAACATGGGGGTGATTGTGTTTTTGGGTGAATTAACAGTTGTTTTGTGGTAGGGGAAATGACAGAATTGTGAAATCATTTTGAGAAGGCAACAAAATAAATTTGGGGTTAGATTAACCTATAATGAATCAATGTTAGTTTTCCTACTTGTGTGTCTGCAGTTCCCTAAGTAGGGTTTGACCACTAGTGCCACCAGACTCTCAAGTTGGCAATATTCCTTTGAGGGGCCTCTGGATTCCTGAATTCCCTACACATACACAAGAACAGCCATGAACAATAGAGATGCTTAAACAGATTAATCATAGGTTCGTGGTTAACATTCACCTGTAGCACAAGTAGCATTTGTGTGATGGATGCTGGGATGAGAGAAAGATTCTTTTGCAGAAGGTCACCCAGAGAAAGCTGCATCAGGACCAGATCCCTGAAGCCGAGAAGCACCATCTGTCTCACCGTCAACTCCTGACCCTGCATGTAGAAAGAGAGAGAGAAAAACCTAATACAGTTCATGCAGAATAACAATATACCACAATTAAATTAACAACAGGGCTTTCGGACCCTCTTAGACAGCAACGCAACTACCACGTTCAAGGCCCCAAAAAGTAGTATAAGAACATTGTTAAAATAATCCATTTGACATCAGTGGTTCAACCGTAATTTTATGAAACTGAAAATACTAATTTTGTGTGCAAAGAAAACAAAAATTATGACTTTTATTCAACATGTTCTCTTCAGTGTCTCTTCATGACTTGTTCATGAGTACCTCGACGCATAGTTGTAGAATAGTATTCTCGTAGCTTCATAAAATTACAGTTGATGTCACATGGACTATTTTAACAATATCCTTACTACCTTTCTGGGCCTTGAACATCAGTTGTGGTGTTGGAGGGTCAGAAAGCTCTTGGATTTATAAAATACAAAAATATCTTAATTTGTGTTCAGAAGATAATTGAAGGACTTACGGGTTAAAACGACATGAGGGTGAGAAATTAATGACAGCGTTTTCATTTTTGGGTGAACTCTCCCTTTAAATTTATCTATATCGTCAGCAAAGACTTTTACATTGTTACAAAAATTACATTGTAAAGCCACGTGAGTGTACATTAGTGTCTAAAAGCGCTGTATATATGCTTCATTCATTCAAAATATTATATTTGTACTCATATTTAGCAATCTCGTTGTTTGTATTGTATTTTTGATCAAATGAATGCAGCCTTAGTGAGCATAAGAGACTTCAAAAACTAAACAAATCTTAGCCTCAAACTTAAACAGTAGTCAATAGAGTATATAATATCCTTGCTACTTCTGATTTATTAAGATTAGAGTAGAGAAGGTGAAACTCATTCCAGGTCAGCCTGAGTTTGATATGTGCTAGCTTTGCTGTGACACATATTTTTTTTTTAGTGAGTGCAGACCTCGCCTAAATGTTTGAACCTGTTAAACTAGTTAAGAATTAGCAAAGGAATGTCAAGTTCACAAGCAGATTTACCTGTAGAGGATATAAAATAGCCTGCAAAGTGGGCAGAATCTCAGTGAAAAACCTATCCCACACCTGGGTCAAAACAAACAGCTGTCTCTCTCCTGAGGGAAAAAGATCATGTTAAAGACCTGTTTTAATGATGGACTCTCACTCATGCACAAACAGCAGATCCACCACATCTTGTGTCTCACCTTCAAGCCTCTGAATCTCATCCAAAATGATTGATAGACCTTTAGTCAAAATCTGATTCTGAAAACAATCATGTGAAGCAATATTAGCATGTTTTTCTTCTACCAATAATTTCTTTGTATTTGGTTTACCAGAAGAAGAATGCCAGGGCTCTGACACCCTAGAGCACCTGGAAATACTCTTTGATAAAGAAGCCCATATCTGTCCTCAGAAGCCACCTGCATGGATGATAACAAATAGCTGCTTAATGTACAACCTGATCTCACAGAATTCCGTGTAATGTTCACGGACTTAATTAACCTCCGAATCTGTGGTGGCATCACGGAATCGCCGAAAATTCCGTGATGGGCTCACAGAAGTGATACCAATGTAAGTCAGTGACAGGCATCAACCGTGCTCCACGCACGGAAACCCTTAGCATCAATATGCCGACGCGATACTGGGACATTTATCGTCATTATTGTTCAGAACTGGGTAGGTTTAGGGTAGGGGTGGGTCAGGTACTCCAGTGAAAGTATAACTGCATCGGAGTCACTCTTTTTACGTTGAACCAGTGAATCCGTGCGTGGACCACGGCTGATGCCTTCTGTGAACCCATCACGGAATTTTCTGCGATTCCGTGATGCCACCACAGATTCGGAGGTTAATTAAGTCCGTGAACATTACACGGAATTCTGTGAGATCAGGTTGTTAATGTACTGTAGTTACTACACATTTAAAATGAGACTTTACAGCTAGTTTAGTTTATATAGCCTACCTGGTATTTTCATTCAAGCAGTACAGTTCATTCGGCTGTAGTTCTTCTCCCTTGAACACCTTAATAACAGCAGTGTAGATACTAAAAAATGAAGGCATTAATGTTTTTGAATATAAAAGTCATACTTCAAGGCAACAGAAAAACAAACTTTTACTGGAGGGGAAAAGGAAAGTGGACATTTCAAAAATATCTGTACTTATTTGTAAGAGCAGCGCTGGGACCCTGCAGGATGGTGTCGGTGGTGGATGAAACCGAATGGAGGTCTGTTAGAACATAAGGGTTCAATAAATAAGCCTGTAAAACTTAAATGAAGAAATAGAGCTTTCTTTTTAATAGCTTTTTTAATGTAACATAGCCAGCTGCTAGTTCACAGCCACCAGGCCATTTCCAAGTTTTTAGAGCTGTGTGAAAGTAGACAGGTGGATCTGACACATTATCTACTTCCTGTGGTAAACCAGCTTCCTGTTACTAACTGTCCTGTTCTGTTTACATCTGTTCACGCATTAACCTCAAATCAACTCAGCACTTTGTATCTTCTTTATTTGAGGATCTAGCACACAGACAACGTGTCCAAGTGATACAGCAAAATCATTTCAGAAAACTACCGTACAATACAAAGTCAGAGTTGTGGCCAAAGGATGTAAGGTTTTGAGTCCAATCTGGGTCATGTCCTGATCACATACTCATCCCACAACTAATGTATATATATATATATATATATATATATATATGCAAACTATTATTTAGATTTTTTAATAAATAATCAATTATAAATAAATGAATAATAATTATTCTACATATGCGATGACAACCAAACACACACATACACAGTCTCATGAACCGCTTGAAGAGTTTTCTACTGAACTTTTTATTCTTTATTCTCATTCATTGTTGCAACAAACAATATAAATATTACAAAAATGAGTAAGAAATCATGTATGGTATTATTGATTTTGCAGCACACATAAATATATTCATCTCAAACATCTGGAACAGAAAAAAAAAAAAAAAAGTTGTTCCAAGAGCACAAAATCGTAGTAAAGGAACACAGGAAATGTAATACATACCAAGCCTGTCCATCACAGTGCAGAAATAACTATGATATTAGCAGGTCTTCTGCGTTAAGAAAAAACAAACAAACAAAAAAAAAAAACACTGTGGGTTCGTACAGAATGAATGTGTCCTCTTTTAGTTCTGGTAATCTTACTGAAAAAATCCTTGTTTTCCCTCAAGGCTAATTTTGACGTCCCTCGTGCACATTGGGTAAATTTGCCAAGTCAACTGGTTACTGATTCATTACCTATGGGAATGGTATTGGTCATTCTTGATAATGAATAATCAGTGTTTTTCTGTGTGAAACTGTGAAGTGTGCACTGTGAAAGAATATTTATACACTACTGTTCAGGTGTTTGGGGGCAACATATATATATATATTTAATAAATTAATATTTTTACTCAGCAAGGATGCATTGATCAAAATACTTTTACATTGTTACAAAAACAATTTAAATCAGCATTTTTCTTTTGAACTTTTTATTCTTTAAGAAGCCTGAAAAAAGTCTATCATAGTTTCCACAAAAAAACAGCACGATAATGATAATGTTTCTGAAGGATTATGTAACTAATGTCTGCTGAAAATTCAGCTTTGCTGTCACAGGAAGAAATTACATTTAAAATACACTAGTCAACATTTTAAGTGGATCAAAGCTGTTTCCAACTTTGATGTACTTTTTTGATCCACTTCAAATGTTGACTACTGTATATTAAAACAGAAAACAACTATTTTAAATTGTAACAATATTTTACAATATTGCTGTTTTTACTGTATTTTTTCATCAAATAAATGCAGCCTTGGTGAGCACAAGAGACTTTCAAAAACAATCTTACCGTTCACAAACTTTTGAATGGTAGTGTACTTATATTTATTAACTGTAAAAGCCTATTGAAACGAGGAAGTAAAGGACATTGTAGCATTCATACAATGCCTTACAATGGTAATTCAATCGACAAAGTTCATTTTACTGATACAGTCTGGCCAGGATGTGATAGAAAGTCAAAAAGAAAATCAATATTGTTCCAACTACAAAATAATAATAATAATAATAATAATAACAACACAATTTCAATTAACTAAAGTGCATTAATAAATTATAAAATTTAAAAAAAAAATTAAAATGATATTTTTATTGTATAGACAATTTGTGTAAAGATAATTATAATTTAGTGCTATTTAGCTGCAAAAATGTAATGCACAAAGTCAAAGAAATAACTTAAAATCAGAATATCTGCATAGTGTGTCTCTCGTTTTGTGGCCTGGAGTCTCAATTACAATAACCTATACTAAACTACTATTATTCTATTTCCAGTTAAATAAAACAAATGCATAATAACGTGGCCAGATCACTGATCAATGTAAGGCAGTTTCTTGTCAGCACCATATCCTGAATGTCCCGATGGCTGCTGTCGCTTGGCTTCCTGTGGATGTAGATTTCTGGAGCTGGCAATGGACCCTGAAAAACGCAGATAGTGTAGTGTTACCTTAGGAGGACAAAACCTCTGTCTGACACAATGGAAAGAAGAAACTGAGTAAGAGAGAGAACAAATGAGACACAGAGAGAAGGAAGTCAGAAGAAGAGACAATAGGGAGAGCAACATAATAGTAAAGAAAGCCTCACGTGGGGCTTTAGGTGCGTCTCTGTCACACTTCAGAGTACTTTTGTGGAAACACTCCGCAATCCAAGACAACACCTCTCCACAATACCTCACCTACAGATGAAGTTTCATTTTCAGTAAAGTCATGAACTTAAATGACACATCTCAACACATTCAGTCAGCAGCTACTCCTTCACCTCACCTCAGTCTCCACTGTTGCCATGCGCTTTTCTTGATCCTTAAAACCCCCAACCATCCTCAGCAAACTCTGCACCCTATGAAGTGTTACACGCAAAAAATAAGTAGATTAAAATGGTTATGCATACACTCATTCGGCATAGATTTGCTGTAACACACCCACCTGTAGCCTAAATCTCAATATAAGAAAATGGGTTAATAACACATCTGAGTGTAACTCACTTAGAGGAAGTGTATCTGAGTCTCTCTGCACTGCTCTCCTTGTGCTCATGCTCCAGTTTAGCCAGGTAGTTCTCCTTCTGCACCGTCTCCCATGTCATCAGCTTCTGGTCCAGTCCCGCCGATAGTTCCTTCTCTAACCATGACAAGAAAAGAGGAACAAACGTTTAACCACAGTTTCTTTAAATAATTTCTTTGCTTTGTTTTTCTGACGTGTTCCATCATGTCATGTGTACTTTTCTTGGTCATTTTCGATATTTCTTGTAACTTGCCTCAAAAAGAAAGTTACAAAATGGGTATTCATTATGAATTATCAGAATAATCTGTACAGGAAGCACACACACACACACACACACACACACACAGTCTGGTATATGTGGTTTACGGGGACTCTCCATAGGCGTAATGGTTTTTATACTGTACAAACTGTATGTGCTATTGTCCTACACCAACCCTACACCTAAACCTACCCCTTACAGGAAACTTTGTGCATTTTTAGATTTTCCAAAAAAACACCATTTAGTATGTTTTTTTTTAAGCCTTTTGGTTTACGGGGACATAGGCAGTGTCCTCATAAACCACCTTCACGTTGTAGTACCCATGTTATTATACAGATTTGTGTCCTCATAAACCATATATACCAGTTCACACACACACACACACACACACACACACAGTGTGAAGATCTACTTACCCAGCAGATCCTGCTTGTTTTCTGTAGTTTTGACGAGGCTGAGGAGAGCTTGAGAGATGTGGCTGATGATGATGAAGGGTGGAGCTAATGCCGGACGGCTGTGGTATTCAACAATCAGGTTATAACGCTGAAACTTCCAGAAGATGTCTGCATTCTCCTGCACCACCTGGAAGGTGTAGCTGTGAAAAGAGTTTTATGGCATTTAAAGTAAAAAATTATATATATATATATATATATATATATATATATATATATATATATATATATATATATTATGTTCATGAAACATGCAGATGGTTGCTCTGAGCAGAACAAATATCAGATGAAGTGAGTCGTACTGTTTTTATCCACTTTTAACTTAAATATTTGGTATGTCCACCTTTTGATTCTTTGATTAATAAAAAGTAAAAAAATAAAAAAAAATAAAAAAGCACAGCATTTATTTAAAATATAACTTTTCTAACAATATACATTGAAAAGCTTGAGGTCAGTATTTATTTATTTATTTATTTTTAAAGAAATTAGTTTTCATTCAGAAAAAATTTGCTAAATTGATTGAAACAGTGATAGTAAATATTGATATTGTTAGAAAACATCTCTATTTTGAATAAATGTTGTTCTTTTTCATTTTTTATTTATCAATGAACCCCAAAAAAGTATCACGGGTTCCAAAAAAATAAAAAAATAAAAACAAAATAAATAATTTAAAAAAAAAAAGCACAGCTGTTTCCAATATTGATAATAAATCAGCATATTAGAATGATTTCTGAAGGATCATGCACTGAAGACTGGAGTAATGATGCTGAAAATTCAGCTTTGAATCACAGAAATAAATGCTATTTTAAAGTACTATATATTAAAATAGATAAACATTCTTTTAAATTGTAATAATATTTCACAATATTACAGTTTTTTCTGTTTTTTTGATCAAATAAATGCAGGCTTGATGAGCATAAGAAACTTTCATAATGCTGCATAATTATCAAAAATAGTAACATGATAAAGTCCTTTCACGTCACCATTTCACCAGCCTACACTTCACATAATAGGCCTGTAGGTGGCACTTGGGCTTCATTAACTACGATAGTTTCATGAAATAGGAAACGGTGCATCATAAATGTAGGTTAAGTGAATTGTTTTTGTTTTATTGACTACAATATTATTGCTATTTGTCTGAGAGGGGCACTTGTGTGTGTGTGTACTGTATATATACAAACACACAGTGGCGGCCAAAATTATTAGAACACTTGACATATTTAAGAGGTTTCAGTTGTTTGAATTGGCCATTACAATACCCATAAAACGAACTATTGCCGGAACTACCTGCGATGGAAGGACTCTGCTGGAACATTGAAAACAAGCACGTGCAGAAGGGGGGGTTTTGGGGCTCAAGCCCCTGCCCTTTTTCAAAATTATTCAAAAGTACCCCTCTCAGACAAATAGCAATGATACTGTAGTTAATAAAAATGGGAAAATTCCTGTTTATTTTATCTGTCAATCTGAGGCGTTGCTATGGGTTGCGTGACTGATTCCAGTCTGTTCAGAAACCGAGGCTCTCGAGCCATAATGGTTCTTTCAGTGAGTGGGTCGACGGAAGGAAAAAAAAAATAAACCAAAAAATATTTTAAACTTTTTTTTCATAAATAATAAAAGCTAGTGTGTCAATTTAATTAAAAATGTTATATATTTTAGAATATTACATAATTCATCAATGCCCGTTTGTCATGTAGCCTATAATACACCAACCAATCATGATCTGGCTCAAGTTCAGATTTCATTGGACAATATGTGAAGTGGAGCGATTATTTTCCGTTCTTATTCATAAATCGGTTGAAAATGACACGGGACAGACGAGCTTGTGGAGCAATCTGGATCTGCGGTTTGTCTCATTTTATAAATCAAAACATCTCTGGGAAAATGGATGCTAAATGACTACAAAAGCACTGCACAAAACCGTGCAGCGCCAAAAGTCGCAATAATGGTAATCAGTATTCAATTCACTTAACCTACATTTATGATGCACCGTTTCCTATTTCATGAAACTATCGTAGTTAATGAAGCCCAAGTGCCACCTACAGGCCTATTATGTGAAGTGTAGGCTGGTAAAATGGTGACATGAAAGGACTTTATCATGTTACTATTTTTGTTGGTAATGCGCCATAAGTGTCTTATGCTCATCAAGCCTGCATTTATTTGATCAAAAAACAGAAAAAAAGTGTAATATTGTGAAATATTATTACAATTTAAAAGAATGTTTATCTTATTTTAATATACCTTAAAATAGCATTTATTTCTGTGATTCAAAGCTGAATTTTCAGCATCATTACTCCAGTCTTATATTGGAAACAGCTGTGCTGCTTTTTTTAACTAATTAATTAATTTTATTTTTTTTTTTTTTTGGAACCCGTGATTGGGTTCATTGATAAATAAAAAAATAAAAAGAACAGAATTTATTAAAAATAGAGATGTTTTCTAACAATATCAATCTTTACTATCACTGTTTCTGTCAATTTAGCAAATTTTTGCTGAATAATTTCTTTCAAAAAAAATAAAAAATAAAAAATAAATCAGAATGATAATAAATCAGAATTGCATAAAATGTATTTTAAAGTTTATTAAATATTTGATCAAATAAATGCAGACTTGATGACCATAAGTGACTACTTGCAAAAATATAAAATAGTAATGTATCCAAACTTTTGACCTATATATATATATATATATATATATATATATATATATATATATATATATATTTTAACATTGCCCTATTTTACATTTGAGCCCCTGCCCCTGAGGAACTCTCTGCACGTCCCTGCACACACACACACACACACAACCTAAACATGACTCTTTACTGGAAAAGTGCAAATACATTGGAAAATGTACTTTACTTCTCTGCAATGAAAAATTTTCATAACATAGATTATCATAATATTAGCCAGACTCTGACCTGAACATGGCAATAAGAAGGTTAAGCAGCAGCACATTTGTGACCAGCAAATAGATGACGAGCAGCAGAATGACCAGCCAGTTGGCGTAGACGTTTGGACAGGGTGGCAGAGTGCCTGAGATGATCTCCTGCACATCAGTAGTGCAGTTATCATCTGGCATTTTTGCCGCTGTGAAGATACATGGACAAATACAGTCAAGAATAAACTGCAATAGCTCCACCTAGTGTTCAAGTCTAATAACTTAATCGCGAACAGATACTGACAAATGATCTGACAAAAAAAAAAAAAAAACTTGAGAATCTAGGTCAAATCTGAATCTAGGTCAAATAACTCTGTGTGTGTGTGTGTGTGTGTGTGTGAGAGAAATATTGCCTAGGCAACTAAGTGAAATAAGTTTAAGCTGAAATTACTAAAGTTAAATTTAAATAATGTTACTAAAACATAAAACAATCAAAATAATAAAAAGTAAAAGTAACTAAACTTAAAACATAAAATATAAACTAATATTAAAATTAAATAGAACAGAAAAAATAAAATAAAAGATCATTCAAAATATTAATAATTAGTGTAATATTATATATAATTATTTATACAGTCAAACCAAAAATTATTGAGACACCAGATATAATTTTTGATATTTATTTTACTAGTGGGTGCAGGGCAAGTAAGGATAGCAAAATAAAGTAAACTGTGACATATTATACCCAAAAATTCTTCATACAGTGGACTACCTAATTGTGTACTTAAATTTAACAGCTGACAGCTGTGCAACCTAATTCATTACATACCTTTCTATCAAAGTTATCTGACATTATCAAGATGAATTTTTTCTGACAAAGTTTAACTCTTGTTTAAGTTCTTGTCATATTTTATTACCATTTTCTAAACTATAGCGAATAAACTGATAATGTGAGAAATGTTGAAGGTGTCTGAATACATTTTGGTTTGACTGTATATTATATAACAGTGAGCTACAATGTGCTCTATGCAAGAATAATGACAGTGTACCATCTATTTCCTCCAGAGGAATCTGTCCAAATATATGGAGGTATGGGCGGTACAGTGCCCTGCGGAAGACCCAGTCGATGCGCGGGTCATTGGGGTGCAGAAGGGCTTGTGTCGTCACTCCATACGCTATCAGCCACACGCTCAGGAAGAACAAGAAAAAGAACACATCTTTGATCTGTGAAACAATTTAAAAACATAATGAATGTTTTGGAGGTTAAATGGATGTTTCTTCAGACTATGATTTTTCATTTGAAATGAGATGATGTCAGGTTTCACCATTCTCTCCACAATGATGATTTTAGGCCCAAGCTGCTTATGGATGGCAAAAATGTGAATGAGTCTTAAGGTGAAAACCATGAAGTCCAAAGCAAGAACAGTGCGGCCAGCCTCATACGTGCTTGTGGCCATCCTTGAGAAAACAAAGGATTCATATTAAGAGCATTTTTACTTTAATGCGACTCATACAACAGCACTACGTGCTCATAATACCTGCATGACAATCCCACCACGAAGAGAGAGATGGCCACCATGTCACATTTGTTCCAGTTATCCTCCACATATAGCTTCATCTTCTTGAAAATACTCATGTCTTCATCCGTGAAGAAACTCTGTGGATCAGAGAGTGTTAAAAATGATCGCATACACTGAATACCACTATAACTGCACTGTGGACTTCAGGAGGATAACCAACTAATTTCCCCCCAGTAACATCGAGAAGATCTCAAAAAAGAATTTGCTGATTGAAATGCTCAATGTTATTCCTCCACAAGCCTTGATCAACCTGTTCTGTACCTCTGTCATTGAATCTGTCCTCACCTCATCCGTAACTGTCTGGTATTGCATTTTTATTTTCATCACACATGAAGCCACACCTTTGCACATTATAGGCACCCAGCAGAAAGGATTACTGGCAAACATCTACCCGAGCCATCTAATGAGCTGAAGTCCAGGAAATGGGCAGGTGAGATCATAAATGAGTGTTTAAACCCTGGTCAGCACATATTTAAATCTCTACCCTCAAAGAAGCATTTCAGACCTATCAAAACAATAATTAAAACAGTATCTTCACCTATGACGACACTCTTATAAACAACTTCCCTGAACTGGATTTGTTTCTTAACCCTTCTCCCATTTTTGCTGGCACTGTTTGTTCAGCTGCTTGAGCACACTGGCCACTTCACTGCTAAACTGCATTTGTACCTGTTATTTCGGATGAACCCTACACTCCACCCTGCATGTGTGTTAATGACTTGTATTGTATTGTGTATTGTATATTGTTTGTATTTTCCTGCACTGTATTGTACTACATTATATATGACATGTTGCATTGTACTGTATTGTATGATCGATTGGTTGTGCTCTGTTGCATTGTATTTTTTACTGTATCTCTGCGATGTACTTTTCTGTTGTGTTTAAAGTATTAGACTTCTGAAAGGCAATTTCAATATATTTAAACATTTATAAACATTTTCTGTATGAGGACTTAAAGTACAGATTATTCATCAGAGTATAACATGTCGATGGTTAACTCATACTAGAAAATGAAATTAATTAATATTAAAATTATTTTATGTGAACTTAATTTCAATTTAAATCTACCTCCTAAATTCAAACTACAGTTATGCACCTTATTCGCTACTTCAATACAAATCAAAATAGAATTCATAAGGAATTTTGTGCAACCCTGTGTGTGTTTCAGCCACACTACATCAGTGTTATTTTAGTGTTATTTATATGTTATTACAGTAGAAATTAATATTTTAAATTATTATTTTAATATTTTCAGTTTTCATTTTAATTTTGTTATTTATATTATATTTCTATGTATCTTAACTTTTTCTGATTTAGTTTTAGTAATTTTAGTACTAAACTTATTTTGAAATTAAATTTATTTTTATTTCACTTCTAATTTTAATTTACATTTTTCATCATTTCATCATCGTTTTATTTCAATTAATTATTTTTTTTTTTAAGTTTTCGTCTTACATTAACAATAATAACACTGCATTACATATTCTAAAGAATCCTAAAATTAGAAATCAGCATTTAAAGTTTACTTATAATTTTGGATAAATACAATGACATATCTACCATATCTCTGCTCAAAGTCATTTCAGCAGAGAACCATAAGAGATTTTCAACATACAAACACAATTTTAAACAATAGATCATTGGCATTCAGTCTTACCTGACGGATTTCCTCCAACACCAGGGTAAAGACCCAGAAGTAGAGGATAATTTCAGCTGCAGACGGGCCATGTGGCGGTGGGGGCCTGAAGTCCAAAAGGAGCACGTAACTGAACAGAATGAGGAAGGCAAAGTACATGATGACATTCCCCATGAACACAGTGACTGGAGCGCACCAGAAACGATTCCACTTCTGCAGCATCACATAAATGAAAGTTGCATTGCAACTCTGCGCTGCAGAATCACCGCCACCTTCAGCAGCACTAAGAAATGAAAAAAGAAAAGAAAACCGAGGTCTTCAAAAAGATCTTTCAACTTCACTGTAGTTTTTGTCTATTGCAGTATGAAACAGAGGCATACACTGGCTCCTCGTCTGTGAGTAACAAGGCCTGCTCTGTTTCCAAACTGTCCAGCTCGTCAAACGGCTCCCCTTCACCTTTGCTCACTTTTTCCTCTGCACTGTGACAAATACACACATATTGATGCACAATGAATCAAAAATCAGTTTAAATGTCACACATGGAATTAATCACGACAAATATCCCTACTTCAACTTGACGAGGTTGGTCCAAACGAGAGGAGGCATGAAGAACGTGAGCACGAGTCTAGAGATGGAAGTGTCGGTCCTCATGGCTCCCCACCAGACTTGGGTCAGCAGGGCCTGTGCAAGAGCTTCCAGGTTGATCATGGGGATATGGTTGGTTGGTGGCATGATAATGTAAGAATTAGACATAAGCTGTTACCTGGACACCATCATGAGCAAAAAAGCATTTGGCATCTGCCAAAGTGGCGAGATTCAGGACCGTTGCTTTGCTCCAGCAGCATGTTTTCCTCACCAGGAGTGAATAGGCTCTGTCTTCACTGTTTGAATAACACTCACTGAACAGATCTGTAAGAACAGTGCAGGCATCAGGACTGACAGTTCTGGTAGTTGCACTTAATATAGGCTTAATGAAACATTTCATCCAGAAATGAACATTTTGTGTCATTTGCTCAACCTAACGCTGTTCTTAATTTTGAATTAAATGGATAGTTCACCCAAAACTGAAAATTCAGTAATCATTTACTCACCTTCATGTCATTTCAAACCTGTACGATTTTCTTCCTTATGTGAAACATAAAAGAAGATATTTTGAAAAATGTCTCTGGCTTTTTTCCTCTACAGTGGAAGTCAATGGTCACCATCATTCTTCAAAATCTTCTTTTATGTTCTGCAGCCGTAAAGAAGTCATACATGTATGGAACAACATAAGGGTGAGTAAATGATGACAGGATTTTCATTTTGGGTGAGCTATTCCTGATTCTGTTCCTCAGACAAAACTGAAGGCTTGGAATACTGCTTTTTGTAGGAAGTACTTTTACAATTTTTGGTGCATTCGGAAATACTTTCCAAAATATTATTGTACTGAAATGGGACAATGTTTAATAAACCATAAGAACATTTTCTACTTTGTTTTACTTTTTTTAACAACAGATTTAGGCCCCTTTGGGCATTTTTAAAGGAAGTTAGCACCATATTTGACCCTGGTATAAACTACAGTGTCAAAGGTTTACAATAAAAAAATAACTGTGACTGTGGCAGGATTATTATGACACGTAGTTAAAAATGACCCTGAGTTCACAGTTTTAAGAGTGAAAAACCATCCATGTCAGTATATCGCCAAAGTCTTTTATTCAGTATATCACTAACACTTTTATTGTAATTTAAAAAAAAGCTTCCTTGTACCTTAATACTGGATTAGTTAGTTCCCTATCAAGTGGTTTGACAAAAAATGTACTCAACAAAGATTAAATGTTTGAATGACTGTGTTCTCTGCTTGGTGGTGGTGTGATTCTCACCCATAGCAAACTGCTCATATTTGGCATTCTTCATACTGCGAGCGGTCTCTGCTTCAGTAGCCAGATGGGCCATCTCCTTCATTATCTTACAGCCCACCAGAGCAGCTGCCACGGCCTCCGGGCCCTAAAGAACACAAACAGCTATTAAAGATGAATGTACAGTAATGCATTGAACAAGTTAGGGTGACTGTACGTCCTTCCTTTCCTGGATATGTCCTGGACGGGATTTCTAAACTTCCTAAAATGTCTGGGTTTTGGTGCTTTGTTTCCTATTGACATGCTCTCTACAGTCCTCATACTTTATATTTAGACATATTTGCATTGGTTTGACCATTCTCTGTAGAACGGTCAATGTTCTAACTATCCACGATTGGTTGATTACAATGCCTGCACGCTATTGGTCAAATTACTTTTCAGTCATTTCCTACAGTAAGTATAAAAACAGTAGATTGATGTCAAAACCAAGAGGACTAATTCACCATGGGTTACCTTAAAGGGACAGTTCACCCAAAAATGAAAATTTTGTCATTAATTACTCACCCTCATGTTGTTCCCAACCCGTAAGACCTTCGTTCATCTTCAGAACACAAATTAAGATATTTTTATTAAATCCAAGAGCTTTCTGACCCTGCATAGACAGCAACGCAACTACCATGTTCAAGGTCCAGAAAGGTGTAAGAACATTGTTAAAATAGTCCATGTGACATCAGTGGTTCCACCTTAATTTTATGAAGCTACAAGAATACTTTTTGTGCGCAAAGAAAACAAAAAATATGGATTTTTCAACAATTCTTCCCTTCTGTAATTTTTGGGTGAACTATCCCTTTAATTTAAGAATTTTAAAAAAGAACAAAAATTCTATTATTGAGCAAAATAAGGTCTGTGGTAAACATAACTTGACAATACTTGGGTGTTTTGCAGCAGCATTCTATTGGAAAACAAAGCCAAAACCAGGACATTTTAAGCAATTTAGAAATCCTGTCCGAAACATGCTCTGGAAGGAAGAGGATATATGATCACCCTAAATACTTTGCATACAGCACAAATAAGCAAGAATTGTGAACCACAAAAATGCAAAAACAAAAACAGTAAATTCATTCAGTATTTATTCTCAGCCTGTCAGCACTTTTGTTCATGCAAATTGCTCTTTGTTCACCCACCCTTATGAAGTTTGATCTGTGAACCCTACTAAGGTCATCTGTGATACTCAACAGCAAATGACTGGCAATCAATGGGACTTAGGTACTAACTTCTGTTAAGGTCTAAAGAACGAATTGTGAACATGTAAATGGACTTAGTTTATGAAAATGAGCTCATCGCTCATATCGGTTTATTGACTCACCATTGCCCAGAAGTAGTTTGCCATTTCCTGCCTATTTTGCAGGATAGCCCAGAGGAAGAGGTCTCTCCAAGGGTGATCACAGCGACGGTCCATGTCTGGGAGGTTTTTCTGGCTGTGGAAAAGCCGGCCTTTCCCCATTCTCTCCTGCAGCAGATAACATTTTATAGCAGGACAGTAGCATGGTGGGTTACGTCTAAGTGCGTGTTAAAGGCCCACTCACCGCTGGAAGTTTTTGGTAGAAACCCCTACAGGTATCATCAAGAAAGTCTTTGAGGACTTTGGAGACCTCATGAAAGGTGAAACGAGGCCTGCGGTCACCAGGTTCAGTGTGAGGGTGTCCTGACATCCGTTTGCTAGCCAAATGAACCTGATGCTTTTTCAGGAGCAGGGTGTGAAGGAGGTTTTTTTCAGAAACCGAGCAGTAGAGTTCCTGAAGACGGCCATAAGTTAGGAATTCATTTATGTTCACGCCGTTATCCACAAACAAACGCACAAAGTCAGGCTTGTCATTTATCAATGCCTCCATCATCACCTCCTCCAGGTCCTGAGCCTAAAAGAGTATAAAGAAATATTGTGTATGAGAATCCAAAAGACCAAAAGCCAAAAAGTAGTGAAAAATTAAACACAGCTAACAAACCAATATTGTTTTAAAAGTTTAATTCTCACACTCCATGCCACATCTCCACTGAAGATCTCACTTTTAGCAATGTCCACCCTATTCCAGGCCACAGCCAGTTTCAGCTCATCCAGGAAGTCCTGTGCTTCCTGACTTTGACTCTTACAAGCTGAGCCCAGACAAGAACATTTATGAACTCACTGACATTATTATGCAGAAATATATCATTCCTACAAACATTCCAATAGAGAAAAATATGATTCCCCCATATGTTTCCTGGAGTTAGTATAAAATCACGGTTACGCACCTTTAACCAGTGCTTTGAGAATTACTGTGTCCAGTTCTGAGTCCTGCTCTGGGTCATGAACTGTCAGCAGGTGACCGTGGTCCAGTATTCTCTGGATCTAAGGGACAAAAACAGATCTGAGTGCCTAAAACAGCATGATCCATCCTTGCATTAAAACATAATGTCTAACTATCTTGAAACAAAGATTGTCCTTTACCAGTTTGACCCAGGAAGGGACTTCAGAGCTGTGTAGGCCATTGGTAAAGGTGTTTATCAACAGCTCTTGGACCATGTCAACATCCCAGCATCCTCTGTCCATCAGGGTCACTAAAATATCAGCGACTCCTCCTGAGCCAGCTAAAATCAGCCAGGGTATTGAATTCTGAATATTCTTGTACATTTTCTGTAAGAAGGGATTGAAAGTGGATATTACCATCATGCTATAACAAAACACTTCATTAGATATATTTAAAAAATAAAAAATGTTAAGAGTGACCTGTAATATCCTTGGCTCTCCATGAACCAGAAGACATAAGACAGGGATTTCTATACTGCCTGTGCCTGTTAGAATAATGAATTCCTTTGAAAATATATGCACGAGAAGATAAAACTTTGCTAAATTTACGGAGATATTTGGAAAAACATGCATCTCAACTCACCCCCATATCCTGTGCGCTGCAGAGAGATGTGTTTGAGCATCTTGACTCTCATCTCTCCAGTGGATCCAGGTCTCTGTGGGTCCTCGTCCACCAGAATGAAATGAGAATGATTGCAGTCCAAAGTGTACACTGCACCGTGGGGAAGATCCTCAGATGGGTACGTTGCTGGATGATCAGGCTAAACAAAAATAGCAAATTATAAATTTTTTTTTGTTTGTTTTTTTTAAACATTGTTCATTTGATTAAAGTTTGTGCACATAAATATTATTAATGAAGTTATAGAGTGGGATCACAATTTTGCAGGCCAAACCGGAAGTTAGCATCACCCTGATTTTATAGGATAGGATTTTTCCACTGGCTTTTGGATTAATACAGAAAATAATTCTGAAGCCTACATACAATCTCCCGAAGTAAAAAGCTAAAGTTAGGCTTTAAACAAACTACACAACATTTGCATGACTTGAACATCATCGCCTCTAAGCTCATTCAGTCTTACAAGTTTGAGTTAGAATAGTTTGAAAGACTGCAAGTATAAACACAATGAGGCTGTAAAAGCATAGAAAATGTCGCCTTCAGCCTCTGTAGTCCCATTTAGACACTTAAACCGCCCTTTTTAAGACATGTAAAAGTTAAAAACAACACAAGTGAGGTATTACTAATATATTTTATGTTATAGAATAAATCGTGGAAATATCTTGAGCATGGGTAAACCACAAAATAAAAATAAGATGGAAACTAAGTGCAGAAATTCTAACTTGTTTCTGGGTCTTAGGACTCATTTCTGCAGCACTCTCTTGTGTAACGAAAAGTCCACATGCTTTTTTCATGCAACTGAATCATGTAATTGTAACATAAATCACATAATTATGACATCAAAATGTATCATTTGAGAAGACCTTTCTATTCATGTCAGCAGGTCGTCCTCACCCTTGCAGCCAGCAGAAGATCTCTGTTCTGAATCATGTTCCAGGGAGCAATTCCAATGGCCACCACTCGCACCTTAGGGGAAGTGCTCGCTAGCGAATGGTCCCTTACAGCCTGTCCCAGGTTCTTGGTGATGCCAAAACGCAAACCACTGGTGAGGATCCATGCCCCTGTGTGGATCAAGGGTCATAGGTCTGTAACAGTCAAAAAGAGATTATGATTTTTGTTTTTAATGAACAGTAAATTACCCACCTGTGCTCTGTGCTGCCTTCACAAGGCCTTTCCTAAGTGTGTCCCTCAGCCAGGGCTTCATCTGAGCAACTTCATCCCCTCCCATTAGTGCCACCACCAGATGAGGAGGGGCCAGACCCCACTGCTTAGTCAACATCTGGTAGATTTCAGCTGGATCTGTGGAGCTGGTTATCCTGACAAACTGTACTGACAAATAAAGTCTGTGATTAATGTGCACAAGCTTGGACTCTTTAGTGGTGAATTTGAGTTACAATGAAAAGATTCTGTAAATATCTGTCCTTATATACCTTGCCCCTGGTCCGACTGACTCCAACAAAATCAATATCTCCCAAACGTCCGGCCGTCCATTGGGGTTTATCAAATCTCTCATTGGCCTTCTCGCCCATTTGAATAACAGACTCTGTAAGTTGGGTGTAACACCGACATCCTGGTATTGAACTGCAAATAGTGACACAAAAGGTCAAGAATTTTGAATGGTGTGAAGTATTTAGTGGTAATAAGTGGTGCAACTAGTCTCACCCGTGTTCTTGGGACTCAATCAAGAGTTCCCCACATCGCAGACACCTCCTGCCCTGCCGTAACACCTCCTACAGACAGAATTAAACTGCATTTGCATCACAGACCAGTCAGGTGCAGCCACAGGAGCTGCTGATTTGTTCAGCGAGGCACTTCGGGTAGTTGGAAATGTTTATGTAAAGCAGAAGCAATTTTCATTTTCATTCTTTACACCCATGCAAACATGCCCTCCCTTCTGGTAAAGGCTGAGCCACACATGAAGTGAAAAACTGATGTTCTTTTTACCAACCTGAGGTAAAGTTAGAGTCAGAAAGCAAAAAAATAGCAAGCAAGCAGAAAGAAAGAAAGAAAGAAAGAAAGGGTCACACTTTATATTAGGTGGCCTATATGTACTTATTGTGTTCATATTGTATTGCAAAACACATTTGCTGCTATTGAGGTGGGATATGGGTAAGGTTAGGGACAGGTTTGGTGGTATGGGTAGGTTTAAGGTGTAAGGGATGGGTCAATTACAGAAATTAATTACAGATGTAATTACATATATGTATTTTTAAAAATATAAGTACAATGTAAAAACATGTATGTACACAATAAGTGCATTGTATCAAATGATTAATTTAAATGTAAGTACATAATAGTTAAGTCCACCTAATATAATTTGGGACCAAAGAAAGAAAGAAAGAACGAACCAGTTCAAGTTTGAACAAGAAAAAATGAAAAGACACTAGATTGCAGCTGCATGGCATTTGAATATGGAAATATGCATTAACACAATAAATCAGCCATGTAAACTATATTGTCATTATAAACTTTGATAGCAGACATAATTGATCTCCCACAGAAGTTGTCTATGCAATTAACAACTAAAGCTTATTTGCATCCTGGTCAACAAGTGAATATGAAGTCAGTTCCCTCATGTGGTTGAAGAGGCACGGACAGAAACAGCCATAGTAAAAGCAGTCAGGAACAGAAGCGTAATGCTATTAAAACATTTCAGGCAGTTCACAGCATGTGATTGATGTAATCAGATTTGAATGAGCTTGATTAATCTCTTTTCAATCAATTTATTCCAAATGCTATCAGGTCCAGGTATAGCTTTCACCGTGCGTGCTTCATGCCAGCCATTTTAAACTTCCTTTCAAAACTTCCAGTTTCCAAATGGTTGCCATTAATTTCATTGTTTTTAAGCAGGAGACACAATATGGTTTGATCAGTTAACATGCAATTGCTCCCAATCTGCATTCATTGTGAGTTTCTCATTGAATGTTTATGAAAAACGTGAATAAATAATAATTGATTCCTTAAGGGAGGATGTGATTATTGAAAAGTACCAATGACATCTATGCAAACATGACTGATGTGTGTGGGTGTGCAGGAGCTGCCTATGATTTGACTAGGGGATGAGTTGGGGTGTATGAGAAAAGAAAATGCCATAGACACTGCAGCACACAATCACAATCATTTGCATTAAAAGTCACACACAGACATTAGATCCATGAGGAAACAGATCTTTAGCAATGACACTTTATCAATGAATTGTTTTTATTATTATTAATTTTTTTTTCTACAGTCATTTTATCTCTTCATAGATTTTTTTCTTTTTTTTAAAAAAGAAAATATATTTTCTTCAGTGTCCAACTCTGTACTTGAACAAAAGTCAAGACATTAAAAAACACAATAAAACTAGAGGGTTTGTCCTGAAACCAGTACCTTGAAATTTCAGAAACATCTAAGGCTGTAGAGGTATGTGAACAATAATTTGAAATGCTAAGCTTCACATATATATCATAGTATTACTATTATTCACAAAATGCTAAATTAAAATATTTTCTATATTAATGTGGCTGCATCTTTACATATTTTGCTGTGAATGTCTTTTTCAGAAACTTTTCAGCAATTTATAAACAACTCCACAGAAATGATCTGGAATCTCATGCCATGTTTTTTTGCTAAAAGAGCTGACTTACCAGAGGAGTATCCTGATGCCCCAGCATATCTGGATGTTGGCTTTGCTCTTGGATCCTCTAGGCCACTACAAGCTTGGGCAGCTCTAGAGTGTCACCAGGAAGTCAATCGGAGGGTTTATGATGACAAAACCACTCCCTAACCAACCGCTGCTACCTACATTCAACCACTTACCTGCCTGCCTCCACCATAAGCATTCCTTACAGTAATACAGCAACAGGAAAATAGTTTCAAAATAGGCGATTTATTTAATTTACATGCTTACTATTAGTTTTTCCCTCATTAGCTTTAGACATTTGAAATGTTTGAAACTTTGAAGTTTTTAAGACTGCTTAAAACACGTGGAGGTCTTTTTATAAATGTTGCTAACTTGTTAAAAACAACTTTTTTAACACACGAAAGCTTCTTAAACTTTTCAGAATTCTTAGATTTGGAAAAAACAGAATTCAAAAGACTGTTGTAACTACAATTAAAGAAAGACACCACAGGAGAATATAGGCAAAATAAATAATAACTAATATACGCCATACCTCCCCAGCTGATCAATCACAGTATATAAAGACAGTTGATTTGTATTACAAGTTTTCTGAAATGTTATGTTTAAATATGCAAATGAATCATTATGCATAAATGTCCAGAACAGATATCTGAGCACTGGATGAAATCAGGTTCAACATTCTTGTTTGTTTTTGATTAGAGTTTCCAAATGGAAATTTGGATATATCTTTTTCTTTTTTTACATAGCCTATAATTCCATTTAAAAATGTAACTGAAATCCACAGATGCAAATAGATAAAATGTCATTAAATAAACACTTAAATGTCTAATATTTTTTTCTACTAGTCTGAAAGTTATAGAAATTAATTTTGTCATCAGCTGAGGACGAGTGTGCCTGACTGCCGTTGCGCGATTTAGCCACTAGGCGTCAGCAACTCCTAAATTACAGCACGAAGGCGAAGAGGATGTCGAAGTCGTCCTTAAAATGTGTGTAAATCTACCACAACCTCTGTCTAAAACATTTAAAACAAAAAAAGCTGCCTCGTGAGTCAGTATACGGTAACAGGAAGGCATCGTCGAGATGCCTTGAAAGCTGGTCTGAATAAAATCAGGTTACTTCAGAGATGTGCTATCACTACTATGCTGACTAACTACGCAGCAGGCCATATCAAGTATGTAAAAACTAAATTTCATATATTCAGGATGAGCTAGGCCTAATTATTTAAGAAACAATCGTTATCTGTTAAGTAGCTAATAAGTTAAAATATTAAACGTGAAATATATAAATGTATAAGTATATGAATGTGCGTTGCTAGCCTCACTCAGAGCGAACTTGGCCGATGTGCAGCGATATTAACATTGTTGTTATGTTAACCGTATCCTAGGAAACTTAGCGCACATATACAATTTATTTAACTCTTAATTAGCATGTTTTATTTGGGTGGGCAGCTGTAGCTGGTGTTACTTTCGAGTTAGGCCTTTACGCAGAGTAATTTGTTCCTTATCGTAAAGCTAATCTCGTCCGCTCAAGATCGAGGCTGCGCGCGCAGCGCGGCCATCTCGAGACGGCGCCGGTCGATTGAGCTTCGCGCGCCTTTGGTTGACGCACCGCGCAGGCGTCAGAAGTGTTTCCACTGGATTTGGATTCAACGTTTAGATTTGTATGTCATTTCGATTTCGATATCATATTTATGTTTTATACTTACATTCACCGCTTATTTCATAATTTATACTGGAGGCGTAAATCTGAGGTGTGGCATTTGAAAACAAAAATATTTGTTCGAAATAAATGTAGTATTTACATGCAGTTGGAAATACTGCTTAAACTGAGCCAGCACGAGTAGGGCTACACACTATAAGAACAGGAAGACATTGTTGTTAATGAAGATAAATACTGACTAAACCTAACCCGAATATTGTAAATATTTAAATATTTTTATAATGAATTTCACATAACCTAGTAACTTAATATAGCCTAATTTTTAATGATGTAACATATATGTTGCATTAATTTTCATTAGGCTACATTTATTATTGTGTATTCTTACTATAATTATAATAAATATTATAATTATGTTTATTATTTTAAATAAACAGAGACCTAGGCTACTTTATTGTTTACCTTTATTAACGAAATAATTTACTTTATAACAAATAACACTTTGGCAGGAATAAATCTGTTTATAATATTAGGCCTATAACATTTCTTCTTCTTCTTCTTTCTTTCAAAACAATTACTTATTTCATGGTATTCATGCATGGACCGGTATTCAAACTGAGGGGGAAGGTGCCTTTGCTGATGCTGGTGGGGGGTTTATTGCACAGGGCGTGGTGTCCGTGTAGCCAATCGGAGGCCTTTTCTCGTACAAACACTGGCCTTTAACCACCGGCACAGATATAAACAGACTAGAGACAACAAGAACCAAACAAACGTCGGCGTACGGCATTGACTTTTAGGCATCATGGCAAACGTGGACGTATCAAGCAATCTGGAGCGTCATGTTGCACGGAGGACCTTTCCTCTTCTCGCGCGCACAAAGGTTTGCCGTAACCTTTTCGGACCCGTGGATCACGAGGAGCTGCACGGTGAAATGAAACGACAACTCCAGGAGATCTCCGAGCGAGACCAGAGCCGGTGGAATTTTAACTTTGAGACCAACTCGCCTTTGCCTGGAGATTACGAGTGGGAGGCGATTTCAGAGGACACTGTGCCGTTTTTCTACAAGGATAAAGTGCAAAGTCCGAGAGCTCGCGCCGCGGCGTCTGTTAGTGCAACAGGAGACGCGTCCAGCGCTGTTGACTGCGGGTCACATGGGGCTTCCAGGGGTCCGCTAGTCCAAGAATCCGCGGACGTCCCGAGTCGAGCCAACGAAATCAACCAGGAGAACCTCTCTGGTGCACTCAACTCAAGCCCAGCTCGTTCTTCAGTCCTCAGAAACAGGCGGAAGAGGTCACTCATCCCAGAGACCCCCAGAAACAGCACGCCACAAATTACAGGTAAATGCCTTCAAACTGTAAATGAAAACAATGGAAACTCTCTCTCGATATTTAATGTGAAATGCGAGCAAACATGTCTAACAGTTTCTAATATTGATTTCCACCAGACTTCTTCCCGAAAAGAAAAAGGACCGTGCTGGAGTCCAAGCAGGATGAACGTAGCTCGCTTCAAGCCGGCACATCCACCAGCACTGAAGTAACGCCACGCAAAACTATAAGATGATGGTGCGTATCAGCTCCGTGTGTGTCTAACCGTACATCAAGGCAATACTGTTACGATTTTAATCTTTATAATTATTATTTTTTATTAGTCTAATACTAATTGTAGCCAGTTTGTAAGTGATTGGCGACAACGAACTCACTTAATTCAGCTTTATTTAAATGCCGGTACTCTATGTAAAGCTGTTGTTTAGCTGCTGAACAAACGCTAATTTTGTCGTTTTCTTTGCTTTTCAGATGTTTGCACTCCATGCATCAGTCCACCTGTGTTTATCTGCAGAGCGGATGAAAGAAAACAAGGGGACGAAACTTTCTCTCTCTCTCAACTCATGTAGCAATAATGGCTCCGCCAACAGAGACTTTGTTGCAGTGTTACAAATGTCTAAACGGTGCAATTTTATATTTTGCTTTTTGTTTTAACTGTGTAGAGGGCTAGGCCACACTGCTCTAAATAGACTGGAGCGATACCTGTTTGATTTATTTTTTAAATATACTAACTTATTTTATTTATGTTCATAATAGTTGGTCCCTCTTTATTATTTACAGCTATTGTTATTGTTTTTTATTATTTCGGCCATATTTTATGTTGTATTTTATTTAAGTTTTTGTTTGCAACAACATGCAAGAATGTTTCTGAGCCGTGTTTGTTAAAATATATTCTGTAGCTCACGCTGTACCTTTGAATCAAAGTGTAAATTAAATTATATTTTTGATAACCTGGTCGTATTCATGTGTGTTGCTGTGAAAGTCATGTATACTGTTCAAATACATAATTGCGGATCATGGGATGTGGGTAAACGGGCAGAAAAAAAAAGATTGCCCTTCACTTTTGAGGCGTCAACATTTTGCCCGTGACAAAAAAAAAAAAAAGAGAGTAAAGTTTGGCCTCTAAACAGGAGGGACTCAGCTGTTCCGCCCTCAGTGTTTGTGGGGAGGG
Source organism: Onychostoma macrolepis (assembly GCF_012432095.1). Classification (NCBI taxonomy): domain Eukaryota; kingdom Metazoa; phylum Chordata; class Actinopteri; order Cypriniformes; family Cyprinidae; genus Onychostoma; species Onychostoma macrolepis. The sequence continues at coordinate 19,376,313 of NC_081161.1, forward strand.
ATATGCGGGCAGCTGCGTGCTATAGGGAGGATTTAAATGCCATTTTCTTTCCATAATGAAGGAGGCAGGTGCCCTTGGAACCCCGCTTTGTCCACATAAGACCTTCATTTTCAGCACCCTCTCAGCTATCCCGCTAATGAAACACTTACCAAGACTTGAACAAAATGGGCTCCTTCTATTTACACGCCAACCACCTGCCTCCCCTCCCCCTTACCTACACACTATCTGTGAATAACATTTACTATAGATACCACCACACGCCAGATCTTTATAATGTCATTGAGACGGGAGAAAAGCTAAAAGGAAAAAAGAAAGAGAACAAAAACGATAGACAAAACAGTGACCAAAACGAAATATAATGGTGAGCAAAAGAGGTAAACCACAACCAAAATAATAAAGCTAGAATTTTTAGTTAGCTACTCCATCCAGCTAGATTTTTTTTTGTTTTGTTTGTTTTTTTTTTTTTTTTGTGACTGATTCGTTTAATTTGACCATAGACTATTTCGAGTAGGCTATCACGCTTCTACTTAAATGCATATTTCTCATTGATTATGCCAAAGTCTTGCATCTCAAAAAAAGGCAACAACAATCGACGTAAAAATTAAAATAATATCAACGTTATGAACAGCTACGTTTGTAATTAGAGTAATATTCTTTAAAACTTTGATAATAAACTTGGAAAGGAACGATAAAGCAGGCAGCATTCACAATAGGAAAATGGTTGAGCTTATTCTTTGGATTTTACACGAAATCAAGAACCTTTTGGGATTTTGAGAAATCAATTTTTATCAAATAAATCTTCTGGAATATGCTCATCAACGAATTGTACACATTACCCCGATTTGTTTGCGTCGTTCACGTTTGGTATAGGTGAAGAGTGCCAGTGTTTCGCCAGATATAGCCTTTCTCTAAAGAAGTTTCCCATTTCCATGACCATCTGGCACCAAAAAAGGCGAAATGGAACAAAGGCCGCTAAAGGCGTAAGGCGAAGCGAGTGCCATCGCATTCACCTGCAAATGAGGCTTTGTGCTCTCATAGAAGCACTCGGTGCTCACAAATCCTGTTTGCTTTTGTTTCTAGTCCGTATCTAGTCGTGTGCGAGAAAACAGAGATAGCCTACTCCAGTCCGTCATGCCAGCGACTGGCCGTCATTCAAGTGAAGAAACGAATAACGTTTAGAGACGTGAAACGCAATTGCAGAAAGATCATTTGGGGAACAGTTTAAATAAACGTGTACTTTGAATGTAAACGTAATTAATTAGAATAGTAATACAATAAATCTTAATAAGTTTATTACGTATTTTGTTGCACTCTGACCAAAATACCCTAAATAGGCCTTGAATTACAATTGCTGTAGCCCTAGGCTACTATAGGAACAGGTGTATGTGCGTTTTGTTGGCCTATAGAGGTTCATGCAATAGTAAGCTTTATGATCAAGAAGTAAAATAATTCTATTTACCTGAACGAATTTTTATCTCTGGCTTGTTAAAATATTAGCCTATGTTCGCGAAAGCTGCACGTAAGCCTAATACATAGACTACGCGCAAATAGGCTATTATTACACCACCGTGCTTCATAATTATTAATGAAAAACGAGGATTTTAATAAACGTAATTGTTACTTGTAATGCGAGGAATCCCTCAGGGTTTATCTGGACCTCATTATTTGAGCTTTTACACTAAAATCATTATGTCCAGATTGACAGGGTTTCCAATATGTTCCGTTATAGCTCAGCTGGGTTTCCTGACCAGATGGATTACCTCCTCAGGCTCATGGGACCTCGACTTTTATCAGCAAATCCCACAGAGACACGTTCATTCAGCCCGTGCAGTCTGTGCATCATTAAACGAAGTTAAGAGTTCAATTCGAATCCTTTTATTCGGACAAAAAAAATCATTTAAATCGAGCTCGTTTATTTGACTAAAAACCAACACGAAATATTGTACAATGGTGTAAAGGAAAACTTCTGAATTCAAAATACTGCATTAGTAAGCTGCACTAAACTACAAAATATGATCAAGTAATTGAAATAAATAAGTTAAATAATTATAGCCTACAAAGACAGGTGTTTTATCAGTCTTTTTCTTACCATTTTTATCCAAAAACTACAGTGAATTTTTTTTTTCAATTCCAGTTCACTTAAAGAAAACAAATAATATAATAAAAAAAGATAAGTCATATTTAACAATTCATGTTTGCCCTCAGTTGCTATCCATTTATTTTACTTTCTGTAACAGGGATATCACTTTCCCAATATTGCAACCCTTTTTTGACACAAACATCTGCAATTTGCAGCAAAACCATCAAACCATTCATCTCTGTGTTGTAGCCCTCTCTATTTCAGAGCTGCTTCTCTTTCACTAATAAAACCCATAAAACTAGCGGAGGCACTGGCAAGCTGTGTCTTCAAGGCTGGATACACCTCTATGGGTTCACTAGCTTGAATTAATGGCATTTGGTCCCAAAGTTTGCTCAGCGGTCCCAGAGACAGTGACAGCAGTACGTCCTTTTAAACGAATAACAAAGGCTTATCATTTATCTGGCGGCATATGGGCCAGACCCCCTCTGTAGCAGGCCTGCTCTCTGTGGTGTCTGCCAATACTGTTGTCCTGTTGATTCCATTGTTGACATAGTTGTCCTGCCATGAGGAGGTATAGACTAAAGCGTAGCAGGCACTTGTTTTATTCCTCGTCCCGTTTGGGACCATTTTTTTTTTTCTTCCATTTTTAAGCCAGATATGGTATATCTGGTTTGGTTTTATTGACTTGAGATTAAGTCAGCACAAATGGCTAAAGAGGAAGCTGACATCCTGGTTTGCTATACTTCAGCTTTCCTGAAATGTAATCCTAAGCCTTCAAGAACGGTAGCGAGATGATAAAGACAAAATTGTCATGCTTTTCAGGAATGCGTATGTGACGGAATGTCTGATTTGTTGCACATATTACAGGTGACAATGGTCCATACGAGAAGCTGTGTGCGAACAAAGGCAGAGTGGACAGCCGTGTTCCTGCCCAGGATAAGGTCAGAGGGTGCGCATGTAGTCATCCCCATAGCAACAAAGCCCCTCACCCCTGAGAGCAAATGCATTGTCATAAGATCAGAGGTCACGGTGCTCCCCATATGGTCGTGTGCTGCATAAGTCATTGATCTGTCGGGATGCTCTAAAGGAATTCTGAAAGTGTCACTGAAAGACTTTTAGAAAAAAGACAACAACTGCTACTGAATGCCATAAATGCCTCCACACCAGCATAAATAGCACCATTCTGGTCTGATGGCGAAGGAAAAGAGCGGGAAGCCGGACTGCCCACACACTTGTGTTTGAATAGCTAAGACATTTGACCTCATGGAAACATTTCAAATTAAAACACTGCAAACATGAGAAAGAAAAAACAAGATGTTTATTCAGGATAGAACTTTTGTCAATGTTGCGTTTTTGACACAGCACTTCATAAAAATCACAGTTTGGATTTTACTGGAGAATTCAATCAGTAGTGTTTGTAGGATACAGTATTTGTTTTTTTACAATAACTAGTACATTCATATTGGTGAATAAACATACAAACATGATTGAGAGGACAGAGCTAAGTTTTTATGCTGCTAAAATTTGTGTGCCTCTAAATGTTTATTAGTGATTCATAAACAAGAGCAGAGAGCACATATTTTGTTCCTGACAACAGAAATCATTTAAAAACATTCAGAAATTCATAACCCTCCAAAATAAGGTCACAATGTTCACATTTGTATTCCAAAAAAATAAAGGTTCTTTAATGGCATCTATAGTTCCATGAAGAATCTTTAGAATCCATGGAAACTTTACACAGCACAAAAACTTCTATATAGTTCAAAAAGTTATAATATTTTTCACACTAAGAAAATGGTTCTTTTAAGAACTGTTGACTGAAAGGTTCTTTTGGGAACCCACTGGTTCTTCTATGGCATCACAGCAAAACCCCTTTTAGGACCTTTATTTTTAAGAGTGTGGAGCAGAAGTAGTCAAACCACTCACAAAAAGTATGGAAAAACCTTTTTTCTTTAATAAGAAAATAACTGAATAAACAATATCAAAAACTCAAAATCATACTTAAACAATGGTATTCTAAAAATACGTATAAACGTCTCGTTGCTTCAAAAGAAATTCAGCTGTCTGAAGAAATATAAAGATGAACAGGATTAGTCAGACAAAACGATATCTTAAACTCAGCTGATGCTGAACCTGAGCCAAACCTGATCTTGTATATTAATTCTGGCTGAAACTGACTCAGTATCAGGCACTCTGTGGTTTAGTGCTGCTTTAGCGACTCAGCTGTCCTCATGAATAACAGTTGGTGCGGACAGTTGCTCAGAGCTGGTCAGGCTGTCCTGTCTGCTCGGCACTGACAGGCTGAAGGTGGCTGATTGGCGGTGGAAGCTGCTACGCAGTTCCTTCCCTCTGGCCAGATCTCCTCGTCTCTCCCTCGCCAACATGAGGTTGAGAGATTCTGCGATGCTGTTCAGTGTCCTGTCCATGTGTGTGATCTGTGGGGAAACGAGTGTGTGGCCTCAGCACATCTTTCAAAACAGTGTCTAAAATAACATCGTCACAGCGTCTGTGTAAATAACGTCATAAACAGGAGTCAAACTGTCAATACTAGCTGTAAAACACCAGCGACCGATAAAAGATCCCATCTGTATAAATAGACTAGAAAAGGCAATAATTCCATTCTTTTGTATGTTGTAAATGGGATTAAAGTTTGATCAATTAGGTGATGATGAATAGGCAAAACCTGAATAGATTAGGCCACACTAATTTGTTAAAAGTGAATTGAGGGGAAACTATTATCTAGTCAGTACTAAAGTTTTTTTCAAATTGAAATACAGGGCCATTTTGGTGATACCATCAGATATTTTCATAAACTATTTTGAAACATGCACTAAAAAAAAATAAAATGAAAGAACGACAAGTAACACTGATTTAAATGTGATATTTTGAAGTAAAAAGATTGAAAATAGTATTTTGCACTGTGGTAATCTTTGTTTTATTTATAATTTCAAAAAATATATTTTTTTAGAGTGTCTAAGAGCAGTTTATGTTACTGTGCATGAAAAACAACATACATCAATACCAGTGGGGATTCTTGTTAAATATTTAAAGGGATTCGTGTTTGAGAGGAAGAAAACTGTCAGAGAAATACTTGTTATTCTTCATTTTACAGTTGGGGAGCCAAATGTCTTGAGGTTCTTTCCCTTGGGTTGAGGCTAAGTGACGTGTGGAGCCAGTGCTGTCTACACCCCATTAGAAATAACCAGACGAGTGTCTCCGTGCTGAACCACAGTTTACACAATGATAGTGGCACCACAGTCACATACAAACACATGCACACATGCACAAACACAACCCACCATACAGAGTGCGGCAGGAGATTCGAGCATGTAAACATATACAGCCGTTCCCCATATAGACATGAATGCAAACATGCACACTGCTAACCACAGAGAAAAACAAGATCTTGAGTCGAAGCTTAAAAGGACAATTCATCAAAAAATATAAATTCTGTCATCATTTATTCACACTCACATACAAGTTTATCATAATACTATAAAAGATCACATTTACTATTTCGCCCCTATAAACCATAGAACTATTCTCTATTAAATATTATAAATTTGAAATTTGATGGTGAAATATCTTTAATTGGGAAAACACAATATAAAGTATTTTAGTAGTCTGAATAAACAGATTAAATGTATTTTAAATAATAATCCATAAAAACATATAAACTCATTTAAAAGGTTGGGTTCAGTAAGATGTTTTATGTTTTAAGTATAAATTTAAGTTTTATTTAGTGGCAATAAAGATATGTATAATGTAACAAAAGATTTATAACTCAAATAATGTTTTTTTTCTTTTTTTTTTTTACTTTCTAATCATCCTGAAAGAATTCGAAAAAAAAAAAAAAAATGTATCATGGTTTCCACAATAATATAAAGCAATACTGGTTTCAATATTCATAATTGTAAGAAATGTTCCTTGAGTTCCTTGAATAATAGCTGCTGAAAATTCAGCTTTGTCATCACAAGAATAAATTGCATTATAAAATATATTTTAAAATAGAAAATTATTTTATTTATTTATTGTAATATTTCATAGTATTGTATATTTACTGTATTTTTCATAATAATAAAAAATGTTTTTGTAACATTAAAAAAAATGTTAACCCCAAATTTTTAAACAGTAGTGTTATATGATTAAATAAATAAAAAAGGGAATATTAAAAAAGATTGTTTCCCAACATAAAAATGCCCTAATTGTGAAGAGAGTTCAGCCAAAGTTTAAGAAGAAGACTGTGTCAGCAATGCAGTAATGAGTTACTTCAGATGGCTGTTTGCATAAATGTTAAGGCTATTTGTTCCTGTTTATGCCAGACACTGCCTGCTTCCTGTTTACCTCAGAATTATGGGAAGAAGAATGACACTGTAAGGGGCAGGGTATCCTGTTCACAGACTATGTTTAATGATACATTTTCAAACAATTCTTTACAAAAAAAAAAAGTTTAAGATGGTGCGTCTTGCTGGGAAATACTTAATTTGGCTGCTCAATGCATCAGTCACTAGTATTGCCACAGAAATGTGCCTAACATTACAAAAGCGAGCCAATGAAATTCATTTTTTATATAAATGAATAAAAGGCAGCACAATTGAAAAAAGATGTCATCTCTCCCTAATGATATTTCAGCTATGAAACCCGTAAAAAAAGATCTAATTCCTCTTACAATGCTTTTCTAAACATTCTCAGTAAAGAATTTAAAACATGTCGGACAGGCTTTTTTCAGGCATTTCATAAAACGAGTCAATTTGCTTCTTACTCAAACATCTATGAGAGACAAAGGGGGAGAAAGAGAGCGAGTATGTGAGAGAGAGATCATGTGAACAAGTGTGTACGCTGTTTCGAGTTCGTGTCTGGGATGAGAGCTGTTTGTAAAAGGATTTATGGCTGGAGTGGCAAATGAACAGGAGCAGAGTGAGTGTTTGTAGAGCTCCTGAATCCCCGTCATTCTGAGAGGCCAGCAGACCACTCACTTTTACACACACACACACACACACACACACACACACACACACACACACACACACACACATAACCCAGAAAGCTGTTCTTTTTAGAGTCTTAACACCCTTATCAGCACACATCACTCACAGAGAATGTTTGAGAAGTCTTCAAAAAGTGATGTTTGATTGAATGCAGAGAAAAAGAGAGGTTCCCTCTGTCTCCAGGTTAAGGCTTGATTAATGAAGCTTACAGATCCTTATCAGTAGAGTCCTTGCTGAACCAATTGTGCTGTGTGCATTTACTAATAAACTAAAAAACTGGAACTTGTTATTGTTATACTAATGAGTAACCTCTTGGAAATGCATGGTTTCTGAGTTTATTGCACAGTAAAATTCAAAAGCATGTGGTATTAACTGAAAAGATATTTCAGAAACTTGAACCCTCAATAGTTATAAAGTTTTCCCTGTGTTTTTACAACAAAAAAATGCTATAAATGTCCAGTAATATTCAAGCGCTTACCTTCTCTTCCATCCTGTTGAGTCTGGAGCCAATAGTATTTATGCCTTTGTCTTTCATGCGCTCTAAAGGAGACAAAAGTGGTGCCAAGAAAAACATCATAAAAACGCTCCATAAACACGAATGTGCCCTTAGACTGCAAGACAACAATAAACAGCAACATTAAGAACAACGAAGGGGTCAAACTGTAGCAAAACAATGTGTGGGGTTGAGGAATGATAGAGGAGAGAGGGTAATGAATGACCTAGCTTTACCTGAACTAGTCTGGAAGAGGGACAGCTTCCCTAAGGACTGATCCAGTCTGTCAGGGCCAAGTGTGCAGTATGGGAAATGTTGATGTACAGAAATGGCAGATGAAATGTGAGAGGAATAGTGACAGAGATGGTATAATTTTGCTATTATACCTATAAAATGTCATCCATGTATTGCAATGTTAAAGTAAACACTTTTCTCAACACACGCTTAACTGCTGCTAAGTGATACAAAGTGAGTCCTCATCCCACCTTCTCTGTAGCTCCTTGATGCGCACCATGAGGTTGAGATGACCCTGTGAATACTGCTCAATGACATCCCTCACATCATACGGCTTACGTGCTTGCTGCAAAAACACACATCCATGCAAAACAGCCAAAATGATATAATATTTTAATTGTAATTAAATAGTAATATATATATATATATATATATATATATATATATATATATATATATATATGTACACACACACACACACACACACAGACATTTTTTCAATATTATTATATGAATAGTATGCTCAGCATTTACTTGAAACTGAAATCTTTATACAACCCGAATTCCAGAGATGTTGGGACGTTTTTTTAAATTTGAATAAAATGTAAACTAAAAGAATTTCAAATCACATGAGCCAATATTTTATTCACAATAGAACATAGAGAACATAACAAATGTTTAAACTGAGAAATTTTACACTTTTATCCATTAAATGAGCTCATTTCAAATTTGATGCCTGCTACAGGTCTCAAAATAGGTGGGATGTGGGCATGTTTACCATGGTGTAGCATCTCCTCTTCTTTTCAAAACAGTTTGAAGATGTCTGGGCATCGAGGCTATGGAGTTTTGGTGTTGGAATTTGGTTATGTGGTTTTGCATTGTCCTGCTGAAATACACAAGGCCTTCCCTGTAATAGACACCATCTGGAGGGGAGCATATGTTGCTCTAAAACCTTTATATACACCGAAAAAAATGATACAAATTTTTTTTAAGGTAAGTGGCTGCAAACAATTTATTTTAGCTACATTTAGTTAAAAAAATATGTTGAAAGTTAGGCCGTGTTCACACTTGGCGTCTTTTTTGACTAGAAAAAGTCGACAAGAGCGCTTTTTTAGTCAAATAAAAAGCTGGCAGCGTTTTGGTTACAAATAGCAGCCGAGGGCGTCTTTTGTCTTATAACAACAGCTGAAATGTCGGCTTTTGAAGTTAACGGCGAGGGTGTCGGTTCACAACGGCGTTTGTGGGAGCGCGACATTATACGGGGAAGGAAACTGTATGGTGCTTCCAACAATTTAGTCCAGGAGCTCCGGTTGGATGATGCACGGTTTCATACTATTCCTTGTGCTCCGAAACTAGTACGATCTGTCTACCGGCCATCTTCTCCTTTTTTCTTGTTGTTTTTGTTGTTATGGAAACGACTCGCCACTCGCTTGTCATTGGTCAGCTGTCAAAAAGGCGCTTGACGTAGGGCGTTTTTTCAGAAAAGTTCAACTTTTTTCAACTCGAAAAGATGCTCTGAGCTGCAGAAAAAGACGCCGGCAGTGGCGTTTTAAAAAGCGCTCAGGACTTTTTTGAAAACACGGTTTACTCCATAGGATTATAATGTAAAACAGATGCTGGTAGCTTCAAAAAAGACGCCAAGTGTGAACACGGCCTTAGTCAACTAAATTTGTTTCTTTAAATGTAGCAAAAATAAATTGATTGCAACCACTTACCTTAAAAAAACTAATCAAAACTAAACTGTTCAACTAATAATTTTTTTTCATTGTACCTTTCAGCATTCATAGTGCCTTCCAAAACATGCAAGCTGCCCATACCGTATGCACTTATGCACCCCCATACCATCAGAGATGCTGGCTTTTGAACTGAACGCTGATAACATGCTGGAAGGTCTCGCTCCTCTTCAGCCCGGAGGACACGGCGTCCGTGATTTCCAACAAGAATGTCAAATTTGGACTCGTCTGACCATAGAACACTTTTCCACTTTGAAACAGTCCATTTTAAATGAGCCTTGGCCCACAGGACATGACGGCGCTTCTGGACCATGTTCATGACGGCTTCCTTTTTGCATGATAGAGCTTTAGTTGGCATCCGCAGATGGCACGGCGGATTGTGTTTACAGACAGTGGTTTCTGGAAGTATTCCTGGGCCCAGGATTTTAGTAATGTCAATGACAGAATCATGTCGATGAGTGATGCAGTGCCGTCTGAGGGCCCGAAGACCACGGGCATCCAACAAAGGTCTTCGGTCTTGGAGATTTCTCCAGTCTCTCTGAATCTTTTGATGATGTTATGTACTGTAGATGATGAGATTGGCAAAGCCTTTGCAATTTAACGTTGAGGAACATTGTTTTTAAAGTATTCCACAATCGTTTTACTCACTCTTTCACAGATTGGAGAGCCTCTGCTCAGCCTCTGCTTTACTTCTGACAGACTCTGCCTCTCCAAGACATCCCTTTTATAGCTAATCGTGTTACAGACCTGATGTCAGTTAACTTAATTAGTTGCTAGATGTTCTCCCAGCTGAATCCTTTAAAAATATCTTGCTTTTTCAGCCCTTTGTTGCCCCCGTGCCAACGTTTTTGAGACCTGTAGCAGGCATCAAATTTGAAATGAGCTCATTTAGTGGATAAAAGTGTAAATTTCTCCATTTAAACATTTGTTATGTTCTCTATAAAATATTGGCTCGTGTGATTTGAAAGTCTTTTAGTTTTCACTTTATTCTAATTTAAAAAGCATCCCAACATTTCCGGAATTTGGGTTGTAGAAGTTTTTACTGTCACTTTTTTGATCAATTTAATGCATCCTTAATGCATCCTTGTTGAATAAAAGAACAAAAAATACTGAACCCAGCCCAAACTTTTGAACGGTATTGTATAAAAGGAAATATGTGCATAGGACCTATGTTTATATGTAACTTAAATATTTATATTTAACATAAATTTAAATTAATTATTATAGTACATTTAGCTTTTATGATTTTATGATAATTCTTACACTTTGAACTCATATTAATTGAGAGAATGCATTAGTACTTTTCATAATTAAACTTTCACAATGCAGGACTATTCAAGTGACATACAAAAAAAGTTAATTTTTTCCTTACACATTTCTAAAATCTTGATATGATCTTGCCTAGGGCCCTACTGGTTGGCCCTGTATATGAGTGAAACTTTAGATGAAAAGTCTGAAGAATCAAATAATCATAAGGGTGAACTCTTTTTACTTAATACACCAGCCTAAAAAATCAAACCAGCCCAAAGGGGAAATATTTCCTTTTGATTCTCAACTTTGAGAAAACCGATTCTCATCTGCTGACACCAAACGTACATCCTGATCAAACGCTTAATCACTGCTCTCAGGGCATATCGAGCACAGGTGATGATTCTTATGGCTATTTAAATTTATTTGAGCTTCCTGACTAACACGGGGGAAATGTGTAAAGCTCCACGTTTGCTACAGAACTTAAGCTCAGTTTGATTAACGTCAGTGAAATAACCAAACATTCACACATCTCCGGCACAAATTACACAATTCAGGAGAAGCTAGAGCCATTCAAAGGAGGGTAAACACTGTCATGACATCAGACACAGCAAATCTAGCCAGCAGCATCTGACAAACACTCCAAACTGTGTGTTCTGTGTCGCAAGAGTGTGTGAGAGGAGGGGAGAAGGACTCGGAGAAAATAAGGGGATTGAGAGATGACTGAGGCTATGGCGGGTCAAATGAAAGGCTGGCGAGATGATGGGAGGGCAAAGAGAAAGGACAAACAAAGTGCAGTAACGAGTATCAAGTGTCGCACAATCGCACAAAAGAGGAGAAAGTGTGTAGGACAGCGATTAAGGTAATCCTTTGACATCAGCATGTATTTTTGAGGACTCAGGCAGAGCATCTGCTGTTACTGAATGAGTCCAAACTCTAGATCTTCCCTTCTATACATTTCAAAAGACACCTTTTTCGCTGCTTACACTGAAATTCATTAAGGAATGTTAATTACTGAAAACACGTGAATTTAAAAGCCACTGATGTTTCTTTGTCCGTAAAATCACGCTCTTGCTCTACAATCAAGAGTAACAAATCTGCATTTCTGCTCATATTATTACTAATAACAACTCTGCTAGCCCTGTAACATCATGCTGATTTGATTAGCCTTTAGTTGCGTTTGCAAACAGAAAAAAAGAGAATTTTACCTGGAACTTCTTTCTGGCCACAAAGTAGAACATTCTCTGGATCACACGAATAGCAGCTCGATGGGAATCCCGCAACCTGTGTGTTTATATGTCATGATTAGTATGGAGAAAGATACTTAAAGCCCATTATAAAGGGATAGTTCACTCAAAATGAAAACGGTGTCATCGTTTACTCACTCTCATGTCATTTCAAACATGTATGACTTTCTTTTTCAACTGTGCAACACAAATATCATTTGAAAAATGGCTGATTTTTCCCTCACAATGAAAGCCAATGATGTTTTGGACCCCACTGACTTTAATTGTATGGGCAAAAACATTCTTCAAGATATTGTCTTTTATGCTCCACAGAAGAAATAAAGTCATACAGGTCTAGAATGTCATGAAGGTGAGTCAGGATACATTTTTGATGAACCATCCATTTAAAGTGATAGTTCACTCAAAAATGAAAATTCTGTCATTGATTACTCATGTCGTTCCGAACATGTAAAACCTTTGTGCATCTATTCCCCTGAACGCACATCGAAGACTGACACCGAAGAGAAGACATTTTTGAATAAAGTCATTATTTTGTTTTCTTGGTGCACAAAATGTATTCTTGTAGCTTCATAAAATTAAGGTGGAAGCACTGATGTCCCATGGACATGATGTCCCTATTTTAACAATGTCCTTATACTAACCTGGGCCTTGAACCTGGTAGTTCCGTTGCTGTCAATGGGGGCTCAGAAAGCTCTCGGATTTCCTCAAAATTTAATTTAATTTGTGTTCTGAAGATGAACGAAGGTCTTATGGGTTTGGAACAACTTGAGGGTGAGTAATTAATGACAGAATTTTCATTTTTGGGTGAACTATCCCTTTAAGTCTTAAGATTATAGAAGAGTTTTACAGTTTTAGGAAATGAGAATTACATTTCTGATGTAGATGTTTTATCTATGGTCATAAATGTGGCATCTGACATTATGGTTGTATATGTCATCCCTAACTCAGCACAATCAATGACCTTTAACATTTTCAATATCATTTGCAAAACAATCCTATCAGCCACCAGCAGGCCCTTCAGGTGCAGCCCAGAGCCACTCCAGATGCTGTTAATGTGGTCAGGACTTTTAAAAGTGTCCATTGAGCACAAGGGTCACGACCAGGACACAGTGTCTAAGAGAAAACACAAGGTTCTCTCTGCTTTTCAAAGGTTTCAAAAACCACAGCACTGAGATTTGTTGGGGGGAAGGGCGCTGACTCCCAGGAGACCCAAGGTTATCTAGGGGAACGGGACATTGTCTCAAAAAGAAAGCCGAAGTATGAGAGGTACACTTTCTCTTGCACGACGGCTATATGTGATATGTGCCTGTATCATGTTAGCATGCTAAGGCTCATGTCTGTTGCATGTCACTCTGACAAAAGATGGAGCGCACTCACACAAGTTTCTTTAAAATGCATTAGCTGTAGACTGGCTGCAGGCTATCAAGCCTCATTGACTTAATGGACATGGCTGGCTGACAGTTTCTGGTTTCTCCCTGGCTGCGGGCTACAGGGAAATGAGGGATAAGGCATATGCCGTGCTCCAGGCAACTGCCAATTTACTGCTCTTTGGTGCCATACTCTAGACTTCAAGCAGCATCCCTCTGGGTTATATTGCCAGTGGTTAAATAGCAAGCCTTCGTAGCTTTGAGCATTATCATACCCACTGCAATGCAACGCCTGTTGAGTTAGCATTAAAAGGGGAGGAAAGGAGGTAATGGAAAACTTAAGATAACAAAAACTGTTACTATTTTGCAAACTTAGTATAACTTAGTTTATGATCTATTTCCATGCATATATATGCTTGGAAACAGCTACACATTATAATTATGATAAAATAATCAAAACTAGTATAACAAAAAATAGAAGCTACGAATTATGCTGTAAACCACAGTTATGATTAACAAATGTACATTATTCACTCTTCACTTGTTTACTGCTTTTTCTTCACTCTCCAGTCCAACTTAAAAATACATAAATATAATTAAAATATTAATTTTGTAGAGAAATTAGTATTGGCACAACATATATTTGTCGAATTTGATATATTTAAAATACTGCATTTAAATATAACAACCATGAAAGGTCTTTATACCATGAGAAACATTCAGTCATGTGGAAACCATTATAAATACACTACTGTTCAATGGTTGGTTAAATCATTTTAATTTTTATTTATTTTTTGAAATAAGTCTCTCATGCAAAATGCAGTAACATTGTGAAATATTAGTACAATTTATAACTCCTTTATAATAAATATAATATAATAATTTTAAAATTTATTTCTGTGATTGCAAAGCTTTGGTGTCACCTTCAGAAATCATTCTAATGTGCTGATTTGCAGCTCAAGAAACATGAATGAATAGAAAGCTCAAAAGAACAGTATTTACTTAAAATATAAATAGTTTGTAAAATTCTTTACCATCACTTTTGATCAATGTAATGCATCCTTGCAGAATAAAAGTTATATTTTTTTATAAAGTCATATTTATACATATATAAGGAAATGAATTCCATTCAGGTTTACACCATGTCAAGTGCTGCATGACTCTTGAGCAATAAATGTTTATGGTGATCGGTGTGACATGCATTTCAGAGATCAGTATGGTAGGAAGATCACGTTTTGGTGGAACGTTATTTGAAACTACAGAATCCAAACTGATAAGTTAGAATCTGCCAGCGATCTGCACAGAGTTCAGGAATCATACCTCCCTGGGTGTTTGTCATTCCAATGGAGCATGCAAAGACGAGAGAGAGAGAGAGAGAGAGAGAGGTGGGGGACATAAGAGATAGAACATGGGAACCACCCCATCTGTCCCTGAGGCAGTGCCACTTCCTCTCTCCAGTCATGGTTACCAGCATAGCAACGCTGGTCTCATGACCTCAGCAGGGTCACCATCTGCCTCTAGTGCTGGCACAAAGCCTGGCTAATGGCGAACACTGGTGGAGACGTACGCAAAGGGAGAAAGACTCCCACTGGGACAGAGAGAGAAAGAAAGAAAGAAAAAGATGGAGAGAGACAGACAAACAGACAGATAGGGAGAGAAAGAGAAAAGGAGGCGATCATATGAGGTCTTCTTTCTGCCAAAGGCAGACTGCAAATCTCTCTTCCGTTCCCAATCTTTTTATTTTTTTGAGCCTGCTAAACAATAGCAGCCAGATGTGAAAGAAACTGCATATCCACTGGAGGGCCACAGATCACTGGAACACGCAAAGACGTTTGTCTAGACAGCATTCATGCTGCATTGTGTACCTTAATGTACTGACATTGTGATTATTACAAAACAATAATCCCACATCGAGCAAGACATAGTCAACATTTGTTGAGAAAAATATCAAAGGGATCGTTCACAAAAAAAAAAAAAAAGAAAAGAAAATTCTGTCATCATGTCCAAACCTGTATGTATTATTTGAAGCCTTTATGTATAATGCATTTTAAAGGTAGTCATAATATGATTATGTATGTATGTATGTATGTATGACCCTATTGATTTTAAATGCAAAAAAAAAACAGCATAAAAGTTTATCAAACTATTTTTTTCTTGCAATTTTGACACTTAAAGTCTGAACTGTGAGAAAGACACAAGATTTAAATGTGCAATTCTGAGAAAAAAAGTCACTAGTGCAAGCTTTTGCCACAATTCTAAAAAGAAAAGTCATAGTTGTGAGATACAAAGTCTTATGTGTGTGTGTATTTATAAAAAATGTGCAAGATGTAATCAGAATTCAAAGAAAAACATGAATTGTGACATTCAGCACATTAGAGAAAAGTCACAATTTAACTTTTTTTAAATATATATATATATATATACATATACACACATGTGGCAGAAACAGGCTTCCATGATATGAGCTTGACATTGACAGAAGTTTAATTTTTGGATGAACTTTAAGGCATTGGTTTACATGTTAATGTACAGCTGCATTATATTTTATAAGCTGATCTGAGATCTGAGTTTGCGTGCTTGTACATGTAAATAGCAAGTGATGTTGTATTTGTGACAAAGGCTGTCATAATTGCACCAAATAAAGATCAAAGAAGTGCGTTATGGGAAAGGAAATAAACACGCCATTAGTACCATCAACACTTCAGGCCAAAGTCTCAAACTCCCCACCTCCAATTAACTCTAACGGGGCATGTTCAACAACATTTGGTCTGAGGAGGTGATCTCAGCTTGGCTCTACATGCAGTGTTAGATAATAACATCCACCCTTCTGTGCATCTACTAACCCTCATTAGTGGAGGGTACATGAGAGAACACCTGATCCAAGGTCAGCGACCGCTCCTTAGGGCAACATGTGCAGCATCTTTTGTATTGATTATTATAGTGCTAAACTGATTCGATTTTGGGGACGGAGAGCAAGAATTCAGAGGGGAAGGAGAAGCTTAAGAGAGATGTGAACATATTACTGACCAAATTAGTTCTTATATAAACTGCATAAAAATAACTGAATCTGCAAAGGTAATAGAAATTCAGTGACATTTTATTTTGATTGTTTGTATGTTTAAGGTAGGAAAAGGAGCCTGCTATTTGACCTCCCTCTGCTAATCTGAGCGTAATCAAATGTAGATAAACAGGAAACATAACAATCACCGGGCTACACTCTAATCTTATCACTGGAAAGCATCCATGTACACACACACACAAACACTCTGTTTCACACCAGCATGGCCTCAGCAAAAGACAAACTCAATCAGACAGATGCGTGCGACTAAATGAGAACATGCAAAATTACAGAAGGATAATGATAAATATATGTCCAACACATAAATAATTAATTTACATTGAAAGAGATTCATGAAGATGAGTAGTCACCAACTATCTATTTTCCTAATTCATGTTTTCATAATTATTTTAGATTTCAGAGCTGTACATTTGACTTAATTTACATTTGTGACAGAAGCTTTTCTCCACTTAATTAAATTGATTTAAAAAGTGACAGTAAAGATTTTATTTCAAATAAATGCTGTTCTTTTCGACTTTCGGTAACACTTTAATATAGGGAGTAATTCTCACTATTAACTAGTTGCTTATTAGCATGCCTAATAGGAACATATTGGCTGTTAATTAGTACTTAAAAAGCACATATTCTACATCCCTAATCCTACCCAATACCTAAATTTGACAACTACCTTACTAACTATTAATAAGCAGCAAATTAATAGTTTATTAAGGCAAAAGTCATAATTAATGGTTTGTTAATAGCGAGAATTGAACCTTAAAACCAAGTGTGACCCAACTTTCTATTCATTAAAGAATCCTGAAACAAATGTATTATATATGTATGTGTATGTGTATGTGTATATATATATATATATATATATATATATATATATACATAGAACAACCACTTTCAACATTGATAATAATAAGAAATGCATCTTGAGCAGCAAATCAGCATATTAGAATGATTTCTGAAGGACTGGACTAATGACTAATTGCCATCACAGAAATAAATTACATTTTAAAATATATTAAAACAGAAAGCAGTTATTTTAAATGTTAATAATAGTTCATAATATTACTGTTTCATAAGAGACTTCTTTTAAAAACATTTAAAAATGTTTTCAAACTTAAACTTTTGTTTAGAAACTTCAACAGCATGATATAACTTACAACTCAATCATCCCAAAGGAACGACCCGCATACTCAAACCCTCCCTAATGTTTTGTTACGTCATATGATGAATCACAAACACATGTCAATTACCACAATGTCCCCCACAGAGGCCATGTGCACTCCTGTGACTTGTCTCAGCGAGTCAAAGGATGAAGACCTTTGTGTGGCGGTGTTGCGCCACAGGCTGCAGGATCGTGGCACTATGGCACTAAAAGGCTCATGGGGGCCCTGTGTGTCTAAGAATAGCTCTGTGGAAGAGGAGGGGAAGAGTGCTCCGATTAGCCGCGGTCTGAGAATCACGAGGTTTAGAGGGCTCTGCTGCGCGGTACAGGACATTATCCCAAATATCAGCTCCGTCTTCCCCTTCAAGCTCAAATACCTCAATGACATTTTAATAAGTGGTCAGCTGAGATAAGGGCCACTGAGGCAGTAATGACTGATAATAGCTGACCAGAGGCTGGACGTTGTACGCTGGGGTAAAATCCTGGGGCGTAGTCTGGGCCGCTAGCCAGAAGCCATCACACACACACACACACACATATGTGCGCACAAAGACGTGCGGGCGCAAGATGCTCGCACACACACGCAGCAGGGGTCCCTCTGGTTTCAGCCTAGCAAAGATCTCTTTCATCCTGAGCATCAAAGCGCCAGGCGAATACGGAGAGTATTAAATGTCCTTAAGAGGAGTGACACACAGCAATGCAGCATTCACTTTGACATTGAGTCCTCCGCTGCTATACACCATGACTAAATGGCTTATGTCCCAAACTTGTGGCCTCATATGATCC
The DNA here is from genome assembly GCF_012432095.1 of Onychostoma macrolepis. Classification (NCBI taxonomy): domain Eukaryota; kingdom Metazoa; phylum Chordata; class Actinopteri; order Cypriniformes; family Cyprinidae; genus Onychostoma; species Onychostoma macrolepis. The sequence continues at coordinate 19,394,724 of NC_081161.1, forward strand.
TAAACATTACAGCAGCAAAGAAACTGACAGCGTTCATTTCAACGCATGTTCTTATACACCACCAGGGGCCTCCAAGCCTTTTGTCATATCGTGTTGCCAGCTAACAAAGTCACTAACTTTGCTGGGCCGTCTGAAAGAAACCTGATATGGCACATTGATTTTATTTTCACAAAGTGAAACGGAAATATTAGTGCTCAGAGATAACAAATGTATTGTTAAGGAGGCATATGTATTATGTGTGAATTTTTTAGAATTTGAAAAAGCTGTTAAAAGAAATTCTGTCATCATTTATTGTCCTATGCATCATTCCAAACCTGTATGACTTTTATTCTTCTGCAGAACATAAAAGATAATTTAAATAATATTTGAAAAATACTGTTTTTTTCCTCATACAATAAAAGTCAGTGGGGTCAAAATCAACAATGTACCATACTGACCTTCATTATATATGTACACACATATATAAATATATATATACAGTGTATATATATATATATATATATACTGTATATATATATATATATATATATATATATATATATAAATATATATAAAACACAGAGAAGGTTTTTCCAAAATATATTCTTATATTATACATTTATTGATTTAGAAGACACTTTTATCCAAAGGAGCCTACAAATGATTCATCAGGCAATAGCTATTTCATTTTTTTTTTGTGCTGTCAAATGATTAATCGCATCCAAAATACAAGTTGTTAATAACAACTTTTATTTTGGATGTGATTAATCGTGATTAACCATTTGACAGCACTCATTTTTTTTAAGTCAGCAGGATGCGATGAGTTTTCAGCCATTTCTTTAATATTGTCATGGATTCGTCTGTCCGGAGACAGGTCAGGTTTAGAACAATAAGAGAGTGAGTAAATGAAGACAGAATTTTTTGCATCAGCTGCTCATAATGTCCAATTTTTTGCAACCGCTGCTCGCAGGAATTTGTCCGATTAGTTGTCAAGTTCACCATGTGCAGTGTTCAGTTACAAACTTCTACCGAGAGTCTTGCTGGGCTTTTGGTCTGACAGCAAATGAGAGAATCATCTGGGATGTGTTCTTTCTTGCTGAGCAACTCTCCCTCTCTCTCTGTCTGTCTTTCACTGCTTGGCTGACTCTCGCTCCATGTCCCTCGTTAGCTCTAACACACTGTAACGAAACACAATTACTGTTAAGGGGGGAAGAAAAGGGGCCGTGACGGGCAAGATAAAGAAACTTGTGCTGGCAAGCCGCGCTGAAGAGGCATTAGTGAGCCAATGTTTCTGTCCCATTCAGCACGCCTCACACTCCAAATCACACAGGCATACTCTCATCACAAACACTACACTCAGTTCTAACAGACAAACCTGAATCTGTGTGTGGGAAATATTTCATATATTTAACTGTTGAATCAAAAATACCATCAGGAAACATGGTGATACTCAAAATTGAATAGCTTAGTAGTACCTTCAGCTCTTAGGAAAATATGTATATAATGCTCTCGTACATAAAATTTCTGTGAAATTACCAGCATGGAGATTATTGCTCTGGAAGACAAGAGTGTTTCTAACAAAAGTCACTGTTGCACTCTCTAGCCCAGAAGCCCATTACGACTAGGGCCGCTTGTCAATCAGGCTATTGTTGGCGTGTGTAGAGCTGCAGACAATGGCTCTTTGTCTCTGCACCAGCATAGACGGCCTGGCTTGGCCTCCGCCACTAGAAGTCCTTCTCTGTTTACTGAGAATAAATCAATCTTTTCAACTCGGGTCTCCTTTGGTAAACCTCACACCACAGCCCTACAAGACTGCAGCATCAGATACGTGCGAGTACAAATGGGCACTTTCAGAAACACCTGCGTTTGCTTTGATTTCATCTTTATACCTGTGTCGCTCTGGACAGGAGTTTATTTTCTTTGATCCAGGCAGCTGCGAAAAACACCTTTGTATTTGATATGAAATAACGACTATGACTATTTTCTGAAGAATTGCTTTATTCAAAACACTTTAAGAGCCTTCAAATGACAACAAATTCATTATCTCAATACACCACAACCAATCCTAAAGTTTAATATTTAGTAGTAAGAGTGTGTAGGTAGTGCTGATATCCTCCAGTGTGTGTTTTAAGAGCGCAGTGGTCAGAGAGATGTTTCTGTGGCATTGTTCTTTCCCCACCCCCAATGCAGCCGAACTGTTTCAGCTGCAGGCACGAGGAGGCTTTTGTGCCTCTCCCACCTCTTGAGTTAACAGCCTGGGTCAAAGGTCAGAGTAGGACAAATGTCCTAAGGGAGAGGAGAGGAGCAGACAGGAGCGAAGAGGAGAAGAGATCGAGTAAGATGAGAAAAGATGAGCAGAGAGAAGAAGAAACATTATGGTTCTGGTCTTTTTGAGTCCCCACCCTGCTCTGCTGGACATAAACAAATAAACATGTACTCACACCCACACCCACACCGAGCAGGAGGAGAAAGAGAGAGAGAGAGAGAGAAAAGAGAGGGAGAGAACAGCCAGCTGTTGCCATTGCATCTCAGTGTGAGGCGAATGAAAGCTCATTAAACTTCAAAGATCAAATGAAAGCTTGTAGTGACAAGGCCCCTTTGTAGAGGAGATGCAATATGTCTCCTAAGATTGAGGATTTAGAAAGGAATCATGCTTGATACTCTAAAAAATAATACCTACCTAATTAAAATTCAAATCTCTTTTAAGTTGCTTTGGTGGAAACCACCTACATTTTTCCAGATGATTACATTCATCTCAGCATATAAGCAACATGTAATTGTATCAATTCTGACTCTGAGATTAATATCATAGCTACTTCAGCTACAGCTTCAGCTCCATCAAGGTCAATGTGAATACGCAAGAACTGTGCAAAGAGAAAAACAGAATAGTTCCCAGATTGTGTTTCAAATTATGCTTTTTCTCAGTTTGACTTTCCACATCACCCTATATAAATATAATACACATTTAAAGCAGCAATAGAAGGATTTTGCCAAGAGTATGTACACTCAGAGAAACTCGTGCTTTGAAGTGCCAGGAGAAGGGTTTGGTCTACAAAAACACCTCCACTGCCCTCTTGTGGTTTCTCAAAATAAATAAAGCTTTAAACTGGAAAAAACCAACCCAGTCTCATAAAAATATGTATGTCTGGGTACTTTTCGGCAGCACCGTTTTTACATACCTTGCTGCACGTTTCGCGGCAGTTTCATAGAGAAATGTCCACTGAGTGGCGCTAAAACACGGGTTCAACATGTGAACCCTGGCACGTTTTTATTACATTGATATAGGTACGTATTGCTGTGTTTTTATTACGTTGCTTCAGGTAAGTATTGTGGTGGTTCAGAATTCAAATATACGGGGACTGTCGGTAAAAGTTAATGGTCTATCGTGCTGGAAATATGCCCTACACCAAACTCAACCCTAAACCTACCCGATAGTGTTGATAAATGCAAAACTGATGTAAAAACACATTTGTTGATGCAACTGTGCCACTTGAACTTCCTTATACGCAGATTTGAACTGTTTTGTCGAACCGGAGCTCCTCTCAAGTACGTCTCTGTACTCCGAACAAACCTACTGTCTATGAAAACCCATAGATATGAAGCTGGATATATGTGATGCTAACGTTCAAAAGTATCAGTTTTCAAATCTCCCAGCATATATTGTTTTTAAGTCATGACATAATATTCTTCAAGTAATTGTGCGAAAATGACGCTTTATTAATCGCAACTCTGTAAATTTGTGTGAAAAGGAATAAAAGGTGTCAGAGTTTTACTGCCTCTAGTGTTCATTTCTTTTGGAAACTGCAGTGATATGTACATATTAGTACGTATATAACGTCTCGCGAAAAAGTGCCCCCAGGTACATTTTTTGCCGTGAGACCAGGTAGGAAAAAGCCCCCGAACATCTTTGTATTTCCAGATAATAGAGGCCTAAGGTTAGACGCTCTAGAGTGGAGGATCCCATCGCAAATGGAAAGGGGCTCTCTGGATAATCTAATGGGATGTATACCCCCAACAGAGACATGGTTCATTAGATTATTCAGAGACGGGATCACTCCATTGCCTGCGTAAGTAAATGGTTTGCCGTATACACAGGCCCTGCGCTGTTCCACATGCTGAACAGCTAATGGGCCAAAGAGATTCTGATAATGACCTCCTCTCAGGCAAAACACAGCCTGCAACATAACCACTCTTCATGGGAATGCTTTGGGGCCCACAAACATACACCGTGCACTTCTTCTTCTAGCCATGTTTTCACTTGAGGTGGGTGGGCTTGGAAAGCTGAGATGTGTTCCAGCAGAGATGGCGCAGATGTGTTAAAAGTGTTTTAAAGATTTGAGCCGAGATTCCAGTGACTGCAGAGATTAGCAGGATGATTAGACCCCATTTGCATTTACAGAGGCAATATTGTGAGTGTGAACTGCAGGGGTGTGCTAACTCTGACACCATCAAGCTAACACTTTTTAAATTGCCCATCCACTAGATATCGCATGACGTGCCTTCCGTGAGAGTTCTGAAAGATTATAAGTAGCTGAAACTTTCTGAAACTTCAATAATTGACTGTCTGCTGTCTACAGTTGGCATATAGACTCGGTTTAAATTATGCTAAAAATGGTACGTTCTTACTCACTGAGACACATGAGTGACTGGAACGAGCGAAATCTCCCGCTCCAGCTCGGTTTCCATATCATCTGCGATGCTGCTGCTCCTCTGGAGCGTGGGCCGAGGCTGCACTTCCAAAATCCCAGACTTTCTCCCTAAACACACGCAAAACACACACATCATTTCAGACTGAGACTTTGCATTTTCCCATTTCAACAAGCCAACAAAGTTTTGTTACCTACCTGGTGGTGTAGAGAACTGGAAAGAGGATAGAGAGTTCCAGGATGGCACCCGCTCTGTGAGGAGAGAGATCAAACTCGATGCTTTCAAAATGGCACATTTCAAATCGAATGTGTATTTATTTTATACTGTGACGGATATGAAGGTTTACATACATAAAATGGCATGTGGTTCAATTAAAGAGTCAGTATTATAAATTTCTCTGTGAAAAAAGCAACCAAAACAAACAGGAATGGGAATGGTAGTTAGCAAGTGAGTACAGACACATAGACACTGACTGGAGCTCACCACATCTTCTGTGTGTGTTTGCCCCTTCTGTGAGAATGAAGAGGGGAAGTGAAGGATACCAGAGAGATGCTTCAAGAGCGTGAAAGAGCGAGAGAAAAGGTCAGCAGTATCTTAGTTTATTACTGGTGATACCTGACTGTTGAATACTGCACACTGTATCTGATCCACCATCCTTCCCATCATCTAAGGAGTCATAGGTTATTGAAGGTATGGTGGGAGAACTCGGTCCATCATCCTTGTCATTACTCTTCATTTTCTTCCTCATCTTCACCTACCCAAAGAAAAAATCGACAAAAGATTTTTAAAAAATGTAAGTACTTGAGAAACTTTAATGGTACTACTTATTCTTTGCTGGTACTCAAGTTTAAAACAAGACATATACTATTATATAATTATTTCACCGTATAAATGAGGATATCTGGCCCTCACAAGTACACACACACACAATAAAAAACTAAAACCATTTAAAATTGTTTTTTGTCAACTGAAATAAAGCTGAAGTAAAATAAAATGATAAACAAACAAAAACTTAAAACTAAAAATGTTGCTTTGGCAACTAATTGAAATAAAATAGAGTTGAAGTACTAAAATAATTCAAACTGAAATAAAAAACAAAACAAAACAATAAATTATAGCGGAAATATAATTTTTTTGTTGTTGTTAAAAAAAAACACATAACAAAATTACTAAAACAAACTCAAATGAAAACTAAACTAAAAATGAAAAATAAAGCTAAATCAAAAGATTAATAAATGTGACCCTGGTGACGACCAGTCATAAGGATCAGTTTTTTGAAATTGAGAATTATACATAATCTGAAAGCTGAATAAATAAAGCTTTCCATTGATGTATGGTTTGTTAGGATCGGACAATATTTGGCTGAGATACAACTATTTGAAAATAATATAATTTTGACCCATACAATGTATTGTTGGTTACTGCTACAAATATACCCGTGCTACTTATGACTGGTTTGGTGGTCCAGGGTCACAAATACTGTAATTTTATATAAATTATACTATATTACTAATTAGAAAAACAAGCTACTACTCTTTTCACATAAGAGACCAAGTTTTGTGTTTGTAAATTGCTGAAGTGAGTCTGTTCGATCTGTGCATGCATGTTAAAGTAGGTAGGTAGCCTACCTTTAATTTAGGGCTGGACACTGAGCTGCTCATGTTCCTTTTCACAAATAACTTATAGGTGGCAGAATCACGGTTCTCTAAGGCAAAACACCTCCAGGATGCCTTCAGCATGAGAATAGAAGAAACAGATCGACTCTGGAAAGTCTGACCATCCTCATGACTGACAAATAATAAGCAATATTACATTTATAGGCAACAGTAAGGCACACCTGTATCAGACATGCAGCTGCAGGAATTTGCCTGTTGAAGTGTTTTTGTCTCTGTTTCTGCTGCACCTTCAGAGCAAAACCGGAGCCTAGGATTCCCTGTGGGGAAATACTATCATTCTTCTCATACACTGGCCTGCTGTGCGAGGAACAATTGTTCTGGCTATTAAATCTTTGTAACTTACAGCAGGGAGGGCAAAAAAGGAGATGGCAAAGACAGAGAAACATGATGCAATGGTTTTCCCTATCCAAGTCTGAGGGACCTTGTCTCCATAGCCAATAGTGGTTACTGTCACCTGAGAATATGTACAGAAAGAACATTGACATGCAACACCCATTACTCAACATGATCCAGTTCATTGATGTATGCCTTCAATTATCCATGTAATAGCCATTGTGTCAGTGAAAGGTATGGGTGGGGATCTACCTACCACACCCCACCACAGAGCATCAGCATAGCTGCTAAACTCTGTGAAACCTCTATCATCCACTGCATCCTTCTCTGCCAGGTACACAAAGTAGGAAGAGAAGATGAGCCCAAGGAATCCAATATAAAGAGTTGTGATCAGTTCCTAGAAAGAGGAAACACTGTAATGCTCTATAATGTTAAAAAATAACAATTCTTCAATTATATTTTGCAGCTTTAGTGCTGGGCAGAGATTCAATTTGATTCCAATTTATTTGGGTGTGTTTCAGTCATAGTGTTCATTTAGCACACACTTTCCTGTTTCATTATAAAATGCTATCTAATGCCGTAAATTACAGTATATGGGGAAATGTTTCATGTAGATTCATTCTGAATTATTTATTAAAAGTATCGGTTCAAGAGAGTCATTTGTTTCCAGATTCTGGCTTCACTTTTATGGTTTTATTCACAAAAAATCTACACTAAACTACTTCACTAAAATGTCTCGATTTAGAATACACTCATTGTGTAGTAGCCTATGTTCGTTTTTAGGCAGATCCTGCAAGGACAACTCAATAGAAAGATGTTCATTGCCATTATTTAGTGGTACACTGTCTTTAATGTATCGCATTCATATCATTCAGACTGCAATCATTAAAATTAATATTTTACCCAGACTTAAATGGCGATAATCTCCTGTTGGTTCTAATAAGAACTTTTCATTTTAAGAGCGTGAAACCTAACTGATTCCTAAAACACTGGCATGTTAATGGATCATTTTCACAGACTGGGAATGCACATTTCCATTAGAAATTAACACTGTGATTTGAATATAGTTTTTTTATATTATTATTATTATATATATATTTTTAAATCATGTACATTTATAACACTATTCAAATACTGAATGTAAAAAATACTCATACAACACTTCTGTGAGGGGATAACTGTAAACGTATGCTCTTTCTGACTGTACTGCATGTCCCTATATTTTCTCCTCTTTGAAAAACCATTGACAATTGGATTTTTTTCTTTTGCTGTTGAAGAAAATAGGCTTTGGTCTGCTGAGTACCTCTACAGAAATGTATCGCATAAAACGTTTTTTTTTAAATCATAGGTTCTTTACTGAGATCCATGGTTCCTTTAACATCATTCAAAACCCAGGAATGTGAAAAACAAAACAAAACATATGCTTCACCTGCCGATGAATAAAGACTACTGATCCAAGAAGCCGCCAGGTTCCTCCCTGTCGATCCACATGCAGCATTCGCAGGATTTGAAGGAAGCGGACTCCTCTGTAAACAACATCATGTCATGACTTTAAAACAATGCAAAAGAGTTACATCTAAGTCTCATTAATCCTGTGCCACAAGGGACAAGACCCTGGACTATAATATTAACCTCACCTGACAGTAGAGGTGGCAAATACCTGACCTTTAGAGCCAAATGCCAATACAACAATGGAAGCCACCACCACAATCAGGTCTAGAACAAGAAAAACATGTGGACAGGTCGATAACAACAACCAGAAAACTCAACAGGCCATTTTGAAAATGAATTTACACACTCACCAATAACGGAAATGGGCTTTCGGGCAAAGCGAAGCCTGCCCTGAATTCCCACATATTTACTCCGGCATCCGGCTGACCACAGACGTACCGCATACTCAACACCAAAGAACCCTACCAGCACTAATTCCTGCAGAATGAAAGAGACAGACACACTACGCTTACACAAAAGAGCACTAAATGCATATATTAGTGATATTATGCGCTCATGACGTTGAGAAATGACTGTAACTGAGACTTAATGTGAGATTTACTAGAACATAACAATGTAAGTATAAAGGGCTAATTGATTCGAAAGAGACATAATGTAAAATGCTGTCTGACAATATAACTCTGTAAGTACAGGGAGGTAATTTATTTGAGAAATGAGACGTCCGCTTTGAGAATGGGTTTAACAATACAGCTTTATTATGTGGAAAATGTGAATGGCTGTCATTGTAGAGCTTTTTGGCGATCTCGATATTCCTCATGAGGAATAGCATTGCCTTTTTAAAATATTTATGAGGTATGTCCAGAACAAAATCCTCCACTGTGTGCTGTGCACCTATTGCAACTCAATGCTGCAATCCCATGACTGAGATATATAGTGACAGCTCAATAGACAAAGAACCCATTGGATTAATCGTATTTGTTGTTTGTATGGGATAAAAGATAATAGCTGAATAAATAATTTGGCCATGCATCATTTGGAATGTAGTTTGCAATTCATAAAGCATATAATGCTAATATACATGGGATGCGTGTAACAGATGCGTATTAACACTGACACAGGGCTGCGTGAAAACACAGGACGGCTGGTTCATGGTCATGGCCAACAACAGCAGTTGCCCTCGTCTCCTTCTTAAAGAAGAGAAAACAAAAGAAGGCTGAGAGTCTGCTGAGCGCAGGCCCTTTGAGAGCTGTGAGGAACCAGACATGTATGAGTTATGAGGCTGGCCGTGAAGCCCTCTGTCACATAAGCAGTCTGGAGAGCTGGATCCGGGTCTGAGAAGAGGCTAAGAAGGAGCTTGGTCAGCTGCCTGGGGATGGCTGCTGGCACAAAGCCGGAGAGTTCGCTTGCCTAGCCTGTCTAAAGCTCCTCCAAAAATGAAATGAAATTGCAGGCACAGCCCTAGCCTGTGGGAACAGACAGAACATGAGGTGTGAAACAACGCATAGAAGCAGAAAAGTGAGTTGAACCAGCTGAGGTTACAGCAGAGGAGAGAGACTGCAAGCAGCTCGACTGAAAGTAGGCCAACTCACTGTTTGTCATGTCAAAAACGTAAGTTATATTTTTAGGAATATTTCAGAAAATTACAACAATCATTTCCCACTCCTCATTATTCATTTATGTTATCAAATAATACAAGAAATTTAAAACTGCCAATAGTTAAATTATAAGTCAACATTTACTCTTATGTTTTAAAGTTCTACTTTTTGTTTTAAAGTAGCATAATATATTCAAAATATTTCAGAATAGTCTTTTCTAACTCTCTAATTAGATGTCCGATTAGCAGTTCCCACTCCATGCTGCTGGTACTTGCTATCTAATTAAATCTAGGCTTGTGATCACACTGACCAGCTGTCATTCGAAAGGTCTGGGTGGATGGCCAGTGGGCGACAGAGGCCATGGGATCAGTTTTGGGGGGAGGGGTTGGTATAGGGTGAGAGGAAACAGGACCCCAGATGCAAGGGCCTCTCTCAGTTACCATGGCAATGAGATATCCCATCCAAAACGCAGCTGGAATGCGGTCGCCAGGGTGAGCAGAGGAAGGGTTCACTGTAATAACAGCAAGGGCCAGCTGACCCTTGTCTTCAATCTTATAAGATTACATTAAATATTAAAAATGGACTTACTATGAGCTTGCGACATGGCATAGAGTGACTTCTACTGCTCTAGTCTTTCATGCTCTAGCCAAAGCAAACACTTGAAGTCTGATCATAAATAATAACCGGTGGCATTAACTAACCCTTCACACTCTTGAAAAGAAAGACACAAAGCAAACAAACTACTGGTATGGCATTATGTAGTCTTTTAAGGAATTAGTTTGGAATCAATGAGCTTTTATAGGGATAGTTCAACCAAAAATGAAAACTATGTCATCATTTACTTACCCTCATGTCATTTCAGATCTGTACGACTTTATTTCTTCTACAGAACACAAAAGATGATATTCTGAAGAATGTGTGACAAAAGAACTTTTATGTTCCTCAAAAGAACTCAAAGTCATACAGGTTTGGAACGACATGAGCGTGAGTAAATGATGACAAATATTTCACTTTAACTCCTCTGACTGAAAAGTCACACATTAAAACGTTGTTTGAGAAGATACACAGATTTATCTGTATTCTCTATAGTCCTTCACATCCTGTCACACACAACAGAAAGGCATTGGCTACTGTGTTGGGGGGATGTAGCATCTTATCAGTGCAAATGAGATAAAGGTGATTTGTCCTAACACCTCAAACAACACCAGCATTAGAAATGAATATTTAAAAACTCTAGGGGTTAGGACGTCCTTTCACTTCATAACAGTGAATGTCACTTCAGGCAAATAAGTGCACCTCATGCATATTCTCTGCGGAACATCTTTTGAAAAGCTGAAATGCACTGGATAATGTTTAGTTTCTATTAGCTGCATGAATCACAAAAAGCCTAAAAGCTCCTTTGACCCAGGGTTGAAACATTACCGCAAATTGCTCGAATATAGCAATAAATGCTCATTGCACATTCATGGTGGTTTCAAATAGGACACATTTCATCATTATATAGGCTTTTGTTCATTTACAGTTTTATTAGCCATTCGTGGGGGGCCTCGGTTAACACGAGCCCCTAACTGACAAAGAGAGAGACATCTGTGTTCTGTCCAATTAAGGGAGGGTTCTATCTGTAGCTGATAATTGCCTGGAAAAGGGGTTAGCACCTCGTGGCAGGACTACTGTCCTCACAACACCTCGAGACAGAGCTTGATGATGTGTTATCACACTTAGCATATGGAGGAAGTCTGATGACAGCTATGACGCTTCATATGGGAAGCATGTGAGAAGTGAGATCACAACCCTTGAGGATTTCTCAAGGCGTGTGGTGTTGGGACTGCGTGACTTCCAGCACCCGTGTGTGGCGTAACGTCCTGTGTGACTTCTGCCGCCTACCGCTGTCACGCAGGTAATGATCATCCTCTGAGGCTTCACTCCACAAGTGTGACACACACAATAGACTTTTTTGCTCACAGAATAGGCTCAGTTAATAAGTGTCTGTGGCATGTGTGTGGCTAAGTATAGTGCTAATGTGCAGTAGCTGTCCCTGCTCACCGCGAAACAATGTCAGGCTAATATGGATTAGCAGGGCCTATCAAGACTATTAGTGGCTGACACTGGAAAAAGAGAGTTGAACAATTGATCTAAATTAATGATTAATCTGCACTTAGTAAGATTTGCCTGATAAGCTTTAGCTTCATTTACATAAGCACTTACTCAAAGTAAAAAAAAGAGAATCTGGGGATCTAAAACACAATATCTGCTAAACCAGTACGGTAAATGATGTGTTCTATCTATATTTGTTCAAAAATATATTAAAAATGAAATACATTGACTTCATTGGAGGTGTTTTTTTTATTTCTGAATTAAGATTTTCATTGTGGGACACCGTCCTGATATCATGAAGAAGAAGAAGAAGAGCCTAATTACAAGAACGCAATTTATTGTAAAAGTTTATCATTATTTTGTAGGGAAGAAATATTTCAACAAAACTGCTCCACTGCCTATTAATATACAAAAAATCTTCTGGTCACCATATGGCCCAACCTACAAGCATAAAAAAAAAAAAACATAAAACCAAAGATGTGTTCTCGTCTTAGGACAACTTTGATAACCATTTCAATTTCAAATGTTGATTACTGCATATATATATATATATATATATATATATATATATATATATATATATATATATTTGAGAATACCAAATATACACCATCATGACAGTTTATGCCCCACAATAAATATGAATATTTATTCATAAAGTAAAAAAGTCAGTAATATTTATTCATAAAATCAGTGTATATACGAATTTCATGTTTTTTTATGTATCTCTTTTTCCCCAACAAATCAACATGTACACTCACATGTGTTTCACAATATGAATACAAAGACTACATTTCAAAGAACTTGGAATATATATTTAATTTTTTACTTTCTCATGGATACTCTTATATGTCTGTGACCCATAAACATTTAAGTGTTGTAAGTAACTTTTGATCGTGGCTTAGTGAGCAGTTTGAACGTCATGAAGAGATGCAGAAAGGGGCAAGTCTGCTTTTGTTTGGCTCAACAGCTGTGAGACGCAATGTAGAGGGCCTTGCCTCATTAAAATAGGGTGTGAACTGGGTGGGGGGTAGGGATGACATGGTGGTTGGGTCTAAACTAAGGTTTCGGCCCTTAAAACAAGGGTTCTACTTCCTGTGAGAACACCCTTCTCCCTCAAGTTAGTATCCACCCGTGCTAAAAGTATGCTATTTATTTGATTTCTGATAGTTACCCTTAACACACAATAGACAACACCTGTTGTAAGCTTGGTTAAGCTTAGGGCTTCTGTAGCCAGATAGCTAATCCAAAAGGGCCTTTTCTGCATCAAGACCTAGATTGTGGATTTAACTTGTGATGCGAGGCATCAACTAATGAACACAGCGCATAGATTTAATCCCATTAGCCGGTGGTCAGATTGACCTCTGACATGCAGTCACTAGTTATAATCTCTATCCCTCCCTTTCTCCTTTTTCTACCGGCCTTAGACAATTGATTCTCTTTTGTCTCTGTTCTTCGACCTGTAAACATGCAGCGTAAGCTTGCAAACAGGCATATTGCATGCTGGGGAATATTGACTAATCTAAATATACGGCATTGAGGCTCTGGACCTTTGACACAAAAAAAAAAAAAAAAAAATTGTTTTTGAATCCGGTATTGATTATGTTCATATTTAACATAGCCTCTGTCAGGAGGAAATGCTTCGACGAGCACATTAATTACTTGACAGACTGTGATCTGAATATTGATCAAAACAAAGCCTCAGATGTGCTAACCAGGCCTGAAGCACTTAATGCTTAGCAGAAACACTGCCATGGATTATTGAACAAAGTAAACATGATTTAAGAGTGCCAGCTCAAGCTGCCATTCTAGACAACAGAACACCTTCATTTTCTGTGAACCGAGCTGCTTCTCTGATACAGACTTTGTGGTGCCAGTTACCATGATGAGAGTATTAGCAGGCCTTAAATTCATCAAGGCAGTGGTTCTCAAAATGAAAAGTGTAAAGATGAATGCCCACATTCTCAAATCATATTCACTTTTGCACATTTAAATTGCCATGTACCCAGTTTCATATTCCCTTTCTCCTTCTAATTGTGTTGACTGGACAGTTTTGAAGGCAGAGGAAAGAACTTTCAGTAAATAACAACTTTTCCTCACAACATATGACTTCAGAGGATCTGTAATATAGGGCACAGATAGTTTATTATATTTTTAGACTTTTGGAGCTTGACAGTTACAATCCTCCCATCTATCGTTCTTGTGTTGCACAGATATAAAATACAAAAAAATAAGCAAATGATGGCAGTTTACATTTTTGGGAGAATTTTCCCTTTAATGTTGCTAAATATGATAAATTACATGTGTTTCTTTTTCCTACATTTTCTACATTAGATGGGGGCAAAGTCGTTCTAGTTTCAAGAGGGGAGTAACCAAAAATGTAAAGCGACCACATCAAATGGAACACAAAAAGTGATGAACTACTGCCCTCTGCTGGACAAGGCCGATGGCAGCAGACACTGGAGAACAAGCTAAACAATGAGCTGTTTGTAAATGTGAACATTATCAACAGGTACGTGCAGAAGGGGGGGCTTTGGGGCTCAAGCCCCTGCCCTTTTTCAAAATTATTCAAAAGTGCCCCTCTCAGACAAATAGCAATGATATTCTAGTCAACAAAAGTAGGAAAATTCCTGTTTATTTTATCTGTCAATCTGAGGCGTTGCTATGGGTTGCGTGACTGATTCCAGTCTGTTCAGAAACCGAGGCTCTCGAGCTATAATGGTTCTTTCAGTGAGTGGGTCGACGGAAGGAAAAAAACAAAAAACAAACAAACAAACAAACAAACACTATTTTAAACTTTATTATAAAAGTCGCAATAATGGTAATCAGTATTCAGTTCACTTAACCTACATTTATGATGCACCGTCTCCTATTTCATGAAACTATCGTAGTTAATGAAGCCCAAGTGCCACCTATAGGCCTATTATGTGAAGTGTAGGCTGGTGAAATGGTGACTTTATCATGTTACCATTTTTGATAATTATGCAGCATTATGAAAGTTTCTTATGCTCATCAAGCCTGCATTTATTTGATCAAAAAAAGTCAAACAGAAAAAACTAATATTGTGAAATATTATTACAATTTAAATTATGTTTATCTATTTTAATATACAGTAGCCTACTTTAAAATAGCATTTATTTATTTATTAAAGCTGAATTTTCAGCATCATTACTCCAGTCTTCAGTGCATGGTCCTTCAGAAATGAATGAATGAATGAGGCATTTATATAGCGCTTTATTGTGTATTGCAATACACCCAAAGCGCTTTACAATCATGTGGGGGGGGGGTCTTCCCTAATATGCTGATTTATTATCAATATTGGAAACAGCTGTGCTGCTTTTTTTATTTATTTATTTTTTTGGAACCCGTGATACTTTTTTGGGGTTCATTGATAAGTAAAAATATAAAAAGAACAACATTTATTCAAAATAGAGATGTTTTCTAACAATATCAATCTTTACTATCACTGTTTCTGTCAATTTAGCAAATTTTTGCTGAATGAAAACTAATTTCTTTCAAAAAAATAAATAAATAAATAAAATACTGACCTCAAGCTTTTCAACATATATTGTTACAAAAGTTATATTTTAAATAAATGCTGTGCTTTTTTTTTTTAAAATTATTTTTATTTTTACTTTTTATTAATCAAAGAATCCTGAAAAACGTATCACAGGTTTCCAACATTGATAATAAATCAGAATTGCATAAAATGTATTTTAAAGTTTATTAAATATTTGATCAAATAAATGCCGACTTGATGACCATGAGTGACTTCTTGCAAAAATATAAAATAGTAATGTATCCAAACTTTTGACCTATAATTTTTTTTTTTTACGTTGCCCCTATTTTACATTTGAGCCCCTGCCCCTGAGGAACTCTCTGCACATCCCTGATTATCAATGCCAACTTCAAAAACAATAGCTGCTTTTGGGTCCAAGGTCCAGAGCCCAATGCCTGTTTACAGTTCAAGAAACAAGGACATCAATTATCCAAGGTCACCAGGTATAACAGATTTTATCAGGCAGCAAAATGATTTATATTCATTTAACAATATTTAACACACTGTAAGTCTAAAGCATTGAGACTCACCACCCAGAATAGTGTTTTATTAGCCAGAGTTTGATACTCATCAATGGTGGACAGCACACTGAGGATCAGGCAAGAAAGCACAATGAGGAATCTGCAGAGAGAAAGGAAGATATGTCATTTTAACATTACTATTACATATAATGTTTGCAAAATGATAAATGGAATGTTCCCATAACCAGGAAAAAACATTTTTACAATTTTTGAAAAATAACTGGACATTTAGAATGTTCAGAGAAATTATCAAAACATTCTTAGAACATATTTTTTTTAGCTGGAATCAGCCTGAACATATCCGTTTAGGAAATGTATCTTTTCTCATATTCACTGACTAAATTACTCTATTCTAAGAATTTTTATTTATTTATTTATTTTTTTTTGAGAGAGAAAAACAAAACAATATTGCATGTGCTGTAAAGGATGCAGAAGCCTATGTAACAGTACTGTAGGTTCAACACATCATGGCAAGGTCATTGTGTGCTCTCAGTCTAAACCAAACAAAGGCTTTGTTATAACTCCTGAGACAAAAGAAAAAGTTCTTCTTTTGGTGAGAAAAGAGAGTTTGCTCACAGACAGCTATGTAATTAATCTGACAGAACAAATCCTACAAACAACATGATTTCTCATGTGCTTTAAACTTATTTGTTTTACCAAATGAATGAGTCTAACAGCATATTAAGGAGAGCACAAAACAGCTTTTTGGTATATAGAGATGTTATTGATTAATTAGGAACAAATTTAATCTCGTAATTAAAAATGTATGTTAATTTAATCTGAACTGCACATCGCTAATATGCAGCAACAGCACAACATCCAGTACATGCTTTGTTAATTTGTAAATGCTATTTCTCAGTGTTTGTTTTTTGGAGTGATGCTTAACCCATTACAACAGCTCTATCAACTCAATAATTCATCAGTCTGACTACATTAACAATAAAAATGAAACACCAAGAGGTATGAAACCCAGCTGCCACAGACAAACAGTGCCCAGCTGTTGCCTGTCAACACAAATTCAGAGGGAGGGGCTAGAAATGTAAGTAAACGTACAAACATAACCTTAGGGTAGGATGGCTGCCTGACAAATATCTATCTTATTATGTAATCATTATTGCTGAATGACCTTGAACCTGCCGCAAGCAGTCTGTGAGAGAAGTTACATGTCAATAAACATGCCGCAGGCTACCGTGCAATGCAACGAATAATTGATCTACCAATCCACGGCGGTTAGTCAGGGATGATAAACACAGCAAACGATTGTCTTGCTTATAGCAATTAGAGGTAAAATCAACAGAAAATAATCAGAGCAATGAGAAATAGTATTTTGATGAGTGGAGCTAAACAGAATCAAATATGCAGCAGGCTATTTTAACTATTCATACCGGCAGAAACCACGGAAATGTGTAGCATTTAACCGAGTGAAAAGGAAAGTCTGGGGAAACAATGCAACAGACAGAATCAATTGATGTGTGTGCAAACTGCGCTAAAGACTGCCACTCTCAAATCAGGCTGTTCCACCACAGTCGCTGCTGAATCAAATTAACCAAAACTGGGTGCATCCATTGTAATTAATAACAAAGAAAGCCAATAAAATACATGCACTGCAAACTAGTATTTATCAAATCGGTCAAATTCAGAATGCCTTTTAAATTCCAATTCAATTACAGTTGAATTTGAATCGAGGTAGAAATTTCAAATTTCAAACCAGAAAAGTCAAATTTGCCAATACAAACTTAGAATTTTGGTTTAATAAAGCCTTGTTTGAAAGTTCTGAAATAGTTTTAAAAACCTTGAAGTTCGACAGTTTGAAATATCTAGATTCACAGACAGATAGATAGATAGATAGATAGATAGATAGATAGATAGATAGATAGATAGATAGATAGATAGATAGATAGATAGATAGATACACACACTGACAGACAGACAATAGTTACGCATACAGACAGACAGATAAATACAGTTACACAGACAGACAGACAGACAGACAGAGAGATAGATAGATAGATCTATCTATCTATCAGATCCTGACCAAGTACAGGCTCAGTGAACACAGACTAACCATCGAGACCGGCAGACACAAAAAGAGCTGGTTATCCAGAGAGCAAAGAGTATGTGCTCACTATGAGACAGGAGAGATCGAGACAGAGATGTACTTCCTACTTCACTGTTACCAATTTAAATCAATCAGAGACATATACATCAACAAATTCACAAACATTATAAAGAACTTTACAGCCATGACTGAAGAGGAACAAATAAAGATAATACTTGGAGAGGGACAGACAGCAGCATTGGCTGTGAGATACGTGTGGATGTGCCACAGCCTGAGAGACAGCAGGTGAATGTGTGTAATGCGTGTATTATGTCTTACCTCAGTGTGTTTCCCTACTGTCTACCACAGTGACCCTCAGCCTTGTGTGTTTATGTGCTAAACACTGTGGTATGAAATGTTCACACATTTTCTTATTTGTTACACTGTTTATTTAAGTTTAAATTGTTATAATATTTTTCTTCTATTATTTAGATCTTTTCATTGTTACTGTATTTCTCCACATATATTTCAATCTTTGGCAATATTGTATTTTTTACAGTCATGCCAATAAAGCAATTTTGAATTGAATTGATAGATAGATAGATAGATAGATAGATAGATAGATAGATAGATAGATAGATAGATGAAAATGACTCTTGAAATATCACTCACTTGAACATGACATGGAATCTGAAATGTTTTGTAACTGAATTCTATATTTAATCAGTAGTTTCTGCCTTTCTTCTACATTTCTCTGTTGTGCTTAAAGACTACATGACATCGAGGGACATTTCACTCACATATACTGCTGGGCAGATAACAATAACAATATACGGCACACAATTACTAGTTTTTCCAACAGCATGTGCACATATACACAAACAAGGGTCACGCTTTGATAAGTGCCTTTCGTTCCCCCATGGCTTTGCAGGCTTTGAAGCAGTGATAAGCTCGTGCACATTCTTGGCTAACATAGCCTGCCTCCTACACTCACACAACAGAAGAACGCTTCCGTATTCAGGCGAGGCTCTTCAATTTCCTGCTACAGCTAACAG
This sequence comes from Onychostoma macrolepis, assembly GCF_012432095.1. Lineage (NCBI taxonomy): Eukaryota > Metazoa > Chordata > Actinopteri > Cypriniformes > Cyprinidae > Onychostoma > Onychostoma macrolepis. The sequence continues at coordinate 19,413,673 of NC_081161.1, forward strand.
TGTGGTCAAGTGGTCGACTACTGCTCAAGGCCCTGGGCTAGTTATGCAACAGGTGGGGATGAATTATGCACTGAGGAGCCCAGAGAGCCCAGTTGTGCCCTTAAGCGATGCAATTAACCTCAATTTGCCCTATAGGGACCATCACAATATTAGTACACCATAAATCACTTTGAATAAAATGCATGTGCTACATGACAAGCCACCAGTTAATTACAGACTAACCTCCAACCCTCGGCCACATGCTCATCATTCTTACAAACGCATTAAACCAAGTATCAGTCAAACGATCCACGATTAGTGAAGCTGTTAACACAGTTTCTACAGGACGATGCCGCATCTGACACCCTCACAGTCAGATTCCCATGTTCTCCTGGCATATCTGCCCAACACCACTGAGTCACAGGGTTACCAAACCCACAGGGCCCCTGCTGAACAGAGTCACCTCTGCAGCCAAGTATAGCCGCCCGCTATCACCTCCTCTCCTGCTAGAGATACCATGAAAGGTCCAATGAGTCCAGTCATTTTGAGAATTACAAAACAACATTCTGCTGCAAAGCATCCTTTTAGGTTATTTGATAGACTGTAAAGATGATCTTAGATCAAGTACATTGTCAGCGATTGCAATCATTTTTGTTTACTTGCTATTCCAAAATTCTTGCAATTTATAGAATATCAAAAATGCATCTCAAAGCTGCTTCTATACACTCAGAAATAAAGGTACAAAAGCTGTCACTGGGGCAGTACCTTTTCAAAAGGTACATGTTTGTACCTAAAGGGTCCATTTTGGTACCTCAAGGGTACATATTAGTACTTAAAGTGTACATATTTGAACCTAATAGGTACAAAAGTGTACCTTTTGAAAAGGTACCACCCCAGTGACAGCTTTTGTACCTTTATTTCTGAGAGTGTATTGCAATATAATCTGATATATGTATAGATATATATTACTTCATGCTTTTACTTTTTTAGTAAGTGTAGTGAAGATAGAAACGCAAGGCTTAGCAAGAGGATTGGGATAAGGACATAACAGCTTTTTTATGCTTTTTCTGTGCACAGGCCACTGCACCACAATTCTTACTACATTTTCTGACTTTTTAAAATCAAACAAACAAGCATTGTAGCTTATTTAGATTGCTGCATGTTTTGAGTTGAAAGACAATGGTTTATTTCCACTTTTCCAGTGTATCACTTAATACAACAGTTGTTTAATATTTAAAAAAAAAAAAAAAAAAACTTCAGTGAGTTCTATGTAGAACTCAATAATAAATGACATAAATTGCAAAAAATTCATTATTCATTGTTTTGGAAGATAACTTAACTTCTGTATGCTGAAAGGCTGCACTAAAGGGAAAATTATTTTATGCAGAATGAAAAGTGACCTTGAACAATCATCTAGCATAACACTGTACTCTCATCAAACATTAATAAAAGCAGTGCCTTTTTAAAAAAAATATATATATATATATATATATAGGCCTATATTTCTGAACAGGAAAACTTGTTGATGCTGTAGACTATTTCTCATTCTCTAAAGCAATCACAGTTAAATACTCACACTGTAAAATGATACACAAAGCATTTCCAACCCGATGGTCTCTCCAAGAAATTATATACACGTCCTTGAAAATAGGATCTAGAGAAAGTGGGACGTGTGGCGCTGTACACGGACATGCGGGGATGGAGGTGAGATGCCTGGCGTTGAGTGATCACTGCCGGCTCCGCGGACGCCGAGGGACTCCTACCGAACCACGCACTGTCATTTCGCATGTGCAGAGCTTCGCTCATCTCCAGTTCTGTAGGTCCAATAGTCCACGAAGGCTCTGTCGTTGCACTGTGAGGTGGAGAGGTCATGCTGCTACTGAGAAGACACTTTCACGGATGATCTCTCACCCAGTTCAAAAGTACAACAACTTTTGAAGCGACGGCAACTTGATTTATGTTGGGTTTATCCTTTGCTTCGTTTACGCTCAAAAACGTAAAAAGCACTTTTTGCATTGCTTCATTGGTGTTTCAGGATGAACAGCAGCATCTGAAAGTGAAGTGCAGCTTGCAGGACAGGAGGCAGCATAACGGCATCAGCAGCAGCACTTGACTGTGTCTGCATGAAACTACATGCATAAATACTCAACAGTGAGTGACGTCCCAGGAAGCACATAGCCATATGCCATCGCCAGCAAAGGTAAATCATGGATTTTTGTTTCAAATAAGTCAATATCAATATATATATATATTACATTTATATCAATTGAATTCTATTAAATAAATGTTTAATATTAATAAATATATAATAAATAATTTTTAGTATTAAATAGTAACATTTTCAAACATAATATTTCAAAGTATATATTTTATCTTTATTAAAATTACAAAAATAAATGAACAGCTTTTGAGAAATGTAATTAAAACGATTAAGTCATAGCAGATTTCATAGCAATATATCAACTTATATATTATAATTTATTATAATTAATTATTGATTATATCAGTATTCAAAAATAAATGGTTTTAATATACATGGTCGGTGCCATATTGATGTCACATGACCAGCTGTTACATGACCAGCAGCTACATTCAACTTTATTTAGTTACGACTGCTACTAAAATACCTTTATAAATCTAAATAGTGTTTTTTGCAGCTACCATGCTACAGATTGAGAATGATGCAACAAACCAGCATGAAAGAAAACACAACAAAGTTGAATGGATTTATGTACGTTATGTATGTGATGGAGAAAGACATGGACGAAAAGTATAAAACAAAAGATTGACAACATTGGTGTGAAATCACGGCAGGTATAGCAGACTTCATGCATCAATGCAGTTGTCAGTATAAAGTCAAAATTTCTCGTATTATTGGAATAAATGAGAGCCAGCTGAACATAAACCAAAAATAAATAAAGTGTAAGGCCATTTGTCTAAAGAAATAAAACTGTTAGGGAGTATTTGTGTTTGCAAAAAGGTGAAGGTGCAGTTTCATTCAGCATGTCCTTGAATTGGTGCCTCACCTTGAGAACTCAGGAAGGTATTGATTCACTGAGACGTAGGTTTCAAATACTGTCGTGTGGCAGTGAAGTGATGACAGATACTGTTGTCAAGTAGATATTAAGATAGGCCAGAGTGAGATGTAGGTAGAGATCATCTGAACATTGCGTGGCTTATCCTCAAATACTTTCAGCACAGCAGACAATGACCAGACTTGCTATAAGGTCAGATAAATTTATGATTTAGTTTCAGTTGATGCTAGAAGAACCTCTGTAGTTCTTTTTCAGAGTTACCAAAGAGTGACTGTGGAGAATCATCTGTATTGGTGTTTCTTATTGTGCAATGAAAAAAGAGAGAAAACTTCTCTGAGAAACATACATTTTGTGTAGGAGATATCCTACAGTCCAGTTTTAGACTCGCTTTTTTGTAGTCACCAAAGCTTGAGTCTTGCACCATACCGATTCTGATCTCTGAAAAACCTTGTTTTTGTAGGATTATCTTTAGATGCATTGCATTTGTGGTTTACCTGGATGCATTAAAAGTGATGCAAGGATTGACTTTTGGTTTATTTAAGCACATTCACATTTGCAGTCCCCCAAGAGTTAATAAATAAGAAAGATCATTCTGAATGTGGCATGAGCTTATTTATAAAAGATTCAGCTGCAGTGTCTTACAATATACAGCAGAGAGCAGCATTTTCACTGACCTCTCCTCCCTCCCTTGTCAAAACAAAAAACATTATCAGATATTACAGTTCATCTGAGTTGACACCTAGCTGCTTAAAGTGAATAAATTATTAGAGTGGCATCATCGAAAACAGCATATGCCTTCATTGGCCGAAAAAAGTAGATCCTAAATGCTATATTCTTTATGTAAAAATACAGCCTTCCTGAACATTTTCCCACATGGAACAGGAAGAAATGAACATTAATAAATGGGTTACTCACATATCGTATGCTCTTTATACCTACAGGCTCCAGATGGTTTTATTTCTGTAAGGAAAAAATTAAATTCACCTTGTGCCATAATTCCCAAAATGTTGCAAGAGTAACCTGTTACTGTTCACTTTTATAAGTGCTTATACGACTTGCATTTGACAGCACTGTGAAAAATCAAGCCACATATAATGTTATTTGTCAAACGTGGTGTGCTCCTTGCTGTGAAGAAATCGCTTCACGAGCCTTGCCAGCACAACCTTCTTCTTAGATTTTCTTAGCACAAATGGTCTCTCTCAGCAGCAGGAGCTTTTTTCCCAGTTAGTTACATTCTGAACTTTTTGTAGGTACTTTTCCTGACCTTCTTTTTGACCCCAAGGACAGAACATCAGTGATCATAGCTAGAATGGTGTTGCAAGTCCCTTTGACTTCAACGCAGGCTGGAAGCTTTAATTAGACCCATCTGCTACTTGGATCCTCCACAGAGCCCTCTAATGGAGGTAAACGGAGGTATTGGATCTAAATGGCAGAATATGGATCTGTAATGATCCATTTTGCTTGAGAGACAGAGAAGAATGACTATTTTTGTCTTTTATGTGGTTTGTTTTGATGTTTGGAGCAGATGCTAGTGCTACCTATGACTCCCTGCTGAAGAAAAGAGCTGGCTGGTGAAATGTCATGAACACTTTCTTTATATGGTGGATTTAATGCAATGCTTTTGAGCACCAACCATACAATGAACTGTATCATAAAGCACCTATTGGGGTGCCTATTGATTGAACCCTGCAGAGCTCAAATTCATTATAGCTAGAGTGGCTTTTGATAACATTTTTATGTATTGCCAAGTGCTTCTCTCTAACTGAGTACACTCAGGAACACGAAATTAACCATTGCCAACCCTCAAGCGCAGTTACCTCGCTTCACTCCATCACACCCTGAGGGATTAAACCCCTCGCTTTGCACGACTTTGTAAGCGTGGGTGTGTGTGGATGTTCTGCGGGAGTCTAAGGTAAAGCGGGGCTGTGTTGAGCTCCTGCTCAGTGAAGTGAGAAGAAGAAAAAAAATCACTGGATATTTTTATCCACAGTGCTGGATTTAAACTGCTGGAATGGGCTGGAAGTGAATGTTGAGTGTCTTCATGAGATAAAGAGGTTTTGTTATAACTGATGAATGCCCAAGAGTATCTTTGATCGAGCTGGTGGGTTACCAACAGATCTCCTGTCCTGGGAAGAACAAGTATATTTGCTTGGGAATTCAATGGTGTCTGCCTTTTATGCCTAAAATCATTGATCTTCAATGCATTTCATGTCAAGCATGTCAGCGATTGGGTGGGATAAAGTCCCTTGGGCGGTCCGTGAAGCTGTACAAAACCTTGAACAGGTACTGATTGAAAAGAGAGGATTCACTGCTAACATCAGGAATACTAATGCGGTTCAAGGTTTTTTACACCCGAGATGAATTGGAACAGAATAGCTCTTCAGCGCCCTTGCTTGTCTATCTCCTCGTGGAGTGTAAGTGCTTTCACCTCTCCTCACCTCTCAAATGTTTGTCGAGGCAATATACATCCAGACTAATGGCTTATAAACGCTCTTTTAGCGGCAAGTCACCGTGTTCGAAGAAAGTGTACGTCGGGGGAAAAAAGCACAAAAGATGGTAACAAGTGAGTGTCTGGAAAGAAGTTGCATGGTGTCTCAGAACACTGCAAAAAATTCAATTAAGTAAAATGTAATGCAAATGAGTACTTTTTCTGTGAATCCATTACAGACAGTGTTTAGTAAGGCAAGGCAAGGCAAGGCAAGTTTATTTATATAGCACATTTCATACACAGTGGTAATTCAAAGTGCTTTACATAAAAGGACGTGAAATAGTAATTCAAAATAATAAGAATCACAACAATAATAAAAAAATAAAAAAATTCACAATTATATAAAAATTGATTTAAAAAGAATTTAAAACAGTTAAGAATAGAAAATAATTATACATAGTGCAATCAGTTCGGACGTAGCACAGTGCTCATTCAACAGATGAGTTTTGAGTCTAGATTTAAATGTGGATAATGTTTTAGCACATCTGATCTCTTCTGGAAGCTGGTTCCAACTGCAGGCCGCATAATAGCTAAAAGCGGACTCCCCTTGTTTTGTGTGAACCCTTGGTATTTATAACTGACTCGACCCTAATGATCTGAGTGGTCTGTTAGGTTTATATTCAGTGAGCATATCTGCAATGTATTGAGGTTCTAGGCCATTGAGTGATAGTACCTCTAGCAGTAAAACATTTACCAAAAAAAAAAAAAAACTTTAGATGAAGTTTTACTGACAGTAGTTAATGTAATAGCTAATAGAAATGAAAAACAGTAGTCTTTGCACACTGAGTCTAAAATTCTCGTCCAACATTTTTACACGGTAAAAAATAAATACGACCTCACATTGTGTCATGTTCACACACAGCCTCCGAAATTTTGTCCGTCATAAAAAAAAGTCGATTTAGATTTGATTTTCTGGGTTTTCGCATCTATGGATGATGAATACACCCCCCCCCCCACCCGAAAAAAAAACAGATACGAAAAATTCGGACTCTGTGCACAAGGGCCTTAAATCTTAACAGGTGTACTAATCTTGTTTAATGTAACGTTTAATATTAATATGTATATGAAGAGTTCAGATGCTAAAGCCTCTAAATGCCGTCTGAAATTTTCATCTAAAATGAGCATTTTTATCAGGCTCCTTTGTGTAGGTTCAGTAATTTTACTCTAATGGCAATGAATAGGTGCATCTTTATGCAATTAAAGTGCAATAACTGAACATAAATATAGGAGCCTGATAAAAATGCTAATTTTAGAAGAAAATTTCAGACGGCATTTAGTGAGACGGCATCTGAACTCTTCATATGCATATTTAATAGTTTAAACTGTAAAAATTAAGTTCATGTATTATAAATAAATATGAATCATTGATATTAAAAATTAACAATATTATTATTAACAAATATGAATAATTAATATGAACAATGAACAATAGTGCATTTATAGTTTAGCATTAATATAGATTCATTGTACCCATCAACTAATCCCAGCAAATTCAACCTTTTTGTAACTTAGTTTGTTCGTTGTAGCCTACGCATTAACTAATCCCAAGAAATGTAACCTTATTGTAAAGTGTTATCTACAGTTCATATGAATAAATAAACAACTAATGGCATTCATATTGCTCTGAAACTGCTGCACTTTTGGTGTGAGATATCACAGCATGCGTATTATTTGTGTTGCTATGTTTTGGTCCATTTTTAGGCTTGGTCTAAATGGTTTCCAGTATTTGGTTCCATTGATTTTTCTATCTCAAAGATACTATGTTTAGACTCACTGTAAAAGTATCTTCGGTTACTTTATGAGTAAGTGCTCCTTTGGTGGTGTTTCACACACACACATACGTACCAGAACACATTTATGTTGACAGGACGACGGGGGCTCTTCACCTCCCAAGAGCTAAGAAATGGAAGAGTTCACCATTTTGTGACATCACGCAGTAATGGTGGAAGAGAGGAAAGGATAGGGTGGTGAGTCACTCTTTCCCTCCAAGACACTTTTTATTCCATGCTGTTAAACTAATGGGATCAGCACAGAACTACAGCGACTCTGCTGAATATGCCAGTCTCAGACAGATCAGGGGTACGGCTCTCAGCTCACACTACTGTCACAGGCGCTGTCGTGCAATGGCACAAAGTGACTTATGGGTCGACGAATGAAACATCACGTCTCTTGTGGCTGGGGACGGAATTCTTGCAGAGAGGTGATCAATCATCAGATCCATGCAAATGTAGCCTTTGTTTTGTTTATGCCTCAGGAAATTCAAAATAAACAACATGTGATGCATAACAATTAAGAGCTACTTTGGATTCTGTCTGTTATGACAACATGTAAACTAATCTGCAAAGGAGGAAACATGGATTTGCACTTCGTTTCCTTCAGAACAAACTGTGAGGAAGGTTAGATACTTTGGCCCAGACTCATGTGAGGAAGTGGTGGAGAAGAGGATGATGACAAAATTGGAGTTCATAATGAAGAATTCTTCATACCCCCTCCACAGTCTGCTATTTTGAAGCACCTTTAGCCGTCGGCTTGTTCCAGCACTCTGCTCTAAGAAGCACTACTGGGAATCCTTCCTGCCTGCTACCATTAGGCTGTACAACGCTGTTTCCTCCTCACATGCTTCTTCACACGTTACTCCTAGTAAGACGTAATGACATTGAACAAGGTCACTCTTTCCCATGCAAGAACCCATTACCATTAACGGATAACATTCATATCTCTCACTGTACGTAATGGTATCTCACTGCATGTTCTTTCTTGTTTAATTGCCATAGGAGGATATATATATATATATATATATATATCATGTGCACTTTACCTTGCTCCTAAATTTCCCGCAGGGATCAATAAAGTACATCTATCCATATGCCATAGAAGTAAACCTTATATTTTGACAAATGCGCTTGAACTCAACAAGGACATCAAACTGAGTTGTCCAGTGTTCTGTGTTCAGCATATTTTTTTTCATTTTGGAGAATTTGTATGAGGAAGACAAATAACAATATATTTAAACAATAACACAATGTGGTGATATTAAAGTGATATTCCTTCTATACAATAGTTTGAAAAACAAGACATTCAAATTGAGAAACATTTATTCTAGACACAAAATTTCCATTTGCTTTGTCTATTTTTGCTTCACCAATTAAATTAATTCAAAATAAAGCAATGGCAGAATTAAGTGGCTGAATGAGTCAGTGTTGGGAACAAACTGGTAGAGTGGATGATTCAATGACTCACTTAAGTCACTGATTTCGTAACCGAATGAACCAGTGTATTGGAACAAATCAGTTACGTGAATGATTCAATGACTTAAAGGCCCATCATGTTTTTTTGTTTTTTTTGTTCCTGAATGAATCAGTAATTTGAATGAGTTAATTGAATAAATTGTATTTAAAAATCACCTGTCGCCACTTACTGGTTTAATGGTGTAACCTGCAGGAAGACTCACTGAAATTCGCTCTGAAGATAATCAGAAAAAAAAAAAAAACACATGTAAACAGATAAAATATTTTTCACTTCAGTAAGACATGATAAATCAGTTGCAGTAATTTCTGTATTTTTTTATGATTAGCATGAAAACCAGCAGCAACTTAAAAAGGATTATTTTTTGCCACTTCTGAGAGGGGAAAAAAGACGTGATCCTGTTTCAAGCGTGAGAGCTAAGCCATGAATTTGATGTCTAGATAAGTTGCCATCAAGGTGATCTTGTCATAAGGGCAAGAAGTGACATTTAGCACATGACAGAGTTTGTCACGCTCATTGGCCTTCTGGAGACCTTATTTGAACGTGCCTCTGAAAGTAACTAGACACATTTAGATTGAAAACAAGCCTTTGTTCTTCCCCAGCCTAAGCCATGTATTCATTTTTTTTTTTTTTTAAAGCTGCATGGTTTATAAGAGAGAATATGTGTGAGACATTTACAAAATATGTTTCTGTGTTATCCTGCTGTTGTATTTATGACTACCTTCAATTTTCGATTAGAAAAAACCCAGAGTGGCACACTAATGATAATGAGTGAATAGACAGAGTGTGCTCTGTGATGCCCTTTTGCATTCTAAACCAGGAAGCCAAAGTGAGTCTGTTCTGATGAATACCAGATGAGCTTTGGCATCTTTCAGCATGCAGGCTGCTTTAATTAATGCATAAAATGCTCTCTAGTGGTAAATGCAAATTATTTTTGGCAAACCAGTTGCATCACAAACTCTGTGTTTTCCTATTGTTCTGTTTATTAGAGAGCATCAATTATGTTGCTAAAGCCCTAAATGGAGGAAATGACAGATCAACGGGGAAAGGAAACCCCAGAGAAAACACAACAAGGGCCGCACTGTTTGTTGAAACCACGATATGTGGCAGTGAACGGTTTCTAGTGAGTTGTGGGGCTCAATCTGAAAGATTCATTGTAAGATATGCCAAAGTGGAGAAGATGAACCTGTCAACAACCCGAAGCAGAATGGTGCAAATTTTGGTGGACAGACCCTGAGTTGTGTCAGCCTGTATAGCAACTTCCTACTGACAAAGCTATGTCATGTCACAGATAATGAGAAGAAGATATTCATGGCACTCTGCCTGGGATCACAATCATTGCTTAGAAGGCTTAACTATTGAGAGGCATGAAATGATATAGGGTTCGGGTCTTCAAGGATTGACATGGACTTAAATAACATGGTTAGAGAGTCTGAGGGAGACAAAGACTAACAAAAGATAAGTCTCTTTGCTTAGAGGCACAAGAGAGGATTAATGTGGCACACACAGGACACACAAAACCTTCACCTTCGTGCCTGTGAAAGTAGACCAAAAGATTGTGCCACACTGGAAAAGAAAGTAATAAGCACTGACAAGAATGAAAATGTGCCTGTTTCATGTACGCCACTATTTAAAGGGGCATTTGAAGTTGAAGCATGTCATTTTTTTTCTATAAATGTTCCTTTCCTAGCTTAAAACGCGGAGACAGCTAGGCTATAAGTAAGTCATCTGTAGGTTGAGTTCCCCTGAAAAGTCACCTGAAATCTATCCCAGTGGTAGTGGCCGGGCCGAAGGATGAGGCCACGGCCATGAAGGCCACCTGCCATGGCCTCCTGAGCTCCCAGCTCTGCCATGGACTCCTGAGCTCCCAACTCCGCCATGGACTCCCAAGCTCCCAGCTCTGCCATGGACTCCTGAACTCCCAGCTCTGCCATGGACTCCTGAGCTCCCAGCTCTGCCATGGACTCCTGAGCTCCCAGCTCCGCCATGGACTCCTGAGCTCCCAGCTCTGCCATGGACTCCTGAACTCCCAGCTCCGCCATGGACTCCTGAGCTCCCAGCTCTGCCATGGACCCTGAGCTCCCAGCTCTGCCATGGACCCTGAGCTCCCAGCTCTGCCATGGACTCCTGAACTCCCAGCTCTGCCATGGACCCTGAGCTCCCAGCTGCCATGGACTCCTGAGCTCCCAGCCAATGCCTTGAGTTTGGCTCAGGGCTCTCTGTTTTGGGTGAACAATGGCAGACAGAGGGAGTGTTTTAGGAAGCCTGTTTGAAAATAATCATTATTTTGCACTTCTTGAGTTTAAAGCTGCCTATTCTCTGTCTCTGACAAATGACAGACTGAAAGTCATTCATTTCCAATGGAGAGTTAGTAGGAGCTGCATGGAGTTCTGTATATATGCTAATTGCAAATTTTCACATTTGATTTGAGCTTAAATATTTTAAATGAACTTTTGTGGCTAGATCATATGCAACAAATGTACATATTCTAATCAAAACTATGAGCGAGGTGAGAATTGCCAACATTTTTCCACTAAAATGCTATTCTTTAAACACAATTTCTGTATAATGGGCAGTAAAATTACGTATTTTATGTGGATATATATTTATACATTCATTATAAATTCCTTTTACCGTGGTGAAGAAGTGGAGGGTAACGGCATTGAATGTTCCCTGACTGCCACTAGGGAGCAATCTGCAAATCTCTGAGCTAGATGGTTTTATCATATTCATTTTTGTCAAATATTTTCTCTATAACTCAAAAAAAGGAAATGTTGAATTTACTTAAAGTATTATGTCAAATAGTTTAGTATGTCAAACTTAATTTGTTTAAATGTGCTCAATAAATCCAAGTTGAACTAACTTATAATGGCATGGATGACACCAGCAAACTTTCAATTACAAACCTTAAGCTTTTACAGCACATAGCTATTTGTTGGGCGAAAGACAGGTTATGATGTGCACACTGCATGACGAATATAATTAATATTTCATATTTGCATTTGATTCATATGGAGTTAAAAAGCGCAACTCAAATAATTCTAATAATCCATTTTAATGAAAAACAAGTAACTGTTTCATCATGAACAATGTATTTGTTGAGTAATTACAGCGAAAGGGGATTTAATAAAAAACCAACAACACTTTTTTCTACTCTTGTGACTTTCAGTCTGGACTGTGATCCATTTCTCATCGCCATCCACACAGCAGTGTGAGTGATGAATATGTCTCTCTCAGACTCTCCAGCACCACGGGGTAGAATCACTGTCCTCCTTTTCAGCCTGTTACTTTTCACAAGCCTGCTAACAACACTCACGCAATCGCACCGTAATTAAGCGCAGCTCCGAGGCCAGCTCTTCTTTCAGCATCTGTATCATAGCACAGGAGAAGAAGGTTGGCCCGTGCCTCCTTTCTGTTCAGCTGTCCCTGCGGTGACATCTGCTGCAGTGGAAAAGGCAGAGCGTCTGGTCCCCGCTCTGCTGGAGGACTCTCATTACTGACACCATACTGCCTCTATGCCTGGAGGCTGCGTGAGCTATGGAGGCCCCTGCGCTCTCTTTCCCCCCCTGTTCTTCACTCCCCTTGCTCCCTCTCACCATCCACACAGAGGGGGTTGTGTCATCCGTGATGCACCGCTTAGCTCTGTTGCTTCAGGGCAGAGCCAGAAAACAATAGCAAAGCCTGAAAATCAAGTCAAAGACCCCGCAATTGCTGTTGGTTTGCGAGCGTAAACAAGGGACCCTCAAAATTTAGCAGTGGTAATTACGTCTGTCATCTTCCTGTGCACTGTTTAAAACCTAAACCAGGGTGAGCTGCTCCCCCAGGCTGACCTCTGACAAACATAGTTTGGCACCAGTAGAGAGTAATGCTCCCAGACAGCTGTTTCCTCCTTTCCAGGGTTTATGCTTTTCCTGCAGAGTGATGCTCGACGACAGGGTACGCGCATTACATGGGACGAATTAGCTAGAAGTTGAATTTGAACTCTAACAGACTGCCTATTTAATATGAGTGCAGATGCGGAACCCAGATAAACAAACGTTTATATCAGATAGATGGGTGAATAATAGATAAGCCATTTAATATTAAATGGCTTCAACTGGGCTAGAAATTATTTTGCCACGGTATTGCTTTGGCAGGGCCTCTGGAGTGATGCCATGATTCTCTCACTATTAACTCAGTCATAATTGTCTGTCAAAATAAGCTGTGCAGTTTTCAGCTTTTTAGAGCCACAATAAATATCTCACCAAAGCTGCATTTATTTGAACAAAAATACAGTAAAAATATTTTCAAATGTAATTTTAATTGATTAATTTGTAATTTATTCACGTGATGGCAAAGCAAAATTTTCAGCAGCCATTACTCCAGCCTTTAATGCCACATGGTCCTTCAGAAATCATTCTAATATGTCTTATTATTATAAATGTTGAAAACCGTGATACATTTTTAGGATTATTTAATGTTCAAAAGAACAGCATTTATTTGAAACAGAAATGTATATTAATGAATAAAAGTATTAATTTCCTTAAAAAAACTTTTTTTTAAATTAAATGCTGTATTAATAATATAGTAATATATATATATATATATATTGTACCAAAGATTTATTTCTTATTATGGTGTGTTTTAGAGCATTTATGTGTAAAATAATAATAATAAAACAAATATTTCTACATTGCAACTTCTACAGTAATGCCCTTACCAAGCTGGCCTCGCTTTAATTATTAGAGTATTAAATGGTGTGCCCAAGGGGACAGCACTTGATTCATTATTGTGCTAGCCACACATTATATTATTTGGCACTGTGTGACCTTTGACTCTTTCACTCTTTGATTGGAGTGACTTTTCTTTTCTCCTTTCCCCCTGTTTCTGAAATATACGGATACATTTGCAGACCTGAAAGTGGCTACTTGTATTCTTACCACCCACCAAGAACCAGATGTTGCACCTTGTCAGATCTGAGCTTTCCCTTATGCCAAGCCATCTCTAATGCAGGATGTCACCTTTGAAATTGAACATTTTGACTTAGCGGCCACGTTTTCAATTGAACTTACACTAGATTAATTGCATGGACGGTCTCCATGGAGCAACTTAGCTATAAGTGCTTTTCTCAAGGACATATTGACAGCAGAGATGGATTGTGATGTCAGTAACCCTCCAGTTGCTGGCTCCCTCCCATTACCCAGCAGGGGAGATCTGTTTACAACAGCCAGTCCAGATCTGTAATTTCTAGGCTATGACCATCTCTATCACTCCCTTTATTAATGATACCTGAAAGTAGAGTTCTTTATATCTATATACCTGAGAATGTGCACATGTGAGTGATGAGACTCATGCAAATCAGTTGATCCTACCAAACCCCTTGTGAAAACATAGGAAAAAACTGATCTACCATGACAAACAACTCTAGTCAGTTCTTGGCTGTTTCCTTGAACTGTTGGAACTCCCACACTGCAGGCCAATCATTATCTATTACATGACTTATGAAACACATCTAGGACACTGCTACATATTTGGATTTCAGCCCTTCAACCCAAATAAAATCAATTCTCCTAAGTATTACTTAAATCATCCATTAACATAATTTGTACTAATTTTTTTATGGACATTTTTCTTGAGTACTATCACAAGAGCCTACAAACTCCTCTAGACAGTTCCAGACAAACTGTAGTGCTTTACTTGAAGCTTTTATATATAATGCATTATAAGTGTAGTTTAAATGTATTAATTGTGCCTTGTAACGCACCTTATAATGCATCTCATGACTGTGATCCCATGAATAATTGTATATATGTATAAATATACATATATATGTACTGTTTACACATAATACTTTTCTATTGATTGTTACAATTTTAGAAAGTGTAATGCATTAAAAGACATGAAACAAAACCTTCAAATATTATAATGCATTTTAACTTTGATTACAATTGTTTATGAAAAGATAAAATGCATTACAACATACATTATGAATCCCTTTGCAATGCATTATGCATAAAGGCTTTACCCTGTCAGTCTGTGGTTAATCTTTCTGCAGGTTATACTGTTATGACAGTAGGTGGCAGAATGATTATTTCGAGACTTTGAACTATTCATTTATTCAAACACTGATGCTTTCAGGAATAACAAATGGGTTGGTCTTTGTTACTGAATCATTCACTCAGCTGATTTGTGGTTCAAAACCCCACTGCTGTTTGTTGCTCAGAACTGTTTATTCTGCTGTGCCTTCGTTTGAAACTATTTTCGTTTGCTGAGCTAAAATAGACAAAGTAATTGGCAATATCGTGTCTAAAATGTGAGTTATTCACTTCTACTTTCTTATTTATGGACTGTTATCAACTGTTGTGTAACAGCAATATCACATTTGCATTTGTGCTGTTGATATGAATATGAGCTGTAATTACTTGCGGCCTCGTTCTATCACAGCTGATATTCAGAACAACAGCAGCGGTGCTCAAGTGATATTGCTGAAATATTTTATCCCTTTGTTACAATATAAATGTCTGTGTGTGTGTTCATTGCCACATCTTTTAAATGCCTCAGTATTAAAACACCAAATACTTATTAATGGACAACTGTGCTCTGAATATGTAGGGAAAAAAGTCTACTTTGTGTCAGACACAAATTCTCATGTAAAGCACCTGCGGTTTGGCACAAAGTTATATTATTTACCAAGGACAGGATGACGTCTCTTATTCAGAACAACATATTTTATTCTTTGGCATTTAAGTTAAAAAACTGAGTAGGCAATTTGATTAATGCCTATACAGAAGTCTCTAATTAAACCTCTTAGATATTAAAAAAAAATACATGGCATCCCTCAAGGGCGAGAAAAAAAATCTAGAATAAAGGAACTGTAAAACTTACTAACAAGACCAAAACTTAAAATCAGTGGCCTAATTACAGGGAACCCAGTGCATCAGTTAAAAATTGATTCCATGTACTATACAGTGGTGAATAAATCAATCTGAAAACATGTAAGTAATAAGTCTTTCCAAGAAACTTACTGTATGTGTTAGGGGTTGCTCAAAAGAAGTAATTCAAAACAGAATTCAATTCAATTCAATTCAATTCAATTATTAGTATTTATTGGCAACTTGTTACAAGAAGCTGCAGCACATGCATACTCAAAGCAAATAAAAGTGCCTTTTTAAGTCAAGTCTCATTTATTTATACATTGTTGTATATAATACAGATTGTTTCAAACCAGCTTCACAGTTTTAAACAGGAAAACAATCAAATCAATCATGCAAACTTTTTCAAATCTGAGACAAATTCTGCAGTAAAGCAGCACTAAAAAGACAATGATGTTATTATTCATTCCACAACTGAGTGTTGATTCAGTTCAGTTCAATAGCAGTATTGATGTTGCAAAATTCATCAATTATGAAACAAATTTGATTCAGCCATGAAAAAGGGAACCCAAACTCCATGATGTAACAGAAAAAATATAGGAAAAAATGAATGAACACAGTGAACAAAAAATGAACAAACTTAGTGTGATTTATGATTCCAGGCTGCATCACAAGTCAGATTTATGGACTGATTTTATTCAAATATTTTGCATCCAGGTGCTTCGTGACACATCATGCTGGCATTAGGTGAGAAAATGGAAGCAAGTAGCCTATCCATTCATCTATTCAGCATAAAATCTAAACCACAGAAGAATCTTCATTTAAATATGACATTCCACAGACACTTTTCATATGAAACAACTTAAGCTCATTTCAATTTGCTTTAAAGTGCCTCGTTGAAAGGTACAATAAGATACTTAGTGCAGCTTGCCAGCTCACAGGTTGCTCCTACATACCCTCACGATACTGCGTTGTAGCACCAGCGAGTTCAGTTTTTGCCCCATGGTTCTTTTTAATTGGATATTTTATCCGACATGCACAGATGAGCTACTTCATTTATCAACTGACACACACAGATGTAATGGCATAATCCCTGGAAGACACCACTTACCAAGCCATACACCCCACTCTGAAGCATGTAATCTCTCTCGAGGAGGAGAGGGTTCCTTCTTGCCAACATATTATTAGCAGGAGAAAGCTTCATTTGAGGAAAGCAGAAGGGAGCTAGGCATTAGGAGAAGCGTGCTGATGTGGCTGTCATTGCTTGGTGGTGCTTGCGATGTCTACATCTGGGAGCTTTCACGAAAATGTGCCTGTGTAACTGGCAATGGGAGTGACAGGTCTAATGAAAATAGGACAACATGCATGGAAACAACCCAGTGCTCACAGCGTGTGCGAATCGCAAGGGGGGTGAGGGAGGCTGAATTGAAATCTAAATTAGGGGAGACGGACATCCCTGAAGGATGCGTTGATAGAGTTGCTTATGAGTGTGTGAAAAAGAAAGCCTGGGAGGACATTTTTTGAAGGGGACATATGGCTGATTCACTTAAATCCCACACACTGGTTTTTACACAGCGTGGGTGAGGCCTGAACTTGTCACTGCAGGAGCAACCCACAGTGGGAAGAGAGGAAAATCAATATTTGCTCTCGGCAACCATGTCTCTGGCCTGACTCTTAGCATGTTCTGAAAGGACCTTTAGAGTCCTCCAGTATCCTTGAGATCTTTCCAATACAGTGGCTGAAGGACTGCAACATTTACCATTGTAGTCTTGAGATATATTCAGTTTTAGCATTTCAACTAATATTAATACAAATGTATTGCTTTATATCTCTATATCATTTTATGTTAGGTATGTAACATATATATATATATATATATATATATATATATATATATATATATATAGCTTATCTATTGGACACTTTGTTGTTGGAAACGTTCTGAACATTTTTGAATTTTCTGCCCCTTTGCTATAGTCTCTTATGTTTGACAAGGCTGCAAAACACAATAAAAATAGTAATATAGTGAAATATTACTGCAACTAAACAAAATAACTATTTTTTCTATTTTTTTCTATCTCTAACATGTAATTTATTCCTCTAATGGCAAAGCTGAATTTTCAGCATCAAGCTTCAGTGTCGCATAATCCTTCAGAAATAATTGTAATATGCTGATTTGGTGCTCATTAAACATTTGTTATTATTATCAGTGTTGAAAACTTTCATAAATTAATTTAAAGATACAGTAAACCCATGTATAATATTACAAAATATTTCTATTTCAAATAAATTGATAATAATTTACAATTTCAAATACAACCCGAATTCCGGAAATGTTGGGACTTTTTAAAAATTTGAATAAAATTAAAACTAAAAGACTTTCAAATAACATGAGCCAATATTTTGTTCACAATAGAACATAACAAATGTTTAAACTAATTTTACACTTTTATCCACTAACTGAGCTCATTTCAAATTTGATGCCTGCTACAGGTTTCAAAATAGTTGGCATGGGGGCTGAAAAATTAAGAAATTTTGAAAAGATTCAGCTGGGAGAACATCTAGCAACTAATTAAGTTAATTGACATCAGTTCTGTAACATGATTATCTATAAAAGGGATGTCTTAGAGAGGCAGAGTCTCTCAGAAGTAAAGATGGGAAGAGGCTCTCCAATCTGTGAAAGAGTGCGTAAAAAGATTGTGGAATACTTTAAAAACAACGTTCCTCAACGTCAAATTGCAAAGGCTTTACAAATCTCATCATCTATAGTGCATAACATCATCAAAAGATTCAGAGAGACTGGAGAAATCTCTGTGCGTGAAGGACAAGGCCGAAGACCTTTGTTGGATGCCTGTGGTCTTCGGGCCCTCAGACGACACTGCATCACTCATCGACATGATTCTGTCATTGACATTACTAAATGGGCCCAGGAATACTTCCAGAAACCATTGTCGGTAAACACAATCCGCCG
Organism: Onychostoma macrolepis; assembly: GCF_012432095.1. NCBI lineage: Eukaryota > Metazoa > Chordata > Actinopteri > Cypriniformes > Cyprinidae > Onychostoma > Onychostoma macrolepis. The sequence continues at coordinate 19,432,243 of NC_081161.1, forward strand.
TGCCATCTGCAGATGCCAACTAAAGCTCTATCATGCAAAAAGGAAGCCATATGTGAACATGGTCCAGAAGCACCGTCGTGTCCTGTGGGCCAAGGCTCATTTAAAATGGACTGATTCAAAGTGGAAAAGTGTTCTATGGTCAGACGAGTCCAAATGTGACTTTCTTGTTGGAAATCACGGACGCCGTGTCCTCCGGGCTAAAGAGGAGGGAGACCTTCCAGCGTGTTATCAGTGTTCAGTTCAAAAGCCAGCATCTCTGATGGTATGGGGGTGCATAAGTGCATATGGTATGGACAGCTTGTATGTTTTGGAAGACACTACAAATGCTGAAAGGTATATAAAGGTTTTAGAGCAACATATGCTCCCCTCCAGATGACTTCTACTTCAGGGAAGGCCTTGTGTATTTCAGCAGGACAATGCAAAACCACATACTGCAGCTATTACAACAGCATGGCTTCGTAGTAGAAGAGTCCGGGTGCTGAATTGGCCTGCCTGCAGTCCAGATCTTTCACCTTGTAGCATATTTGCTCAAAAGGGAAATGTATATAAATAATTACAATTAATTATGATTAATTACAATTATTTATATCGGCTGACAGTAATAACTGTAGCAAAATTAAATTGCCAACTGATCTGTTCGTCCAGCGAACATTCAATGTAAGATCATATCAAATCTAAGAAAGGATATTTCCGTGGCCACAGAAAATATTTTCCTATTAATGCATTAGAGCATGTAGCGAGGGTCAAAATCGTAAAGAGACATTAATTTGTAAGGCAGAAACAGAAACTCATGTAATTTGCACACACAACTTTTATTAACTAAACGCTAACACACATAACTAATCTAAACAAACAAACGAATAAACATACACTCATGCGTATATACAAAGGGGAGCTAAAGTGGATGAATGAAGCCATTAGAGAAACCAGAGAATGCAGTTATGGAAAGAGTCAGTTAACCACCTGAGTAAAAGCATCAGTGCCATTTATAACGGGGTCTATAGCTTATACTAAACCTCTGTTTCGTTTAGTTAAATGTACAATACTTGCATTGCCTTTGTCGTTGACGAGTGTCCGGATGAAGTCTCGGATGAAAATCTTGATGATTTCAAGGTTTTGGACTCGCGATCACGTTCTTCCGGGTTGAAGAGTGATGAATTCCAAAGATGTCCTGACTCGATGGTGATTGGGAGATTCTTCCCAGGCAGAAAGTGAAAAAGAGCTAAGAAACATCCAAGGATTTTTTGTTTAGTGGAAAGTCAAGACCGCAAGGCCTAGCGCAAAAACTTAAGGGTTGCTGAGGAGCTCACATCCTCCTCATCCTCTTGGGATCTAAAAGAACCGCAGACTGAGAGCGGGTCACTGATGTGAGAGCTTTATCTGATATAGAGGTCACTCTTTTCTGGTGTCAAAGTGCCAATGGTGTCTTGAACTTTTGGAGGGAAAGTTTACGAATCTTTGTCTCCTAGCATGGTAATTTGCATATGTAACTGGATCAGAAGTTGACATGCAAACTAGTAAAGATTCTTAGGACACTAATATGTTGCATAGGTATCAACATGTAATATTCACTCTCAATTAGATCATTCGAAGACGAATTGATAGTAAAGATGATATAAGTGAGGTGATATTAACTAGTGATCTATCATAAGCATGTATAAAACAGTATACAATACGCAACATATACAATAACAGTAATAATATACACAATGACCTGAAGGATATGTGTGTTCATTCAAAGAAATTTTTTTCTATGAATTAATTAGAGAAGAGTGCATTTTATGGGCATTATGTGTCTTTCCTAAGGGGAAATGAAGTGAGTGTTGCTCTGCCCGCATTCCTTTGAGCAATAAAACTAGTGTTATCAGATTGGTTGCCATGGGACCGGGGGCCTGGAGTCATTGACAGACATGCTGTCACCCAGTATGTGTATTGGGTGAGGGGTCTGTGGTTATTTGTTAATCTAATGACTAATTGATTTGTTAAATCTAATGAACAATTGTGTGTCTGATTGGTCCAAATGCTACAACCTATAGAGAACATTTGGCGCATCATTAAACAAAAAATACGTCAAAGACAACCACGAACTCTTCAACAGCTGCAAAGATATATCAGGCAAGAATGGGACCAAATTCCAAAACCAAAACTCCAGAAACTCATAACCTCAATGCCCAGACGTCTTCAAATTGTTTTGAAAAGAAGAGGAGATCCTACACCATGGTAAACATGCCCCCATCCCAACTATTTTGAGACCTGCAGCAGGCATCAAATTTGAAACGAGCACATTTTGTGCATATAATTGTAAAATTTCTCAGTTTAAACATTTGTTATGTTATCTATGTTCTATTGTGAATAAAATATTGTCTTGTGTGATTTGAAATTTCTTTCCTATGGCTGTCCTGTAGCTCAAATAGTAGAGCATGGCGCTAGCAACGCCAAGATCATGGGTTTGATTCCCAGGGAAAGCAAGAGCTGATAAACTGTAACTTGAATGCAATGTAAGTTGCTTTGGATAAAAGCGTCTGCTAAATGCGTAAATGTAAATTCTTTTAGTTTTCATTTTATTCAAAGTTTAAAAACATCCCAACATTTCCGGAATTCGGGTTGTAAATTCATAGTAATTGAGCACCAAATCAACATATTAGAATCATGTGACACTGAAGAATGGAGTAATGATGCTAAAATTTCAACTTTGCCATCACAGAATAAATTACATTTTTAAAATATATTAAATTAGAAAAACGTTATTTTAAATGACAAAAATATTTCACATTATTGCTGTTTTTTTTTTTTTTTTACTAATGCAGTCTTAGTGAGCATAAGAGACTTATTTAAAACCTTTTCACGGTACACACTCGTGTAACACATGTGGCGTAAATGTATTTAATGCAGTTGTTTCTGATGCTCTTTTTAAATCTGAGAATGTGGTTGTTTTACACTGCTTCATTCAGAATACATTGGTGTTTGATTTGCTGTATGCTAGGATATGTAGCTTTTCCAGGAGCTTATCATGTGACAGACGGGATGCTTTTGATGCAAGATGCTTCATAATGAGGGATGCAGTCAAAAGACAGGAGCTGTCACAAGTGTAGCTGTTAGAAAAAGGCAAAGGAAAAAAACAACAACAACAAAAAACCCTTTCCCTCCAGAGAAGTCGCTTCTAACACTGCTTTGTGTGATTTTGTGAGGCTATCTAAAATGGTTGATGGAACTTTGTGTTGTCTCTCACCGCCTGAAAAACACTGGTGACCTTTCATTCATACAGCATGATGACTACTGAAGCCCCTTTTTATAAGCGGGGGTGTACCTTTGCTGACAAAACTCCCATTTTCCCAATGCATTCTCTTTGTACCAGTATATTTTATTGCTCACAGGCTGATTGGTGGCAGGTAATCAGGCAGTTTGCGTTGGTCCCAGAGCTGCTAATATTGCTGACCACTAATGCTTTATTTTAAAGTTTCAAGCAGCTGAATAAAAACAAAGGCAGGAAAGGTTAATGTATTCAATTTTCTTACATTGTCCGTTTTAAGGGGAGTGTGTGGTGCAGGGGTTTACTCATCTCACACTCACCTCTACGGCGCATTTGCATTAAAATACAATGGACTGTTAAACAGTTTCATTATTATACAAATGAAATCTGGTCCACAACAAATTATCGAAATCCAAATAGCACTGGATATACAATGCAGTCCTGTTGGACAATCTCAGAGGACTGTCCGTGTTTCATTCAGCTCTCCGTACCAGATTGTCAATGCATTTGTGCTGTCCATTTTTATTTTATAGAAAAAATGTACAATGTAGCCATAAACAGATGCTTTAATGATGCCATATAGTCTTCAGGATATATATATTCGAAAAAGTAAAGACAAAAACATATTCTTTGTTTTTTGTCAGCAGAAATCTTAATGCTTCAGCAGTAAATCTTCAGAGCAACTGCAACATTCTCATTATATAAAAATATTAAATGTAACTATTCCATAAACAGTTGCTTTAAAGATATAACATTGTGTCAGGATATGGATATCCAAATAAGATAAGAGAATATACCCGCTTCAGCTATTCAAAACAATAACATCTGTTAAATTGATCATATTTGTGGTTTAAATCCTTGAACCAGTCATTCCATGGCAGTTCCACAAACATTTTGAGGGATGCTCCCTGTTTTTGTCAGCATAAATCTTAATGCTTCAGCAGTAAATCTTCAGAGCAACTGCAACAATTCCAGCTGACTCAATAGACCAATTTAGCATCTACAACAACACAATCAACTGCAACAGCAACAACAACATATCATACAATTAAAGCACTATTGTGATGTGCTCAGCTGTCATTGCTGATGAACTATTAATATGTTTTGAAAATGAATCATGCATGCATGGACTCAGGGACGCGGTAACGGGGGTGGGTGGGTTTGGGGATGCATTGTAAATGAACAGGGACATGCAGAGAGTTCCTCAGGGGCAGGGGCTCAAATGTAAAAAGGGGCAATATGAGGGGAAAAATATAAATATAGTCATCAAGCCTGCATTTATTTGATCAAAACTGTAATATACTTTATTAATTTACTTTATTTACTTAATACATTTTATGCAATACTGATTTATTAGCAATGTTGAAAAGCTGTGATACTTTTTTCAGGATTCTTTGATGAATAAAAAGTTAAATAAGAACAGCGTTTATTTAAAATATAACTTTTGTAACAATATATAGCCTACATTACCGTTCAAAAGCTTGAGGCCAGTATTTTTTTTACATTTTTTTTAAAGAAATGAGTTTTTATTCAGCAAGGATTTGTTAAATTGATTGAAACAGTGATAGTAAAGATTGATATTGTTAGAAAACATCTCTATTTTGAATAAATGCTGTTCTTTTTAACTTTTTATTCATCAATGAACCCCAAAAAAGTACCACAGGTTCCAATAAATAAATAAAATAAATAAAAATACAACACAATTAAGCAGCACAACTGTTTCCAACATTGATAATAAATCAGCATATTAGAATGATTTCTGAAGGACCATGCATTGAAGACTGGAGTAATGATGCTGAAAATTCAGCTTTGAATAACAGAAATAAATTATATTTTATTAAAATAGTATAAATGTATATTAAAATAGAAAAACATTCTTTTAAATTGTAATAATATTTCACAATATTAGGCTACAGTTTTTTTCTGTATCAAATAAATGCAGGCTTGATGAGCATAAGACACATTCATAATGCTGCATAATTATCAAAAATGGTAACATCATAAAGTCATTTCATGTCACCAGCCTACAGGGCTTAAATAACTATGATAGTTTCATCAAATAGTAAACGGTGTACGCCTATATCATACATAAATATAAGTGAATTGAATACTGATTACCATTATTGCGACTTTTGGCGCTGCACGGTTTTGTGCAGTGCTTTTGTAGTCGTTTAGCATCCATTTTCCCAGCGATGTTTTGATTTATAAAATGAGACAAACCGCAGACCCAGATCGCTCCACAAATAAGCTTATCTGTCTCATGTCATTTTCAACCGCTTTATGAATAAGAACAGAAAATAACCGCTCCGCTTCACATATTGTCCAATGAAATTTGAACTTCTTGAGCCAGATCATGATTGGTTGGTGTATTATACACGACAAACGGGCATAGATGAATTATGTAATATTCTAAAATACATAGGCCTAATATGTGGATTTTTAATTAAATCGACACAGCTTTGATTATTCATGAAAAATGTTTAAAATATTGTTTGGTTTATTTTTTCCTTCCGTCGACCCACTCACTGAAAGAACCATATATGGCTCGAGAGCCTCGGTTTCCGAACAGACTGGAATCAGTCAGACGAGCAAAACCATACAGTCTATGAGCAAAACGCACGAAACCCATAGCAACGCCTCAGATTGACAGATATGTAAACATAAACAGGAATTTCCCGACTTTTGAGCAATTAGTTACTATTTTGTACAAATTGTCATGTTAATTAGAATTTGTACAAAATAGTAACTATTGAGCAAACTATTAGTAACTATTAAATAGACTTTTGAGCAATTAGTTACTATTAGAATTCAAATGCATTTTGTTTTATTGACCGAGAGGTGCACTTTTGAATAATTTTTTTGTTCTTTCTGCCATTTTGATGTTTTTCTCTGTGCTTGTTTGTGTTCACAGCAAAGCAGACTATAGTAGGTGAGAACAGTGAGAAATGTAACACTATTTGTTAATTTATTCATAATCTGTTTAGCCTCAGACATCTTGACATTAAAAGTCATTACCCTTTAAATTTAAAGGCTGTTAAATTAAATATAGATTACTTCTAACCTAATAATATAATTCTAACCACTATAATTGTACTGATTGTATGTGATAAATGTAACAGTAAATGAAAAAGGTCTGTAATGCAATTAGTTATATTTTATGTGTACATACTCATGTTAGTCAATACAAAACACATGCTCAAACACAAGGCATATTTTAATAATAACAAGGACACCTGCTGTGTTTACTACAGTATATGTAAACACACAGCAAGACAAACAAGCCAATATGGAAATACATGTTTTAATCAAATTCAGCCCTCAAAGAGACACTTTATGTAAATGGAAAGCAACAGAATTAGTTACCCCTCATCCACAATGTAATGTGAACAGTTATGCCAAATGTATGTTTAGTGCATTGTTTCCATTGAATTGTACATGCTCGACGACCATGCCTTTAACTAAATATATAGTTTTGTGCATATTATCTGTAGTGGATGGAGTAGTAAAGTAGTTTTGTGGCCACAGGAGATCTACAAAGTGCCTCTGAGCTGTGTGCAATATTCCCCTTGGAAATTACAGTGCATAGACTGCCTTTAATTGTGTGTTTTAGTTCATTTTAAACTCCATCTGAGAGGATCTCCAGCACCCTCACTGCTCTAATTAGTGTACAGTGAATGATAATTTACTGTTAATTTAAAAAAAAAAAAAAAAAACATTCATTTTTGGTTTTTCTCCCTTTTCCTTTTGATTTTCCTTCCATTCCTTTTGACATGTTTCAGTGGCAAAGGATCATGAAAAACAATGCAATAGTGTTTTTTTTAATTTATTTATATGTACCATTTATTTTATTTTGCTTCTTGTGATAAACCCAAACCACCGCATTTTTAACGTAATTGCAGACACGGCAATTTTGACCTTGAATGTACAAAGCTGTCACCCGCTTCCATTTATTTTAGTTGTACAATAACAGTCTGTTATGCTGCTTGATGTTGCAATCTGGTACTTGTTATCATATTAATTCATTATGGTAATCATAAACACATTGGTTTGTAGCACAAATAATAGTTTTACCATTTACTACATTTTGCTATTCCTCTAGTTATCGCTAATGAATAAGAAGTCGCAGACATTCACAGAAAATAGCTTTTGCCAGCAGTACTCTGTGTGATTTTTTTCCATCAAAAGAAATTGTGTCAATCATTGACACTCATTTGGTCACAGCTCGCATCATGTGAGAGGATTTATGAGCTGAGTTCCTTACAAGCTAAATTTTTTAACAGTATGAAAAAATGTCGAATTTGACCACTCTCCACTATTCCCAAATCATACACAAATACATTGCATAAGCCACTAGCATCTCTATACAGAAAAAGGTCAAATCATCTTTTTTTCTTTTTTTTTTCGTTTCTCTATAGCAGCAACATTGAAAATGCCAATGTCTACTGGCTTGCCATGCAATATAGTTGTCACAAACAGAGACGTGAACCAAGAGTGAGAGGTGAACAGAGATGTTTATTTGCAGAAGGTATGATCAGGATAATAATGAACGTGAGTGCAGAGAGAGTTATGTCCATAAAGGGGATGAACTGGGTCTTCGGGTAACAGATGATATTCCAATAGATATCCAAGGGGCTTAGTAGTCCGTCGCGGGAATCGCTGGAGAGACAAGGGAGAATCACTGCTGAGTAGATGGAGAGTAAACACGCATAGATTAGCGTGAGGGAGAGCCAGGTTACTGCTCCGCATGTGAACCGTAGACCGGACGATGACTGTGAGAGAGCGTGGGTGCTTTATGGGAGTACTGATGAGGGTGAGCAGGTGCAGGTGATTAGAAGTCAGGTGACTGTGATCTGGTGATTGCTGGTGACGACGGTGACAGTGACTCTGACAATAGTCTTGCTATGTACCAGTTACTTTGACATGAATATCTTGTAATGTGTGCAAGGGTTCACGACCTCCTGAGTGTCCAAACTTGCACAGTCTTTGCCCATCTGTACATCCATGTTGCAAAATAAGGTGGATACCCAACTCAAACTCGTGTGCCCCTGCCCTTTTTCAATTATAACGAATAATATTGTGGTCAGTAATATTATTAAAATGTATTTGAATTATAATTGCATAAAAAAATGTGTACAAAAATCTCTCAAATGTTGGAAAATTCCCCTTTATTTTCATGTATCTGTCAGTCTGAGACGTTGTTGCCATAGGTTGCGTGTCTTACTTTGAACTTGACTGACTGACAGGCATCTGACACCACAACCTTGCTTTCTAACATTATGTCCCATAGTTTTTTCTTTTCTGCTATAAAACAAAATACAATACATTTATATCAGTATTTCCATATTTATAATTATTACCACACTGTCTATTTACAACAGCAGATGGGAACCTAGGCACATAAGCCATATGGCTCTTTCAGTGGTTGCCTATGGCTCGACAGCAGGAAAAAATAAAGCGAACAATCACAATTTTTCATCAGTACCTTCAATTTCTCATCACATCTTTTTTCATCAATAATCAAAGCTAGTATTTCAATTGACCCTTTACTGGGTCAGATTGACAGGTTGTCTGACAAACAAACCAGACAGGAGAGTAGATTAAAGTCGGTGGACTGTAAAAATGGTGTGTATTGATGTCTTTCTGCGGTTGAAACAAGACACCTTTTGATGTTCATTCATGTTTATTTATTGCTATAACTTGTAAAGAAGAAGAGATGACCGGTTCACGTGCCGCTTAAACTGAGGCACTAAAGCGATCTGTCACGACACATTAAAGAGCCACAAAATGGTATTTATTGTTTGAATTTCTTAAAAAATGACAAAATTTGAAAGCTTTCATATCAAAAGTAACCTGCTACATCTTGTCTGTCGACGTATCAGTTTCCTCTTTGCTCCGCGATGTATTTTTCAGAACATGAGAACATGATGTGTGGCGTGAGAGCGGTATGGCTTGTCAGACGTAGAGACATAGTAACTAAGGAGGGAGGGTCTTTGTGAAGGGTCAGTTCAATTAAAAATCCACAAATTAGATATTTTGAATTGTTACATAATTAATCAATGCCCGTTTGTGATGTATACACCAACCAAACAAGCTCAAATGTCATAAGACAATGAGAAGTGAAACGGTAAATTCCCTGCCTTATTCATAAATCCATACAGTTCCTACTGTCTGGTTTCATTTTTTTACAAACATAAAATGGCTAAAAGAAAAAGATGACGAGCATCGCTCTTTACAGTCAGACTGGACAGGCGAATTTGCATTCGTGGAGCGATCTGTATCTGCGGTTTGTCTTTTTTACATTTGAACCCCTGCCCCTGAAGAACTCTCTGCACATCACTGCTCAAACTATCATCTGTCATAAATCCCAGACACCCTGACTACTGCTTTTTGGCACATTCAGACAATCCCAACAAAAGTGTTGGTGATTGCTCTTGTAGAAAGTCACAGCAGCTGGCATTTTGGTATCGTAGTCCTCCTAATCATACCCAAGCTGGCATCAGAGGCCTGTCATCTCCGTATGCAGCACAGACACAGCTGGCAGCACCTATCAGAGAGGAAAAGCATATGAATTACTTGATTACTTACTGCTGTTAGCCACATGGGAGCGGTTCCATTAATTCATATTTCGCCTCCTCACTTAGTACTCTGCAATGGTTAAATGCCACTTCAGCATGTTGATGGTTGGCAGTATCTCACCCTGTAATCTAATATAAGTGCCAATGTGCCACCTGTCTCCACTGGTCAATCGGGATGAAAACTGCTCTGCACTCAAGAATATAAGCACACTGAAAGTGCATTTGATGGAAATTATGGCCAGTGCATTACTGTGGAATGAGCTGTGTGATTCAAAAGTCTGTTCCAGTGAGGTGACATTAGGGCTTCACACTGTGACAATAGGCTAATCTAAAAATCTAAAGTTTGTGTGCATCCATATCCAAATGCGGATGTACAGATATCATCTCACGAGGTGGTGTTAGTTAATTACTGTAGAGTGCACTTTTTGCACACAACTGTGAATGTAGTGCAAACTGTGAAGGCCAATTACTCACTGCAAGCATTTTTGTTATGTCCAATTTAAAATAACCTGCGTGACGTAGTATTAAGGTTCGATTGTAACATAATAAATTATATGGGAAACATTGTACGAGAGTAAAACTGAGATTTATGTATTTATTTACAAAAATGCAAAAATCTTCTTGGTTGAACTTCATTTTAATAGTCTACTTTAGACATTTTACTAATAAGTAACTACATGTTAACTAATTTATTGAGGTTAGGAATAGTGGAATAAGTTGACGTAATTGCAAAGTTACTTACAGTCCGTAGAATATCTTTTGGGGGACCATCGTATAAAGTGTTAACAATATTACAGACAGTAAATACTCTGATGACTGGTAGTTGACATTAGCAGAGTTACTAGTTAGTAATTGGACTATCAAAATAAAGTGTTACCATATTCTTAAAAAAAACCAGAGTGACATTTATGTGATTAATACAATGAGGATCACTACAATGAGAGCTTTTGTCTCTTAAGGCGTTCCTGACTGTAAAGTATTATGTAAAGAGAATGTACGGGGAAGTGAGCCCATGTGGTGAGCCTGTGAGACCCTGATGAGTGCCATCCTCCTCCATCACACAGACGCTTTGTGTCATTGGCTCTCAGCAGTGGCCAATCTGCCTGTAATTACTCTCCTCTGCTGCAGGGCTCTCTTCCTGCTTCACCATGGCTAAACTGATTAGTAATCTAAGAGCTAAGTTTGATCGGTGAAGTTAATTGAAAAGAAATGATCATGCGTCATTATTGAATACAACGGCTGTATAGAGAGTTTACACTGGGGGCTTAGCTCTAAAAGACACCAAACAGTGCAACGTCCATTATGTGACTCGTAGGTAATGCCTCAAGAAAAGTAACACCATTGTGCCCTTATGTTATTTAAGAGATGGCAGCTTCTGGCTGTTTGCGAACATTACAGAATTACTCCACTTGATCCCAGCAGAGCAGCTGCATTACAAATAAAACTATTCTGTGAGTGAGCCATTCTCCTGGCTGCTTTATGCATGAAGAGCAAGACCACAATGCCAGAATAATTCACTCTCCATATATATACTCTTCCAAGGTTGATTTATTCTGTTAGCTGCTCAAAGAAGTGAATAGCGACAGAAAATCACACTGTCATTCCGTAATCTATATGTTTTGGCTGAGCTTTATCTGATATTATGTCTTTATAATAGTTCATGCAGCATCCCTTCTACAGTTTATTATGATTTCTTGAGATGTAGTAAACACTTAATGGTAGCCTACAATGTTTTATTGTGCTGTATGCTGTTGCTCGGTGACTGCATGCCAACAGTTAAACAGACTGAAAAAAAAAAGCCTAATTTAAAATGACCTTGACCAACACCTCCATATTTGATAAATGCATATTGCTGATAGCCTAGAATGAAGAGAGGAAAGCCTGCTCATGAGTGAAATGCCAAGCATTTTTATATTTTAAACTGTAAAAAAATTTAATTTTTGAATGAGCTTTTTTATTTTTTATTTTATTGTAATCTTTAAAGTTTAAGTTTAGACAACTTTGCAATGATCGAATTGCAACTTAATTTAAACAGTCTTCTGTTTATCTTATTTTTTACCTTCATGTCATCATCTATAAGTCATAAACAATCTATATGAATATATCAGTGGCACACAGTGGCACTATCAACCACAACATTATTTTGAATAGACTAGAAAATTATGTTGGCATTAGTGGAATTGCATTGGCATGGTTCAAATCATACTTATCTGACTGTCATCAGTTCGTAGCAGTGAATGAAGAGGTATCATATCAATCACAAGTGCAGTATGGAGTACCACAAGGCTCAGTACTAGGACCGTTGCAACATGGTGTTAGCTTTCACTGTTATGCTGATGATACTCAGCCCTATATTTCATCTCGGCCCGACGAAACATACCAATTTGAAAAATTAACAGAATGCATAGTTGATATAAATAACTGTATGATTATTAATTTCCTGCTGCTAAATTCTGAAATGTTCATTTTCAGACAAAAAAAAACCTCTGCATGTAATAACCTAGAGCACTGTCTAACACTTGATGGCTGCTCTGTCAATTCTTTGTCATCAGTTAGGAATCTAGGTGTGCTATTTGATAGCCATCTTTCCTTTGAAAGCCATGTTTCTAGCATTTGTAAAACCGCATTTTTCCATCCTAAAAATATCTAAATTAAGACCTATGCTTTCAATGTCAAATGCAGCAACATTAATTCATGCATTCATATACCATAAAGATTCAACTTGCTATGTGTATGTAAAAACCATTAAAGGAGAATGCTATAATTTAATTCGAGAAGGTTACTTTTAACCTTATAAGAAATTACATATTCCCACCTCAGGCCCAAAGTATTTAATATTATACTTTTTTCTTCAATGGACAATTCTTAAATACAAGGAAGTAGTAGCTCCCTAAAACAATAATGCATTGTTACTGTCTTACCCCTAAGCTCTACATTATTTCAGTCCCATCACAGAACTGCAGAATTTATGTACTTAGGTAGTAGGAAATATCACTCTGTGTTTATCACACTGAATCACACATTGAAAAACAGAAATTAATAACCCATGACATTTCCCTTTCAAAACATGTTTTGTGCAACACCATTTAACCTTGTTACAGAAATAGAGGTTGAAGGTGACCAAAAAACTGAATAATGTTGGGCCTTAACAGTAAATATCATTGCACATTATTCACAGTCAATAGTTCTGTATCTTTTTGTGCAAAAACTGATTTCTGGTGTGAGGTTGAAAAGACAATAGAAAGACAAATTCTGCATTTTCTCAGAAAATGTCTGTTATATTTTATAGAAAAATCCATTAGGAAAATAACAGCAAGTCTAGTATATAAAAGATCTTCATATGTGTTACTAACTCAAATGTGTTACCCACTTTTTAACAAATCATGTCATGATGCTTCAAACATTATACGAACAGATGAACAAGTTCTTTATAAGTCAGAGGCTAAATACACTCCTCAAGATGAATGAAGTGGCATAATCTGACATAATTAAAGACTGGGCAGTTCACTTCCACTGTATAACAGAAACACTTACCTCACAGACGTCACAGCTAATCAGTGTTAGTTTATCCATATAGCCTGTAGGATTAACAAACTGCATGACCATTTTGTGTAACAGTAATCTACAAATTACAGTGGCAGAAAGATTCATTATGATTAATTACAGTCAGACATGCACATTTGTTTTAAAATATGTTGGTGTCTAAGACTATTAATTCAATAACTACTATACACTATAAAAATTATTGAAGCTCTAAATAAAATAAAGAGTACATTTTACAGGAAAATACTATTTCAGTCTTTCTACTTGAAAAATGTTATGTTTAATTTAGTGTATTACTTGCCATTTATTTGTAAAAAAACAAAAACAAACAAAAAACAAAAACAAAATGTAAACGTGAAAACTTAATTAATTAATCGTACAACATTTTTTTTTTTTTAATTCCGAAAATGGAACTAAAACCTCCAGACGCAAGGCCAAGGAGGCAGAACATATGAATAGCAAAAATACAAAATAGTACTTAAAGCAATCCAACAGAGAGGAAATATGCCTCCTCATCTTTTACACTTAAATTCATATTGTAGTTGCTGATAGTTACTAAATATTTTAGCCAACTTTGTATTAACCTGAATAAATCATTTTCGAATAACACAGCCTCTATTACCAGATATTGGCTTTGTTTTTAATGGTCTTACCTCACTAAATATTAATCATCTCTATTCTTTCATTTTTGCCTTTCTTCTCTCTGGCATCTGGATGCTCCACTTCCTCTCTCATTAATGTTCACCACTCCCTCCCTTGCTGTTGTATTTGCTCAGTATTAAAGAGCTGTGCGGGTTTGCCAACTGTTTGTGAGTCATCTCAGTAGAAAAAGGGCAGAAAGACAATCTTACACAACCATCACTTCCCATTTAAACATGAGGTCTCTGTGCTTAGACTCCAGCTGACACGTTTTCCATTATGCCCCTGTGAGAGATGATGGGTTGTCAGATTGGTCCTATCCTGATATGCGCGGTGGCTTTGTCCCTGGTAGCTTTGTCTAAACGAGTGCATTCAAAAACTAAAGGATCTCTGAATATTTGGGGATTTGTTACAGCATGTTATGGATTACTTTAGAAGGCAAAACTGTGAGTGTGTGTGAGTATTGGGAGTTGCATAGAGCTCAAAACTACTGAAGAGCAAATAAAATGCATAACAGTCTACTGTTGTAAACTAGTCCGAGTAGATCATGCAATTATCCGTAATGACTGCTTCTATTTTTATCATTTTAACTGCAGATTGACATTTTTCAGACATAATGGCACATAGTAAACCAGTGTACAGAGCTATAATATTACTAAAAGCTGCTATTTATCACCCCTATTGTAGAGATTCAATCTCTTAGAATAATGTGACATAAGGACTTTTAATAATTTTTCCCCATTGCTTAATTTTCTTTATGATCAAAAAAAAGAAGAAGAGTCAAGCATATAGGGACTCCACACAACCTATAATCTTAGGTTGATTTAACACTTCAAATCCATTTTCACTAACGTTATGATGTGATCTACCCACTAACACTGAAATGTGTATTTACAGAGAAAAGATGTTTTTCAGAAAATGTTGAATAGTAAAATGAGGGACAGCGAGGGTTTTAGCAGTACATTAGCGCAGCGTCTCTATCTTCCTGTGTACCTCACCAGCTCTCAAGGTTTAATTCACGGAGCAGAGCAAAAGAAATGAGCAAAGACATTGAAGTATAAAAGCTTGTCATTTTAATATGTTTTACAGCCATCCATTGTCCCAAAATCAGCACTGTAATTGTTTCAAGGGTTGTAGAACACATTTACCTACCGAGCAACACCTGCCTCGTGAGAGTGGTAGAAAATGCATCATAGCATGGCAAATTGACGACATTTTGATGACTAAATCAATAAAATTGTAAACTTTTCACCGGTAGGTGAATAAAAACAGATCTGTCAGATGGAATAGTACTTTAGTGTGAGTACAACCACAGGTCCAATAGTTTTGTCACATGTTCAGTCAAAGCAAATGGCTTTAAATTCAAAGCTACATCTGGCTTTATGATACTATGTAAGGTGTCAAAATTGAAATTGCACCATCAAACCATATTTAATGATTAATACTTGACCTTTGTGATATTGATGATTGTCAAGCCTAATCAATAAATCATTTTAAACAAATTGATCTCTTATAAAGAGTTGGTAATGGACATTTACAGTGATTTAATTAGACCTATACACTTTGCATGTATCTAGATATAGCACATGCACTCCAGTAGGCTCAACAACCCATAACCTCTGATTGGCTGCATTCAACCACTGTATTGCCCAATGTACATCGAAATAGTTATGTACAGAAAAGAAGACAAAGAGGACAGGTATGAATTCCTACCGGTCCTCCTGATTCTGGCTTTCGCACAAATTTCAACAGGACTATGTTTTCAACACTTACCCGAACAAGTACACATATTTTTGAAACCCTCAAATGACCTGTCTGCTTCCCCTTTGAGGACACAATCCCTGTGTGATTGATCTGTACAGTCTGTAAAAAAATGTAAAAGGCTTTTTTTCCGGAACATTGTTCTTTTCACAATTCCGCAAGGGGTGCAAAGATTACTCCCTTATTCCTCCCTCAAGGTAAGTCTGTTGTCAAGAACACCTATTCACGTAATTCACACACAATGGCGATTAGTCTTTTAAATCATCTTCATACTGATCTTGTGAGATCCCTCGTTCGGGCTGCTTTCTCCATCTACTTTCCGTGGCACATACTCAATCTCGATGTTTGGCTTGGCATTGCCTTTCCCTCGGCTCCAGAGGAACAAGAGCACCAGGCAGAACAGCACCACTCCCAGGAAAGAGATAAACCCCATGGTGGTAGCGATAATGAGAGTCTTCATATCAAAGGGAAAGGGATTCGTTGCACCAGTTCCATTGGCACCGTTATCATTGGGCTGGTTCGAGATGAAGGCAAAGGTCTTATTGGGCTGATGGGGCCAATTGGGAGAGTAGCTATGAACGTGTAGGTGAGCCAAACGGGTGTCGTTTCCTCCTGCATTGGCGGCAATGCAGGTGTATGTGCCATTGTCTTGTATTTGGGCGTATCTAACCTCTAGGGTGCCATCCGGAGACACTGACAGCCGTCCGATGCTTTTAGTAGTGATGAATTGCTTTTTTGGAGACTGCCACATAATCATGGGAGCGGGGTCTCCATCTGCTTGGCAAGGGAATTGGACAGTGGTCCCCTCATCCACAAATCTATGAATGGCTTTGTGATCCCGGATCTTGGATTTCTGACAGGTGAAATAATTTGGTGGGAGAACATCCGGGAAGTCTTTGAATTCTTTACCCTGCAAAAACTCTGGTGATTCACAAGATGGCTGCTGGCGGTTGAAGTTAAGACGCCATCGACGGCGAAAGACCCAGAGGAGACGACAGTCGCATGCCAGGGGGTTGTCGTGAAGAGCCAGTGTCTCCAGGTTGCCGACCGAGTGGAAGGCAGACTCCTCTAAAGTGCTTAGACTATTGCTGGATACATTGAGAACCCGAAGGTAGTTGAGTCCTCTGAAGGAATAAGGCTCAATGCTGACTAGCCGGCCCCCTACCAAGTGAAATGCCTGGAGCCTCAGCAAATTGTGCATTTTGTTGCCCTCCACAACCTCGATCGGATTGAAGGACAGGTTGAAAAAT
Organism: Onychostoma macrolepis; assembly: GCF_012432095.1. NCBI lineage: Eukaryota > Metazoa > Chordata > Actinopteri > Cypriniformes > Cyprinidae > Onychostoma > Onychostoma macrolepis. Next base: position 19,449,261 of record NC_081161.1, read on the forward strand.
CGAAGGTACACCAGGTGCTGAATGGCCTCGTAAGGGACAGCAGTGAGATTGCAGTTTGTGATGCTCAAGGTTGTGATATTAAGTCCATGGAGGGACTTTATGGTCAAGGTTTCTAAAAGAGGCCAGTTTGCTATCTCTAATACTTTGAGTCGATAGAGCCTCCTGAAGGAAAAGTCTCGAATGATGTTGATGTTGAGATGCCGCAGCCTGAGGGTCAGCAGGTTGTGAAGATGACTGAATGCCTCTGTTGGCACAGAGGTCAAGTTGCATCTTTCCATAGTGAGTTGCTCTAGGCTGCTGAGGCCATGAAAAGCTCTGTGAGAGATGAACACCAGGTCATTGTCCCCCACCTCCAGTTCTTTCAGGTTGTAGAGATCTTGAAACATGTAGTCCAACAAAATGACAATTTTATTCTCACTAATATCTAATCGAGTGAGGTTACTGAGGCCAGTGAAAACACCCAGCTGAATCAACTTCAGCTTGTTGTTGCGTAGCCCCAGTATTCGCAAGCCAAGGAGGTTGCTGAAGGCCCCTGGTTCAATGACGGAAATGATGTTCTCGTTGAGCTGTAGCTCCTCCAGGTGTTGATAGTTGAGGAATTCTTCCGGGTTGATGGCTTTCAGGCGGTTCTTGCTGAGATCTAACAGTCGCGTGTCAGTGGGAATTCCCTCGGGGAGGGCGATCAGCTTCCGCCGATGGCACACGACCGAGCGCTCTTGGGCACTGCACTCGCAGCGAGAGGGGCAGCCAGTGGCAGAGCCAGACAGCACGGTACCCAGCATCAGGATGAGAATGGGCTGCCAGCACGCCACCAGGTAGCTGTGCCCACTTGCCTCTCTGGCCACCATTTTGATGGTAACCTGCTGAGAAAAAGGATAGAGAGAGATTGGGTTTCATTCCACGGCAGAAGAAAGGCAAAAGAACTGAGAGACAATCATATTGCTCCTGTTCTTAAAATAGCAAGAGATGGTCTTGGAGAAAATGCTGACACTTGAAAAACGTAACAGACTACCGCACTGGAACATGCTGTGTAAAGGCAACTCAGAGCTTTGATTAATGATATAACAGAGACATTAAAAAGTAAAAGACTGTATGACAAAAAGAAAACAACCATAAACAATGCTGGCCATGAAGAAGTATATCCAAGTTATAAGTCTTATATAGCCTATACTCTGCAGGATCTTTTTGAAATATAAAAACATATCTTGGATGTTTATCTTTTAACAAAGGAAATGTATTTTCAATAATGACCAAATCAGTAATGATTTAAGCATGCCAAAACAAAATATTTTTTTCTTTAAACTACATAAATCATAGATGATATATACACTATACTATTGCAAAAACTGAGAGCAAGGGGCATATAAATCAGGAACATGACCCTACAATGACTTGCACTAACTAAAAAAATTTAAAATCCTTTACAAACCCTAACCCTTTTATATTATAATAATTATATTATTATAATATTATGTTATTTTGTATTATTATTATTATTATTATTATTATTACTTTGATCATGATTTATGGCTACGTTTTAGAGTAGAACAATTTAGCTCTTAAGGGGTTATATCCAAATCAACTTTGACTCGCACTATTTTACTGTGCAAAAGCCCTGAACCTTCAAACTTTACTTCCCAAATTGATCGAGCAAGTTCAATTTCAATCTCACAGCCACTTTCAGCTGTGTGCTTTGATGGAGATCTTGGTTTAGGGCTTGTGAAAAGACTTGTGAAAAATTGACATGAAGGAATTCAAGACACACAAAAATGACACATGAGTTACATTCCATGAGACACGAGGTTGCTAATTGGACTAGTCAAATACAAATCATGTTAAGTAGACAGGCCAGCTTTAATAATTGATTAGGTAAACTTTAAGTAGCTCCCATTTGTAAAGCAAGTGAAAGTGACCCAGAATTAAATACTTCTTGCATCAGTGAATTCAAATACATTTATGCAAACTCAGAGGATGCATTATGATATTATGTAGGTTCAAGAGTACAGTGCGCATTTTAACACAACTTGTATTTACACATTCATATCTCAAGGGTAGCTATGATTTTCGACTATATTTTACTTAAAAATATAATTTCTCCAAACTCAAAACCTACGAGATGCAGAAAGAGTGTTCTCTCAGAGAAAAGTACAACACAACTCAAAGCAAATGTGAAGCTGGGGGGACTTTTGAGGTCTGGTACAAATATGATATACAATAATACATGCTGTAAGCTCACATGAATGCATGATCAATCATTAAAAGATCATGATTCCGATTCAGAAACAATCTTATTCCTAATTTACGATGATTCCGCTATGTCTTAACCTTTGAAATCACAATCAAATTGGAATATTTATACCTGATCCAGAGAGAGCAGTGCTCATCGTATAGCCTAAGCTTTATATTTGAAACAGCTTTACAAACAGTCTACACCAGGGGTTGGCAAGTAAGTTTGGCATCAGGCCCAAAAAAAAATTTCACCACTGGATGGCGGGCCAGAACATAGTCAAAGGATAATTTAAGAAATTACTTGATGAAAAATGCAACTAGAATTGCCTGTGACAGACGGTTACAGTGTCTTTTGTAACTGGTAGTGAGCTGTTACTCTGTGTTAAATCCTGTAGTAGGACAGTCATTAACAAAAAGCCACATTTATGTGGCGGTGTCCGGCAGAGTATGTGAGCGGAGTGGAGCGTCAGCAATTTCCCCTCCACGCTCCAGCTCCGCTCCGGGTTCATCATTTCCTGCTCCCGCTCCACTCCTCGCTCGCTGATATCAGAATCACCGCTCCGCGGTTACCTATTTCAGTAGTTTTGAAATATCACTTCTGTTCATAACGTATAGCCTATTAAAAAATAAAATAAATAAAATAGGACACTCTCAAAGTGGCTTATTGGAACACTAGTGTGTAAACTTTTTTCCTACCACATGACAAGCTAATAACATGGTTGTCAGCATTAAAAGGTATAACTGCTGTTTTTTGCGGTGCAAATTTTGCTTATGATGAAAATAACAGTACGTGTTCCTCAGTTATTTTTACCTACGGATTGATCCATTTCTTACAGATTTCTGCTCATTCAAAATCGGATACAGATGAAGTAGCCTAGCACTGTAAGATTACATTTGTTTGAATGCATTATTGAGAGAGCGATTGCGTGTGAATAAGTGTTGTACTTGTTTAAATCATGCTTTCAGCTGAAAATATTCAGTATCTAGAAGGAACAAACAAATTCCTTGAGAACTATCGTAGCCTTCACATTCTTTCTGATTTGAGTGATCCTTCTCTATCAAACTAGCTAAATATGTTTAACGTGAATTCTTGCTAAATATGCAGTTATGTTATGGGCTGTTGGCATGAATTGTACTCGTGATGGAGCGGTGGTGAAGAGTGGAGAGAGTGAAAACCACTACGCTCCTACTTTTAAAAAATCCAGTCAAAATCACACTGGTCCACTCACATATTCTGATTGTGAGTAACTGTTGCTGTCATGACAGATGTATTTCAGAACCAGCCGCTATCAAAATAATCTGGCTGCGGGTGCGGGCCAGATATTATTCCGACCACTGGCCTACACAGTAGGCCACATTTCTGCACTGCAAACCTTAAATAATAATGAAAGGATTGCGATAAAAGTTTATAATTCGGATAATTTTCATTTAAATTAATAAATATTTTTAAATAGACTTATTTATAGCATTGAATAAAACATCTTGTCAGAAGAAAATTAGCCTACATATTATTTTGTTTGGTTGTATGTCTTGTTTTCAAAATCATGGGAGAACTATGATCTCTATTCTAAAAATAAATGATTCAGAGTCATAGCTTAAATTATAATGCATTATTAATTATTCTCACCCAGTGTGCCAAGTTCTGCAAACCACACCCCTCTAGCACCAATCGCCACCTCCATACCCACACACACACCCGGGCCCCCCTTTCTTTTGGTCCGTTCCGCGATCCATGGCCCAGACTATTATGATCGAATGAAACTGCAAAGAGAGGTGAAAGAAAAGGCCAACATGCATGCAGCCATCTGTTCAATGCATAGATTTGCCGATTCCATTTCCGAGTGTCTTCAGGTGTGTCAGAAATGTGTAACAAAAGAAAATATTCTTTTGAGTTCTGGCGTGAAATAAGGTGAGTAGTTTCAGCGATAACAATTTCATATTAGTGCTCCTCAGCTAGATCAAAAGGGCCGTTATTGTCAAGGGTGCTTATCCCTCGTTTATCTATCGAGTGTGATCTGCATACAGTCGGGGAGCAGAGCGATCAGGGTACTGTGAGAATTACTACATCGATTAAACGACTCGTGTGGCATGAGGAGGTGTGAGGGTGAAGGTCATGACGTAAACAGAGCTGCCAAGAATGGGATGTTTTAATCACGCTGAATCTATCACGATCTTCCCCGGCTGAGCAAGCATCAAGCCTCCGGAGACATAGCAGGGTTGTTTAAACTGTTATTATGTGTGACATCTCCTGCGATGCAAATTTCTGTTCAATATGCATGTCTCCCAAATATCTGCCAAACAACCACCTTTGACCTTTAACTATAATTGGGAGAATTTGTCTGAAGAGAGAACAGGTCAAAGGTGTTGGCTCATTAAAATTATTGACAAATTTGCTTGGTGGTTTTAAACAAGCAAAGAAAAGCAGATGGAAATCACTTTAAAATTACAGTAGGTCTACATGGTGTGATCACAGTTTCCCTAATTAAACATGGCCGTTGCTTCCAATATCAAAAAATCGTATTTTGTTCACTGTTGTGGTGTCGCATAGTACTCCCACAGGAAGAAAATAGCTCGGCGCAATAGCAGAAATTTGTACCTGTTTTACCACTGATAAAAAGCGAACTGTAAACATTTATGCTGTTATTTCTTGGCCTGCAACTTGCAAATGCTTGCCAATGGGCAAAGTGAAAATTATGATAGTTTAAATAAAAAAGAAAAGCCAAAAAGCCTAATTATCATTTAGCACAAATGGTTTGGCTGATTTTTTTTCTTCTTCCAGATCTAAATGATGGATTGCATATATACACACACACACACACACTTCCATCTTTGTTCCTAATAACTGTAACCTTTGTTTTAGCCCAAATGCTAAGGTATGCAAATGCTTTAAAACTAATTTGGCCTCGGTGGTCAACTGATGGCAATTGAAAAGCCACTACACAAAGTGTTGGATTTATTATCCAATTAAATGATTAAATCATCGCTCAGGAAGCCCCCATTCTGTAAACATACAAATCAAAGTCTGTCAGGCGACTATGAATAATGTATGAAGGAGGAAAAAACTGCTTCTCTCTGTTGCATTGCCAGAATATTGCATTGACGGAGTAATTCTCAATATAGTGAACTCACTCACATGGTCAATAGCTCATCTTATTAGTCAACACCCCCGCATGCATTTCCATGCTGAGAATTGTGTCTTTAAAGGCATATCTACCTCAGGGCACTTTAGTGTAACCAGCCGTTACTGGCATGCAATATATTCCGACAGAAATGCACTCCTTTAGCCTGATTGATTTGAAGAAATATACTGTAGTCAATGAGATCTGCATATGGGAGGAGGTAGCAGTGCACTTGTATTAGATTCTTACATTCGAGCCAGTTCTGTAACAAGCAAGCACGTCGCTATTAAAAGGCCATCTATTGTCATAAATTTTCCGTTCCCTCAAAAAGCGAGTTAAATGTGCAGTTGTTTATATTAAAAGCGTGACGTGTTGAGTATGCATCAACATTCCCGTTTTAGAACGGCACTAAGCATTCTCTTTGTTTAATAATTACTACCCAACATTCAGTCACACGACAGGTTGCGTGCCGTCTAAAGCAACTTGCTCTCCCAAGATTTTTGCGGTGGAAATTACATTTTCTCCTCTGTTCTTTTCCCTCAGTAACAAGGGAAGGTCATACCCATTCAACCCTGCCCGCTAGCTCGAAGGTAAGAAATAAAGTGTCAACCACAAGTTTATTTTAATATAGTGCTCCTCTGAGAGCGGGACCCTCAAATGTAATGCCCTATTTTGCCATATTGCAACATCCACTGTAACTCAAACTCAACATGGCATGGGCTCGCAGAGGAGAAATTCAGAAGACTGTTGATCAGTCGAGTTTAATCAGGCAATGAAATATGAGCAAGTTAATTGACAAGTCCATATCCGGTTCATACTCAAAGGGTCTGCAGACTCGCTTCTCAATTATCTGTTGTCAGCAGGTGGGAGGAATTAGCAAGGCTTCTTTTTCAAAAGGTGTCTGCCGGCTGATGCCTACTTCCTCTCCTAATGGAGGACTAGATCTCTTTTAGATTACTGCACCTTCCCAACACTCATGAAGTTAATAAGTGTTGCGCTTCAAAGATTTGTTCTCTTCTTTGCTATTTGTTACTTTCAGGGCTATCTGTCAAGCTAGAGGGCAGAATCAATTCTGCCTCCAACGTTGGAAAACCGAGCTATTTATCTGTTTAAGCTAGAGACCCTCACGGAGAAATGAATGTTTAAGGTTGAAGCTCTTAACAAATATGAGGATTTACCTTTGTCAACAAAAAAACAATTGTTTTTCACGGATGTTTTGTGTCGAGGCAAATTACACAGACGAAACCAACCACGCCCGTCACAGCGGTATCGAGATTCATTGTCATCTGAAACCACAGAGGACGGCTATCATTTGAATTGATTTTATATTTTCATGTTACACCGCTCATGTGTTTGAGTGCTCACTGGATGATATTCTGTCTCTCCCACTCATGTACAAATGTAATTCAACCCAAAGGTCCATCTTCCTGCTCTCTCTCCCACTCCATCCCCTCCGTTTCATCCTGGCGATAACCTTGAGAAAAAATATCACGTCGGACCATCTACGCAGTCTCCTTATTTTCTCTCCCTGTTCACCATCATACTCCTGACCTTGCCGGTGAGCCTCGGCTTGACCAAACAAGACAAATAAGCAAAGCTCGGGAGTGACCCACTTGCACATTCTTGTTTATTTGGGTTTTACAGGCTCAAATAAGGGTTTCAATTGACAAAAGATATATTAAATTGTACTCTTTGCTCAATACATTCAAATCACAACAGTGTTTAACTAGAGAATATAACTCCTTCCTACATTTGTGCTTATGTGTTTAAAGTGCACTGGGTTTACTGTGTATTCCAGTTGGAACTGTTTTCTCTCTATATGCACATTAAACACACTCCTGCAAATGTGTGCTTCAGTCAGGGATTTAACTTCAAGTTTAGATAAAACAGTCATGAAACAACATGTTTTACATAGTAATTAATAACCCGTTTTGATCTCCAGAGAGTTATACTTTTGGGAAGAAAAACCATTTATAGTAAACAGCAGGGCTTTTGTGCTTTTTATTAACAATATTATATCAAAGAAAGACTAATTTGTTAATGGTGGGGTGATTCATCATTGTGTAATTTTTCAAATAAAAAGCGTTATTTATTGTACCATAGTGAATGAAAACAGATTAAATACTTTTACTCTGTTTTGGAGTGCTGAAAACCGTTTCTAGGCTTTATAAACTTTAATTAAATACAAATTCATGAATCATAAATCATAACACCAAATTACAATCATATTTCTAATATTTCACAAAGGAAGATTTTTTTTTTTTTTTTTGAGTAATATTGAAAATGAGCATCGTTTTGAGGATAGTCTAATGTTAACCACAAGTAAAAACTATTTGCAGTCACAATTAGAAAATGTTTCATTTTACTTTGATTTTTATTACAGTCTTTCAGAGAAGGATTAAATAATGATTAATTTGTGCCGGAAAATGATACCACTAAGCATAATGTTTTATAATAGGCACAACAGTCTAATAGAAAGCTACTGTGAGTTGAAAGTAAAGCGAATATAGAGTGCAGCAACTAATTGGCTATACTGGCCTGAGGGAGTTCATTTTGTTCCTTCTTCCAATCTATTTATTCATCATCCCGTTCCTTCTGCCTGTCGCTCTCTCTTTTTCTCCCTCTCTGGCATCCCTGATCACACTGCACACATTTCACAGTATGAAGCGAATCAGTGGTTAACAGCTATCTAAATATTCCCAATACATAAATAGTTATCTGCTAAATTGCTGGTAATTGGCTGTCTGCTCTCATGCAGTCTGGTTGTGAAATGGCATGGGTCACCCATTCACTCTGTGTCTGTAATGTTCAATTCATTTATACCCTGATCATTAAAATTTTTTATGTAAAGAAATGTTTTATGGATACAGTTGTGACAGCTGGAGTCACATTCATGGGATCATTGTGTTGTTTTATTTGCTTCAAACTATATGTTGATCAGTAATTGCTATAGGTACAACCGATAAGCAAAGCGGAGTGAAAATGAGATGTTTACAAATATATCTGGATGCTAGGTCATTGAAAATAGTGTAAAGGCCGCCCAAGTTGTGGGTGGCAAATCAAGCTGCTACCATTCATCACAACATAAGCAGGTGTCTTTATCGGTATTTACAACAGCAGTTAATCAGTGAGGACCTGAGCCAAATCAATAATCAGCCCTGCTTGCCCCATACATTTGTCTTTTTCCTACCCCACACAAACAACTTTGTATACCAAATCAGCTTGGGTTTTAAGCCTACGGATGCAGCATTCAGAGCAGAGACATTTCTTCCAACTGTTTGCTTCCATTTGACTCCTCTCTTTTGATCTTGTTTTTTTGATGACAGTAAGATTTAGATCAAAGCCCAAGGTTTGGAAAGCTACATTCCACTAAAGGAAAAACTAACATGAACCTTGATGTCGAAACATAGGGAACTCTAGACTTATCGAAGCGAAAATGTCAAGCACTGCACTGAAATTTATACCATTCAAACAAAAGCTATGACTAAACTGTCAAAGTGAGGCTTTTGCATGAAGAGGAGTATTATATGGACACTATATGGAATTGAGAGTAGCATGATGAAACAAGACTATAGCTTGTCTTTTTTATCTGAATACATATTCCCCATGATTTCCCCTCACAGCTTGCCACACTTGTACTCTAAATGCATTTAAATCCAAAGAGAAAATTAAAATCGGCATTAAAAGAAGACTGGGAGCAACACCCTTCTTTGTGCCGACTGGTGGCCTAGAAGTTTCATGCTATCATAAATTGAGTAAACGACATGAATGTTTCAACTCCAAGCATGGTTGAGATTGAAATTAGTTACGACCTGTCACCCGAATATTGGTCTTCTGACTAACTGCCGATGGAGCAATATGTGATGCTTGCAGTTTAAATAAGCTTCCTTCAAGGGCTGGAAATGAAACAGATGCACTGCATTTCTGTCTCTTACTCTTGACAATAAAACACATCCATTCCTTGTAAGCGGCATTAAGCACGTGCCCACCCATCAGCCAGCTGAAGCATTATGGGTTATTTCAGCCCATGGTCTGGCTAAATTTGCAAAGCTACGGCTTCTGTCAGGTTCCTTGTCAAGGCGCAAAGTCTAATTGGGCCCAGTCCCATGTCAATCCTCCCCTCAGCTTTCCGGCAATGGTTAATAATAATTCCATAAAGTGTTTTTCATTCCTCATTAATGCTCTTGAGATTCACTTTAAATTCACCGCTACCAGCAGGCAAAGCTGGTAATTACTCCAACCGCTCTTCCTCTTTTAAACACAGGGCTCTTTGTTTTGGGTTTAATTGAAACAAAAGAAGAGAGAAAATGTGGAGAGAATATAGGACGACCGTAATCCCAAAAGCAATCTAGCTCAAACCGAGCTCCTTGGAGTTCTTTATCAATAGTTCTATTAGGAAGGAGCTTATCTCACGAAATTAGCCACGGGATAATCACTCTCGAGCTTCCTGAATTATGCTAGCATTGTTCCTCTGACCAGCACTCCATCCGAAGCTAATAATTTGATTAGTCTGACTGATACAATCAATGATATCTTCCTCTCGTCTTTCACAAGGCGCAAATTTAGCCATCAGCAGCCACCCAGATGATCGGTGGAGATACGGCGCCAAGTTCTCCGAAACGACAGAAAGCGTCACTTCAAACACATAAACATCAATTTCATTCACGTAACCCTTAGAAACGGGATAGCAAGAAAGTAAGGCATAGGCCCGGTCTCGTATTTTTGACTTTTTACATAAAGCTGTTATGATTAAATTTTAATGGGAGAGTCTGCTGCAGTGAAGCGACTCTGTGACCTTCTGAATACATTTGTGGGAGGCTGGAGTGAGTGTGCGCTGTCTGATATGGCACTTGGTCGCCTCTCACAGCAGCCCCTCGCTGGCTTTCCTGCTATGTACAGCCCATTTCAATAGTCCCTCATTTTGTGTGACAGAAACGAGCCGCTGCGCTGATGGCGTCCGATTCTCGCATCCCTCCACAATGAGGACAAACGCACGCCTGGTCTATCTATCTATGCCACCGCGGCCAAAAGCAGGCCCTCACTGACTGCTTTAAAAAGCTAATAGAAGAGAATGAATAGGGAGGCAGAGAGGGATGTGGCGGGTTTGCAATCGGAAAGGATCTGAATTTCAATGATTTTTGGGATTTGGTCCCTTTTTTGTGCTCAGGCTGCATCATTCACAAAAGCTGTGAAAACACGAGGTCTGACAGGCACAGGCTCTAATCTATGTGTGAACGCACGGCACAAGAGCGTGAGGTGATGCAGTTCTCCTGTAGCACTGCCTTATCTTGTTTCATCTGCTGTTTGTTATCAGACTGCAGCATTATCATAATGGCTATTACCACCAGCTGAAAATCTGCTCAATGAGGAGATTGCCTTTTAACACAATCGTCAGCATACCGAAACATATCTCAATTTATAAGCTGTTTTATTTGTATCACTATTCGGTGCTAGATTTTCAGCCACGGCTCTTGTGTTTTGGCCTGGATTTCTCCGCTGGCAGCCACATCATCTTCAGAATGTGGCCAGGATACTGTTGCCATGCAGTTGTTTCATGTTCCCATCTTCCTACCCAACACAAGCCTATATGCATATTGCAGATGCATTGTGTTTTGATGGATAACCCTGTGTTCAGGAGGGAGAAAAAACAGCAGAAGGAGGTTTTTGCAGAGCACATGGTGTCTTGGATTTGAATCTGAGAATTAGCTCACACCTCATGTGAATATTATTGGCCTGTGTATATATGATGGTGGTGAAAAAAAAAAAAAAAAGATTCTTGGTTTTATAGATGTGTACTGACAATGCACCTTTACATAAGAAACTATGGATCTGACAGCTGTAAAGGATGTACCATTGAGAACACTGAGATAGCATGAATCTTTGATGTATCCAGTAAGACTCCTCTTAATGTATTTTTGACAGCCTGCCAAGATTAAGAAATGAAGTGTAATGTTGTTATTCCTTTAAACGCCACATTAGCTGCGGAGGAAGTTGCTTCCAAGCAGTAAAACAGGGAGAGAGGAAAAAGAGAGCAAGAAAGAGAGAAAATGAGTGAGTGAGTGAGTGAGTGTGTGTGAGAGAGAGAGTGAGTGAGAGGGAGAGAGAGAGAGAGGAAAAAAAGCAGAGAAAAGAGGCTCTATAATGAGGACTGTGAATTAAAGACTCAAACACGTCAAAAGCAATACATTATTTTCTTCCATAATGCATCTTGCAAAAAATAAAAAAGCCTTGAGCAATAAACCATGACAACAGCACCAAAAATACACTTAGAAGTCTCGCCGATATTCAAACCTGCACCATAGACAGCATGTATCCTAACCTGGCCATAGAGAAATACTCAGAAAAAGAAGAGAAGGGGGGTGGGGTGAAATTTTCCTTCTTTCTTTTTTTTTTTTTTAGAAACATAGTGCAGGTGAAAACATTCATGAAAGCCCACACAGCCAGATATTCATTTGTAGCAAATGACCCCTTCCCTGTGCAATGACAGTCCACAGTATTAGGTCCCGTGTCCGGTTCAGAAGCATTATTCAGCATCTTTCCCTCCTGAGCCTGTGCCCTATCCCTCTCGGACACATTTCCCCCTGAAAATCCCAGTCTCGTCTCCCCCCCTTCAGACCTTTGCAGAATCTCAGAGTTCTCGAAACGCTTATCTGGCACTGAATGCAAACTACTCTTACCAGAAACGTCATGCGGTGGTGTCTAAATTTGGCAATTCCATTCTGCCGGGGTGCAGCTTAGATCCGAATCGCTCCAGAGTGGCAGGGTGGCACACAGGAGGCCTTTGAAGAATTTCATGAGTGAGAGGGAAAACAAAAACGCCACACAATTCCTCAAAGCAAGCAAGGGGTCCAGAAATTTCTTAGAGTGTGAAGCACGAGCAGCTACAGTCCACAGAATGCATGAAAGTCTGTCCCAGATGCAGGCATGCATGTAAACAGGAGTGCACCCGCTCACATACATGCCATACCCAGCAGAGCGAGAGCGAGAGCGGGAGCGCGAGTGAGGGAAGAAAGATGGAGAGGGAGGAGTCGACGCTGTGCAAGGTGGAGGGAGGAGCTGTGGCGCATTGAGATGGAGAGATGGAGGAGACGGAGGGAGCGAGGGAGGGGGAGAGAAAGCCTAAGACTGGCAGGCAGAGAGGGAAAAGAAGTGAGAAGGAGGGGGGGAGGAAAAGAGAAGCGGCACAAAGCTCAAAACAGGGACAATGTAACTAATGAAATTCAATTCTGCTGTTCATCAGACCGACTGCAGCGGGAAACAGGAGCAGGGACAGAGGGATGCCGGTATGTGGGGTGGGGGGTTGTCCCAGAAATTTGAGTATACCTTTGTGAAATCTGTCTCTACCTCTCCGTCATCCTGTCAGAACACAGCGATTAATGCCGGGCTTTTATGCAAAAGGCAGCGTTCGTCAAAAGCAGCCGGGAGCTGCAATGTGACAAATGGATGACTCATGGAGGTAAACAGGCAGGGTGGATAAACAACAGCCAATGGAGAGAGAGTGAGCGAGAGCCGGAGACAAAAAACGGAGAGAGAGAGAGAGAGAGAGAGAGAGATGAGGAATTTGGCCGAATGGGCTGAGTCTGCTTAGCCAATCGCAATAGTGAACTGCAAGGTCAGTCTATGGGGGATTCGCCCTGCGGGATATAATCAGGTGTAAATCCTTGTAAGTCCCCACACCATTATACTAAACAATAAGCGAGAGGCGGTGGCGCGGCAGGTAGAGAGACGAGCGAGATTACCGAGGGGGGGATAATCAAATGCAGATTTGATGGGGGTGGAGGGGAAGGGTGAGCACGAGGCGCAGGGGTTGTTAAGCTGCACAAACAGACTGAAGAGGTGCCTCGATATTCCTCTGAGTTAGAGGGCAGAGGAGGAAGACGGAGAGCAGCAGAACCGGCCCTATACGTGTGTGAGGGATTTATCTCAGCACAGTACAACCAGATCAAGGCACGATGTGGGAGAGGGAGTGTGTGCATGTGTGTGTGTGATCCGTTGTGGATCTGTCCTAGACGTTTTGTTAACGCTCTAATCTTCCCATGGAACACCAACGCAGAGCTGGCGATGGTGTGACTTATTAGATGAGCTGTTTTGTGGTATATGGCACCAGTCGAGGTTCTTGTGATAGAATTATCACTACATATTACAGAGCTGTGCATTACATCAATGGCACTTCCAAAGTGGCTCTTTGCATGGATCCTCTGAGCAAGCTGCTTTTTCAAGCAGACAGACAATAAAAGAGTCTAAAAAGAATGAAAATCGGATAATCATACCACAAAAGCATTAGTACTTTGTGGGTGTGATGCTGCAAGCTGCAGAGCAAAATCTCAATAATGGTGTAAGTGTAAGTAGACTTTTGTATAACTAACTCCATTTCTGCTTTATGCTTTTTTACACAATTAGTTCACAGAAATAACCTGATTTGACCTGGCAAGACAAATCTCAAGAGCCCGAATCCCAAAGAAAGTCTCAAGAGCCAGAATCTCTCCTGTGTTGTCGTGTTTTCTATTTAGAGCAGGAAGTTCCGACGGGACCTCTTGAATAGCCTTTGAACCATGATTTGCTAGATAGATGCGTGGTATTAGCGGGAGGGAGAGCATTGATCTGAAAAACATTATACACCCTTTAAAGCGGTCATGAACTGAGAAATAAGAATTCCCTTGATCTTTTGATACATAAGAGGTCATTGTATAGAAGCCCGCTTCCGGCATACAAAAATAAAAAAGGTTGCGACTTTGCGAAATTGCGACTTTTTGTTTCACAATTCTGACTTTTTTTCACAATTGCGAGTTTACATCTCAGAATTGCATCATATAAACTCGCAATTCTGACTTTTTTCTCAGAATAGTTCAGAATAGTTCCATAACTAACTCATAATTGCGAGTTATAAAGTCAGAATTGCAAGATATAAAGTCAGAATTGCGAGATATAAACTTGCAATTCTGACTTTTTTTTCTCGCAATTGCGAGTTAGTAAAGTCAGAATTGCAAATTATAATATCCAGTTCTAAGGAGAAAAAAAAAGACTGATATATTCTCAGAATTGTTTATATCTCACAATTCTGACGACATTTCTCAGAATTGCAAGTTTATATCTCAAAATTCTGGCTTTATAACTGGCAATTGCGAGTTTACATCTCAGAATTGCATCATATAAACTCGCAATTCTGACTTTTTCTCAGAATAGTTCAGAATAGTTCCATAACTAACTCATAATTGCGAGTTATAAAGTCAGAATTGCAAGATATAAAGTCAGAATTGCGAGATATAAACTCGCAATTCTGACTTTTTCTCGCAATTGCGAGTTAGTAAAGTCAGAATTGCAAATTATAATATCCAGTTCTAAGGAGAAAAAAGACTGATATATTCTCAGAATTGTTTACATCTCACAATTCTGACGACATTTCTCAGAATTGCAAGTTTATATCTCAAAATTCTGGCTTTATAACTGGCAATTGCGAGTTTACATCTCAGAATTGCATCATATAAACTCGCAATTCTGACTTTTTTCTCAGAATAGTTCAGAATAGTTCCATAACTAACTCATAATTGCGAGTTATAAAGTCAGAATTGCAAGATATAAAGTCAGAATTGCGAGATATAAACTCGCAATTCTGACTTTTTTTTCTCGCAATTGCGAGTTAGTAAAGTCAGAATTGCAAATTATAATATCCAGTTCTAAGGAGAAAAAAAAAGACTGATATATTCTCAGAATTGTTTACATCTCACAATTCTGACGACATTTCTCAGAATTGCAAGTTTATATCTCAAAATTCTGGCTTTATAACTGGCAATTGCGAGTTTATATCACGCAATTCTGAGAAGAAAAACATTTCAGAATTGGCCATTTATATCTCGCAATTCTGACTTCATTTCTCACAATTGCGAGAAAAAAAGTCAGAATTGCGAGTTTGTATCAGGCAATTGTGAGATGTAAACTCACAATTGTGGGGGAAAAAAGTCAGAATTGTGAGATAAAAAGTCGCTATTACCTTTTTTTTTTTTTCAGTGTTGGAAATGGGCTTCCATAACATTGTACTATAAAAGCATCCTGAAAGTTTAAGAACTCAAAAACTTTCTTGTTATTCTAAAATAAGCCTATATTGAAGCCAATCTGCCAAAATGACAGGTTTTGGAATGTGCCACTTTATGATGTATTAGTGTGGCTAAACACTGCCTCCACAGAAGATCAACGCCTGCTTCTACATCAGTACCTGTTTAGCCCCGCCCACCGATTTACACATGTAGTAGGTAAATGACAAGAGTGGCAAATGCAGGTCTACGCAGAAACCAAACGATAAACTTTATTTGATGAACTTTATTTTTAATGAAGTGCCAGACCACATCAGTAAGAACTTGGACTTGTGTTAACTTAATTTTACCACAGATTTGTTTACAAACAAGGCACAATTTGATTCAGGATTTTTTGAAAGACCGAAATTAAAAGACGATGCTGTGCCGACTATATTGGATCTGACAGTAATGTCACATCACCCAAGTGTGAGTAACTTTTTATTACGTGGTCACTATTGTTTTGTCTGTTATTGCAGATTGTTTGATATGTACTGAGTATTTATGCATTTTTTAATCACAGCAGCGTCCATCTGTGAAGGATGTAGGCTGTCAAACATAGGAACTGTTAGCCAATCAAAACAGTGGGCGTTTATTTCAGAGTCTACAATCCACCATGCCTATTCAAACAAAGCGTTCAGATAAGGTGGGTTAAAAACAGGACAGAAAATAGCTTATTACTTCTAAATTATGATGTTTTTTGATGTAAAAATCTTGATAACATTATAAGTGGACCTCAGAGAACAGTACAAAATAAAAAACAAAGGCAGTTCATGACCCCTTTAATGCAAGATGAATCATGTGTTTTGCTCCATATTCCCTAAAACAGCAAGACTCGCAGTGGTGGATCTCAAATAGTTTTGCTGCAGGATCCAGATTTTACATCTGACAGCGATTCATGGCCCAACCCAGCACCAAAATATTTAACAGGTAAACAAATTTATAAGTATATAACATATAACAATTTATTATATATATATATATTACTTTGCTTTTTTTATGCCCTTCCCTCTGTCTCATTAGCCAGGTTTCCATCCAAAGTTGCGGATTTAACTTATGCGCAAAATTGGAATATCCCATAAAACATTTGCGAACGAGCACCGTTTCCATCCAACGAGTCAAAGAGAACAAAATCGTCACTTCCTGGTAAAATGGCACTAAATAGCCTATAGAAAACTAGGATAAACTATTGAATATATATGAAAAATTAATTGCGCCTCAGAGCGAGCAGACGAAACACAATAAATGCTGTCATTGCTTTCGGAGGTGAATGCTGCTGTTTGGGAGCACAGTCGTGTAATACAATTATACAGAAATACTTTGATGACAGACTTTGCTCAGGCATATCAGAACGACCATAACAACATTTCAGATGCTGTGGAACGAGATTGGTCCGCTGCTAGTCAAGTTATCCCATCTCATAGCGCAAAGTCACATGACTTTTTTGATGTGCTTGGAGGAATTTATTCGCAAAATGCATTTCCATCTCCCATTATTCGCATTAACCCTTTTTCGCACAAGTCGAAAACCAAGGGTGCAATAGGTTGAATTGTAATGTCCTCCAGATCACTTGGAATCTGCTGTGGAGCTGATTTATTATTTGTTTAAATTTTTTTGATGCCTATAGGTATTCTTGGGTTGTTGGATAAAATATATACAATGACACAAACAAATAAAATATTGATACAATAAACTATGACTGTGTTACAAATAGCCAGCAACAAGTATTATGTTGTCAAATCTCAAAATAATTAATATATCATACACAAGAGTTATGGGGTGGTGGAAAATTAAATGTGATCTGCTGTGACATCACAATCGTTGTATTGTGGTACATGGAGCTGCCTGAAGTCTACATATGAGTAGACTCCCTCAGTCTCTGTCCACATAAATTTCCCTCATCCAGTTGATGAAGTTTAACACATTTTAAAATGGTGGCAGAAGTTCACCTGAGGGGAAGTGCTTAGCAAAGTTAGCGAATGTCTCTAAAAGCCATGATCTCCAGTCTGGTATAATACACAGTTTAAAGAGTTTAATTTAAAAGCTTAATTTAATGGCTGCAACTGTGATCTCCTAAAAACTTGTGTTTAACTTCAGAGTGGCTCGGAAGTAGAGGCGGACCACTGAGAATCTCTCTTTTTTTCTGCAATATTTCTCAGTGTCCCTCTCTTTTAAATAATGCAGGGAACAGAAATCAGATGAATGGCATTATGGATGTCAGTAGTGCAGTAGAGGCCATTTTGACATAGGACATTTTGACATTTAAGGAATAAGCTCATTCTCCTGAGAGTCCCTGGAATGCTGTATACCCTGCAAATGTGTAATAAGAACAAAAAAGTCCTGCAGCTGAAAATGTCCTGAAGTATTCACACCTGACAGTGAAAGTGATGGAAGAAAATAGGCTTACTTTGGGGATGTGGTCGGTACAGATGTGCTTCAAAGGGAAATGCCATCTTCCTTGCCGCTCTCTCAATTGTCTCCTGAACCTCTCGGGTAGGGACACACAACCACAGGTGGCAAATGACTACATCAAAGTCTGGCTTTAATCAAACTTGGCTTTTTGATCCTGCCATTTATTTTAATGAGTCTTGGCTGAAGAAAAGGAAATCAATTTCTCTCGTTCTTGATGTCTCTAAGAAACAGTCTTCATGATGCTCATGGGTTCATTTTGGGTGTATTTGTTCTATTTTGCGTGCACTCCAAAGAATTCCTATTTTCAGAGCAGCTGTTTCATGGTTTGGGGCAATCTAATTTTAAAATACATAACGCTTGCGGTGTATGTAATACCCAGCGCCATCATAAAACAAATCTACTCTGTCTACAGGGGCATCAGGTGATGACAAGCATATGAAAACATTACGTATGCTATTTTTAGCTTTCCACAGTTCAGAAACACAATGTAAACCCATTTTAGACCATGAAATATAAACAAGCATCACTACCTTCATATCTTACAAAAATCTGTATGTGTCATCAGCGTTAGATACGCAACACA
Organism: Onychostoma macrolepis; assembly: GCF_012432095.1. Taxonomy (NCBI): domain Eukaryota; kingdom Metazoa; phylum Chordata; class Actinopteri; order Cypriniformes; family Cyprinidae; genus Onychostoma; species Onychostoma macrolepis. Next base: position 19,467,671 of record NC_081161.1, read on the forward strand.
GTTCTATCAGTACTTGAGGCTGATAAAGCACAAACGCATCAAGTATGTGCCAGCTAAATAGATGTGTAAGTATTTTCCCCAGTGTCTTTTACAAGTGGAACATGCCATGTGGGATCATCATGGTTTTGAAAAAAAAAAATGGCTTGCAAATCCTAAAAATAGATTTGAGCATGTTTCGATTAATTAAAAACATCTATTAACACATAAGAATTAAGAACTAAAAAAAGTGTTTTTATGTACAGTATTAGTAATTCATGTTCTTTATAAGACTAAATCATATTCATTTATATAATCCTGAAATTAACATTAACCTAGATTAATAAAAAATAATGCATTAAAGGAATAGTTCACCCCAAAATTTTGTCATCATTTACTCACCCTCATGTCGTTCCAAACCTGTATAAGTTTCTTTCTTATGTTGAACACAAAAGACGATATTTTGAAGAACCAAACAGTTGTCGGTCCCCATTGACTTCCATAGTAGGGAAATAAATACTATGGACATCAATAGGGACCATCAACTGTTTGATTACAAGCATTCTTCAAAATTTCTTTTATGTTCAGCATAAGAAAGAAACTCATACAGGTTTGGAACGACATGAGGGTGAGTAAATGATGACAATATTTTCATTTTTGGGAGAACTATCCCTTTAACTAAAGCTAACACACTTAACTGTAAAGTGTCACATAGGATTCAAACAATCAGACATTTAGCCAGATCACAGACTCACATTTTGCCCCGGTTCCATGTGTTTAGTCTTTTAACACCCCAGTGTTTATAAAAACAGATGGATTTTTACCACGCAGCAAAATCTCTTCCAACTTGTAGGGAGTTTCACAAGTCCATGAATTATTAAACACCACCTGCAGCAAATTCTGTTCTTTTGTCCAAGTGTCCGAGAGTCACAAGTACTGCTCTTCAGGCTTTATTTATGCCCATAATGAAGTTGTATGCAGCGCAGGGCTATTCTCTGAAAGCGTCATATCCCACTGGTCAAACACGACAACAGTTGTTATACCCAATTGAGTCCTTGGCCAGTGAAGCATATGCCTGACAGTCTGTGGGAGCTGTGAGCATGATCTTCAGGCCAGACGGATGATTTACTATTCAGTAGCCTGACTTCTGTATGTGATCTATAAACATTTTCACTCAAAAGTGTCATATAATCAACAAAGACATTATTTTTCATTTGAATACTTAAAGCGTCTCTTACTCTAAACTGGGGCTCTGTAATATTTCAGTTAAGATTATTAAAAATGGAAAGGTTTGAGTAAAAAAAAAAAGAGTAAATGAGTAAAACGGTAAATGTTGTCTCAAACTGCCAGAAACCTTCCGGCTTGCCTGGCGGGCGTGCTTCGTTTTACATTAGAATTTCATTTCAGGAAATCAGAACAAAATAACAGTGGTGTCTACAAAATTACAGAAGAGAAAAGAGATGCTCTAGCATATGTCACACTCAGTCATTCACATTCTGGTAGGTAAAAAAGCAAAACAACAACATGTGATCCATCAGAAATGCATTCAGCACTTCATCATGCAGACAAACTGCTCAGGGACAAAACCAGTAAAATAGAGCTGCAGAAATCATCAGAATCATGACAGGCTGCCATTAGCCGAGACGACTCTGTCTGTTCTGTCATTATGAGTCAGGTTTGCCGCCAGCCACCTTTTGTTCCCAGGCCGCCCAGCTCTACTGCATCAAAGGACGATGAATGACCTCATTACACACAGACTGCAATATCAGTATCACCAAACAAAGGTTGCTTCCAACATCCCGGCTTCTTACATCACCGGTAATTTATGGATGATACAGGTAAGTGGGGCTTCTGGTTGGTTTGATTTTAAAAAGCGAATGTAGGACAGGATTTGGAAATGTTGATCCAGAGGCCAAAATTTACATTTCAATGAAAAGACGTATTGCTAGATATCGCTGTTTTCCTCTGGCCTAGATCCAACTGCCCCCCAAAGCGGCCCTCAGTAGATCTCCCAGTCTCTAGAAGTCTACATTAAGGACAGCTAAATGTTGCAGAACATTAATATTTTTAACCGCACATACACTGTGGGTTTGAGAAACATGTCAGGGGAAAACAAGACTAGACTAACATAAAAGCAATGCAGGTCACCTTAGGCAAAACTTAGTCATTTTCTCCTGAAAAGATTTTAAGTGCACTAATAGAATAAAATAAAGACATGTTGGTATAACTAGAGAGAAATGCCCATGGCAGAGCACAGTGGAAACAGTTTTAAAGTTGGCCAATTGGTATGCTTAAGACTGAGATGGTTTGTAACTTTGTGCGAGACCCAAGGGGCATATGAAAACTAGAGCTCCGCTGTCACAGATGTTGTGTGTTTAGGGCACTATTAAACCTGCAGGGGAATAGATTTGCATAGATGGAAAGATAAATAATAATGTATAGCCTATTACCTGTCCTTTTTGGGGGAGATTGTAAATGTTAGTACATACAATAGTAGCATTTGGCACACAGCTCTCCAGAAAACTTGTCAGATATTTCCTAATATTCATTGTCAGTGGCAACTCTGTATCAGACCACACATTTTGGTAACTAAAACCAGCACTACTTTCATGTCTCTCATATCACATCACATATCATTTCAAATGCAACTGCGTCTATCTTGTATCTCAGTAGTGAAAATGACCTTGGAGGACTTATAATATTACTCCATGTATTCTTCTTGTTGCTAGGCCAGTTGCTTTCTACACTGTAGTGGTGTATTTTTTTTTTCTGAGAGGAATAAGGCAAAATTTTAAGATCAGTATTTCATTCCCACTTATTTGGTGAGCAGCTATGTAACAAGCAGGGCAATGTACAGTTAGCAGGTCATTACTGCAAAATAAACCTTTTCAGGCTGATACAAGACCCTTGTGCTCAACGCTAGGTTCCTGACCACGTCCAGGGCCGGTGTTCTGACGATTTGTGCTACCTCCCATTAAAAAGATAGGTAGCACAAATCGATAGCGAAAAATGCTATCTATCAGATTGTGCTACCAGCATCTTATTCATGTGGTTTGAGGCTTTTTAAAATGTCCATACCCCTACCCTAAACCTACCGGTTCACACCTACCTTTACCCTAAACATACCCTTAAAACAATGCAAATATATTATTGGTAGCACAATCTGACAGGTAGCATGTTTTGTCAGTACACCGGCGCTACTATAGGCAGAGCAGGCGATTGTCTAGGGCCTCGGGCTTTGAGGAGGGGCCTCCAAACCGTAACATCCCCTATACTGCAGTTCATGGACAGCAAAATACTAGCCTCATTGTTCATTGGATATTGTTGAATTGTCACTCACCTGCAATTAAACCAGTTAATGTTGCCGTTTCAAAGCGGGTCCCACCTTCTGAATGTTTGCCGTAACGAACGCATCCTTCAGGTGCTGAAGGAAAAGGCTAAATAGGCTCGCAAAGAAGCACAGCTCCTAATGCAGGTGTGTGAGTTGTCATCATTGCAATGCATTCTAAATATAAACTTGTTCTTTCTATCAGCGTCGTTTCTGGACCGATCATTCACCAATTTATTACGAGTTTAAAAGAGCGCGAGCCTCGCTGCGCTGACGCGCCCAAAGGCGACGCTTTGAATTTGCGCGTACAGTAAATGACAAAGCGTCGGGACCTGACTAGCAAAATAGCTACAAAAGTAAAAACAAATAACTTTGTATTCAAATTCAAAAAGCAAACACACTAGACCATTTTTTAATGTTTCAAAAAAAAAGTAGGCTACCTCAGATGTGTGTAACTTCTCAATTGTGCTGATGTATAGCCTTAAGGTAGCAATACAATACGTAGGCTAAAATCATATTTATTAATATTAATAATATGGCAATAGCATAGTTAATATTGGTTAAATGGGAGGGAGAAACCTTGTCCATACCCAGCTAGAAAAAAAAAAAAAAAATATATATATATATATATATATATATATATATATATATATATATATATAAGCACTGATGTTCATTTACTGAAGTGGTATTCAGGGACTGTGAATAAATTACTGAAAAAAAAAATACTGAAAAATAATCATAATTTTATCATGGCTATAATAACATCCTCAACAAACAAAAAATAAATTACCTTAGATAAAGTTTGATTAATATGAACGTACAGTACCGGTCAAAAGTTTGGACACATTACGGTTTTTAATGTTTTTGAAATAAGTCTCTTATGCTTATCAAGCTATACATTTATTTGATCAAAAATGCAGAAAAAAAGAAGAGAAAAGTAAAAAAAAAAAGAAAATAAATAAATAAATATCATTTATTGTAGAATTTATAGCATTTATTTAAAATAGAAATCCTTTGTAACAATACCGTTCAAAAGTTTGCAATTCAATGGGTCAGTATTTGTTCTTAAAAATAAATTAATACTTTTATTCACAAGGATGTGTTAAAATGATGCTGAAAATTCAGCTATGACTCACAGAAATAGATATTTTAAAGTATGGTAAAAATAGAACTCCATTATTTAAAATTTCACAATATTATATTTCTTTCTGTATTTCTGATCAAATAAATGCAGACTTGATGATCATAAGTGACTTCTTTCGAAAACATAAAAAATAGTAATGTGTCCAAACTTTTGACTGTTACTAAGTAAAAATATACAAATTTAAAATGAAATGTTGTATAAATAAAAAGGTTTGGAATCACATTTGTTTTTATTGGGGGTGGGGGGCCTCCAACATGAATTTTGCCTAGGGCCTCTAAATGTCTAGAACCGGCCACGACCGCGTCACAGTTTATTTTGGAACAATACTCGACAGTGTGTACCGTACATACCCTATATTGCAGGAATATCTGCACTGTTGCTTTTCTATTGGTGTATGATTAAGGGTTAAGGTCAGATCCATTCCGTGTCACCTCATTTAGCTGTATAGCGTCAAACTAATGACCTCCATGACACTTGATAAGTACTGAATCAAATTCAGCTACTAAATTAAATTTCTTCCTTTATTGACTGAGTTGTAACAGAATTAACCTCAATGGAAAGGACCCATGACAAGGTATATAGCCTTTTACTGACAAAGTAGTCATGATTAACTGGCAATGTGCAACTTAGTGTGACCTACACAAGACCGCAAATATACAAAGGCCTAAATGTTCGGAATCTCTCTTCACTGTGAGAGAACACAGCAAGCCGTCAAAGCTCAATGCAAACCTCAGGAGGAAAGGACTAATATGTGTCAAGCAGCAGCAGCCACTCACCCATGCCCTCCTCCAGAAGTAAACAGCATGATGCCAAATAGCATGGCAAGCTGGAAGACAGCACTGAGTGAGTCAAAACAAATGAGGTGTTTCACTCCATGAGACCATGGGAGGATGAAGATAAGCCTAGGCAATTCAAACATAGCCATCTGGAAAGCTTTCTTGTCATTTGAGTATTTTGGCTGTAATAAATTACTCATTAGTGCTTTAATCCATCACCTTGTTTCACTGAATGCAAATTGATGGTTTATTTTCAGGAGTCAACAAGCTCTGCATTGTGAAGAATCCAAATTGTTAAAAATCTTCCCAACAAAAGGAAGCTGAGCAAAGGTGAAACTCCCAACTAATAACAGTTGTGCTTATTACATGCAATATCATGTAAGGTACTTCATCTTACTACTGCTGGCTCAGACAGCAGGGTCGTTTGTAGCTTTTCATCATTACTGGGGCACAAGCCCTCGATCAAAAATGTATGCCTATATTTTGATACTATTTATCTGATACTATTATGGATATAAATTGTCATTGACTGCAGTAGAGTCATTCACAAGCTGCATGTGCAATAAAGAGCTGCTTCATCATTTACAACCAATAGAAGACATTAGCAAGTATTGTTTCCTGGATTGCGGTCCACCTCATTCTGCGCTCTTTTTGTATTCTGTTACCATTTCGGTGTGAGAAGCCTCTGCAAATGATTCAGTGCATGAGTAAACTGCCTGAATGCATCAACTGGAAAAGTGAACAATTTTAGACCATTTAGCAAACCTGTTTGACCAATTACATCAGTAGTGTTGTCACAGTACCAACATTTCTGGAGAAAATTCATATAAAAAAGCACCAACGGCAGTTTAATACCATATAGTAAAAACTATTGGAACCCTCTAATTTTAGCGATATCAGTTTTTGAAACATATATAAATGTATTAACTACTTACTTAAGCACTTATTAGAATTCTAAGTAAATAATTTGCACATTAGCATATAGCTTTCAAGTATTTATCAATTAAGTAAGCATCGGTATATAAGAGTCAGTAATAAAATGAAGAACATAAACACATTACAAGTAATAGAACAATGAGTTTTAATAGTATTTTACTGTAGAGGCTTTGCGGTTTTGAAAGCATTTGTCAATCCCAACACTTTTCAGTGTGTATGTGGCCGTTGGTCATCTTAGCAACATATAAAACAAAACTGATTCATATTACATACAGAAAGTGATCAAAATAGCGCTCTCTTAAGGAAAATGACTCTCAGGTCAGTAAACGGTAATCTCTTCATCAAGTATTTATCAGTCATTTTTTACTGGGGGATTTCACAGGGGATCTTGCTCCAGTAAAAGGGTCAAGCAACACCCCTGTCAGACGGTAAGTACTTTCGAGAACTTCAACCTATAAAGCAGCAGCATAGAGAAATCATTAGTGTTTCTGAAGAATTTTCTCCATTCTCCGTGTCAGTGCTGTCTCTGACATATCAGCACTGCACAACAATTGTTCACCAGGAGATTCAGCTTATTGAGGCATCTCGATGGATATGTCCATCCTCAGATCTGACTGCCTCAGCAAAGGCAGAGGAACAATAAAGGAAAACACAATCTCATTCAGAGCTGTCTGACAGCGCTGGGCACCATTATACATCACATTTAGAATGGGCACATTTACAGGAAGAGCCTGAAGAGGGGGAAATGGGGAGTCGGGCCTGATGCACAGGGCCATTTGTCAAATCCCTGTGATGCTGGCAGAAATCTGATTACCCGAGATAATAATGGAGGTATCATGCTTGGACCAAAGTGCACAGAACAGAGAAAGGTCTCGGACTGTAAGTTGCTAAATGTGTGTTGTGGATGACGCTTGCCCAGAGGCATTGCTGCTCGGCTGGACTTCTGTTCTCGCACCTTGCTGAGCCGTCGAACAGGTCTTGTTTCTGTTGTCAGAGGTCTCCAGTCTGAAGCATAGACACAGCACAGGGGACCTGAGGGGAGTCTGATTTGCCAAGTGGACACGGAATGGGGACAAGCCACGGAAAATCACCACAGGAACTCTCAGCTTGAAAGGAGAATGAGACACAGCATGTGTCATTGAAAGGACAGAATAAATTGAAATCTCCCACCTCTGAAGGTTTCGCAATCGGGCGATTAAGAAACAGTTTTGAGGATACCTTTGCTGGGGTTTTTAAACCTGATTTTGATCTTAGAGGGGTCCTCCTTGTTAATTGCAGACTTTAATGATAACTTTTCCTTTTTCCACATGCCTCATTGATACAAGTGGTTGTCTCTCTTTTAAAGGATTGTGGCTTTACGATAAAATCAGATTTTTCTTTGTGCAATTTACAGATCTCGTGAGATTGTTAATGGAGCTTCAAAAGACACGCTGACAGAGTCTGAAATGGAGATCAAGATGTGACAACCATATGTATGGGTCATCACCACAGCTGAGGGCTCATTTGACCTCCACCACGTTAAATGGATATTAAGCAGAACGACTACTTGAATTTGCATTAATCTGTCGTTTCTGATCATCATGCAATTTCTGAAGCCCTCATGGGCATATGTCACGCTGAGGGTGAAGTCGCAATGAGACAGAGAAACGTTTGAGCTACTGAAATCACATTACCATATGTAGAATATTGCCTACATATTGCAGCATTGCAAAAGCAATCCGACTAAATGCTTTAGAAATACTTCAAAGCTGTTTTCTTAACATCGTGCCACAATATTTAGTCAATACATAAAAGGAAGAGGTCACAATGGCAAAAATTACAGAGAACCAGAGTTACTGGACTGTTGCAAAGCATCTGTTGTGTGGCCATAAATAATTTATGCACCATTCAGTAAATCTACTCTGTCATCTTTATTTTCATGCAATCTTTCACTTATGTATTCACTTTACGCCTGCAGCCTTTCAAATTGCCTTACTTTCACATAATGTTCACATGTAACACCTGCAACCTCTGCCTAAACTGTTTAATAAAATGTGTGTTGCTGTTATATTTCACCTATTTTGATACAGTCACACAAGAGAGGATTTTCAAGGCTTATAATGCTTCATTTTTATGGAGTATCATGCCCAATTTAAGATCTATCACAAGGAGTCATCATGAAGGGCAATAAAGTAATTGACATGGGGGATTCATTGCTATAGATGTCTGTGGGTTATGTTCATATTTTAATGAATTTTGTCAAGAAAGTGCAAAGAGTACGGACACAAAACACTGACAATATACAGAAAAAAAACACAAATGCATAATAATAGAACACATTTTATGGAGAATCATGCACAATTTAAGATCTATCACAGCATTATGTTTACTGCTCGCAAAAAAAAGGTACTAAATTGCTCTGAAGGCACTAAAGTCTAGATGTATTTGTGTTATTATATATGCTGCCTGTACACTAACAACAATAAAAATAGCCTCCACTTTCTTTGGAACTTTGGAATACTTCCCAGCTGAAGTATATAACCTGCCCACCCTTAGACCAAGTTAAGAAATAATTGGAATATTTGACAGCACATGTCTTTTTTTGTGTGCAATACTAATCAGACAACCCTTTAGAGAATATTCAAAACATTAGTTGCTTTCATAGAACCACCCTGATATGGGAATCAAGTCAATATCATTCCTGAACAAATTGTGAATTGATTGTGCTGGCCTGCCTGACAGCATCCAATAAGCATGATGCCATAACACTTTCAAGTCCACATCAGGGCCATTGCCAGTTCATTCAAGTAGTCTATCTCAGGTAATCAGATATCTTGAGATGAGCCAGCATCCATCCCTCACACTGCTTGGCTTAACGTAATCAAGACAACTTGTTTCCCTCAACCACAGAAAGCTGTGCAGCACCTCTTGCTTTACATTTGTATGTGCTATATGTACCTCGCCATTGCATCTACTCAATACGGCCAACATCTATTCAACAAGCAAAGACCAGAGGGAAGCACAAAAAAGCACATTTAATTCAGACGGTCAGAGGCAGGCTGAAACAAACATTATATACATTCATAATCAAAAAACAAACAGAAAATCCCACAACAATACATCTAAATTAGTAGGCTTTTTATTTCCAGGAAGCAGTGAGTATTGTGGCTCACTAATTACCTCTGAATATACAAGGTCAATGGCCCTCTACAGACCACAGAATTTCTTCATTACAAACTTCTAGAACAGTGGATTGGGACTTGTCCCAAATAAATCTGTGCCAGTCTCACCTAGAAGACCCTCAGTGAACTGACCTCTCAGAATCAACATCTCATTAGCTAAACCCCCTTAAAAACAGAGCTGAAGTAATGTGTGAAGATAATTACAGGAGTTTTAGTCTTTTCAAGAGTAAAAATCCACAATGACTTTGTTTAATTGTGCCACTGCTCCAAAATAACCCTGACTACAATTTGCTGAAGAATAGTTTACCAAAAATCTTGTGAATGGAGGTTTGGGACAATGTGAGGCTGAGGTAATAACAAAATGCTAAATGTTAGGAAGAAATATTTCTTCAAGGTGATGGAAAAAGGTCAATAGACTGCACTGGGTCTAGAAGATCCTCTCAAAAGTGACTCTTCTTGGATGAAAACATTGCTAGGGCAAAATCAAACCCAACTGTTCTGCTGACCTCCCATCTGATGGTTTCCCTAAAGGCCATGATATCATTCCTCCATCTGCCAGTCTTCTAAATTTGCCTCAGTGATTGTTTTTAAAATTTTAAAACACAATAGTTAAATTCTTAATGTCTAAAAACATGTTTTAATAACAGCTTCTTGAGGGTGCAAATGTCACTTCTGGAGCAGAATGTTTCTCTCACAGTCAGCAACTGTTGTCTTTGGTGCTCTGGAACAGCACCAACACTCACACGCCAACAACTGTTCCTGCACCAGACTGGCCGCTATAACCGGCTTCACTCGCTTGCCCTAGAAACTTCCACAGTGCCATATTGCACTCACTGCTGAAACCTCTCAGCTCACCACTAATTAAAAATGACAATGTATTTTGGTACCCCTGTTTTTTTGAGGATGAAGCATTTGTGATTTTACAATTTTAAACCAAATTGTAAAGATGACATAAGGAAGGGCCAAGACAACAAAAACAACAAAAAAGGCAACACAAAGCAACAGAACTAGAAATAATATGGTGACTAATAATGATAAATTTAGCAGCAATTACCAATGTCATTGTAAGTATATTCGTTCATTGTTTGGTTATAGCATAGAATTTATTACACTTCATTTACTAAAATGAAAAGGCGGCACTATTGCCACAGTGATATGATAATGTAAGGATAATGTAATGACACATTAATGACACTTAAAGTCACTATGAAATAAAAATGGACCTTTACTTTTTTGATGGAATATTGCAGTATCCATGCACAATTATTTGTTTTAAATGTATGTACCCTATACGTTACCCCTCTCGTTTATACTCACGACAATATTCTCTTCCCTCCAACAACCTGTAAGTCACAGAAATTCAACAATCCAATCGATTCCAGGACAAAAAGTCCTGTCTTACATTTTTGTTTTACAATTTCCGCTTTGTGCCCACTTTAAGTTCTCTGTAAATACGCCAAACTATTGCGAAAATACATCCTCACATTCAGTTTGGCAAATTATTACCATAGACTCTAAGCCAGACAAGAAATAAAAAAGAAATACACACCACATGCTGGTTGCCTACACATTGTGTTTGGCCTCAAAATAATGTGACAGTGAGCGTACCATAAGTAAATAAAAATATAAAAGTACATTCACATAACCCACTAGATACACCATGCATAATATATGAGTGTCTGGTGCAATAGTAGAAATATTTTTTTAAAGGAAAGTTGACTTATTCCGAAGTAGCATTTTTTTTTTTTTACAGAGCATTTATTATGTGTGGAGTAATATTAATTGTAAAATTGTTAAATGTAATTAATAAACACTGTTGACGTCTTTGCAGTTTATGCTGGACCAGATCTTCTTACTTAGAAAGGGACCCAAGCAACCATCCACAGATTGTTTCGTATTTTATGTAGTTATATTTCATCTAAATGAAATTTTAACTTCAAAAGGCTTACAATGCCATCCACACACACTTTATCATAAAAAGTGTTAAAATATTACTTAAAAATATTACTCAAAAAAAAAAAAAAAAGCAAAATGAGAAAAAAAAAGACTGTATAAGAATGTGACATCTCAGTTATCCCGAATCAGCATTTTGTCTGTGCCACATCAGAGAATCTCATCTACACCACAGTAAATGTTACAGCACTGTAGCTATAGCAGTGGTGGGAAGTAGCCTCGCTAGGCCTTATAAACTTCAGCAAGACTCCAATGTAACATTCTTCTGAACAACCTCTATTACTTGCAAAATGATTTCCTGCTCATTCAGATTTCTGTCATATACCTTGCAATCTTACACAGAGAAGGACATGGTCAACTAGCACAAATCTCGTCAGAGACAAAATGTTCTCATTGCCTTTCCTGCTGCTCACCCGCCTCCTCTCCCTTGAGCATATTTTCCATTGTTTGTGTAATTCCAAGAACTCACCTGTGACACTAGATCTTGAGGTCCTGAGTGGTGTGTGAAAAATTGAGCTTTTCTGACGTTCCCATGGTGAGAATTGTGATGATTAATGCATGCTAGAGCTTTCTACAATAGCTGAATGTGTAATTATAATTGTAATAAAAAAAAAGTAAAAAAAAAAAAACCTTGCAGTTTGACTTAATCAGGAATAGTGTTTATAGTTTTGAGAAATTAGTCCTGGTGTTAGAAAATGAAATTATGGTTTGTTTGACTAACACAATGAGTTTAGTGTGTGAGCAATTGAGAAAAATTGCCAGAGCTGATTGTGAACAAGTATAAATTTAGACCTACTGCACCAGTTGAAAATGCCCCTTTGTGCAAATCATTATTGTTGATTCAATAACATGGAAGGAAGCTCATTTTATTTACTCCGTCCTTAAAGAGAGATTAACAACACAGAAATTACTCTGTCTCCCTCTGCTGTTGTGGGTCCCCCCGTACAGCACTGTTCATCACAACTTTACCAGAATCACCACTGTTCTCTGTCATGTCAAAATAAAATCATAATATATATATATATATATATATATATATATATATATATTTTTTTTTACAATGGCAAATATTTCATTGTACAATACTAAATTCTATGTTTTAACAGTGAGAGGGCAAGAAATATGTTAAGAAAATAATTCTAGTCTACAACTTTTGAATTTTGTGCAGTAAACATTGAATGTGTACAATGTATATGCATATGTACACTGCATAAGTGAAACTAGGTGTTATACCACAATAAATGTCACTTGAGTCATGACCTTTTATCATGCCTTTTGTCATATCATCCTATCACATATGTAAAGATGTCTAGGATATAATAATTGGAGAAATCTATTTGTTGGCACACATTAATCTCATTACTCTCACAATGCCTATAGAGTGAAAACTAATGAGCATGCGGACGTTGTCACCGTTTTCACAACTTTTCAATGATTTCGATGAAATCGTAGAATAAAATCTGAAATCAGCCTTCTTTGCTCATGACGGCTCATAGTTCTGCTGCCAGGTTGTTCTGAGTCAATCACCTTGAGCCATAAATGCCATGTGACTAATTACATTGGAGCCACACAAAGCCATGATGGGACCGCAAAAATGTGCACAGTCCCAAAACCTTCACAAGCAACTATTCTGAGAATTGGAAACTATTGTAAAACATCTACTATAATATCATGAAATAATTTTTTTTCAGATGTTGCAGAACACCATCGATGTTAAAAATGCTTCTGAGTCCAGATGGTGTAGTTGTGTCATCTTCGAACCTGAGCTAAGAGAGTCATGCTAACCAGGCAAATCTTTCACCCCTTGGTTTAATTCAGCAAGTTGCATCCATTTTTCATCTTCGTAATAAAATGTTTGTTTTGCATTTTTATGGCCTAGTTTATGTAAAAATGTCTTCACATTTAGCAGTCAGATCAAATGATGACTCGAAGAATACATTTAAAATGACTTCTGGCTCATCCATCATAATGAAAATGCAGAGTCAAGTCAAGTGGACTGTATTGTTGGATACAGTGCCCCATGCATACAGACAAACTGCATAATGTACATACTGTAGCAATAGTATGTATGGCAGTATGCTATTCCAAATAGAGCCTTGTATTTCTCAATGTCTGCTGTATTGTTTACACTGATCAGTCACAACACTAAAACCACCTACCTAATATCATGCAGGTCCCCCTCATGTTGCCAAAACAGCTCTGATGTATTGAGACGTGGCCTTCACAAGACCTTTAAACATGTCATGTGGTGTCTGACACCAAGACAGCAGATCCTTTGAGTCCTGCATGTTGGAGAATGGGGCCTCAATGGATTGGATATGTTGGTCCAGCACATCCCATAGTTTTCGGCTGTGGAAAGGGGTCTGAATGGGCACTCTAATCAGTCTGCGGCTACACAGCCCAATACACAGCAAACTGCAATGCACTGCATTGGTGTTCTAACACCTTTCTATCATGGCCAGCATTATGTTTTTCAGCAATTTGAGCAACATTAGCTCTTCTGTGTGATTGGAAAGGGCTAGCCCAGGGGCGCAACTGCACATGTGCTAAGGGGTATGCATGATCAGTATTTTTTTCAGTCAAAACATATATATTGCTTACATTTTAGTTAAGCAGTTTTGGAGGAATTTATGGTATTTTTAAATTTTGTTTGCCTTATGCATATTTTTGTAAAATTCACTATAAAGAAGATAATTCATGCAAAATTTGCCAAGTTTAAGTGGAAGATTTCTGCCGCCTGGTGGAAAACAAAAACTTTAAAAAAAAAATTACGATAATGAAAATCACTTTTTGTCAAAGTTTAGCACTGTTTTCAAAAACTCATTGCATCTACACGAATCACATAAATTACTCATTTTGAATTCAAAATTTGTACATGTACATCAGTGAGCCTTGGGCACCCATGACCCTGAGGTTGGTTCACCGATTGTCCTTCCTTGCATCATGTAAGGAAGCACAGCACCTTCTGTTTTTGGTAAGTCCTAACCACTGCATACCTGAAACACCCCACAAGACTTACAGTTTTGGAGATGCTCTGACCCAGTCGTCTAACCATCACTATGTGGCCCTCATCAAAATCACTTGCCCATTTTTCCTGCTTCCAACGTGTTTTGTTTTCCCATTTTTAAAAAAAAAAATTTTAGAAACCATGGACCCCCGCTAAATAGATTATCCTAGTGCGCATATAGATTCTTCTACAAATACCCAATTTATACTGTGATAAATTGTTATATTAAATTATAAATTAATATCATAAATGTCTAAAAAATACTTTAGAGTACTGTGTTTATTTAATGGTTTGATTAATCATTTTTAACTTATGTTTGTTTATTTATTTATACATTTTTACACTTTTTCAAACGTTTCTAAAGACTCTTCTTGAAAACTCCTGGTTTATAAGAGCCTGAGATTGTTGACCATTTATAAAATAAAACTAAACCGCTTCGTTATTGTTATGTGTTTCTGCTAGAAGCCCTAGTTCTACTACTAGCTAGAATTTCGCAATGAATTCTCAGAAACAGATATTTTTAATTCACTAAGTTCTTTCCCATTTTCGTCACGTGACTGTTTTTCTGCTTTGAGTTTGAAAAGTAGCTGCAGCACAAGTAAACAGGATTCGTCCTCGGTCTGTTATGGAGCATTTCATTGGTTGGACATAGTGAATGAATACGCCCACTTCACCAAATGAGTCTGAAAGAGACTTAGAGCAGAACAGAAGAGGTGTAACATTCCTTCTGTTCAACATGTGAAAATTCTCGTTTACAAAAAGTCCAATAAACTGATGGGAATTTGTAAAAAATGTTGTAAGGGCATTGTTTTAACTCTTAATTTAGCCATTTAAAATAGTTATAACAGACAGCTGACAAAATGACTAAGGCTGATGACACACGGGGCAACTTTTTTGGAGCAATGCTGCTTGGGCACTTTTCCATTGAGAGTGGGTAACAAATTTCTATATGGATAATTTAGATCAGTCTTGGGCCTGTGTCTCACATGGTGGCCCGTTGACAGCAACATTGCCCAAAAAGTTGCCCGGTGCATCATCAGCCTCAAATGATTCAATGACTCACTCTGAACACACAGAATACTTATTGTGGCCGCATTACCATGATTTAACATTCAATTCTAACCGTCTGCAAATAAAAAGGAAATGTTTGTTAAATGTTTGTAGACAAAAGATGCTTTCCAGGTGAAGAGCTATTTAACAGGTCACCCATCTGACTTCTCGGCCCTTGTTGAAGTGAGTTTTTCATATCACTGAACGTATTTCTTGCATACTACATGGCAGTGTTTGGGAAGGTTACTTTGGAAATGTAATGGGTTACAGATTACAAGTTACCTTATTTAAAATGTTATAAGTAGTGTAACTATTTTAATTACTTTATTAAAGTAATGTAACTGATTACATTTTATTACATTTCTAAATTTCTAATGAATGTTTTCAACTGTTAATCATTTTGAAACATTTAAACCAGGCAGGGTTAACCTTACAGACAGTAGCCTAGTACTCAACACTGATTAAGTTACTGCCAGACTTTCAAAATCCTTCATGACTTTAATTAAGATTATTTAATTTTAGACTACGGGGGTCGCTGAATGCTTGAATCTGATTGGCTGACGAACGTTCTAATCTAAGGTGTGCAATTATTTTCAGGGAAACACACGGCGAACGTAGTTCCAGGCAGCTCTTGACCGCATTACATTACCATATCACTTCGCCAAATGATTTCTGTTATTTCAAAGGTCTTACAACATCAAAATAACTAAAACCCACAACAACACTGGCAAGGCTTAATTTGTGCGGAACAAGCCGGATCCGGGATCCCCCTCCTCACGCACCAATATGAAAGAAGTTTGTGCTGACCTATAGTGTGCCTATATGAAAAATCCTTTATAATGACCGCGCTTGCGGCACATCTACATTTGAAATAAAGAACCTGAGCGCGCAAAAGACACGACATGTGAACTGCTCTGCTCTCACAAGACATAATGCACGTCTGCATAATGCATTTCTCAACTGTTCACATTTACTTAAGAAAAAACCTGGATATTCGCCAGAACGGCCATTTTTTATGTTTATTTGGCCACTTAGGCTCAACAACAAACTACGAAAAATAACTTAATATGATACTCGCTATAGGCTTTGGATGTAACTGTGAGCACTGTGAGCGCTCAGACCGCCTCTGGAGCGCGCGAGTACCGATAGTTTTAAAAGACGTGCATTTTTGTGACGATGCAACAATGACCCGATTAAGCAAGTGACAATTCTGCCAACTGTCCCGAAATGCGAGCGAAAGTCTTGGATCAGCGACAGCGTGCAGCAGCTCGTTGTATTGCAGACGAGATGCGCTGATGTCGCTTTGAGAGAGTCAAAGCTGAATCACTCACGCTGTTTAAATGACTGATTTAATCTGCTAGTTTGTGTGGAGTTATTTACTCATATAACCTACTTGCTATATTGAATAAATGTTTGCAGGAATTTCCCTCATTATAAATTTGAAAGCTGCGGGGATGAGTAAAACTATGTGATATAACACAATCCCCCACGAAATTGGACAGGATTAATTATAACTCTATTACAGAGATTTGTGAAATAAAATTCCATTATCATTATTATTATTATTATTATTTTTTTTTCATGTGCGAACCCTAATAAAAGCAACGGATGCACGCTGTTAATCACTTAAAATGGCCCACCAATGTGATCTGCTGAACGCTCAGTTACCTCTGCCTCCTCTAATCACATGCCGGATCCGTTGTACCGACAAAACATGCTACCTATCAGATTGTGCTACCAATAATATATTTGCATTAATGTTGTTAGCGCTACTCTGACGATTTTATCAGTAGTTTAACAACTTAAAAAGTACATGACTTCTCACAAGCGAGGTAACAACAACGGCGCTGTTCGTGAACAAAAGGAACTAAGTTTAACTATAATTAGAGACATTGCTGCTGAACACTATATAGAGAATGAGGATTACGTCACAGTCTTTTCACTCCGCGTTGCATTTCGGGAAGGCGCCGCCATATTAGCAGGATACGCTGTCCGTTCCCATGGTTACTTCTCATTCTTATCTTTTGTTTTGGTTTTGCCTTTAAGTTAAACAATAATTCATTCTTCATTGTATCGTTTGCAGGGAAGAGAAGCTCATTTATCGCATTGCATGATAATTAGATTTTTTTTTCTCTTAGGTTTTGTAGAATTTCATTTACAATGTTGATCTGATTACCGTGAAAACAGTGTCACCCGCTGGACGCTCGCTGCTGCTTCAGCCGTCATATTAAATTATCCAAATAAAGTGTTTGTTCAACAAGCTGACAGAAGTCGATCCATTTCTTTGTTGGAAACTTTTTTTTTAAATGATAAAGTATAATTGTTGTCATTATAAATATTCATTTTTCCACACCACGGAGGAGAATCAGAGATTATGGGTCACATTCAGCGAACAGTCACAAACTCACTGTACTTTGTATATTTATTTCAGCAAATGACAAGCAAAATCAAATCCCTAGGAGCTTGTGAACAGTTTTGTAGCATTTTTAAATGCTGGTTTAATGTACTAAGACAGTGATGCAAAAAGACATGCAGGTGAGCCAGAATATGAACGCGACATGTTTAAACATTAAGCGTTTCCCTCAGAAAACCGTAATGTAGAAAGCGCTTATTAAGACAGTGATATTTAATGTTCATATTTTGGGGCTCATCTGTTTTTCTGCACATATTATGATTTATTAGTAACAAGGTGTGTACAGAAAGTTTTCTTTTACTATCACTGTCTCAGTGCATTTGTTCTTATGAGAGGAAAATGCTTAACGCAAATAAAGGCGTTGCGTTCACATTTGAGCTTATATGCGTATCTGCATATAGTATATGCTTTACAATTTTGTCTTTATCACTGTTTTGGTACATTAAGCCACTTTAAGCAGTTTAGAAAGACCCCTGTTCAAGTTCTGCTAATTCACAAGCTACTTGCAAAGAAGGTAACGTAGCGTTAATTATTAAACCAACAAAATCAAATCTTTCAAAAACACACATAAATGTGATTATTTTATTGAGTGGGTTTAATCAGTGACATTAACAGCTTTACCATTAGGCGTCTTCTCTGCGACCTGCTTCCTTTGGTATTTTTACACATAGAAAAAAGGCGAAAACTATACTGTTTTATCCAGTTTTCTCTCAGAACGATGATCTGAGTTACTATTGCAATTCTCGATGCAGCATGAATGACATACAATGGTGACATTTTTCACAATCACGACAAAATAAAATAAAATACTGCCCTAAACTCAATAGCGGAAACGCAGCGCTGTCCTGCAAATATGGCGGATAAACAAAGCAGTTTCCCAGAACTCTACGCGGCGTTACGTCACATTCTCATACAAGGTAATCTCTCTCTCTCTCTCTCTCATAATTTACTTATTAACTGTATTAACTGCATTAGTCTGCTATCAACGGCTGAAGCCTCCGTTACTAGGTTTAAAATCACGTTTTGGAATTAACGTTAGCAACGGAGGCGGAAGAAATAATCCTACTCACAATAGCGATTTAAGTAGAAAAACCGGACGAATGCCTTGAAATATATAATCTGATCGATGTCTCGAGGTGTGGCAACCGTAGTATAAACGGAATAATTGACTTCGGTGCGTCGTGGCCGCATCACCACCTCGGGTGTGGATTATTTTTCTAATAATTCAACGGCCCGTCGTCAATTATTCCTTAGTTAAAGCAGACACCACTGCCTTTGTAATAGTTAACATTACCATATGGAACTGTAATTTAATTACAATTTTTGTAGTTTACATAATGTTTTATAGTTACATTGATATTGTAATTAAATTACGTAATTCCGTTACATGTAACTAGTTACTCCAAAACACTGCTACATAGTAGAGAAGAATGCAATTGCAAGGAACCATTAGCCATGTAACCTGCAAAAGAAATCAATGAATGCTACAGCGAACAGATCAGTATGAATCTTTAGTGAACGGATTCAAAAGAATCGAGTCCTTAAAATGAATCAAAATCGCCATTACTATTCCTTTTGTCAGAGGAGGCGGGAGGGTAAATCCTGCAGAAACCTGATATATTCGAATTTTACCAGCGCTCCACCAATCGCTGTTTTCGGTTGGAGTTTGTTGGTACCGCCTCCTGCAAGACCACGCCCCCGACAGAGAGGATCCTCCTGCTGAGGTTGTTTTCCCATGTTAGCCAATTAGCAACCTAGCATGCAATTTGAGGTCTGGCGCCTTGACTGAATGGTGCTTACGTGTATTTTAATTTGCCATTCAAATCCGAACCTTACACGATTCAACGTTTGAGAGCGCTGTTACCAGGCTTCATAGGCTTTGATTTCTCGGCGGAGCAGAAAGAAGTGATCCGGAGTCTGTTGCGGGGTGAGTTGGCTCTGCGTGCTAGCGGACGCTCGCTAGCTGTCGTCGTCGCAGTGCTTCATTCAGGCTAAAAGTAGCTAACTCTCACAGTTAATGACGCTTAAACCGCTATCCTCTCCAAATGGCCAGTAAATCACCCGGGTGACGTGAAATTCAAAGATAGCGACATTAAATCATGTATTTTTTTTTTAAAGTGATGCATGTCAAGCTAGTGATTATATAAGAGTATTTGTCGAGGCGCTAGCTAGCCGCACTTAGCCTGAATGGCTACACAAGGTTTTTAAGCTCTGCTCTGTTGATCAACTGCTCATCCTGAAGGTCTAACTATCATTCTCTGCGTTTGACCTGTCAGCAATCAGTACTGGCTTATTGGTGTCTTCTGAACTAACGTTACCGTATAACAGTGCTGCTTTGATCACTGAGCAGTTGTATGTTTACCGGTAGAAACCATTCAGTAGGACTTCCTGATTTGTAGCTAGAAACAGTTGGCAACATCGAGTGCTAACCAAACTGCCTTATCGCATGTCCTCGTTGTTTGGTGGGTTATTAGATGTTATTTGCCGTTTTTCATCGATTAGGGACGCGATAGTGGTCGGATCGTGTTTTTATTGTATTGTGATCAGTTTGTGTTGGTCTGAACTCTGCATCGGACAGAGGCGGTTACTGCTCGCCGCCTCTTTTTACGCCTCGTAGAGGTTCAAGAAGGTTTACTGGTTTGATCAAGCGCGTTTTGATGTCCAGAACACTAGTAAGCATGCATACGTACATATTTAAATGCACAATAACTTACGTGTATCCGAGCATGTTTTACGATGCATTACAGTTTGTTGTGAAGTGTGTGGGTCATATAGTCTCAGGCCTGACACACACACACACACACATTCAGACGACGCGAAACTGTCCGGTTGGATAAAACAGATTTTAGCCATTCAAATAAAAGTGAGACAGCGCACATGCCCTAGCATGTTTTCCTTACAGTGTAACTGTTTACACACCACTCTCCGCCTACACAGGTTCATAGAAAACTGTAACATTGTTTAAAGTTTTGTTGCAGTCTCATGTGAGTAATGGCAACGCTCATAACATCGCGGTAGCTGTTAGCCGATCAGCCGATCAGCCGATCTGGGGGGGGGGCGGGGGAATGACCAGTTTAAAACCAAGTCGATCAGACATCGAGTGAGCGTCGTTATTTGGCAGTCGAGTGCATCTGACAGGTGTCACTATAACTTTACACGAAGCTATAAAGTGGAGCTTCACTCACCAGGCTGCTGATACGTTGCGTTTTTCAAGACATTGTGGGTTAAACGCTTTCGGGTTATTATGCATCAATAAACGGTACTAAATGTCATTAGCCAAACCAGTTATAAACTGATTTGTAGACAAAAAAATGAAAAAAACTTTGGACACGCCTGTAGTAGTAAGGAATGAATAAGCCTTATTCATCCAAAAAATGAGTATGTCCATTATTTATGCAGTCATTGTGGGCACATTTCGGAATATTAGTGAAGTCATTGAAACTATGAAATTGCACACATGGAAGTTTGAAAATTGTCCAGTGACAAAATAGTGAACAAATTAAAACTATCCTGTTTTAGAGTCTGCATAGTAACGCTCAGGGCTTTTCTCAACCAAACTTCATGAAGTGCCACCTGACACTTTGTTTGATTTCACTATCCAGTCCAATTCACACATTAAAATAATTCTTATTGGTTTTGTCGATTTTATATATGACTACATGTATTTGTCAAAAATTTTTGGTTTTTAAAGGAATAGTTAACCCAGACCTTTGGTATTTTGTTGTTCCAAACTGTTTAAGATCATAAGAAACTGTCTAACTTTTTGTCTGGTAGTGTATGTACACTGTAAAAAAAAAAAAAAAAAAGTTGAGCCAACTTAAAATTTTAAGGCAACCAGCTTCAGCAGATTTTTGAGTTTTCTCAACTTGTTGTTTTAAGGTTATACAACAAAAAGTTGAGACAATTCAAAAATCTCCTACAAAAATAAGTTGAGAACTCAAAAATCAGCTGAAGCTGGTTGCCTTAATTTTAAGTTGGCTCAACTTTTTATTTTTATTTTTTTTTACTGTGTATTTTTAGCGTTAACTTTCATATGAATATTTGCTGGGGTTTTTTTTTTTTGTAGGTTCCGCCGCAGTGAGGAGCATGAGTACATAATGAAGCGGCGCTTGGAGGATCAGGACACAGTGATCGGCTCTCAGCGGCGGCTCCCCGGGGGTGTGGACAGCTTTCAGCACCGCGTCCTCAACTCTGCTTCCTCCCTCTACGAGACTGCACCAGACAACATGCAGCCATCGTCCAGCATGCAGTACTCTGTCTCACAGACCTATCAGGTACAAAAGTATTTTTATGTATTAAATATTATAAATAAACATAAATATAAAATAGTAGAGTGTTAACTTTATTTACAGAATATGTATATACAGAATATATATATATATATATATATATATTACATGCATGCATGCGCACACACACACACACACACACACACACACAGTAGACGAAATTCTAAGAACACTTGGAATATTTAAAAGATTTCAGTTGTTTTTGTTGAATTGCCCATTACAATGCCCATAAAACAAACTATTGCCGGAACTACCTGCGATGGAAGGACTCTGCTGGAACATTGAAAATGACGATCTGTCCAGACCTCAACCCCATCGAGCAAATTTGGGGCGAGTTGGAAAATAAACTGGACAGCTCTATTGTACATTCAAAGGAAAGCCTTTGGCTTGAGTTGCAGAAGGCAAATTACATTAGTGTTGAAGTTCTCAGGAAATATATTGACACTATGCCAGAGAGATGTGCTGCTGTAATTGCTGAAAAAGGTGGACATACCAAATATTTAAGTTAAAAGTGGATAAAAAAAATAACTTTATCTGATATTTGTTGTGCTCAGAGCAACCATCTGCATGTTTCATGAACATTATGAAAATAAATCATATTTTCAGATCTGTCAGGTGTTCTAACAATTTTTGCCACCACTGTATGTGTGTGTGTGTTTGTTTTCGAGTTCCACTCTGCTTTTTAAAGATTTAACTGGCAAGACATTGTGGTTTGAGTGCAACTTCTGTAAAGAAATAGTAAAATCACTTATCCAGTAATTATGAATGACTGGAAGCCTTGCTATGAGTGAGTGAGGTTTTTTTTTTTTTTTTTTTTTTATATATAAAGTGTTCCTTTGGCCCAAAAGCTGGCAAAACTATGTGCATTTCATTTATTTAAAGCACATTCTGGGATATATTGAAATTTGTAAGAATGAGAATTCATCACATATTGTTAAAGGGAAATGACATTTCACTTTATGTAAGCAGGCCTGATAATTAACCATTTCTCCTTCTGCTCTAACAGTTGTCAATGACCCAGAGTTCTGGTGGACATGGACATACCAGCAATTCAACTGTGCATAGTGGGCCTCATCACCATGGGCCAGCTGTCCAGCCTGTGGGCCAGGGTCACTCTCATGCTACCCCTAACCCTGCCCCTGCTCCTGCCCCTGTCCCTGCCCCTGCCCCAACACTGGGTCAGCAGCAGTTTCAAAGGCTCAAGGTAAGAGATCTGTTTAGAAGAGCATGGGAATTATATGCGTTAGTTGAGATGAATTGCTGGAGAGCTGAGATGTATGTAATTTCAGGTAGAAGATGCTCTTTCCTATTTGGATCAAGTTAAGCTTCAGTTTGGCAATCAGCCGCAGGTCTACAATGACTTCCTGGATATCATGAAGGAGTTCAAATCTCAAAGGTCAGTTTGAGTTTTGTTTTTGTTAGATTTTTTTGTTTTGTTTTTCTTGTTTTGTTTCTGTCCCTGCTAGTTCTGTCTAGCTCCACACCTCGAATGGGTTGGTCTAGTTTTGGTGAGCGCCCTTGGACCTTTATCCTCGGCCAAGGTAGCTGAGATGATACGAGTATCGATACAGCTGGCCCTGTATCGATATTGTGGCACGTAGTGTTGTCACGGTACCAAAATTTCAGTATTCGGTACCGATACCAGTCAAAATCCACGGTTCTCGGTACCAATTTCGGTACCACATGCTAATGAAAAAAACACACTATTTTTAATAAAGTCAAACAAAAATAAAAATGTACAAAAATCAATGCCATTCTTTATACTTTATTTAAATTGTGTTTCAAGTTTTTCCGCAAGTAATAAAAGTATGAAAAACAGTAAACAAGTTTCACCCAAATTTAATTTGTCTTTTAATTAATTAAATTTAAACGCATTGTATTATTTTGGTAAATAAAGGGGATTTACTATTAAAATTTAAATATGGAAGAAATATTGTGACTTCTTTAAAAAAAAAAAAAAAATTATATATATATAAAATTATATTTCTGGCACAATGTCTTTAAGATGAACTTTTTTTTTGACGGGTTGCCGTGAATACCTTTACATTTCTGTGTAGCTATATGATATGACGCTGGTTTTACTCAATGAAACGGTAAAATGCTCGCGAGGGGACTCTCAGAGCAGTTCTGTAGATATTGTTTATGTATTTATGTCCTCATTGAGACGGCAGATGATGAATCACCGCGAGCGTCACGCGCTTCAGTGTATGTAGTAAAAAAAAAAAGAAAAAACCACGCGTCTCTGCCATTCATTCACTCACACAGAGACTCGCAGAACATGCGGGATTCATATCTGAATCGACTTTTGCAGCTTAATATTTACAGATACTAGTCCACGTCGCGATTTGATTTAAGTGCAATGACCTACTTTTGATTAATTCATCCAAACTTTGACAAATTCCGTGACATTCCGTGCTAAACTGTAAATTCCGTTTTTATAACTGGATTCCGAGATTCCGTCCGCGTTTTCTGCATCGCGAAATCATCGGGCCGTCTGGCGTCAAGAACCGGGTTGACGGGTACTCGGTACCACCGGTACTTAAAAAAACCTGGTACCGTGACGTTTTCACTTTTTTAGTACCGACTTGGTACCGAAGTACCGGGTCTTTTGACAACACTAGTGGCACATGTGCAGCAGTGGACCACGCTTAATTTGAATTCAAGAACACCGTTTATAATGGAGTAGAAAAGTATGAGGTTTCTAAAAAATAATGAATAGAGCATAATATATAGGCCACAACAAGGTTTAACCTGGGTTTCACAACTGGGTTGCCTGATACAAAGAGATGAAATCCCCAAAACAGAGCTTCCCACTTGAGCAATACGGAAATATCTGCTAAGTGTGCTACTTATCTTTGTCAACCTGGCAACCATGTGCACAAGCTCTCTCTCCACTGTGGATAAACGCACTTGCTTTCTGAAAACACTGGTTAGCTTTTAGTTTAGCTATCTTCGCTTTGATATTCAACAACTGTTCATTTACGAGAGAGAGGGAGAGGCTGTGTATGTATAAATTACGATGGTTTTGCCGTGTTTCTTGAAACAGTGAAGCTGTGGCTTAAATTCCTTTAGAAACAATGATGTTACCAGCTCCTTGTTGAGAAAGATAATGTAGCTCTTGAGCGATTAAGCTATATTACTGATAAAATTGTAGGGCAGCGCTAAAAAGTTTGTGTTGCTGAATGTCTGTGTGGGGCCGCAATGTGATCTGTTTGAGTGCACGTGTGTGAGAGATACAGTGAAGACAGCGCATTAGTTTAGAACTCTTCTAATTCTTATATTTATTTTTTTAAATGTAGAGAGTGCGTTAATTTGTGCAATGATAACCTACCAGCTATGTTAAGTAGAGGTCGACCGATTCATCGGTTTTGCCGATTAATCGGCACCGATAGTTGATTGCCACAACTATTGGTTATCGGCAAAAATCCATGCCGATAGTTTTCCGGTTTGCAACCGTTGCTGGAGTGGCTGAGAAGGGTCCGCTGCCATTATACAGTACGAGAGCAGCCTCGAGAGGCGGAAATCACTGACAGCACGTGTTGTTTACTGACACTGTGACCAACTGCGCGCTGCACAGAGCGGGAAACTCCAGACTCGCATTTAAATACAGCCGACAGAAAAGCCTACCGCTAACAGAGCGTCATTCACATAGTTTTCTATTAAATTACATTATATTTGTCCCAAATCGTTGTGAATGTACATAATGACTTCACCCTAGGCTATAAATTATGTATTGTGCATTTTTCAGCAAAACGTTTGTCTTTCTGTGGCTCTAATAAAGCCTTTATGCTTCATGTAGAAAGCTGTAATACAGATCGCGCGTTCTCTTTCCGCTTGCTGGTTTTTTTTTTTTTTTAAACACCAAACTTCAAACTCATTTATGCCACATTGTTCATTCTTGAAGCAAACTTATGTCCGTTTGGTTATTAAATAAATAGTTTTAGACCGCCACTTGATTTGAACGCAAAGCGTCTGGTGTGTGTGTGATACCTCTGAGTTCTCCTAGACGCAGCGCTGCGCTTTTTTTTTTTTTTGATTAGATAATTATCAAGTGTTAAAAAATAGAAGCAAATAAAGCGTGTGAGTACACATACAATATCCATATGTATGTAATTTTAATGCTATGGCCTTGTGTAGGTATTTAAAGATGGCCATCTTTAAGCATGACTGTTGAAATTAAATGGTAACACTTAACAATAAGAGTCAATTTGTAGCATTAGTGAAAACTGTAGAACTATTGTTCCTTGTTAGTGTTTTCATTTCAACATTTACTATTAGCTACTAATAGGCTACATTTTAAAATTTTAAAGTTTCTTCTTTTAACATTAGCAAACTATGAAGTAACTTTAATGATCAATATAGTAAATAATATTAATATTTTTATTCTACAACAAAGCACAACAGTTTTTTGAGACAGTGATGAGAAACTCTGCAGAGCTGTGGCCCTCCAGGAATTGAGTTTGAGACCACTGCGCCATGCACTTCTCATCCGTGCTTGTTTACATCAGAGTGTGCACACGCAGCAGTGTTGTGAATTGTGACCAGTTGATGGGAAAAATTATTCTTAAAATGCATTCAAAAAATCGGAATAATTTGTAATAAATAATTATTCATGGTATTTTTAATTGCCCACGATAACAATATCGTTCATATTCATTACCGTGATATCACATTACCGAATATTGGCACATGTCTACTGAAGACACGTTATAAAGACTGTGAACTGTGTAGATTGTAGAGTTAGACTATTAAACAATTTTTCACCATTTTATTTTATTTTATTTTATTTAATTTTGTCTTTTTTTGGGAGGGCCTGAAATCACGTCTCTGTGCATGGCCCTCCTCTAATACTATAAGTAACTGGAGCGCATTAGCATCAGTGGTTTGCCCGCTCAGTTGTGAGTTACTGTCATTACTGTTAGTTACTACAGCCTACAGTTTGCTAGCTAGCTGTGCCTTCATCATATAAACGTCAGTGTTTCCCACAGGATTTTGTGAGACTTGTGGCGGCAGGTGATGTCACACATTATAATTTGCATATTTGTGACGTCATTGCGTCAAGTTTGCGTTCAGACAAGTTTTGGCACTTCAGATCTGTTCTACTCTATGAACTGTCACATACTGTAAAACAGCTGAATGCCCAATAAAGCTTTTCACATTTACATTTTCTGTTGTCATACATAAAACAAGTATAGTAACTAAACGTCACGGCCCATTTGTAAATGTTAACCAGGAATCACTCACTATACTCCTTAAATCCTGATTTATTTTTGATTTATCGCGATCAAAAAATCAACATACATCTACACTAACAAGCGACTATATATGGTGGTTTTGGCTATATTACTGTTTTGCCTCATTCAGCGCACTGCCTGCGTCTGAGTAACAAATTATGAGCATATTAACAGACTAATTATGTTCATATTTAAAAGTCCAAACAGTCATTAAGCGACAAGCGTGCTTTAAGCGACATTAAGCGTGCTTGGAAACGCTGTTTTGTAATCATTTATTGACGAGTCTGCTGCATTACGGCCAACTGAAATCGCTGCTTCACTGCACAGAACAGACGCCGAGAGAGGTGAAACTGTGCCGGGAGAGTCAAACCTCGCGCTCGCGAGGCAACATCTTCCAACTGAATGAAAGCTAAGGTTTTTTTTTTCAAAAAAGTCACTAGGTTTGTCAGTATGTAACCTTTATGGGAAAAAAAGCCGCTAAAATGGTCTGAAAGTTGCTAAATATTGTGCTAAAGTCGCGCTCGAGTGTGTGTGAGACGCGGGAAATGATGGCAGGGGGGGGCGGTGGGTATTTGTGGCGGTCGATGTGGATATTGTGGCGGTCCGCCACAAATAAATCAACGTGTGGGAAACACTGAATGTATATTATAAACATTTATGGCTGTGTAAATCCAATTGAGCTACTAGAGGGAGTCTGCATTCAGGTTGTAGCGGTATTTGACAGTTGAGAGAGGTGGCAAATTTCCCGCAAGTGGGCGTGGTTTCTGTGCAGACAGTGGACATAATGGAGAATGTCACGGAATTTGTCAAAGCTTGGATGAATTAATCAAAAGTAGGTCATTACACTTAAATCAAATCGCGATATGGACTAGTATCTGTAAATTTTAAGCCACAAAAAGAATATGAATATGAATCCTACATGTTCTGCATGCCTCTGTGTGAATGAATGGTGCAGATGAGAGGTTTTGTTTACTAAGCAAATACTGAAGCTTCTGCCGTCTCTACTACAAAAATTAAAACTTTTTTTAAAGGGCACCTATTACGCAAAATCCACTTTGCACATAAATGTGTATTGGCAGTGTGTGAACACAACCACCCTACGATGATAAAATCCCACCCACTCCTCATTTTTTAATCCCCTTTAAACCAAATCAGTCTCACTAGGCCTGCCATTTTGATTCTCTATGCAATGTGACATCACATTGCATAGGGCCAGGCCACTGAGGACTTCTGAGGGTTACTTCTATTTTTCAAGGTAATGCGCCTTAAAATCTACCTAAAATACGTTTATCGCTCCAGACTCCTTTGTGAATGTCATGTCGTTATAGTGCTTAGCATTTTAACCGTTATTGTGTGCATACGTTATCGAAGTATTTTAATTAATCAGCACCGCACTTGTGAGAAACAGCTCTTTTTTTAGACACACCCCAAAAATGACATTTTCTAGTAGTTATAATAAATGATCTGTGGGGTAGTTTGGAAACTTCACAGACACATTCTGGGGACACCAAAGACCAATTTTAAAGGAAAGGACGTGACGTGTGGCCAAGTGTCCCATACTTGGAATTTGTGCTCTGCATTTAACCCATCCAAGTGCACACTCACAGCAGTGAGTAGTGAACAAACACACACTCACCATGAACACACACCAGGAGCAGTGGGCAGCCAATGCTGCGACACGCGGGGAGCAGTTGGGGGTTCGGTGCCTTGCTCAAGGGTCTCACCTCAGTCGTTGTATTGAGGGTGGAGAGAGCGCTGGACATTCACTCCCCCCACCTACAATCCCTGCCGGACCTGAGACTCGAACTCGGGTTACAAGTCCGACTCTCTAACCATTAGGCCACCATTAGGTGCCCTTTAAAAGAATAACAATAGGCCATTTCGTCCGTGTTTTAATTTAAATAGTAAAACCCTTTGTCGCCAAAAAAATAAAGAATTTGTTTAACTTTAATTTGATTAAAAGATCAATTAAATAAATGTTTTATGCCTTCATTTGATAACCAGAAAAATCTAAATATACACAAAACATTTTTTAATAGGGCTATTGTAAAAATACACTTTTATAAATTGAGTTGTTTTTATGCATTCAAATAGTGCTTAAACAGATATTGATAACAAATAACGTGAGGAAAAAATAAAAAATTGCATAGGCCTCTAAAAAAATGTTTTTTTTGTTAAGTTTCAATAAATTGATGTTAAATTGTATAAGTTTCCTGATTTGTAATTGATTAGGCATGCTTTTTGATTAATACAACTTAATTTAACCATTAAAAACTGGTTCAAGAAAATTAAAACAGAATCCAGAAAAATTAAAACAGAATCAGAATTTGGAAAAAAATAAAACAGAATTTGGGGAAAAAATAAAAGCGATTTCATAGGGTCCTAAAATAGGTCCAAGGAAATCTAATCAATATGCACAAAGATGTAAGAGAGTCACAAATCGCTATGCATGCCATCGCTGCTGTTGGTTAGATTTGAATGGCCAGTAATCGTTCTGTGTTAGTAAATGGGAGATTTTGTAATTTTCAGCATTAAATTTCTATAGTATAAAGTATAAAAAACTAAACTTATCATGTTAAAATTAAATAATAACATGATTACAAATGTTTTAATGGAGTGGTTTTAATTGCAGATCTTTAATGCTTGGTGTTAAGAATTTAGGAGAAAGGACTATCCATACAGTGCTTTTCTTGCAAGCACTTTTATGATCACGTGTTCTTGGACTCAAGGATACTGCAGATCAAATACCATAAATGTTCCGTCCTTGTGTTGTCAGCATTGATACACCAGGTGTGATCAGCAGAGTCTCCCAGCTCTTCAAGGGCCATCCAGACCTCATCATGGGCTTCAACACCTTCCTGCCTCCTGGCTACAAGATTGAGGTTCAGACCAATGATCTGGTTAATGTGACCACTCCCGGTCAGATCCACCACATCACCCCGCATGGTATCTCTGTTCAAAACCTTCCCATAACACAGCCAGCGCAGCACCAGACCCAAACAGCAGCTCCCACCAGCACTGCAGCCTTGGTCATCCCTAGCCAGCCAACCCCTGCCAAGATCAGCAAGGTAAAACGTTGTTTTAACCCTCTGCACTTGGGTTGTACATTTGCAAAGTTGTCTAAATTAATTTTTTTTTCTACAGCCAATGCAGTCTCCTGCACTTACCCCAACCAGCCAGCCTAATCCGTCCATTCCCTCGTACGCCTCCCCGCGCTCGCCCTCAGTCCAGTCCCACACTCCCATCAGCAGCAGCACTGCCGGTTCAACCCCGCTGCAGAACAACCAGCCTGTGGAGTTCAACCATGCTATCAACTACGTGAACAAAATCAAGAACCGCTTTCAGGGCCAGCCAGAGGTCTACAAATCCTTCTTGGAAATTCTGCACACATACCAGGTGAGAGCTGAGGCACTGAGGACAATATCTGTATGTCAGAATGCTCTGTACCGCTGTGTAGTACAACCAACCTTTTTATTCACCCAAGTATGCTATCAAAATTTTGAGCCAGAAAGACTAATACCATTACTGTTTTTACTGTATTTTTGTTCAAAAACATTTAATAAATCTTACCGACTTCAAATTTTGAAACGGTAGTGTGTAGGGATGCACCGAAATGAACATTTTTGGCCGAAGCCGAACAAAGTAAAACACGGGGCCGAAGTCCAAATACCGAACACGGTTTTTCACCAATGTATTTTGCCAGTTTTTTCACCATTGCATAAATTAAATAGCCAAAACATGCGTTTTACTGTTTTGTCTGCTTTTCAAAGAAAAAAAAAAAATCAATAACAAAACAACAATTTAAAAATATTTACTTAACACTAAACATTTTTCATTCTAGTAGACATTATACCAACAAAGCACAATTTAACTTAAAATTATAGATTAGTAAAATAATATTTGGCCATATTTGAGACCCCCTTCTTGAATCAGGCTTGTATTTTTTACTGGACAAATAAATGCAGCCTTGCTGAGCAGAAGAGACTTCTTTTAAAACTAAAAATATTACAGATCCCAATTTGAACACTATGTGTGAATGTATAATGTATTATAATAAATGTAGTAATAGAGCTGTTGTAATTACTATCATTAGGGCTGTTCGATAAATTGAAATAAAATTGCAAAAGCTGCGATTGTCATGCACATTTTGTCAGTGAAGCAAGGTTCTGAGCAGTAAATCTCCATCCGAAGGCCAAAGGGCGCTCTCGCACGGAAACTCCAAATACACCCCACAGACGATATCTATAATGCTAGCTGAATAAACAAAAGATTTAACTGCTTTCATTGATTCAACGTGACTAATAAACACATGACTACGACAATATATGGTTTATCTTATTAGTTCTTCCTTTTTTATAATTATCCTTATTATAAAGTATATAATAATGCAATGCCTTTATCACTGCTTAGAATACTATGAAATATGTTGCGTGTCTTATTCTGTGTAAGAAGCCACATCATCTCACAGAAGGATTTATTGCAAACACTCAACTGGCGTTATGTAGTGAGTAAAAACATGTTATTAAATGTGGTATTTTCACATGCTTTCAGATGTAGCAGCATTTACTACACAGAGCCGTAGTTCACTGAGAAGCTACGCAAACAGCTGTCATTATCGCAGAACGATATCTTCGATTTCATTATTGCGCGATTTAGGGATGCAACGAAATCTTTTTTTTTTACCACAAATCTGTGCGTTCATTTAGTTCTAAACAGTTCTAAACCTCAGTTACTGTGTGGTCTTGAAGAGAGTTTGACTGTCGTAACCGAAGGCAATGCACAGTTTGGATGCTGAATGGAGGATGACAGACAGCCGCAGCGGAGAGAAGAGTTTATGTGAACTTGAATTTAACGACTTAAATATTAATCTGTACCTCAGATTAAACTATGGAACAGCTTTGGAACTTGAAATATAGGACTTTATGGTGCTTTATAATGTTCTGTGCCTTTCGTGTGGCTCAACAATAGTATACGCACAATATCGGATTTGGATCGGTCTCGTCTGACCGATACCCGATCCGGCAGGAAATGCCAGTATCGGAGCTGATACCGATACTGAGTATCAGATTGATGCATCCCTAGCACGGTTAAATCGTCTTTGATAATGAACACGACATTGTGTAGCTTGTCAGTGAACTAAGGCTCTGTGTAGTAAATGCTGCTCAATCTGAAAGCACATGCTGGAGATTTGCTACTGATTACAGAACCGGTATTTTTCCGAATTCTGACCCCCCGCCAGATTATTACCCTCCTAGTATTGGTAGGTTTAGGGTTAGGTGTGGGGGAGGGGTTAGGATTAGGCAATCAGGTAGCGATTTCAACGAGGGGGTAATAATTTGGCAGGGAGTCGAAAATGGGCACAACACCGGCTTTACCGACAAAATGCACATGACAATCGCCTGTGATTAATCATGCAGCCCCAATTATTATTATCATTAATATTGTCTTACTTTATTTTATTTTACAGAACAACAGTAATATTACAATACTAACATTTATGAATGTTGATGGAATTCTTGCTTTTTCTCAGCTATTATTTTGGCAGAAACCCACAGGAAGAGTTCTTGTTTTTGTTGACAACCGGAGATTTATAAATGATGTTTGTCGCACATATCACAGTCACATGCCTTTTAAAAAAAACTCATAAAAATGTTACTGAGCAACTGACGAGTAACACTTTCAGCGCAATTGAACTTTAACTTGGACTTTAAACCCTGGCTAGCAAGCAAATAGCGCTGTGAGCTCGTGCCGTGCTGTCAGAATAGATGCAATTTGTGCATGGATTACAAAACATAACATTCTGCAGTCTATTTATTCATTTGTATAAGGCCATTTCGCGATTTCAGTCATCGTACAGTAACCAGCAACAACCACCCCTTCTCATCAGAAACATGAGATGCAGCACTAAGCAGTCTCTCGCTGTCGGTGCTTGTAATGATTTTTGCATCTTTCTCAGACAGTTTTAAATGCTTCCACGCTGCCGACTTGTTAGCTGCGTTAGTGTGCACGTCTATTTGATCGCGTCATGTTATTGTTCGGTACAATTTATTCGGTCTTTTCACACCGAAAGAGCTTTTTTGCTATTTTCGGCCAAACAATTTCAGTTACCAAGCATTCGGTGCATCGCAAGTAGTGTGTATTTATAGCCCTTTATGCTGCATGCTTACTGTAAATTCGTGTTTTGTTTGTTGTATAGAAGGAGCAGCGTAATGCTAAGGAGGCAGGGGGAAACTACACACCCACTCTCACAGAGCAGCAGGTCTATGCTCAGGTGGCCCAGCTCTTTAAAAATCAAGAGGACCTTCTTTCAGAATTCGGCCAGTTCCTGCCAGATGCTAACAATTCAGTGGTAGGTTTTGAGATCTGGTCTGTTGAGATCTGTGGTAATATCTAAAAATCATGGAGCTGAACTCACTTTGCTTTTTTCTCTTATCCTCAGTTATTGAGTAAGACTACAGCTGAGAAGGCTGAATCTGTGCGTATTGATCATGGGGTGACAGTAAAGAGACCCCAACTGAACAGTAAGCAGAGGTTTAATCAGAATGGCTGTCAAATCCGCAGACACCCAGGGCCACCCACTACGCCCCCTGTTAAGGTCATTTTGAATAAAACTTTAAATTAAAACATTAAAAATTGCTGTTTGTTTTTTTTGTTGTTGTTTTAACATTGTATTATCAACCAGCATTATTCATCCTCTTTTAACTCTTCAACAGAAAAAGCAAAAATTTATGGGAAAAGACCATTCAATGGCTGAAGCCAGCAAACTTGGAATTGGTGCTGAATCTCTCTTTTTTGAAAAGGTGATTGCTTTTAATATAGACTTGCGGTAATTACAATGGAATACAAAAATAATTGCATGAAGTTTGTACAGTAAATATTACAAGGATTATAGTGAGTTATGTGGCTTATACACTGTGTTCCCTTTTCAGGTGCGGAAAGCTCTGCGGAGTTCAGAGGCTTATGACAATTTCTTACGCTGTTTGGTCATCTTCAATCAAGAAGTAATCTCACGGGCTGAACTTGTGCAGCTGGTCTTACCATTTTTGGGGTGAGTGGAATTCAAGTTAATTTCATACTGACATACTTTCAGTCTGATTTAAAGGCTTTTATGTAGCCATTATTTCATTTAATTAATTATAAATCAGAAATCAATAAAACTATTAGTTTCATTAGTTCTGACATTTTGTTATTGCTTTTTGTCATTATCAGGAAATTCCCTGAGCTTTTTACATGGTTCAAGAACTTCCTCGGCTATAGAGAGTGTGCCCATATTGAGAGCTTTCCCAAAGAGCGAGCCACCGAAGGCATTGCAATGGAAATTGATTATGCGTCCTGCAAAAGATTAGGCTCCAGTTACAGAGCCCTTCCCAAGAGCTTCCAGCAGCCTCGATGTACAGGCAGGACTCCACTGTGCAAAGAGGTGAGTTCACCATCCTTTCACGCCTAGTACAACTTTAATTGATTTCTTTTGCACACTTAACACTCAAGCTAAAGATTTTGCAGCTTCTGTTGGTTGATGGTATACTGGTACTATGGGGTACCCATTTTATTAGGGTGTGATGTTTTTACACAATTTCAGCTCTTTGAATTTAGTTTTCAGTTGTTAGGAATTATGCTGTAGGGAGAGTTTTGTTTCTCTTTTTCATTGATACATATAGTGTTATTAAAGAATGATTGACGGCTCATTTGGCACTGATATTAATTCTGTTACAAGAATACACCATGCTAAAGCAGATTAATGCAATTAAATGGGGAATAGTAGCAAAGGTTCTAATGTAGGGGTATACTAATATACTGGCATTGATGATAATTGTGATTTAAAAAATTAAATATTTATATAATGTTAAAGGGATAGTTCACCCAAAAAAGAAAATCATGTCATTTAATCACCACACCTGTATGATTTTCTTTCTTCTGTTGAACACAAAAGAAGAGATTTTGAAGAATGCTGGTAATCAAACATTTGCTGACATTGACTTCCATAGTATCCATAGTACCATTGACTTCCATAGTACCTCAATGGTTACCAGCAACTGTTTAAATGAGTAAATGATTACAAAATTTTCATTTTTGGGTCAACTATCCCTTTAATACTATGCAAATAATAATACTGTACACAATCCATCAGGTTGGCAGTACAACCTAGTATTGTACCTTCCATCACAAAACAGAAAAAAAATGCAATTGTAGCTGCTTTGTCTGCAATCATGTTGGATTTTTCACAACCAAAAATAAAAAAAATGTAGGTTTCCAATGTGGGAGAAGTTTGGCTCACAATAATCATGTAGTGAAAATATAATGTTGTGACAGACCTATGCTAATGTTAAATAATTTTTCAGGTGTTAAATGATACGTGGGTGTCATTTCCATCCTGGTCTGAGGACTCAACCTTCGTCAGCTCCAAAAAGACCCAGTATGAAGAGCATATATATAGATGTGAAGATGAGCGCTTTGAGGTAAGCAAAAAAGAGATATGACATGTTTCTATTATTTTAGTTTACCAAAGCTTCATTGTCTTCAGTGTAATAGGATATTCAGTTCAGTGTTTGATCAAACATGTTGTGTCGTGCAGCTTGATGTGGTTCTGGAGACAAACCTCGCCACCATCCGTGTTCTGGAGGCTGTTCAAAAGAGGCTCTCGCGCATGTCTGCTGAGGAACAGGCCAAGTTCCGGCTGGACAACACCATCGGAGGCTCCTCTGAGGTCATCCACCGTAAAGCTATTCAGAGGATATATGGTGATAAAGCTCCAGACATCATAGATGGACTTAAGACGAACCCTGCTGTCTCTGTACCTATTGTACTCAAAAGGTCAGCATAAATGTTATTGTCTGAAGGTGACTCCTTCCTAGCAAATTCATAAAACTATAAAAATGTCATGCACTGTGGTGAGAAAAGGCTTTAAAACTTTTTTCTTTTTTGTATTCTTTGTAGGACAATTTAAATAGCATAGTACATGGTTATGGAAATGATTCAAAAGCATATAGGGCTGCACAGTTTTTCAAATTAAAATCAAAATTGTGATTTGGCCTAAAGCAATTTTTAAAACACAAACTTCTCCAGGTTCACTTTCAGGGTTTCTGTGGGTCCATAAAAAGTCTTAAATGGTACAAGAAAGTCTTAAGTATGATTTCAAGATTTCTTAAATTTGGGGGCGGTAAGAAAATTTCAGAACTTCAAAAGACTTTTTAAGGACCCGCAGAGAATAAATGTGCATTTTCTGTCAGCTTTTTTTGTTCAGACCATTGTGAAAATCAACCCATATTTTTATGCAGTAAACACTGGATTTACAAGAAACGGATACATTATACAAATCTAAACCGTTGAGACACTAAGCTATATAATTTTATGTTAGGCTATTTGATTAATATAATGAATGATAATTGTTTAAATTAATATAATAATTGATACTAGGGCTGCACGATTAATAGAATATGATTAATCGAATGCGATTGTCATGCAAATCTCGTCAGTAAAGCCAGTTCTGTGATTAGTAGTAAATCTCCATCACCTGCTTTCAGATGGAGCAGCATTTACTACAAAGAGCCGTAGTTCTCTGACAAGCTACGTAAAAAAATCGCAGACGATATAATCATACGATTATGAAATCGTTCACGATAATGACAGCTGTTTGCTTAGCTTCTCAGTGAACTATGGCTCTGTGTAGTAAATGCTGCTCCATGTGAAAACACCACATTTAATAACATGTTTTTGCTCCAAACTCACTTCATAACGTCAGCCGAGTGTTTGAAATAAATCCTTCTGTGAGATGATGTGGCTTCTTACACAGAATAAGACACGCAATATATTTCATAGTATTCTAAGCAGTGATAAATGCTATGTCGATTAGCATTGCATTATAGATGTACTTTATTATAATGAAAATTATATTAATAAGAACTCAGAGAAACCATATATTGCCGTAGTCGTGTGTTTATTTGTCAGGTTGAATCAATGAAAGCATTTAAATCTGTTTATTTAGCTGAAGCGATAGGCATTTCCTGGATTTCTTCTGCGGGTGTTTCCGCACGAGAGCGCCCTTTGGCCTTCGGATGGAGATTTACTGCTGATCACAGAACCGTTCTTCACTGAAAGATACGCATGACAATCGCAGCTTCTGTCTAATCGCGATTTCAATTTATCGTGCAGCCCTAATTTACAGTCCGTATGTTATCATAGATATTGTCCTACCCTGCTCATATGGAAATAATTTTATTTGTGCAGGTCTTAAAAAGGCCTTAAAGAGTCTTAAATTAGATTTTTAAAAGTCTGCAGATACCCTGACTTTATTTGAAGGAAGAACTGATAGCTATAAAAATATTTTAGTTTCTGACCACAGTAAAAACTAGAGACTTTAATGTGAATGCAAAGAGAACCATATTATGTCTCACATTTGGGTCAACTAAAGGATGTCTGAATTTTGCTCTCTTAAAGAAAACAAAACATGAATGCCCTTATAGAGTAACTTTTCCTCTTCCCTTCCACTTTGTTAAACATAGAATGTGTGATTTCTATGTGATTTTTATGACTCTTGTTATTTAATCACTAACATCTAATCAGCCTAAGTTAAATTGCAAACAAAAAAAACAAATGCAGTCCTAATACCCAAATAATTTACCATATTATTGCTATCCAATAGCATCATTGTGTTTTCTAATAATCTCAAATATTTTTATTTTCTTTTTTTCAGATAGAGAGAGCTCTATCTTA
The DNA here is from genome assembly GCF_012432095.1 of Onychostoma macrolepis. Classification (NCBI taxonomy): domain Eukaryota; kingdom Metazoa; phylum Chordata; class Actinopteri; order Cypriniformes; family Cyprinidae; genus Onychostoma; species Onychostoma macrolepis. Next base: position 19,505,651 of record NC_081161.1, read on the forward strand.
AACAGTTCTTTTCATGTCAAGTTTTCTTCACAGAATTCATTATGTTTGTCTTCTTAGGCTGAAAACTAAAGAAGAAGAGTGGCGAGAGGCTCAGCGTGGCTTCAATAAGATCTGGAGGGAACAGAATGAGAAGTATTACCTGAAGTCTTTAGATCACCAAGGTATTAACTTCAAACAGAACGACACAAAGGTGTTTCGCTCCAAGATGTTGCTCAATGAAATCGAGACTCTTTATGATGAGGTATGAAATGTTCAAAATGTTCTTTTTGCATCCAGAAATTAAAGATATTTTAAATGTTGTCTGGTTGCACATAATGGCCTTTTCATCCACTTAGCGGCAAGAGCAGGCTTCAGAAGACAATGCCGCCCCTCCCTCCGGCCCTCACATGACCCTCATGTACGAGGACAGCCAGATCCAGGAAGACGCGGCCGCTCTCATCATCCACCACGTCAAGAGGCAGTCTGGTATCCACAAAGACGACAAGTACAAAATCAAACAGATCATATACCATTTCATTTCCGACATGCTGTTCGCCCGACGCGGTGAGCTTTCTGATGTGGAGGAGGAGGAAGAAGAGGAGACCGAACCAGATGAAGACGGGACTAAAAAGCACAATGGGACGACGTCAACAAAGTCTAAGCTCCTCTTCAGCCATACAGCAGCTACCCAGCAGAAGCTGAGTAACTGTGACGATGCCTACAACCTCTTCTATGTCAACAATAACTGGTACATCTTTCTACGGCTGCATCAGATCCTGTGCTCCCGACTGCTACGGATCTACACGCAGGCGGAAAAACAGATAGAGGAAGATTCCAGAGAGAGAGAGTGGGAAAGAAACATGTTGGGACTGAAAAGAGAGAAGAACGACAGCCCTGCCATCCAGCTGCGTTTGAAGGAACCCAGTAAGTTTCAGATTTCACTCAGGTTTTAAGCAGGTAGTCATTGTGTCTGCACGGTTCACACCAAAGATGAGAACTTGAGTGAGTGACGTCCTAAATTTGTGAAGACAAGTGGATGTTTTACCACCAGTCGCTCTCAAGGGTCTTAACACATGTTAGAGCTAATGTTATTTCTCTCAGATTTAGCTGCAACCCTTAAGGCGCTGTTACCATGGAAACTACTTTAGCGACTCGTAGATTAAGGCTGTAATTTGCTTATTTATAATGCTGTCGTTGGAGATTGATGAATTAAAAATGCCCTGTTTATTTTTGCAGTGGACATCGATGTTGAAGACTACTACTCTGCCTTCTTAGAGATGGTGCGAAACATCCTGGATGGCAACATGGAGACATCCCAATATGAGGACCAGCTGAGGGAAATGTTTACCATCCATGCCTACATTGCCTTCACCATGGACAAACTCATCCAGAGTATAGTGAGACAGGTAGGGATTTTTTATTAGATTCAGCGAGCATATTCAGTGTTTCGGAAACTCTTCTTACAATTTGATCTTTCTTTTCTTTTTTTCTTTCCCACAGCTGCAGCATATAGTAAGCGATGAGATCTGTGTGCAAGTGACTGATCTTTACCTTAGCGAGTTTGCCAACAAAGCCACCGGTGGGTCCCTGTCCACCCAAGCTTCTAGAGGAAGTGCCGAATCAGCCTACCAGCGCAAAGCTGAGCAGCTGATGTCCGACGAGAACTGTTTTAAGGTACGGCTATCTCTTTTAATTTCCCAAGACACACTTGCTACTTCTGAAATCGCATACTGACTGAGTAGGTACTACATTTGAATTTGAACTTGCTTTGCGACCATTTAAAAACTAAGGTTCTATATAGTATGAATATGAAATTTGGACATAATACATCTGCCATGTTACTGTCACGTGACTTACTAGTGTTGCTTCACTGCCATTCATAATCTCTCTCATGGCCTTGTGGGATAGTAAAGTTTCCATCAAAATTTTCACTGGAAGTAGAAGGTCATATGTGCACTTTACACCTACTGTTTTTCAAATACCCTAAATTTGGATACATTGCTATCTTGGCGTACTGGTTTTCCACATACTATAGTGGGGAAGTATTCGATTTCAGATTCGGCAACTGTGTACTTCTCTCTTTATAATAGAATAGGTATGGTATGGATAAAACTACTAAAGATGTACATTTAAAGCTGAAAGTTTACTGTAGTTTTTATGCATATTCTAGATCAATATCGTCATCAACATAGTGTTGTACACACGTAGCCTGATTTTCCTTACCTGTACAAACGGAGTGTACAGAGTGTATGCGCCTTGAGTTTTTTTTTTTTCACAAGGTGGCAACGCTGGCCTAGACCACTGTTTCAAGTCCAAAAAAAGATGGCGGACACAGAACAACAACTAGAGGGTACTAGAAGTACTAGAGACGGCGGCAACAGCAATGGATGTCTTTGTTGACGAGTACTAGTATGAGGGTGTTAAGAGTTCTAGTTTAAATGAGTACAAAGACATGTTTATAACTTCAGGAGATAAATAGCGCAGACATTAGACAAGGACAATACTTTATAGTGTGCATTAAACTATAATATTTAGTCAGTATGCTTTGAGGTTTCACATTTGTTTGTATGGATACACTAAACATTTGTGTCAAAACTGAAGCATACTTTGGCCTTGAAGTTTTACACATTCCCTTATGGAAAGCAGTTTACAAAAAAGTGTTGAAGTAGTATCAGTGGTATAACATGGTTATGTATATATTGTGCCATTCCTGTCAAATATCTTTCAATAAAAATCTGTTTGCAAAGCTTGTCAAATTGCAAACAATTCTGTTTGGAGACATTTACATACATTTACAATAAAAAGCTGTTTTCCTAATATTAGGGTTCTTTGGAAGGTAATGTTATTTTTAGTCCAGTGATCCTGTTGTAGTATTTCTTCTGTCTGTATAACAAATGAGTGGGTGGGGCTTAATAGGCAATGATGAAGTAGTAGGCGTTGATCTGTTTGTGCAGATAGTCTTGTGCTGATGTTTTCATCTCAATTATGTAATAATAACCTGGAAGCAGAAAACGAGTCATTTTGGCAGCTTGGATTCAATATACTTGTGTATACGTGTTCAGGTGTATGCATATGCCAAGTGTTCACATCAAAACTGAAGTTTACTTTTGGACTTACATTTTTAGGCTGTCACTTTTGAGAAAAGTAAAAAGGATTAGAGCTTTATCAGTAGTGTAGAGGAGATATTATGGTGTGTTAAAAGAAATAATGTGCTTTTTTTTGTACTACAATTGCGTTCACAGTTACAAAGTTGAAGTCACAGTAAAGGATGGTTGTATAGGAAATGCTGATAAGACTTTTCTGTTGGTTTTTCAAGCAAACCAATTGACCATCCATCAAGCTATCGGTCAAAGTGGCTTAATCGGCTAAAATCACTGCTTTTTGTTTTAATGACCACATTTTTCAATGTCACGCTGTTATCTGCTAACTCTTTTCACCTCCTTCTCTTTATTTAACTGCTTTGTTTAACCACAGTTTCATCTGTGTAGATAGATAACGTATCTAGTGTCTTTTTTTTTCTCAACATTTTAGGTTAAATCCTGTGAATTTGTAAGGGAAAATGTACAGCTTAGATTGTATACCTATCATGACTCCTTAACTATTTTTTACAAATGAAAATGTTGTTCAGATTCCATTTAGTCTCTCTATTTATATGAGACCATAGGAGCTGAATGTATAAGTATTATAGTTAGTAAAATGCAGTCTACAGATAGTTTTAGAGTATGGGTCTGCTACCCATGCATATTTAAACAGGACTTTTTTTTTTGTTATTTTCTTTGCAGTTATTGTTCCAGAAGTCTAAAGGGACTGTGCAGCTGGCTGTGGAGCTGTTGGACACAGAGGAGGAGAACTCGGATGGACCTGTGGATACTGAGGTACATGCCTGAAACTTGGCTAAAAATTCTTGAGTGTTAACCTTTTAATCCAACCTGCACTGCTGGCGAAGTGATGCGGCAACTTTTGACTTTGGGCTTATTCAGCCCAAGAACCCACTCACAGTGTCAGAATGCTGCATAACAGTGAAAATTGTTCATCTACGCGTAGACCAACAATTACAAAAAATAGCACTGTGAAATGCAAGGACGCATCCGGTTTCAATCCAAGGCTGAGACTGTTGGTGGCGGGACAGTAGTGTGATTGTCTTCAGTTGATTTTGACAAACCAAGTATGTTGTTTTAAAGCTCAAAGTCTGAAAACTGGTTTAAAATCAGGATGTTAGTGCTAATCCTACTTTTTTCTGGGAGCGGCATGGGCCACATAGAGTATGACATCAAAACCAGAATCATTAAACCCACCTGCAATGCACAGCCCAGTTATGCTAACTTCATTATAGCTGTCTCTGCAAATTTAGTACTTGCGCTATTCCATTGCGCTACTTTCTGTGCTGTGCAATAGGCCTTCTGCTGACTCGTTTCTTGAAGGCTGAGATCCATCCTTCAGAGGAACAGATTTTGTCATTCTGCTGCATCGCTGTATCCAACAACATCTGCTACATCTGTGCCACCTGCTACTGCAAGACTTGTTGAGGGGAAATGAAGAAAATGGTGTAGTTTCCTTATTGCTCTTTCCTGTAGTACCTCAGAAGAGAGGTGACAATGTTCATGAACCAGATATTAAGCCACCAGATGTTTCTGACCTGTAAGAACAGCTGGGAACACACTAATGTCTAAATGGCCCAAATATCAGAAAGAAATTATGTGCCACGGCAAGACTTTGCATTGAGCCAGTTCTACTCAACTAAGCATGGTATGGGATTCTGACGGTATGATAACCTTAGATAAAAATATCACGGTATTGCGATTACAGCTCTAAAATATGTTATTTTTAAATGTCTGGGTAAAAAACAACAAAATTTTTCCACTGAACACAATATATTTTATTTTTAAGAAACGTATAGAACATTTTGGAACATGTAAGGCTAAATTATTAAAATAAATAATTGAATTCTTGTTAATTAAATTAAGTGCAGTCACTTAAGTGAGCCTAAACCTGCAGCTCAACAATAATCAGAACATAAATAAATGTTGTTTAAACAAATAAAAAAATCTTTCTAAATGGGAAAAAAAAAAAAATGCAGTCAATTAACCTAAACCTACAGCTCAATAATCAAAAACATAAATCAAAACATAATTTCTGTTAAAAAAAAAATGCAATCATTAAGCCTGCAGCTCAACAAGGTTTTTGGAGATATGCTCACTTTCTACACATTCATCTTTCGGTCCAAGTTATGAGCGGTGAGGTACAAAGATGTATGCACATACACATAAGGAGAACACGCGAGTGTGTCTCACACACACACACACACACACACACACACACACACACACGGTCTCTCCAAACAGTGGCAAAGACACCTGAGAGCCAGCAGTTTTTTTGAAATGATGAGATTTTGAACAGATGTAAACAATGGTAGGAGGCTTAAAATTATAGACGTGATACCAGCTAAATTTAATTAGATAGATATTAGAATCTTTAAATAGATTCCCATACGGCAGACTTCGTGTTTTTCGACGGGGGGAAAAGTTCCAGGGATTCACCTCCTTCGGCCATCATCCTACACACAGGTTACTCTCACTGACCGCTCGCACCAGCCTGAGGAGGAGGGGTCCTGTGACTCCTCCTCTCTTCACTGCTCACAACTGAGGGAGTCCTGCACTTTCCATGACACGTAAAAAACAGCGCATACTGCAGGAACGGGAAATTTGAGTGGTTTTGAAACCGTGAATCTTCCAAACTGCGGTATACCTTGAAGCCGGTTATCGTCCCATGCCTATACTCAACAGACTATTGTAAGTGAAGTGATGTGTGGCCAAGTATGGTGACCCATACTCGGAATTTGTGCTCTGCATTTAAAGGTGCCATAGAATGCATTGATACGATATTTTAAATTGTTCTCTGATATCTACATAGAAGGTATGTGGCTTAGGTAAGGGCAAAAATTCTCCAGAAACGGTTATACATGTGCATTTACAACCTTAGGATTTCTCCCTAGAATGAAATGGTCTATTATTGGCTTATTTGGAAGGGTCATGAATATTAATGTTGAGCTCTGCGCTGATTGGCTGTTTCACAGTGCGGCTCATTTCAGTAGCTCACAGCAGGAAGGAAACACAGGGAGGAAAATATTTCAATACTTTCTCTCGCGGTTATATCATCAGGTAATTATTCTGTAAATAAAATGCGGGCATTAGGGAGCCGCTATTAATATGATGGGCACTGAAACTGCTTTCGAATGCACGATCGCTTTTTACTTTCGCTTTTGAGATTCGCGATCACACGAACTCTATTTATACTATGTAGCGGCAGTACTTACCACACATTTTACAAGATCAGATGCTTGTCAGTGGTGCTCAGGATCTGTAAATCATTCGCCATCATCCTCGATCATCTCTCCTTACTCTGTTTATGTGGTAAGTGAAATCTTATGTACTGTACTGTAACAGGCTACAGCTAGCAAGGAGCTAACCATGTCCCTTTAGTGGCTCGCGTTATTTTATTAGAACGCATAATTTACTTTCCGTGCCTTTCTGAATACAGACACCAACCCATCCCTGCACTTCACATCCCCTGCACAGCCTGGAACATAACATTTATTTCCATGATCTGCCATTTTCACTGTTGTCCTCGCTTGTTTCTTCACAATACCTGCAGAACTTCTGATGGTTCGGCTGGCGGCTGGCCTAGAACATGGGCAGGTATATGCAAATGTTGGGCACGTAACTATTAGTGATCCCGACTGTTATGTCACAGTCGGTGTTACTGTATGTTCTGATTCACCTATTTTTCAGTGGTCTTTTTTTATTCACGAGATTTACATAAGGAGGAGAAAACAATGGTGTTTGAGGCGCACGGTATGTCATGTACAGAACTCTTATTATTCAATTATGCCAAGGTAAATACAGTTTTCCATTCTATGGCACCTTTAACCCATCCAAGTGCACACATACAGTAGTGAGAACACACACACACCCGGAGTAGTGTGCAGCCAATGCTGCGGCGTCTGGGGAGCAGTTGGGGGTTTGGTGCCTTGCTCAAGGTCTCACCTCAGTCGTGGTATTGAAGGTGGAGAAGAGCGCTGGTTAATCACTCCCCCCACCGACAATTCCTGTTAAAGTCTGGTGGCGGGACAGTAGTGTGATTTGTCTTCAGTTGAAGTTTAATGTAGGTCTCTTATAGCACAAATCATGTCCTGCACAAAATTCCTGTCTGGTTTTGTTATGGTCTATATATCAGTATTCTGAAGATGGACTCCATGAGGAATGTAGGGATGCCTGCAAGACGACTTTGTGCTTTACAGATCATTGCTGTTGATGAATAAATGGTCGAGAGCTGTACTTCAACCAGCATCTGAAAAAAAAAACACAAAAGCGAACAAAAAACATTTGTCCTGGCAGACTCTATTTGTGCTTGGGATTTTGAAAGGAACATATCTTTGAGAACAGTCCATTTTGAGTTATTACTCTGTTACAGCCCTTGTGGATGAAAAATTGTTGGACACTGACTACAAGCTTTTTGTTGACGACTCTTACACCAGTTCTTCACTCTTCAGGGACTTCCTTCATAAATTGATTCGGGCTTGTGGCACTGTTTGGCATGCAGGATAAGTGTGTCCCGAACAGCTGAACATATTGCCAAGGAACATTCCCTGCGGCAATATCTGCTGGATCAGAAACAGCAAGGTGCTGTTTGATGAATGGAGGAATATGTGGGAAATACTGATCCTTCCATAAAGCCTACAGACAGTGGACCTTTATGGATTGGATGCTGTGAAGTTCTACATGAAATCCATTATGGATGCCACAGTATTCTAGGGGACACTGGTTGTGGGTCCTGCAGAAATATGTTGTCAAAGTACATCCGCTTCTGCTTCAGCTCCCACAGTTCCTCAGGACTTCTCTATATTCTGAAGCCCATCAGTCAGTAGCACCACTGGAAGGCAAAGGTGCAGTCTCTCAACCACCAGAAAAAAACAATTGTGTGTGTGTGCTCTCAGCCAAAGTAGCACTGTGTAACATTTGATTTATCTGTACATGTTGTTGAAAAAAGACGTTTGACTTGATTGTAAAAATTGTATTGTAAAAAAACCAAAAAACAAATTGGTGACTTTTGTTGAACCAATTTTTAGTTTCTGCAATTTATGTTGCTTTTTCAAATATGTAAAGTACGGTAATTATAAACACCTATTCTGGCCTATTATTGTGTGTTTAGTATATATTTTTTTAATAATATTTAATGTTTTATTATTTTTGCTATTGTTGTTAACCTAATGAATTAAACAATAACAAAAATATTTTATGCAAATTATGAAGACATTTCTACTTCATGATTTATTTGCTCTTTCTGCAGTACTATAATTTAATTCTGTTCTTTATTCTGCTCATTTTACATTTGACTGTCGATTTTGGTCTTGTGCTCCAAAAAGAGACCATTTTTCAAGAGGTAAAATACACGAACAGCGCTTCTGCATTATATATGAGATTCATATAAAACAACACATTAAACTGCCATGCAGAGCATATCCTGAAGGTGATATTCATGTATTCAGTAGTTCCAGACAGTAATGCTATTAACAGTGACTCTTAATTCTGTAAAAGTAACCTTGAATGTCTGCCTGTGTGTTTCAGCGCTGGCCCGACTACGTGGAGCGATATCTGAACACCAGCTCGGCCTCTCCAGAGCTGCGAGAGCACCTCTCCCAGAAGCCTGTGTTTCTACCCAGGTGAGGCTCAGCCAAGTACACCCATCTTTAGAGCCGTGAGTCCTTTAAACTTCCCATGAAGCATCAGCTCAAGACAGGAACATCCCAGGAATGCTTTCGGTAGTCTTTGGAAATGTCTGGGAGTCACACTGTACAAGTGCTGCCTGTTTGTAATCACCTGTTTTTTATTTCTACCCAAACACACAAGCTCTCTGCTTGCTTGCATTTGCACTTTATTGAGAATTTATTTAATGAAAACTCATTGTTAGGCTGTTTATCTTTGCTCAGATGTGGCCACAGTACAGGCATATTGGTTCTTTTACGCTTATTTATAAACTGTTAGTATGGTGTGTTTGTGGGGAATGTGTGCAGAGGTGTTATCTAAAATTATGTGCACCATTTTTTATTTTTTTTTATTTTAGGGAAAAATCGCGGTTGAGACTTATAACACGTTTAATGAGGTGGAAATTTCATTTCATTTTTAATATTTGTTTTTCATCTAAGAATATGGAGGATGTTTTTATATGCCTGCTCTTAACAGGGTTCGGTTGAGTCACCATGTCCTTTGGAAGGGCAACTTTCTAAAGAGGCTGAAGACTGTGCATTTAGATAAGATGAGCCTGTTTTCAAAAAAAAAAAGAAGAAAAATGAAAAAAAAAAAAAAAAAAAAAGCAGAGTGCTTTGTTCAGATCTGTACTTTCTTTTGAATAGATTTTCATAATCTTTTTAAAGTAGCCCACTTTTGGGTTTCAGAAAACTTCTTTGCTTTCTCACATAAAGTGTGCTGTGGTCTGTTTGTGTAATTCTATTCACAGATACATTTCTGTATGTGACTTGATTTCATGATTGTGTATAAATGTTTTTATAGTCTGTAAGATTTGAGTGAGTAGACCTTGTACGCTGAGATCTCAGAGACAATGTGTCCTCCCATTGCTGACTCTCTCTTGAGTTTGATTGGGGATGTCAGTTTACAAAGTGGTGTTATGACTCGAACTTGAACTTAAACTCACCGCGGTCTGACGGCTGTATTTCAGAGAGGGGCTTGTCAATAAAACTCTGGTCTGAATTTTATCCTCAAATGTGCGTGTATTTCTTTCCAACTGACGTTTGAGCTCTAGCATGGGAGGATGATTGATTTGCTTGTTCTTTCAGTTTTCGTAATGCATGTTTTATGTGCAGTGCTGGAGAGATGCTCTTGATGTCTCCATGTTCATCCACAAACTGACAGTCAAATTATGATTTATTTTTGGATTGATTCATTTCTGTTTATGTGCAGTGTGAGGTTGAGTAGCTGACATTTGCACCACTGTTTTTGTTTAGAAAATTAATGCAACAAACACTTCTAGTGCATGGTCATGCAATGCATAATGCACAATGTCAACCCATATCCTGGCCATTTAACCTTATTCCCTACCTGGTTTCTTTTTTTTGTGACGATTGGCTAGTTTCTTTAAGTGAAGTCCTGAATTCAAAATAAGAGTCATGGTTTCTATGCCCATTCACATCTGTAACCTTTGGTAAGTACACTTCTAATTTTAGTCTTTAATTGAAGCAGGGAAATTACATCTTTGTTTTTGTTTTTTTTGTTTTTTTTGTTGTTTTTTTTCCATCCAGTACCTTGATTTGGCACTTGATCAATACGGTTTTGCCATGGATATGAGTTTTCAGTGGAGATTATAAATTTTGTTGATAATTTATCATATCTGTTGAGACCCAGGTGCACTGTAGACAGTTGCATTGGTGCATAATTTTTCTTTTTGATTAGGATGTTCCTCTCCTTAGGCTGTCAGATGCTGAGCCTTAACATGTTTGATAGCATTTGTACAAAATTTAAGAAAGATTTAGGTTTTTTGGAAATTAAACAATGTGCATTTTTTCTTTTGAAGGAACCTAAGGCGAATCAGGAAGTGCCAGAGAGGTCAGGAGATGCAAGTGAGAGAGGCCAAAGAAACAGCCAAGAAATCCTCGGAGGGTGGCGAGGACTCAAAAATGGAGTGCATGTTTAAGCTCAACTCCTACAAGATGGTGTACGTCTTCAAGTCGGAGGACTACATGTACCGACGCACTGCACAGCTGAGAGCGCATCAGGTATATAGACGATAGATCAATGGTTCTCAAACGTTTTGATTCAAGAGCCACCTGTTGTCCGACACAATATTTGAAGCCCCACCCTCTACTGATATTTCTACTGTAATTATTATGGTTTAAATTAAATAATTATTTTTTATGAACAGAAACCCAGGAGTGTTGATATATTGAAGGGATAGTCCACACAAAAATGAAAATTATTTCAGTATTTATTCATACTCAAGTCATTCCAAACCTGTATGACCTGTAATTTCTATTGAAGAAACTTAAGATATTTTGAAGAATATTGATAAATTGTAAATTAAATTTTTTTTTATTACCAATATTTTTCAAAACATGATCTTTTATGTTCCACAGTAGAAAGTAAGATAGTTTGAAGAATACTTGTAATAAAACCGTTTTGGTCCCCATTGACTTTCCTCGTATGGACAAAATACCAAATGGCAATTGGAAATGTTTGGTTGCCAATATTCTTCAAAATATCATTTTATGCTCCACTGAAGAATGTAAGCCATAGAAGAGGGTGAGTAAATGATGACAGAATAAATTTTTTATTATTAACAATCCACAATTAATTTTGTGAACCAGAATATTCATGATTCTACTTCTCATCAGTAACAATATTTTTTTTTTTTAAGGGGAAAGTGTGATTTCAGCTTGCATCTTTTTTTTTTTTTTTTTTTTTTGCATGTATTAGCATTTTAATAAAAATTATTTACCCCACTTATTAACTTACTAAATAATACGTCACCACTGTGATAGAGGAATATGTTTTGAGATCAAGATGCTTCACAATTGATTGATTTTCTGTTTATCTTGATGATTTTCAGTCACACCAGCGAGTGAGCACTCGTCTGCATCAGCGCTTTCAGTCGTGGCTAGACAGGTGGCGGAAAGAGCATGTGACCAGCGACATGGCAGCCACCACTCACAAGTGGCTGATGGGAGAGGGCCAGGAGGAGCTACTGCCCTGCAGGACCATCCGTGAGCCCAAGATCGTCCACTTCCAGAATATCAACAAATACAAAGTTACCTACAGCACTACGTTGTAAAGCTCAAGTTTTCAAGAGAAGGGAGGGCTTTTCCCTCCATTTTATGTTGTTTTTACGATGACTGAAGTAGCACTGAAATTAAAATCTGACCGCCATTCAGTTCTCTGAAGATTGCTCACTTTTTTTTTATTTTTACCTTTTTAAATTTTTAGATTGGAGTCTTTTTTCCCCCCACTGGACTTTATACTCAGTTGGTTAGTGACCTTCAATCATGAGGGCAAGAAAACACTTCTTGCAAATGCTGCAGCTCTAGTCAGACTTTTATTCGATTTTCAAGACAATAAGAATTGGTCTTTTTGTGAAAAGGATGGTTTACAAATACAGGTCAAGTTCATGCCCATTTGTATATCGTTTTTTTTTTTTTTTTTTCATCTCTTCGAGGTGAATAGTAGGTTATTAGCAATATGTCTTTTGTGGTTCACTACAACCACACGTTCAGAAAATGAGAGAAAATCTCGAATCGGTTTTTAAAAAAGCCTCCATGTTTGGGGCTATGCAGCTAAACCAGGACTGATGATGTGAATTTCCCAAGTGTATTGTTCGCAATATACATGAAATGTAATCAAGGTCTCTTTTCACAGGTTAATTACAGCACCATTAATGAAGGCATTACCGTTAATTAATAGACATCTAAGATACCAGATACCAGCCACAATGTGTCAATCAGGAACACCAGAATGAGTACAGTCACAAAAGCTCTTGTAATGTAAATACGATGTATATATGCCAGACTGTTTATATTCTGACAACCTTCACTGTTACGTAGTTCAGTTCTTAGGCTTCCTTATCAGCTTAGTGGAGGAGGCTAATGCTGGGAGGTTTAAGAAAACACTTTATGACTATTCTTACCAAAGGGAGTACTTGTTTAAAGTGTTTTGTCTGGTCAGTCTGTCTCCTCTCGTTATGTAGTCATGAAAATGTTCATTTTCGACAGCTTCAAGTTTGTCCAGAACCTGAGATGTTGAATAGGATGGTTTTTCATGACGCTATATTTGGCCCCTATCTGAACTTGTATTCAAATTTGTGATATCACTGCCTGTGTTCTGAGTAGAACTTAGAAACAATCCTGTTTGGTCCCATTTTGCCCTCTTGTACCGAGAAGTCTGGAAATGTAACTTGGGGCACATTTGTATGTGCTTTAAGGCTTTGGTTTATGCTGACAAATATGTAAAACATATTTAAAGAAGGCAATGACAGCATGTTTCTATGTTCTCATGTACAGCCCTTTTATATTATTCATTATTGTTTTAAAGATTGAAATAAAACAGAATTGTAGTAGATTACCCTGCTGTGTGTCGAGCTGCCTGGAACTATAAGGATCAATAATGCATGCGTGTTTTCTCACTGAATTGCGCTCATGTACTCTGAATACTGAGAATGCATAATTCATGTGCGCTGAAACCCACTGTGTAGTTTTTCCACACTGGCAGCAGAGGGAGTGTTTGGACATTCTCCTGGGGCGTAGTGTAATGTTTTACACTCAAATGTGACTATAGAGTTAACGTAAAACATTAGTCAAACTCTCATGATCACATTGAGGCATGCAGTTATTAATTTGCAACGCTGAAGTTCTTACACTAATTCTCTACCATTTTTTATTAGGAAATGCAATTAACTCTTTTAACAGTCTTTACAGTTTAAATAGTTTGTGTACCTTTTTTTTTTTTTTTAAGAAATATTTTTTTTTTTATTCTATGAACAAATTTTTCTAGTTTTTTGCCCAAAAAAGGCAAGAGCGTTTAAACACCAAAGAGTAATAAAAGTGTACAGTGACATTTAACTCACCAGAAGAAAAAAAGGTGTTGGTTCGATATGGCTCATTATTTAATTAGGATTTGGCCCCATATTATTGTTAAGCAGTCCCTGGAGAAATGGGTCATTAAAAGGCTCTCCAAGTCCATAACTCACAGAGCATAAAATGGAGACGGATGACGGCTTTTACTCACAGATGGAGAGAAGAATGCCAACACTTTCTTTTGACCCTGTTGATTCTTTTACAACACGTACAGATATTTATCTTTTTTGCATAATGGCTGCTTAAAATTCAGTTTTGCCACTACAGGAATAAATTGCATTTTAAAATGTATAAAAATAGAAAACCGTTGTTTTAAGTTGTAAAAATATTTCAATTATTTTTTTTATTTTTTTGACCAAATAAAAGCAGCCTTGGTGAGCTTATCTTTAAAAAAAAAAAAAAAACATTACTGACCCTCAAATATTTGTCTTCTGGAAAACAACTTCTGGTAAGTATTTTATGCATCTTCTGGGCAGTACCAAATAATACATGTATAAGATAAAATACTTGCATGTATTGCATATATACATACGTGTGTGTATGTATGTATATATATATATATATATATATACGTACATATGTATATATGATCATTAAACAAAATAAAAGCTTTTAATACATTGTGTTGCTTTTTTAAGCATCAGTAAATGTTTTCACCTTTTATAACAGTTGCATATGAGTCCCCCTGACCTCATTGTGAAAAGGTGGATTTCAAAATCATACAGTCATTGCAGGACTTTTCCTAAGAACAGTGAATTGGAATATTCTATGGTGTGTTTCTCAAAAGCATCGTTAGCTAACTATGGTCGCAAGCTCTATTGAACTCTATTGGTAACGACGGAACTTGCGACCATAGATGCTTTTGGGAAACACCCCAGGACAAACAAGGGTCTCTTGAACAATGTATAAAATATAAAAACAGGGTAACACTTTAGTATAAGGACCAGTTCTCACTGTTAACTAGTTGCTTATTAGCATGCCTATTATTAACATATAGGCTGTTTATTAGTGCTTATAAAGCGCATATTCTGCATGACCGTATTCTACATCCCTAATCCTACCCAATAATCAACTTAACAACTACCTTACTATTTATAATCAGTAAATTAAGAGTTTATTATGAAATAAAGTGTGACCAAAAACAGTTGTGGAACATTCAACAACATACAATATTAAGATTCAAGGGTATATAAACTTATGAATGGGATCAACGGGGTGTTCCAGTGAAATATGCTGGTTAAAGAGATTTAAAAATGTACAATCATATCATTAACAATTGTATGTCTTTATTATTTCATGCACAGTCAATGACTACAAAAAAAAAGTTAATAAAGATCATTAGATACGGCTGCAGTAAACCAGAGGGTTTGTCAGATATAACCGTGAATATAACTAACACCAGGCCTGCACAATTCCCCAAATGTCCAGCCCACCCTGAGAGTCCTGCGGCCCTCCTTAAATCATCTTAGAGCTTGAGCCAGGCCCGACTAACACTGTACATTAAACACATTATAAAAGTGAATCTAATGATTAAATTGAACAAACATAAATGGTGATGAAGTCAGAACAGAAGAAAGTATCAACGAACACGCAACAGTGCAAGTTAATCACAGACGAAATGTTATTCCTCCAAAGCTGCAAGTGCTGGAATATCCCTCCATCCAGTGCTCATTCCCGTACATAAATCCGTGTGCACACCACATCATCGGCCCCAAAGGTCTGAGCAATGAAAATAAATAGAGAGAGAACTCCATTAACTCATTCATTCTTTCAGTGTTATTCACAGTTCATTTTGTTCACCATGCTTTATTTGCAGTCATAGATCGATTATACATGACACTCCTGAAATGAAGACATTTTGCTCTGATGTAAACAATTTGTTTGTAGCTCCTTGGAATTGTTTATGACTGAAGTGCTTTGACTGATGTATTGATGGGATTGAGAGGAAGTGCCTCTGACTTCTCAACGCCGAGTTTGGAAATCACATCAAAACAGAACTAGAGCAGCTGACAACACCACAGACCATCTGTGCTCCATGCAGAGCAGGACCACCTCACGCACTCCTTTAAAAACTGGTATTAGCACGGGCCATCTGCTGTGTGCGCCGGTGCCGTGGGACACATTAGAGAGAGGAGTGTCAGGCCCTTACACACCGCCAGCATTCCTACATGTAACATGATCAATTAGACCCATTTGCAAAGTGTTTTCTGGGTCACTGCCAGTAACTTTGCTCTGTGATGCCAGCTTTATGGAAATGTGGCCATTTTCACACAAAGCCACACACATTAATCACTAGAATGAAAAAAACAGGTAAAAATGAAGTAAACTTTATGTAAACCATTTATAATGAAGAGTGCTGCAAAGCACAAGACAAATGGTTTCAAGTGGTTCATAAGAATAATACATTCATTTCAATAAACAAAAATACAGAAAGCAGTTGCCATTATATTAATATGCAATGAGGCAATTTTTTTAAATTAGCTGCAGTTGGTCATGATTATTCAGCTCATGATAAAACAGCTGGTCATGAATGGAGAGACATGCATCACCATCATGCATTCAGAAGTCTCTCCTCCTCGTGAGCCTGAAGGAGTTTCGATGTGAGCCAGCTGCATTACCAGTTCACTGTGATGCATCACATTTTCTGCTGTGCCTAATAAGGCACAGATGTGACTTCAGCATGTCTTGTCCGGCATGCTGTAATGCCACCAACTGTGTCAAGGTCCATGAACACATTAATGTGGACCAAAAATACCACTGAATGCAAGTTGTGCTGTGTTAATGGTTCAGCGTATTTCCCTGTTGAGCTCATTTATTTAGCAATAACTTTCCACGAATAGAGCACATCGGGTCTGAAATGGCCTCATAAATAGCTTTTTCAATGCAACATAAAAGAATAAATAAATAATGAAAAACATAAAATCATGGAAAAAAATATTTCAAAGAACTGCAATTTAAAAATAAAGGCGCTTAAAAGGTTCTTCACAGAGATGCCATAGAAGAAAGAACCATCTCTTACCTTTTTATAATCTGAAGAACCTTCTTTTCTCCTTTTGTGAAACAGAAAGGTTCTTCGGATGTTAAAGGTTCTTTATGGAACCATTCGACAAAAAGGTTCTTTATTTTTAAGAGTGTAGCTATCACTCAGTAGCAGCTAATGCTAATTTGGAACCAAATGTTGGTTTGTTATCATTGATGTAGTTATATTTCCCAAAAAAAGAAGATGAATATTTGTTTGGTCAAAAACTTGAGTAACCAGGTTGAATGTTTGATGATGATGGATGCCATCAGTGAAAATGAAACAGAATAATATGTATTTATTTCCTGTCAATGTGTATAAAGTGTCGACCTAAGAAAAACGACCTAAGAAAAAGTCTGACAGGGCTCTGGGTTGCACACAAAATTGGTAATAGAAACTTGTTAATTAATATATATATATATATATATATATATTTAATTTTATTTATTTAATCAAGTATATCAGTTTAATAGATAATATCAAATTAATGTTATTTGTTGTACATAGATGTAGCTACACAAGTAACATCATCTCCACACGGATACGTCTTCTACGTTTATTTACGCTTTGATTTGAACGAAAACAGCGTATCTGTGTGGCGCGGCTGACACAGAACAGCGTATGCTATTTGCGTCCAGTGGATATTCTCCAAAATGGCGCTGCGGTAACGCAGATGAGACGAATTGTTCACTAAATTCGTTAGTTTTATTTTATTTGCGTAAAAAAAGTATTCGCCGCTTCATAACAGTCAGATTGAACCACTGATGGCAGATGGACTATTTTGATGATGCCTTTCATACTTTTCTGGGCCTTGACAGTGGAATTTACTCGGCAGTCAATGGGACAGTCACAAGCCTCCCGGTTTTCATCCAAAATATCTTAAATTGTGTTCCGAAGACGAACAAAGCTTTTACGGGTTTGGAACGACATGGGAATAAGTGATTAATGACAAAATTTTCATTTTGGGGTGGAGTAACCCTTTACGTCTTCTCAAGTGGGCAAGTCCAAAATGGGACAGTTGAATGCGTTTGCTATTTCTTTTGAACTAGTGACATTTCATGCTAGGCCAATTTCATGCAAGATAACGCTTAGTTCTTATAGTAAAAAAACATGGTGTTTGTGTTTCCAATGCTTTAAAAAAAAAAAAAAAAAAAAAGTGCATTTTGCACAAGTGGTTACTGAACACTGCAGGGCAAGCAATTTCAGAATTGGACCTTGGTTTTAACTTGTGTTATATAGAGCCTCTATAAACTTTTACATACAGCCTACACATCATGCTATTTATAAAGAGCATGAACTTTATCAGGATGCATGCGATCTACAAATGAGTGTCACACAACGTTAGGTGCTACTGTAGGTTGTATTCGCTTGTTATGCACCAGTTACCTTCACTGAATGCTCATAAACTACTTTTTATGGCACATATTTTCAGTGACCCATGTGAAGAATGGTGAAAATCATTTCACTGCGTGAGTTTCACCATTATAAGTCTTTCCCAAATCCGCTTTAAAGATTACAACAGATACTTGAACGAGAGAGGAAGACATTTGATGTCCCTCAGGGGCAGCAAAGCCAGTGAATAAAGCCAGTAATAAAACCTCCTCAGTTATAAGGCCAGTTTACTGTTGTCCATCTGGCCTATAAAACGGAGCAGGCCAGATGTTTTTCTAAAAATTCCAAACAAATCCAAGCGATCAGTTTCTCATGGGAGTTAGCAATCACAAAGCAGACTGAAACATGTCACACTCAGGGAAATTCAGCACAAAACACACAATGACAGACACAAAAATGTTTTTAAAAGGACCTATCAAGTGATGGACAAGCTCCTCACCAGAATGAGTTCGTTCCCTTTCAGCTCTCGTGTCCAGTATGTCTTAGGGCCGTTACCATCCAGAAGGGTTTGCCTGCAGGTCATCTTATTCTCTGTCTCCCATGTGACCAGGCTCTGTGGACAATTACAGGCAATCTCACAACAGCCTTTTGAAGATGAACATCTGTATCTACATGTACTGCACACTAGAAGAACATTTATATTTTCTCAGAGGAATTCTTCTGTCCATTTGCACTTGAATTATGATGTCCATTGAATGGTAAAGCTTTTAGGACATTGATTTGAGTGAATAAATCAAAAGTAATGGACTGAGGACAGATGACCACCTCAGGTGACCTGCTATACGTCATGCCGATGAGTCACAGCTATATATTTTACCACCCTTTCATATATTTCATCACCCTCTCTGCTTAATCTTTTGTGCTGCATTTAACTGAACGACTAAATATACAGGTTTCATTTCGTGATCATTTAATGTTTCCCCTGCCAAATAACTAAATAGCAAAATGAAAAATGCTTGGGTGTCCATTTATGTCAAAAACAGATGTTTATTTTGTGCTAGGCCTGTGGTTGCTTTTATTTGCTTGTAAAAAGGCCGCAGTCATAAAGGTTAGCTTGTTAAAAAGGCTTTCTAGCACATGACAGTTTGGCCTGTCGCCGCCCATTGCCCTTTCAGCAGCCTCTGATGGGTTGACAGGCTCAGAATGAAAACACATCCTGCCATATCAGTGCTCATCAGTTCTTTAGTATGCACACATTATCTTGCACAGTGCTGGATGTGATGAGAGCAGCCGTTTGAGCCGGAATCCCCTCAGATCCATTCAAATCCAGGAGATTAAAGGTGGAAGACTGTAGCTAGTTTAGATAAGCCTGTAGTGTTGCTTTGATGCACTTGTGTGTCATATAATCTAATTTACCAAACCGTCTGTGACCTGGCTTTGAGGTGAAAAAGAGATTAGCACAGTCACAAACTGTCTATGTAGCTTTAGTGATATTCTTCCATTTCGTATTGTGCTCAAACTCAGTTTTTGTTATCATACGACTTAAGAAAACACATTGACAAAATTTTAAAACATCTTGTAATTTCATTAATTTTGCACACCCCTGTGCTGTTACACACACCCACCCACCCCGGCATGTTTTATGGGGACATTCCACAGATGTAATGATTTTTATTATGTACAAAAAAGTATTTATCTCCTTACCCTAAACCTACCCTATCACACAAACTTTCAAAAAAAAAAAAAACATAATTCTGCATGACTTTTTCAAGCTGTTTTTCTCATGGGGACCAAAAATGTTCTCACAAGGTCAAAAATTACTGGTGATACTATCCTTGTGGGGACATTTGGTATACTGTATAGGAAATACAAGGTACACACACACACAAACACGTTCAAAAATTTAGGGTTGGTAAGACTTTTAAAATATTTCTGAAACAAGTCTCTTTTGCTCAGCATTGTGGAATTTAAAATTAAAATAAAGCAAAATTACTAATATTGTGAAATATTACTAAAAACGAAATAACAGTTTTCTATTTTAATGTTGTAAAAAAGTATTTATTCTTGTGATGTTAAAGCAGAATTTTCCGCAGGCATTTCTCCAGTCCTCAATGTCATTTTATTTTTATTTTATTATTATAATTATTATTATGTATTTTTTATTTCTTTTTCACTTTCTTTCTTTTTTTTTTTTTTTGTAGAAGCTATGATACATTTTTTTAGGATTCTTTGATGAACAGACTGCAACTTGTAATCAATTTATTGAGTCCTTTCTGAATAAATATATTCATTTCTGTAAATATATATATATATATATATACTGTATATGTATATATATATATATATATATATATATATTTATATTAAATTAATAAAATAAATTAATGATAAATATATAGATAGAAATAAATAGATCTCTGTGTATTCTCATTTCTGAAGAATAAAGATACTGATCAAGAAAAGAGAAACCTTCTAAGACGTATTACCTTGCACTTGCGCCCATCTACGGTCTCCTCGTTGAACTCTTGTCCTATCTGGAAGTTAATTTCTGTGGTCCTCACAGTGGTGGAGGTTTTGATGTAGAACTGTTCGCCGTTCTGGCGGATCTCCACGTGGGGTTTAGAGGCTGCAGCACAGGCCACCTTTCTCAGCATAGCGTTCACCCCTACATTACACAAAACATCTAATTACGCCACATGAGTTATGTCAAATTCGCCACTTTGCTTCTGTAAATGTTTTCAGTTTTATGTCACTGAGGCAGAATGGAGCAAACAAAAGTCTCTAAATGAAAATATTATTATATACAATAAATGATCGAATAACTCCATGAGCATTCATCGCTCTTGACTGTGCTGTAATTATCCACTTGTATATCTCGCTCTAATTCCCTCAAGATGGCATACTTACATCATTTATTTGAATCTGCTGCAATAGATATTGGGGCAAAGGGAATAGCTGACCTGCTTTCACTTGTGTGGCTTTCATGTTTTTTAATGTGACTGACGTTCATTTTTCCTAGTCATAACTGGGGCAAGTTAAGCATTCATACAGCCGTGGTATGCTATATTTTCTGCATAAATAGTTATCAAGTGACCACAGAGTAGATTGTTATCAGCAGATGTTGAGCTGCAATGACAGGGTGTTGACTGGAAGGAATGCCACGGCTCTTGGTCTTGTGTAGTGCCTACAGCATGGACACTGCTGAAACTACAAGGGCTAATTGCACATTTTTGGCACAGCATTGTAGTGTAAACAATTAGGGTGAGTAACTGTCTGATCACTTTCATAAACATTTCAGTTCTCAGAAATGTCTCTCTTTATGCTTAGCAGTTTTCTGGAGAATTGTAGGCGTCAGTTTTACTCACCATTAATTTTTTTGTTTTTTTTTTATATCAGAAAAAAAACGCTCACTACCATTTAAAAGTATGGGATCAGTAAAAAAAAAAAAAAAACTTTTATATTTGAAATAAATGCTGTTCTTTTGAACTCTCATCAAAGAATACTGAAATCATGTATCACCGCTACAAAAATATGAAATAGCACAGTTGTTTTCAACATTGATAATAATAAGTAATGTTTCAAATCAGCATATTAAAATGATTTCCGAAGGATCGTATGACACTGAAGACTGGTGTAAATTCAGCTTTGCCATTACAGAAATTAATTATATTTCATAGAAATTAACATAGCAAACTTATTTTATATGAGAATATTTCACAATATTACCTTTTTTTTTTTTTACTGTATTTTGATCAAATAAGTGAAGCCTTCTTTGGAGACTTTGTTCAAAAACAAAAATCTTACCCCAGACTTTTGAACCTTAATGTTAAATAAATAAATCTAATTCTTCAGACAGTATGATCAAATCATATAATTTCTGGTCTGCACAAAATGTTTCATTATTATTATTCTTGGTATGAAACAATTACATTTAATAAAAAAATAAATAAAATCCACTTTGTTGGTGCATTTTTGTGCCCTTGCGAAATCTCTGTAGCTTTGAGAATTTGAATAAGAATCTAAGCAACTCATGCTGCCAAAGAAACAAAAGAGACTGAAGACGCAGTCCAACAGCCCGAAAATAATAGTGATTTACTCTTCACACTAGTTAATCCATGAATATGCTATTGAAGACTAAACAGCAGACGAAGGGAGGATTCTGGATGGGGCCTAAACAACAGGATAAAACAGTCTATAGTAATCACATACTACACACTTATGAAGGATGAAGTGAGTGAATCACTTACCGAGCGCTTTGAGGAGTTCTTCAAAATTTTCACTGCTCCTCATCTTCCAGGTTCCAGCAAAATTAGGCATCTTGACCTGTTCCTTTTTTATCACTCTGGCTTTAAAAAACTTTAGTTAACCCAGTAAACAGATCTTCGACCACTTATTAGATCTAAGAGGCTGTCAGTTTCGTGTTCTCTTTCTCACCCTGTCTCTTCTAGAGTGTCACCCTCTCTTTCTTTCTGTCTCTGTGTTACGCCTTCTGGACCACTGCTGATAGCAAGCATCTGTGACGTACGTCAGTGGTCCCTCCCTCCCACCCAGATGGATGTAATGGCTTACAGGAGCACCCATTCTCTAACACTTCTTATTCATCTCACACCCTTGAATTCATTGCTTTAATACTATCCGGGCTGTCACATTTATTATCATATAAAGCTCATGAAGACTTTAAGTAGTCAGTTCATACTCTTCTATGGTCTCTTTTATCACTTCTTCAGTTCTTCAACTTTTGGATTAAAGTGAATGTAAATTATAGTTTTCATTTTCTTCCAGTGCACTTTTTAAATCTGTTCAGCAGTGCTGTTACTATGACACGCAATATGAATTATTTTTTACAAATACATCCGGTTGATGAAATTGGAAGAATGATTATTGGAGTATATTTTATAAGAAAATACTTTTCCAGTCTTTCTACTTCAAAATTTCATCTTTAATTCAGTGTTGCTTCTTTGTAATTATTTGTTACTTCTAGCAGCAATTTCTGACTGAAAAGTGTTTCAAAGTAAATTACACCATTTTTTTTTCAGTCTGTATGCACTCTAGATATAAATTATATCAATTTGAGTCGATTTTCTTGTCTTTCAAACAACCCACAGCACATTTTAAAAACAGCCCTCGACACATTTCCCATGAAGACCCATTCATCCTGGATCCTGCCTCCCAAGAGGAGAAGGACAGGAGCCTCAGGAGAGAAAGAGGGGCCCCAGGCTGGACCCCCTAGGCAGTCTGATTTGTTCCTGTCCCGATGTTGTTTCATTTATCTCTTTGACAAAGTGCCTTTGAGACAGCAGTTGATAATTAATGTAGAGAGAGGGCAGAGAGCACTTTGTCATTTCTCCAGGAAGTATCCAGGAGATGGAACAGACCCATCCACTCGCTTGCGCACCCTCATCAGCCACCGTTTGTCCCATCAATCAATTGATTTGGTATGGGCCTTCAGATGTTGCTGTGTGTGAATGTATCTTTTCTCTCCTTTGTTTTTATAAGGCCCTGGTGAATGTGCCAATGTGTGGTCCATGAAATAGACTGTGCTATGCCAAGACCATGATGTGGAGGACCATTGTTCCTCAAGAACATGCAGAAAGGTTGCATTAACATACTGTATTGTATTGCATATAGTTATTGCATTAACAATGGAATAGAAAATGTAATGTTGCATTTATGGAATGTTGCCTAAATGCCTAAATCAAACCCTATATGTGTCCCTGGACCAAAAAACCAGTCATAAGGGTATTTTTTTTAAATTGAGTGTTATGCATCAATAAATAAGCTTTCCATTGGTGTATGGTTTGTTAGGATCGGACAATATTTGGCCGAGATACAACTATGTGAAAATCTGGAATCTGAGGGTGCAAAAAAATCCAAATATTGAAAAAATCACCTTTAATGTTGTCCGAATTAAGTCCTTAGCAATGCATATTACTAATCAAAAATTAGGTTTTGATATGTTTATGGTAGGAAATTTACAAAATATCTTCATGGAACATGATCTTTACTTAATATCCCTAATGATTTTTGGCATAAAAAAAAATCCATAATTTTGACCCATACAGTGTATTGTTGGCTATTGCTACAAATATACCCCAGCGACTTAAGACTGGTGTTGTGGTCCAGGGTCACATATAGTACTCAGTACATAATTGTGTAATTACACAGTAACAAAGACACCTTGAAGTGTAACACTTTTTTTTTTCTTCTTCTTTTTTTTTTTGTAGGCCTATGGGTAATACTTTACAATTTTTAACAGGTAATGCATTAACTAACATGAATTAACAATGCGTAATACATTCTTAACTTAAGGCACTTATTAACCTTTGTTAAATGTTTAGTTAAAACTGTTCATCAGTTCACAAAACACAACATTTGATCTGAAAAATGTATTACTAAATATTGAAATTAAGATTAAGTGCTGTTCAGTGTTAGTTCATGTTAACAAATCAAATCTTATTATAATATATTACCATTATGCATCTTTCTATTAGTCTTTCTACGAACACTCAGATTTTAAAAGCTTCCCATCAGTGCTTGCACTATTAAAAACAGAGGTTCTTCATTGGCATTATGTTTCCAAAAAGAATGTTTGACATCCATGGAATCGTTCCATTCCACAAAAGATTATTTATAGTGGAAAATGGTTCTTTAGATTTTTAGAACTTTCTTCACACTATGTTTTTTTAAAGAACCATTCACTGCAAGACTGCAAGAACCAGAAAAGACTGTTCTATGACATTGCTGAGAAACCCCCTTTAGGAACCTTTACTTTCAAGAGCGCAGATGGACCTGGTTTGAGGTCATACCAGATTAAATCACAAATCACCAATCGACATACACTAATGGAGAACATCCATCAACGTCCAGCTCTGCAAAAGAGACACGGCCCAGAGTGACAACACCCTGTCCACTGATACCACAGATATAGAGAACCCCAGACTCGTTAGTGCATCTATTATGCTCAGTCATTTTTCACTCAGAAATGTACCTAATGGAAGTCACTCCCAGTGGGACGACATGCGTCAATGCCCTGAGCGTCTGACTATGAAGAGCAGAGCTTCAAACTCCAGTCCATCTGATCTTTTCTTGATCATTTATCTGCATTGACCTCAAACTAATCAGCGATTGAGTCATCAGACCTCAGCTCGCAAGCTTCCCATTTTCCCATCTGCTTATCACTGATCACTTAATTTTCCATGATGCTTATCACTTAATTAATCTTTAATTAAAAATTTGTTAGGTTTCATATGTTAGCATTTACTAGTAACCATGGATGAACACTGAACAATACTTCAACTCTATTTGTTAAACTTAGACTGCATACGAAGTTGCACAATTCTCCAAATTCACAATATTCATACAACGGTAGGTGAAAAACACCCAGATGATGCACTACTTCCAAGTGCGCATCAAATAGAAACTTTACCATCCCATGAGGTCACGATGACAGCAACACAACTGAAGCTGGTAGGTCACATGACAATGACATCATGGTGAATGTATAGCACGTCCAGATTTTAATCATACTACTTGTGTTCTACTATAGAACAAAATAATTAGCTATTCAAAAAACTACCTAATCAGAGAGTATATGCGATTTTGGACGCAACCCCTTTTTGTTTTGTAACATTTAATAATGCATTTTTAAAATCAAATGTTGTATCTGGTAACATTAGTTATTGCACTAACTTGAACAAACAATGAAGAAATGTATTTTTTATTAACTAACGTTAACAAAGCTTAATGAATACTGTAAATTGTACTGCTCATTGTTAGTTCATGTTAGCTAATGTTAACTAATGGGGCCATATAAATATAAATTATACATTAAGTTTTTTTCTCAATAAATGTAAATAAATATAACATTATATGACAACATATATAATTAAATAATAATAAAAATGTGTTTTAGACAAACCTAAGAAAAACAAATAATGTATTTTCATAAAATGTGAGTTTTATGGGAAAGGACAGTAATGCTCTTTTCAGCGGACCATAGCTGTTGTGGGTGTAAGATAGTGGTTTTGGCGGCAGTGATGAAGTCTGTGCCATTGTGTTCTGGCTGAGACATGGATCATTGGCAGCACTTTCCTGGCCTGAGGGCTGAGGCCCTATCACAGCTGCACATCACACCCCCAATCACAAAATATTGCCACAAACACACTGATAACAGGCCATTGTTCTGTTATGATTGAATTATGTTGCTTAAAATCTTGGGCTGCGTGAATTATGTAAGAGAAGCAATGGCATATGTTGTGTGTTTTATTTATTCTCTGTGCATATAAACTGTCCCAGTTTATATTTATTTGGATTGTTCTGTGGTTTTTCTCAGTTATATTATGGCATTCGGTATAAAAACAGAAACTATTTCACCTGCATACTAACTGAGTTAATCAATTTTGAACTTTTTAAGTTTAAACCTAAATACTATAGATTATTTTTCTGATTTGGAAGTTGTTTTTCCCTTTAGATTAGATCACGCTTCAGCAGATTCATCAAAATTTCAAAGCTTTCCTACTGACAGAAAAGGAATGATGATATCTTGCAAACTTGAGATTTGAAATGTAAAGTTTGAATGAGTAATATCTTCCCCTCCCTAAAGTTTTGAAGCGCAACTAACCATCATATGAATGTAGCTACAGGGAAACATTTGTCTCATCTCTAACCTCGGGCTTTACAGAAGCACTGCTCTGGCACTAATCATTAAATCAGAGCAGAAAGAATCTCCGCTGCCTAAAGACAAACACACTGTAGGGGGCAGCGCACTTGCCCTGAAATGTAACTAGTGAATATACTCTTGTGAAAGTTTTTTTTTTGTCACGTTTCATCTTTTGCTGCAGTGTTGAAGACATATCAGTATAATTCCTGCCACTGCTTTTGAATTTATAGCCACTATATAATTTTATAGATATTATGTTGTATGTTTTCTACAAACACACAGAAGTCTCCCCTAAGCACCTTTTTGACTCCAAGCCCCCATTAAGATTACATGACTTTTACGGTTGTTCCAGTTGCTGTACTAGCTTTTTAAAAACATTTTATTTGGCAAAAATATTAGCATATTAGAGAGTGTTAAAGAACTAGAGAAATGTATATTCATTATAAAAATGCCCACATAAATGTATGATTATATTACATTCACTGACTTCTCCGCATCTAGAAATCACACTATTAAAATGAGGCTTACTTATATCTCCAGATTATTCATGGCATTTGTTTAGGAGGTAAATTAAAAAGAACAAATATCTTGTTTTTAATTGTTTTGTCTTATCATTTTAATCATTTTGAGGGCAACTTGGGCCCTTACCCCTGATTGAGTATAAAATGTATAATTTTACTATGTACTTCATAAGCTACAAACGTGCACCAGTGTTTCAAAAATTTACATCAATTAGCTGTTGACCTTGAGAGTCATAACACACCATATGTGGCATTTTATTTATACACACACACACACACATATATATATATATATATATATATATATATATATGTCTTATTTTGTACTTATTTGTGGAGTAAGTTCTCAATTCTTGATTCAAGTTGTTTCTGTATTCATTTTTCATTCCCATGAACTATTAATTTGTTGATGCTCACGAAAATAAAAACAGATTCCTCTATATACAAGCTTAAATTATCCAAAGCTAAACTACTGATTTGCTGTCCATCCTGTTGTTCTAAAGTAGCCGGGATGAGGTTAAAGTGAAAATGCTTCAGAACAGCAGCAGTTGCTTAATATATATTTAGTATGACTGGAATAAATGTATCTGGCTTATCTATGACTGAGCAAAACAAAACTTTTTATAAGTGGCTGCTCCCTAGTGGTGACAAGTAGAATCACACAGCACAGAATCTATGAGCGCCAAAAGCTTTCCCTCAGGATACACTTACACTGTCGACGCAATATTTACAGGTACATTTTCCATATAAGATCTCACAGCTGCTTCACAGACAGCTAATATAAAGGGTATGGTTTAAAAACTTGTTTATACTTCAACAGTTCACTCCAATTGCATCATAAGATGTTCTCACAGGGACACTTTACCCAAAAATTAACATTGCGTCATAATTTCTCTCATTTCTTCTGAAAAAAACTAGCAGAATGTCCAAAATGGTACACTGCACAGAATGAAAGAACATTTGCAGAAGTTTGCATTTCTGTTGGATGACTTGAGAAAATGTTGACCTTTGTGCACAAGTTGTACGGATATTTCGACGCACATTATAATGCTAAGTTGTCCTTTTTAGAGCATGACCACCCCTCATCCCCATTTACTTTCATTGTATGGTAAAAAGCAGCTTATACATTCTGCTAAACACCAGCTCATGAGTCTCACTTATGGAAGAAAATTTTGAAAGACAGTCAGTCAGTAAAAATTGAAGGGCACACACACAAATATATAACTTGATATATTTACAATCAGTTTTGAGTTGTCATTATTCATTGACAGCAACAGATGAACCTTGAATATTCACTCAGCTTTGGCAACTTAAAACATCCCAACACCCCACAAAAACAACGCAAAACACATTCAGAGGTGAACATGAAAGACCTAGTCATATAAACTATACTACTACTGATAAAATGCCATTGTGGGGATAGTTGAATAAAGTGAGTTCTCTAAATAAAATATATTAAAGGAAATATTGTTTATATCCTAGATAAAATCAATGAATGAAGACATTTAAAACACCACTTATACAACGAGTAATAAATTAAAGTCACAAATACTTTTTCTAAAACAGTCAACCTGTTAGATCACATACTTTTTAAACAAAGTAGAAAAACTTTTGTGCCTCTTAAACAATTACAAACCTCAGCAGCATTTCCCCTCATTGACAGACAGTAACACAGAGTTCAAAAGCTGCAGTGTTACTATCAGCTAAAAAAATTATTTCAGAATCACCCGAAAGCAATCAGCACTGTCACACTGAACCACCACAAGGCAGGAGATTTAAAAGGCAAAAATGGAAAATAAGGTGGAGTGAAGGAGTCATAAGGGAGACGACAGACACCATTTTTTTTACCAATGTCGGGAGTCAACCAGCTCTGGACGTAAGCTGAGCTTTTTGAGAGTTTCATAACCAACCACCATGACTATTGCTGTGGGCGCTGAGGATATAATGCGAGCAGAGAGGCCTTTGGTCATCCCCCAGAATCCTTCCTCTCTGATCAGCTGGTTAAAGGTCTCAATGACCGATGTCCTGCCCTCCACCTGCCCAAAAAAAATATTTGGTTATTAGGTTTTCTGGGGTCCTAATAACTCAAAAATGAGAGAATTGGGGAAAGCACACATCAGAAAAATAAAAATATACAAAGAATTACACATATACGTCAAACCAGTTCTGTTGTGTTGCTGTTTGCATTTGCATTTGTTAACCTTATTTTTTGATAGTCATCTGTGTTTTGTTGTACATGTAAACACACTCATGCCAGCTATACATATCGGTTGTCTGATTTTTGACTGTTTAATGGAAATCACCTGAACCCGGGCCCTGATGACATCCATGGGGTTGGTGACAGTGGAGGCAGTGGCAGCTGCCAGAGGTCCAGCCATTGCCTGCAGCACTAGATGAGGGCAGTTACTGGGAGCCATCTTAGATAACTGTTCTGTGGAGCCAATAAGAGCAAATTAAATTTCAAATGTTTCAGAATCAGCTGACATTATATCAGTCTCAGTAATTATATGAGATGGACAGATTGCCAATCAAGACAACTTCTGTCCATGTGACTCTGAAGAGTATTTTATCAATCAAAACATGAAGATTCAAAGTACATAAAACTGCCATTGCCACTTCTGCCACTAAACTGAGCAAATGATTTGAATTGTTACACTAAAAAAAAAAAAAGAACTACACATTTTGTAAAGTCTTTTATGATCATCAAGGCTGCATTTGTTTGATCAAAACTACAGTAAAAACAGTAATACAGCTAAATATTATTATAATAAAAAATCTGTTTTCTATTTTACTGTTTTAAAAATGCTGAATTTGAAGTAGTTATCAGTGACACATGATGCTTTAGAAATCATTCTAATATGCTGATTTTGTGCTCAAGAAAGACACTTTATTATTTTTAATGTTGAAAACCATTGTGACGCTTAATTTTTTGTTGAAACCCTGACAGCATTTATTTGAAATAGAAAATTTGTAACAATGCAAAATTCTTTACTGTCACTTTTGATCAATATAATGCATTATTAAAATAAAAAACGGTGTATATTTATCAAAAAAAGTTATGCTGAGGGTCATTATAACATCTCTTACCTGCATAGAAGTGGTAAAACGGCCACCAAACGGCACTGTTGGGGATGTATGTGAGGAGAGATGCCACATATCCTCGATAGAAGCCACGAATGCCATCCGCAGCAAATATCTGCCCAATAATGCCTCTTGTCTGGCCGAAAAATACAGAGTTCTTTGCTCCCATTTTGGGTTTCACTTTAAAGCGGGTCAGATGCTCCCCTTGGCCCTGCATCATGAGCTGCTGTGATATGACGTCTATAGGAACAGTAATGCTCTGGGCCACCAGTGACGCCGAGCCTCCCGCCACCAATGACTTCAGCGTATTGTCTTTAGAATAGTTGGAGACATATTTCCTTACCAGTTCATAAGTGGTTATGTATGCCTGCCCTGATATGAGTGTGAACGTGGTCACCATGAAGCCCCTGTACAGTCCTCTCAGACCCTCAGCTCTCAGAATCTTTCGGAAGGCATCGTAGGTCCCAGTGTAGAGAGACTTGCCCTTCTGAACCTGCAGCCTGGTGCGGATCAGTGTGGCAGGATAGACTGTGGCGCGGATAGCCATAGTCATGAAGACTCCAAAGGAGTAGAACTTGCGTTTGTCCAAGTCCTCCCATTCTATGATCTGAATGTTGCGCTTCTGCTGCATGTTTCCTGCCTGTAGTACCCGGCATTAGTCCCAGCCCACCTGGAAAATAACAGGGGATGAATACACATGTTAATGGCATGGCTGACCCAAAATGAACATTCTGTTATCATTTTCTCACCCTCACGTTGAAACTGAACCTGTTGAACTTTCTTGCTTCAGTGGAACACAGAAATAGATGTTAGGCAGCATCTTTTGTGTTCCACTAAAAACAGTCATACAGGTTTAGAACAACAAGAATGATTGAATTTGATGAGTGAATGAGATGAGTGAATTATAACTTTGATTAATAGTAATAAATCGAGAATGTTCTGGGGGAAAAAGTAGTACACTTCAGAATTTGAGTTAACATGAATATCATTAGATTTATATTAAATGTGTAGTTCTTAAAGCAATTAAGTTATGCATATTAAAATGATTGATCATTAAGCCAAAAATGAGATTTCTTTCATCATTAGTCCTTCTTATCCGGATGTCATTATATGATTTCTTCTACTGAACTCAAAAGATAGTATTTTGAAGAATGTTGGTAAATTTACTTTTATTGAATGGCCAAAAACCACTATGACATTTCTCAAATATATTTTATGTTCCAGTGAAGAAAGAAAATAGATTGACATTAAAGTAAGTACATGATGACAGAATTTTTACTTTCATTTTGGGGTGAACTAAGTTATTCTTTTAAGACTTATTGTTTGTTTTTTTTGATGCAGGAAACTAGTAGTTTTCACTATTAGCTCCTAAAACATCTAGTAAGTGCACCGGTTCATTATAAAGTCGCACTGCTTGCTAGTGTCCTTCATTAGCTTTCAGTCTACATGCCTGTGCTAACTGGCTCTCTGTAACTTACACCGGTGCTGGTGCTCACACCGTCTCCGTAACATAATACTGCTGTCTCAAATCATGTTCAGATAAACACGGCCAGGGTCGAAGATTCAGAGAGTTCAGCTGCTTTGTAAATGCACACAGAAGTGATAGTCTGCTCGCTGTGATAGCACGATATGTAGTGGCTAACGTTAGTTAGCACAGCTCTCATGCGGCTGAATGGACAGCCGGCTCCGCTTTATCATCTATGATCTCAGCTCCGTTACACTTGAGCAACAGCAGTGAACGTCTTACCGTACAGCAGAGAAGAATCAGGGATAGGCCATATTTAGGTTGACATTAGTGTGTATGGACAGGACAGGACAGTAGCTACAGCCGCTCACTGGGTAGTGAACATGGTAGGGATCGGTGGCGATGGGGATGACGCTGTCTGTGTCACTCAGCTGAACCGACCAATCACAGCTCTCTGATCCGACTTTCTATTAAAGGTTAAAGTTCATCGACCGGGGTCAAAATTCACACCAATTTAATTTAATTTGTAATTTAATTTCATTGTAATAAAAGCATGCCAGCTAACTGAACGTGCGTATAGGTGAGAGTCTATTATGTTGCAACATATGTCTGTCTTCCATAAAACCATTGTGCTGCTACAAATAACCTTGCTATGTATGCATTTGACATTCAGTTTGTTTATTTCTACGTGGTTTTGACATTTTTTGAGATTTAAAAAACTGACACGATTTTGTGTAAAGTTTCAAATACTTAAAAAATGAAGTAGAAAAACAGAAAACTTATGCTCTTTTGTCAAAATATTTACTAAGATTTCAACTCTTGTTTTTTGTTGTTGTTTGTTTTTTGCAGTAAGTGTGCCTTATAAAAGTTGGTAGCTATATGTTGGTATATATGGCTATATTCCCTGTCTTGCATTGTAAATGTGTATAATAATGAAAGAAAGTAGTCTATTACTGCCTTTGAAATAAATTCTCCAGTCACACACATACCTTTCCACAATGTGATATGAATAAATGTTCCTGTTGTTATATCACCAGATATTGTAGCTAGAGTGGAAAATTATTAACAATGTATCTATTTGTGAAGAGTAAACTGGCCTTAATTAAATTTCCAGTTTGTTCAATTATTAAACTTGGTTTTATTTGTAGTTTTACTGAGATACCATGTCAATTACTGATTCACTGAGTGCAATAAAAGTTCACATTACAGCATGCAGGTGTTGCTATAATTCAGATTACATACTTTTCTTTTGCCATAAAAAGTGTTAGATAAAACTCATCCACAGAGAACACAAGAATCACTCTTCAATGCATATATCACTGCCATGATATTTGAGCCATTGTCAGCTTTATACACACACACAACAAACCAGATATATTGCTATTTTGATACTTAAACATTTAAATGCTCAGTGTCAAAAGGTGTGTCTCTTTAAATTATCAGTAAGGTTAACATTACTCTATTACTTTTTTCAGTTACTGAGTTACCCGGAATGCCCCTCTACAATGTTAGTTTTGAACAATGTACTGTTTACTGATTTTGCATTTAGTGGACTTAGCAACAGTCTACAAGAATGCTGTGTGTTTTAAAGGCCTCGTAGTCATTCTTCTGATGAGTGAGTTTGTTGTATAGTGTAGACCATAAGACGCAAATCTCCTGCAATGGATGCTATTAGATGATCTTGTTTTACAAGCTCAAAGCCAAGGTAGCAGAATGTTCTGGTGAGGAGCACTGTGGAAGAAACAAGAAGAAGTCAAAACTTCGCAAAAATGCATCAGATTTCATAGGCTAGAAGATTTATGTCAACCCCTCTGGTGAAATGTGAGTCATGTTGTCACGATAATGTCTTAAAACACAGTTGATAATTAAGAATGGTGTAATGTATTTTGATTCTTTGTAACTGTAAGATCCAACCCAACCCATTTCCAGCAAATCAAAACCTCTCATCCTGAACTTACATTTATCAGGCCTGTTCTTCATAAACCACACAAATACATGATTGATCTTCAGTTTCTCCTCTGCAAACTCCAAAACAGCAGTGAGCCTTCGGGATTAAGGAAAAAAGAAAACATACTTACTAATTCCCTTTTAAGGAAAGTCAGTTCAATCTGACACCATATTTGCAATGCCTCCTGGCTATTTTGGACATGTAAGACTAACTCCTATCTCGAATGGGGAAATACTGAGATCTCTAAAAGTGCTGGCCAAACTCATGTTTTAAAAACATATTTCAAATCAGTAATAAAACCTGACAAACTGTCCAATAAATGTTGCTTCTTTTGCTCAAATATTGTTAAAAAGTGTGTATTTCAGTTTGGTCCAGCCAGGCATAAGCACACGTCTCAGGACACTGCCTGTTTCTATGGGAACTGGAGCTTCTAATGGTCCTGCAGTGACGCAATTGGCGATTTTATTTAGAAAGCGGAACTTATTATCCCATATTGTGCATTGCACTTTCTTGCAATCTTATGAGTGAACTGTCCTGGTACAGTTGTTGACACTTCCACTTGTATCATCAAATGTGTCTGGTTGTGAAGAATCTGTCCCTTTTAGGATACAGTGAGAGTGCAGAAAGTAGTTACGCAAGACCTTTTAGGCCAGGATTAGAAAGTTTTGAAAAATGTATAACCTCTATTAATGTGACAGTAGTGGGGCTTAGTGATCCATTCACAGTGTCTTTTCGCTAAAATAGGTCTTATAGTTCAGTCCATACTAATCACTTACCCTTCTTTGGTGCCTTTGAGAAGTTCTCCATTTGGTAAACCAACAAAGAGGCTATGGCCAGAGAGCACAGTCTGCATGCTCCATGACAACTGCTCACTTAGCTGATACTGAAAAAGCAGAATAGATGATTCGCTGTCCAGTGAGGTCACCTGCTGTTTCACCGTTAACTTCCCATCCTGCATGAAAGGATGACATAAACAATCTATTAGCAAATTACTTTACATTCATCTGTGCTTAAATAAAGTCACATTCATCTCACAAACCTGAACAGAGGTAGCTTATAGTTTGGACCACTGAAGCATTACATTAGATAATATATTTTTATATGTAGCTTTAGTAAATAAGCATCTCCATTGTGAGGTTGTGATGACCTCACCTTATAAAGGAGCACATCTTGAGTCAGATCCCTGCTCGTGCTTTGCCCAGCTGTGTTCATCCTCTGTGGGTGAGGGGCATCAGGAGCACCACTGAGGCCCTGGAGCCTGCTGCCTGACCCAGCGGAGCACACAAGCTGAATCCACAAGCACAGCTCTGCACAGACACAAGACAGAAGTTTGAACTTTGAGTTTATGGTCAGAGTAATTCATGTTAAACAAACAAACAAAACAAAAAAACACAAGATATGGCCAGTGTGACGCAAACTCTCATTTGGCTGCATATGGCATAGACCTATAGGCATATATGGCATATATTTGATTTCATAATAGTCTTAATGAATGGTGTTATATGGGTACTTTAAGTGCATAATTACAATGAATTTTTAATTATACGTTTACAGATTTATCAGTACTACCCTAAAGATATTTTACTATTGATTGCATGTTAGATTTTGTGAACCTTAACCCGAACCCTCACCTTAGGCTATTTGGTCCTCAAAATCTAGACAAACTGAGTTTAAACACCTAGTTTAAATTATCAATAAAATAAATTTTAATTGATTAAAAAATAAAATAGCGTCATGAGTAATATGCATTTGCAGTATATAAAATAGGCTGTGCATTCTTTTAATTATTTTACTTTTTTTATATTTATTTATTGCGTAACGCGCGCGCTTGTCTAATCGTGCAAACTGCTTGACACCGGAGGAGCAGTGCTGCATTACAAACTTAAAAAATAAAAATACAGAAAATGAACGTAAAGATCAGACACCACAATGATAGAGAAAAGATCTGATAGGACAAATGTGCGGTCCGGGGCATGAACTACTGATAATGTAAGAACATGATGTACTCTACACCGATCACGACTCTAAATACGGAACACACTGAGTCTTAAACAGCAATAGCGACGGATGATAGCTGTTTTACTTGCAGACACTGTAAATCAAATATGAATCATTGCGTATTATTCACCTGAATCCTGAATTCCAGGTTACAGGTTTTCCTGTAGCGTATTTACAGGTGGCAGCTCATCTGCAGATCAGTGTATTTTCAGTTGGACGTAATGCACATATTACATTTTAATGCAATAATAATAATAATAAAATAAAACAAAACGGGTATTAAGAGACAATAATTGAGTCTTATCCAGCACTGTTTCTATGAACGCCAAATCATGCAGGGACTGTCTTTGAGCTGATGCTCGAGTAGTTACTGACCTAACCAAAGAAAAAGAAAGAAAGAATGAAACGCGACTATTACTTACCTTGCTTGGGTGTTGATCATTTCTTCTCTACGCAATAGATTGGGGTGAGTTGCCCTGATGAGTGTTGGGTTTAAATAGACGTTATGATGCTGCGTCCTCTCGCGCGCGCCCTCTCCAGTGGCTCGAGTGCTGCTTCATCATCATTTCAAGAGGTTACATCTCGTTTTGCTCCAGTGCCCAAATTCATTTACTGATTGGAGGAGGGAACTGTGATTCCCCCCTCCTTGTCTTTCTTCCATATATCTACAAATAACAAAATTACATCATAAAAAAAAAAAAAAAAACATAAAGCGTTTTGGAGCGTCATTTTGTGTTAAAGACACGTTAAATTTACACAATCATATTTATTTAGTCCAAACGTCTACAGAGGGATTGCAATTAAAGGCAATTACAATGAAAGTGGAATTTATGAATGCAGTTTGACCAAAATGTTCCCTTCACTGTGGACAACGGAAAGCCAGTCAGTCTTAGTCACTTGTTATGTCATAACATCACCACTAGATGAAGCAATAATACTAATATCTCAATCCTGTCCTCCATTGTCACCTTATGATTCCTTGTTTATCGCTCCTCTCTCTAGTGCAAATAATGTCAGTACAGGAATTTTGCCTGTTTTGAAATAAACATATTGAATAATATTTTTGCAATATTTCAGCATTTAAAATTACTATACCAACACAGAACTATATATATATATATATATATATATATATATATATATATATATATATATATACACACACATATAGTGCACTCTAAAAAATGCTGGGTTAAATACAACCCAGCACTGGGTAAAATATGGACGAACCCAGCGATTGGGTTGTTTAACCCAACTGTTGATTGAAAACAACCCAGCATGCCTACTGTCCAATATTTACCCTTCAAAACCTTTCATCAAAATTGTCCTAAAATCAAAATGCATTCTTGTTTTAGGACAACTTTGATGAACTTTTTGATCCACTTTATATATATATATATATATATATATATATATATATATATATATATATATCATAAAAAACTATAAAACCATATATAAACTGCACATAAATGTCAATGACGTTGAATACAAGAACAAGTAAACAAATTTTGCAAGCAGTGTCAGTAAATTATGAAAATCAATATTTTTATACTGCTTTGGTGACTGTTGTGCATTAACAGAATTGGGTTTATTATTTGCTTTGACTTTCTAAGGTTATTTCATGTTTGAATGGCATTTCATGTTGAAATTCATATTTTAAATCATTATTGTAAATTACAAAAAGACGTTTTAGGCAACCTCAAGCAAGGAAAAATGTGTATCAAATGTCATTCATGCCAACTGCTGTTAGAATTTTAAATACTGGGATCTGAGTGTGAGTTTGGGTGATTGTGTTTCTTGTGTGAAGATGTTAAATGTATTTGTGTGGTGAAGCCAAAGACAGATTTCCACTTGTGGACAATAAAGTGATTTTTTTTTTTTATTATTATTATTCTGACATGGGCCAGTGTCTTCATTCATCTGTAAAATGACCAGAGTGAAATTAACAAGACGTGACATATTATTAACACACTTTATTGATCTCTCACTACTAAAACTACAACTCCTCAAAACTACATAAAAAATATATATTATTTACCTTAAGAAAATACAAATAACGCAATGTTTAAAACAATGTCCTGAATGAAGGCAGAGGTTAAAATATACCTTATTTAATCAGCTTCACAGCGGTCTGTACTTTTTGTCAGTAAATTCAGGCAAAATCACAGTTTTCACACTAAAGGTCATGAAAAAGTCTTGGACACTGTATATTTGTTCCTGATGGTGTTGATCCATATTGAGTGACTGAATGTTGCACCAAAATGACAGAAGTGAATTCCTCTGAACATGTTGATTATCCAAAATAATACACAAACTTTTATTTGTTCTTTTTTATGATGTCTCAACTCAACTGCAACACAGTTTTTAAAAAGAGAGAAATGGTTTATACAAAATATGATACTAATGTTGTTCTTGTGTTGAAGGGGTTACATGTTTGCTTTCACAATAATTTATCTTAAATCAAATTATGAATCTTCCAAATGGAACTCATCAACAAATGAACAGCAAATATGCTGTTTGAGTTTTTGGAGATGCGTGGGGAGGTAATGACGGCCATAGGGGTGTTTGTCTTCTTTGCTTACTGGAGGTTTGCTGAGTAGGTTTAGTTTCTCTTACATAAGACACGTTAATCAAATCATTTGGTGACTATATTATATATATCAGTATAAGAACACAACCCTGTCTAATATTTCAAAATTATATGACCTCACAAAA
The DNA here is from genome assembly GCF_012432095.1 of Onychostoma macrolepis. Classification (NCBI taxonomy): domain Eukaryota; kingdom Metazoa; phylum Chordata; class Actinopteri; order Cypriniformes; family Cyprinidae; genus Onychostoma; species Onychostoma macrolepis. The sequence continues at coordinate 19,544,004 of NC_081161.1, forward strand.
TGACTCAACACAATAACATGATCCTGCTGCTAGTGTGGCAGTGAGAAAGAGGCTCTTGGCAGCACAGACTGGCCTCCCTCACTTTGCCTCATTAGATAAAGAGGCATGAAGCGGAGGCTGGTCATTTGCGCAGCTCAGTCTAAGGGGAGGGTTGTCTAATCTTCCTCAGTACAAACATGACTCTGGAAGGTTGTGGAATGCCGCTGCTGTGGGGGCGGCAGAGGGTCAGGCTGAGGCCAAGGCAGGTGGTATACATCAGCCGACGGATGACATCTCCTGCCCCCACCAGCCTCGAAACACTGCCAAATACTGCCCGCTGAGGAAGAGGAGACGGGGGACACGATTGAGGCTGTATGTCTATACATTAGACTTGTTTGAAAAGGACAAGTTAAACAAAACTTTGGATGAGCCTGAATTTAGTGTGCCCGTGTCAAAAGCTCTGTCCTTTCGATTTTATTGATAAACATACACTGCAAAAAATCTAGGAAACCATTTTCACTTTGTGAGTAAATTTCACAAATATTTATAAAGAAATGGCAAGAAATAAACATGTCATATTTAAGTAGAAATAATATAAAAATAGTGTAACATACAAGTTCGAAAAATCTTTTTTTTTTTTTACAGTGATGTAAATATAAACTCAGATGTGCCATTGGAGAGATCATAATCTGAAAGCTATTTGTTTTTAAAAATATATGTATTATTACATTTTACGAAAATATTACAGTAATTCTGACAGTAGTTTTATGTAAAAATAACAAAATCAAAATAAATTCAAATAAAGGTTATTATCTCAAACTAAAAGTATATAGACAAAATAATAATAATACAAATAAATAATAATAATTTTTATTACTATAACAAAACAAACATCAACTAAATTGTTATTTATTATTATTATTATTTTTTTTTTTACAGTGATGTAAATGTAAACTCAGATATGCCACTGGAGAGATCATAATCTGAAAGCTACATTTACGGAAATATTACAGTAATTCTGACTGTAGTTTTAAACAATATCAAGACCTTATATATATATAAAAAATTTACGAAATTACAATAAAGGTTATTATCTTAAACTAAAACTATATAGACAAAATAATAATAATAAAAATAAATAAATAATAAAAAAATTATCAACCAAATTGTTTTTTTTTTTTTTACAGTGATGTAAATGTAAACTCAGATGTGCCACTGGAGAGATCATAATCTGAAAGCTAATTTTTATATATATAATTACATTTTACAAAAATATTACAGTAATTCTGACTGTAGTTTTAAACATTACCAAGACCTTATATATATATAAAAATGTAAATTAAAAGAAAAAAAATCTAAAGAAATTTCAATAAAGGGTATTTCTTAAACTAAAAGTATATAGACAAAATAATAATAATACATTTGTAAACAAACATCAACTACAAAAATGTAACTTATTTTTATCGCCTAGTTATCAAAGAATCACTTCTCATTTTCAATTAGCTTAACTAATAAAAATTTTAAAAACCACAACAAAATTACTAAAACATTAACAAAAACTAAAAATGAAAACTAATTAAAACCATAACAGTCTGAGCTGATACTAAAAATGTTCTTCATAATGATATTTTACCATATCTAGCGGAAAAACAAATGTGTAGACAATAATTATAGGATGAATAACTATTTTGTTTCCATTTACTCTCAGTGACGTTTATATTAGCTTAATTTTATTATTATTATCATTATTACATTGATTAATACTGCTTGACCTGAGCAAGCAGCTGTCCTCCTGGCGGCCTGTCAACCATTTGATGTCAATAGGCCTTTTGTTCCTCATTCTTAATCCTACCACTCCACACACACTGTGTCCACTTCTCTGGGCATAACTGTGTCCCATATTATGTAAACAACAAAGGGCGAGCGAGGTTGTGTTTGAAAAACTTTTACCACTTGCAGTTTTCCTCTCTGCGGCTGAGTCAACACTGAGTCTTGTACAAGCGCAAAGTTTCAAAGCTGTTCAGGCAATAGAGCAAGATGCACATTTCTGATCTCGTACATGTATGCTTACATTTAGGCTGCTTTATTTATCATCCCATATGGCCCCGTTTTTTTTAAAGCGACAGAAAGTGCACAGCATGGAGCGTCTGAATAATGCAAACTGTACCGTCCTCTTAAGTCCAGAGAGAGTGTGTTGTGCAGTTGTGGAAAGAACAGGAGCTGACAGGCCCATACAGGAGGGAGGGTCATTATGAAATATTCATCTTTCTTAGAGGCTGAGACAGACTTTAGTAGATGTGATGGACAGCTGCGTAGTGCCCAGTCCCTTACTGTAATTAAGTCTGACTTACAGCGATTCCGTGATTGTCCTCACTGTCTACAAAAACACTGCTTAAACAGAGATAGACTGATGTTGAGAAGATATTAGAACAGTTTCAAGAGAATATGTGGTGTAATTTTATTACATATGCAATACTGAACTATGAAAGTAAGTCTTCACAACATGTTCACATTTCTGGAATACCAAATGATGAGTCAATACCAAAACATTTGTGACCATTTTCATTTTCAAAACCTTTACTATTGCTCTCATATCTCTTATTGAGAAGGTAAATCTTAACATATGCATATTGGCTCACTTTAGCGCCATCATGCACGCCCCTTATCCAGCCCTTAACAGTCCCATGCATCACTGAATCACTCCCCCGACTTCTGTTTAATATTTGATGAGATCAGTTCCTCTTGACTGGTTTTTCTGTGTTTCTGTATTTCTACTTTGCAGTCTGTGCTATGTGAGAGGTTTAAAATGGCTATATGCAGTTCTGCTTGGGCCACCGGGAAAGTGGGTCTCAAAAGCTGTTTGGGCTTGATGGTAAGTCTTAAAAAAGCCTTGCCGATGATGACCATCCCCTAAAATCAAGTTTCAAAAACTTTAATTTGTGCACTCAGACTTTAAGATTTTAGACTTTAATATGCGCACATTTTTAGACTGTGCACATAGACTTTTGGGTAGTAGCATATCGAACTTTATGTGAGGCTGTGAAGGACAGAAGTGCAGCATTTTCAATGGATTGTAGTAGTAGTTTAACAACATACTGTTAGGCTGATGAAACGTCTTTTCAAAAAAAAAAAAAAAAACCTTCCAGCAGACAAATCTACATAAAACTGATTTGAAAGTTGTGAGTTTTATATAGTGAGTATCATTGAAAAGACTTTAAGCCTGTCCCTCACAGCCGTGTTTTAATCCCCGTAAAATTCATATGGCATCTTCCCTGACTAAGATCTATACAATGATGTTGTACATATGACCTAAAATATGATTAATTATTTCATAAATTAAAATAACCCAAATTTTGTTGAGGCTCAGCATAGCACACTTCCAAAACCCTTAAGAAGTTTTATTCTTGTGCATTTTGTCTTGTAGACTCAAATTGTCCTTAGTTTACTGAATAATTTGAATAATAATTTTAATAACTATCATCTATTTATTAGTATTATTAAATATAGTCATCCTGTGTTTTCACATTGGACGGCTTCAGTTCAAATTGTCATTTGTCTGAATACACAGTAGCTCATGTTTGCTTCTCTGTATGAGCTAAGACCAATTATTTGAGATGGAGCACTGAAGAGCCTCATTGGGAGTTTGTTGTAATTTGTCCTGTTTGGCAGCCAGACTAGGCACAAGGAACAGGGCCAATTTTTGATGTTCCCATCCAGTTTCCAGAGTATTTACTATTTCAGTTCTTGTTTTTTACATTATACATAGTCTTCATGAGATGTTCCTTATTTAACAAAGAGTTTGGCTGGGATTGTATTTCCTAAATACATGGAATGTTTATGTAAGACAGCGTCAAAACGCCAGAGTTCCGTGGTATCAGATCCCAATTTGTCTCTCTGGGAATGTGTTGCCCTTTGTTTTAACAGCATAACCTTTTATGTGCATTTTCCAAATTTAAACAGGAAACATGGGATCACTTGTGAAAATATGAGGGAGGACATAAAATAAATAGATCTTTAATCAAGAAAATATAGTAAAACTTGAACTAATATGCGAACAAAAGAAAAAAAATACATTTTTAAATATATTCTAACAGCTTGAAAGAAACAAACAACAACAACAACAAAAAAATAAAATAAATAAAAAAGATAATTTGCGGGTGTCTTCATAGAGTTGTTTGCTTTAATATAAGACAGATGGCAACAGATAGAGGAAATGACAGATTAGCACAAGAGCTTTTGTCAACTCTGACTTGGCAGTCCAAGAGAATACATGCTAATATCCTTCGGTCACAAGGTCTCATTGCTTCAAGAAGCAAAAGAGGCCATCAAGAAGTAAACAGGAAATAGACTGTATTGATGCAAGCAGCACTTACCATTATTCTGTTTGTGTTTGTTTAACCCAGCTCTGCATCAACAATTATTCCAGAGATTCTACGCCAATGGTTTGTTTTTATAGTGGCAAAAATGTCCCTGATCATGAGGCAATGAACTGTGGTGATTTTTTGCTTTAGGGGTTCGGTGGCCGAGTAGGAAGGTTTCTTGAGACTGAGAGCAGTTTGAATCCCAGTTGGGCATCAATCTGATGTTACAACGAGGAGACATGGTGACCAATGTCTGTGTGTGCTGCCTGTTTAGTGAAGGAGTTAAAACCAGAGTATTTCAGTCTGATGGAGAAATCCCCGGCTGGAATACACTACACAACTTTTAAAATCGTAACAGATTTTAAAACACTCGGCATCATACACTTGTCGACTCTGCAAATGATTAGAAAGAAAACTGAACAACTAAGGACCACACTCTACCAGACTTTAAAATCATTCCGAATGCAACAAACTCATGAAGAAACGTTTGCCTCATTACTCAGAGAAGCATTACAAACGAAAACAATGTGTTCCAATTGTCTTAAAATACCAAACATGTTTCATCTCCTCCGACTGGATTGAATCATATTCTGAAGCTAAAAAAATTCATTCTGCGGACTTTTGACAACTAGTGACTCACCCAGACTGTAAACTGGGGCAAAAATCAAAAATGAAAACGTTGTGTAGTGTATTCCAGCCTTTACATCAGTGCAATCCTGCTGACTTGATGGAAAAAAGCAAAAAATTACATGTGGCCTATTAATGTGGATGTATCACCGAGGGTCATCACTCACAGCATAATGTCACCACTTATGTACATCTAAAGTGATAAAGCCTTTCCAAAAGGAATATTTTTCCTCAATCACACTTGAACGTCTCTTCTGAGCTGAAAGAAGGAGCGCTGGAGTAAATGTTGGATATGCAGTGAGGCACAGAGGACACAGGGAACACAAGCTAAGTGCTGTGGAGCTCTATGACGCTGATGCAATGGGACAAGGCCAGTGAGGCGTAAGGAGGAGGAGTGTGGATTGAGGTGGCTTTTGGGACAATGGGCCTGCTCTTCTCCAATAAAACATGAAGGCCTCATCCCAGCATTCTGGCCCCACTGTACAGGCTTTGTGTTGGGGAGCTCACCGCTAACAAGGAGATAACACACGAAACGGGATGTCGATTAACAACACGCTAAGAATTTGCAGGGTCACTTTTATGATACTATGTTTCTTTGATTTATAAAGTACTAGAAGGAGATGAAATATTTTAAAAACCATTGGTCTGAATGTCACTTTGCAGTGTAACATGTCAGAGATGAATGCCAGCACCCTTCTGGATATGGCATGTCTGCACTCAGCCAATCTGTACACTTGTCATTCTTTAAGAGCCTGGCACTGATATGTCTATCAGTCTGTCTACTGTATAATCATCTTTGGCTCTGTGTACCTCTGTGCTATGTTTGACTTATTTTTAAACCCCTGAGAAAAAGACAAGAGGCATAGGTTACTATTAGAATGAGTGTTAATGGAAAAACTGACATCAGGGCGGTCAACCTTTCATTTGATGTTGTTGGCAAATGTTTTCCCAAACTATTTGTTAGTACATTAAAGCTTTAAACACATCCAGTTTGGAGCTTGTAACCGAATTAAGCAGTCACTATAAGACAGGCCCTCAAACAAACTGCAAGTCTGTGTATAAACATCTGTAGGATTTATAAATAGTTCATAGTTCCCTTATGTACAATGGAATTAGAGAGGCCTGGCAAGAAAAAAATTTGTCTATATTTAGATAGATTGTACAAAACAACACTAGGTCAATCGCTACAAAAAAAACAAAACGACATGTTCTCAACCCCCACGCACCCCGCCGGCTTCAACAAGCTCCTTTACTTTGTGCAACCACACAATGTCAGGAAACGGGACAGAAGACCAGCTGAAGGTGCAAACAGTCTAACATAAAATTTATGAGCTTTACAGTACAGGCCCATTTTTAATAGACGGTTCCCTGTATTGTTTGTGTCTCGCCACGTTTAAAGACAAGTAGCTTTCCTTTTAAACAGATGTTCCCATAATTAAATGCACTCAAATGTCAGGGTTATTTTTAGAATAGCTCAGTTTTTCAACAAACAAACAGAGGATGTATAGGCTACACACTGACCCTTTCACAACTGCCACCCATAAAGAAACTTTCAAGTTAGTTTTACAAAGTTTTTATATCTCTTGAGTAAACGAATTAATATGCCATTTCTCTCTTTTATTTACTTACTCCCCTCCCTCCTCCTGATACAGCTGATATGAGATGTCTCCAATAATAAAATGAGCGGTTCCAATTGGTCCGTACTTTCCCATGAAGGCGATGATTCACTAATGGGGGGGTTGGCTTATCCACCAGCTGCAACACCGCTCTCGAGCCTGCCCCATCTCATTGATGACCTAATTGGCGAGCAGGTCAACTATGGAACAGGTTTTACCCATGAGCTCTGCTTTCTTTGAAATCTAACATTTAAAACGAGGTAAATGTGAAGTAGCATCGCCATTTCTCTTTTTTCTCTTCCCCCCACCACCACGCACTGCACTTCTTTTCACCGAGGCACCTTCGCGTCTTCAGTTCACCTGGCACTTTTGACACGACCTCAGTGTCCCGCACAAGTTCTGCTGAGTCCCGCACGGATCGCCATCAGGATCCAGTCGCACTTTAGGACGCGGAAAACCCCGAAACTTCTGCCGGTCCTTCTGGGTGTCTCAAGTTTACGCACAAGATGAGTATCAAGTCTGACTCCGAGCCAAACAACAACGTCTCTATTGAAGAGGAGGTGAGATTTTGGCGTTTTAAATTAGTCCCTGAGGCGTTGTAATGAGTAAATATGTCTAGGTCCGTATAAATTTGTTTCAAACTTTTGAAGTGTGAAGGGGAGCCTCAGCGCCTCTCCGAGAAGTTTTTGCTCTCAGGGAAAAGTAAGGAAATGATCACTCGAGAATTAAAAGACGGTGGTTTGAAATTAATAATTCAGAATGAAATTGAATTGTTTTTCGGTAAATTAATGACCACCTATTTATCTTGATGATTTTTTTTATTTTTTGAGCGGTATGTTAATGGCGCTTCCTTCAAACATTTAGGGAGTTAAATTGCGCCATGTGTGAAGTTTGTCTTTTTGTTTCCCTTTTGGCCAAAGTCTCAATGAATAAAATGCATATCTATTCAGGTTCTTGTTTGGAAGCCTCTCAGTCGATGTAGAGATTTATTCTCAAATTGTCACGTAAACAGGCGCAAATCACCGAATTGTTTGAAATTGGCTTCAGCTTCACTGACCCTGAATGATTCTGAAATTTTATAATTGTCGTATTGCAGCATGGTGTAACGATTTAGTGGTTTCTTCATAAACCATGCTTTTAAAAATGCAAAAAGTTAAAAATAAATGGCTAACTAAAGCATATTTCACAGATTTATTGGTGTTTATAGAGGGAGAAAAAATATAGCTTTTTTTTTTTTTACTCTTTGCTTATATTTATTAGGCTATTATATATTCCGTTTTATTAAAACGCCATTATGCTGGCCATTTTTATCCATTCATGAATGGCATCTCAAATAAGACACTATAATCACTGCACAACTTCAAAAACTCTATTTTGGATTGTGGATGTCTATCACTTGCAGCTGTTGGAATAATCAATTTTCCTAAACATGAAGCTATTAACTACTTTAAATGAAGCCTTTATATTATGATTATTAGACTGTACAGGTGACGCACAGCATTAAGGTGTAGAGGTGAGGGGTTGTGGAGCTGTGGTTGAGAGCCGAGGAATGGTGTTGCGCTGTGGGTCAGAGGAAGGAAGTGCTGTCACGCTGTGCAATGTTGTCCATTGCTGTTCCACTGCCAGTCCATTGTGGCTTTGAATCTCCCACCAAGTCATAGCGAGTGGATGCGCTTTTTCTTATTTCTGTAGCCATTTAGCTAAATATGGCCACACTAAATGCGTTTCTTGAATTTTTGTACTGAGAATTTCTGTTTTGAGTGTGAAGTTGCCAAGCTTTTTAAAATGCTATTCCTGTCTTTTTCAGTTCATTGCAAACCATGTATTTTTATTTAGTTTTTTTACTTTTATTTGATTAAATTCATGCTGACTTTGTATACCAAGGGTCCTTAATCACTTCATTTGTTCGGTGTCGAAGGTCATCTCCTTTTGTGTCATCTAGTATTTTTCACATTTAAAATATATTGGGTATTTGATTTTATTTCTTGTATTTTACAGGTACGAACTCTGTTTGTCAGTGGTCTGCCAACAGATATCAAACCTCGTGAGCTCTATCTGCTGTTTCGACCATTTAAGGTAAAAACAGGTTTTAAATAGTAAGTCTCATTGACCGTATGTCTTAGTAACTGTTATGGTCACCCAACCAAAAATTCTCTCAATTCTCACTGAAACGATGAACTAACTGGAAGGGTATAATCAAGTTTAGAAATTGAGTTTTAGAATTGTAATAATGCTTAGCAGCAGAGATGTCCCAGTGGCACAGGTTAGCAGTGCGGTAAAGTGCATCCCCTGTAAATGTCTCTCTCTGACAGAGTTGGCCTCTTATGGGGAGTGCAGCAGGAATTTCTTCCTTTTCAAGCATGTGACTACATTGCTGCTAATTGGATTTCTTTTCCTTTTCAGGGTTATGAGGGTTCACTTATCAAGTTAACATCAAAGCAGGTGAGACATTGTTGGCTATTACAGCTGACCAGGCCTGTGTTATATTAAAAACATGAACTTTTGCACTTGTGCTGCAGTCATGCCTATTTTTTTCAGTGATTTGTAAACTTAAATTTAGGACTGCATAGTGATCAATCACATTTGTAATAATAATAATAATAAACCATTTCATTACCTTGTCTCTTGTGTTTTTGATAAGTGACACTTTTGCCATTGATTTATTCTTTCTTTCTTTTCCAGCCTGTTGGTTTTGTAACCTTTGATAGTCGTTCCGGCGCTGAAGCGGCAAAAAATGCATTAAACGTAAGAAACCAGCCATCTGTAAGCAATGGCTTGAATTATTGAAAAGCTGTCAGATGATTCCCAGCTGGCTTCATACTTCATGTATATACAGTAGACAATGCATCTAAACCACATTAAGAATATACCTTTTCTACTGTCAATTTATACAACAAATGGCCATAGCTTGCATCCAGTTCTCTCTCATTTAACCATAAAACATGGTGAGCTTAAGGTGTCCCATATTCATTGAGCTGTTCCAATACATTACAAATAAGTGCATAATGTTTATTTCAAAAGTTACTGAGCACCATGATTCGGAGAAGCCACTCTACGGTAGATTACCATTAATGGTTTTTCTTGTCTTTAGCGTGTAGTATGTGTCCACCTCTGTTTAGGTAACCACTAGCTTTGCTGTTCATTCACTAGTAGAAACGTTCACTGCATGTGGGCACCAGCTTAAAACGCACTGCACATTTTGACCAGGGTCTGGCAGGCACAACCCATCCCCATTACTCTGTCCCCCTCCCCCCTTGTGTCTCCAGGGGGTTCGATTTGACCCTGAAAACCCGCAGACCCTCCGGTTAGAGTTTGCTAAGGCCAACACGAAGATGGCAAAGAGTAAGCTGATGGGCACTCCGAATCCCACAAATATCCACCCAGCTCTAGGAGCGCACTTCATAGCACGGGACCCATGTAAGTTCATGGCCGACACGGTAGTTCAAACACTGCAGAGACAGACAGGCACGCACACGCTGTAGCTACACATCTATAGAGTAGATCTTAGGAAAACACAAGAAGAAACTAATCCACCTCCACATGCATGTGTCATTAGCAAATGGCCTTTTCCGTTCTTTTAGTTCGATTACACTTTAAGTTGAGCCTTAGCACTTCACATCTCATTCAACCTCTCTTCTGTTCCAAGTCACAGAAATTACCAGAGATCACACAGGTATCAGTATTTAGTTCCTGCCTCTTTTTTTGCTAATTTTAAAAAGTCTTAATTGTGAGGGCCACTGACTTCAATAATTTGTCAAACACTTGGTTTGGAAGGGATTTCAGTCATGTCTGACATACTGAGCTGGCCTGAGGTGATGGTTTGCTGTGCTTATCCCAATCCTCAGATGACTTAACAGGGGCAACGCTGATCCCAGCATCTCCAGAGGCCTGGTCTCCTTACCCTCTCTATACCCCGGAGCTCAGCCCCGGCCTGCCCCACACGGCTTTCACCTACCCAGCAGCGGCCGCTGCAGCAGCAGCCGCACTTCATGCTCAGGTGAGGCCATCTTTTCCTTTTTCTTTTTTAATTATTTCTTTTTCCCTGTTTCTTGATCGTTCTCCTTTTTTATTTTTTTACACCTCTCGAATTTGGGATCCAAATGCATCTTTATGAATATTATGCACTAATTTATGGAAGGCAATGTTGTTTAACAAATTAAATTCTGTTAGCCATCTTTTCAAAATCGAAGAACTTTTTTCCAGAACGGAAACGATACATTTTAATGTAAAAATGCATGTTGCTTTCTAATTTTATTTTAAAAATTAGACCTCTTATGTAAACTCAAATATAAGTGTTTGTTTTATGCTACAGTAAATCTGATTTGTTGGACAATCTTTTAGTGCACACTTATGAACATTCATTAGAAATGTGAATAAGTTTTAGTTCTTTCTGGGCAATAAAAGCAAATGTAGCAAGCATAACTTAAATAATTTGAGCCATTGAAGTTTTTAAACATCATGCTTTGGTTGCATTATGCATTGTTTACCTAGTTGACAACCTCCGAAAGATAATTTCATGTTTTGTGTGCCATTCATCTTTAAGTTACGTTAGTTGTTACATGACTGAGTGACACTTTTTGCTCAATGCTAACATATTTTCCTATCCCAGATAAGTAGAGGCTATCTAAATGTCGAGTAAAGGCTAATGGTCCTGGCGCAAAAGTGGTGTTATAATTAAGTATTCAAAGAAAGCAACTGTCAGCTGTGACTGCTTGGGTCTCATGCTAATGAATTGTGAAGATCTCTTTGGCTCTGTCACAAAGTCTGAAAGTGTTAATTCATATTTTTATTTTTTTTAGATGCGCTGGTATCCCTCCACATCAGACTCATCCCAGCCTGGATGGAAATCTCGGCAATTCTGTTAAAATAGTAATAGTAAGGCCATTCCATTACCTCTCCCATGCAACATATGATTTATATAATGGCGTTGTTTTTGTTTTTTTAATCTTGTTAACTGCTGTTTTTTCTTTTTCTTTTCAGGTTTCTCTCTTGAAATGGTGTCTTCCAGCTCCTGTTTAAAATCAGTAGAGTTCATTTGAACTTTTGGTTTTTGGATGTAGTAAATCTTTTGGAATTAGGCCATGAAGAGATGAAATTTGAGTTTGTATTGCTCATTGAGCTTGTATTGAAATCATTGCCAACAGCACAAAAAATATGAGGCATATAGATGGTACAGTAGACCTTAGCAGTTCTTAATGGATTGGTCCCTTGAACAATTAAATTTTTTTTTTTTTTTTTTTTTTTTGTATTGAAGAATTTAAGATAAAATACTCTTATTCATTGAGATTTGCTCTGGGTCTGAGTAAAATGAGGCAATCAACTGAAGCTGACATTGAGCATGTTAGTTTTGGCATGAAGTATAGCTCTGTGCGTCATTGTAGTATGTTTGTTGCTTCCTTGACCGGTGTAACCTTGTTCAGTTTGTCTTGTGTTTAGTAGCTTGGTCATTGAAGTTGCTTATGTACAAAACTGTGGCCAACTTATTTTGGGTAATGTGATGTCCAGACAGCCAGATGGTTTCCCCCCGCTAGTTTCCACTGTAACACATCACAGAGGGTCTGATGACTTTACAAAATATGAGACCACCTCAATCTAGAGTGTGTGACTGGGGAGAGAAGAGTTTGTGCAATTGAAATAAGTAATCTGTATAAGTTATTGGTAACTCTTTCTTTGTGTTGACATTTGTTTTTGTATCCATGTCCTTTATAGCAGTTTCAGAGGTTAAGTTGTAATTTTTTTTGGTTTTGACTGTCAGTGCGGCACAAAACTAACAGTATATGGACAGCAAATTTGCTGCTAACATGAAATTGCTGTTTCAAGTTAATACTCTGAATATAAAGATATGCTACAATGGTGCATGATTTTAATGTGGGTATAGTAATGGTTAATTCAGACATTTGAAATGTATTTGTAAAAAAAAGTGTTTGGTGTACAAAAATACTACTGTATGATATAGTAATAAAATGGAATGCATTAATGTTTTGAGTACTTTTTATTGAACTGCACTACATCTGTTCGACTCTCAGCAGCTTGCATGGATACATGCACTCAGATTAAACATCTGGAATTAGGGGCATAATTTAGAGAATTCAGCTAAAAATGTAGTCATCGTCATCTACAAATATGCATGACTTTCTTCCATGTAGAACAAAAAGGGATGTTAGACAGAATGTCAAGAACTGACAGACTCACTTTCAGTTGTTTTTATACGAAAGTCTGACTTTCATTATGCCCAACATATCATTTTGTGTCATTAAAGAATGTCAAACAGGTTTACAACAACACGAAACCTTTACTTTTGAGGTGAACTATCCATTTATGAGAAGACTGTAAGAAATGTAAGTGCTGCCCTCTAGAGGAAGTGAGTCAGTATTCTTTGTAATTTGTTTTTAATAGGCTGCCTGCCCTGAAGTTGCTACTGAGCACTCTAGCAATGTGCCTGTTGTTGATCACTCTTGTATTTATTGAATTATAGAAGTCTTTATTCCAAAACGGTATAATTTGTCTTTGTGAAAGGCCTAATTTATAAATGCTGCTCTCCATGGTCCTGATTTGTCAATAAAATAAATTTACACGCAACATGACTCACTTCAAATAAGACAGTATGTCGCACTCGCGTTGAACAATTTAGATAATGGCAAAATATGTAACCACATTTGTTTTTAGATCTAAATATATCCAAAAATCTCGCAGAAGGCTCTAAAACGCACAACACATCAGACGCCACTACTAACTATATTTGTTGAATAAGAAGAATTAACTTGTATGAGAAAATGAAGGTCAGACAGGAAGCAGAATTATTGTAATATAATATAGATAATTTGGGGGCATTTAAAAGATACGGTAGTTTTTGAAACAGTAAATTAGCCTATGGAAAATGACGTCCACATCAAGTGCCCGCCCCTCATGAATAAATATCAATTTGTAATCAGTGATTGGTTACTCAAGAGGAGAAGTGGATCCCAGGAGAGAAAGAGGTGCTTGACCCGAGCACAGGTGTTGTAAATTAGGCCAAAATTTCCTTCGAAAGGTTTAAGTAGACTTAGGAGAGTTGAATGAGGTGTTGTTTTCGGTAATTTTGGTTGATAGTTCTACCATGGCGTTTTCTCTGGTGAGTTTCGGTGTTAGTTCAGATATTTTTTTAATCTTGCACCACTTTTTTGTGTTTGTGAGCGTGTTAAATATTTATCTTGTGATTGTTTGACCCGCGTTTACTACTTCAATAAAAGTTTGGGGTTATTTGGAAGTGAAAAAGTATTTCATTCCTTGTTGTTTTTGTTGTTGAGCATGCAGAAATGCTAGCTGTTATAATAGTCTGTCCTGTCATCAGTAATGGTAGTTTACAGTGAGGTTAGGGCCCATTAATACAGTTGCCATTGATTGGGCTTGTCAAATGTAATCATTGACTGCTTTGTAGTTCAATTCAACCGCTTACGTGGCAAATTAACTTCTAGGCATATTGTTCACCATCACTCTAGTGAAAGTGAACTAGACTGAATTTCTTCTTAATTTCAAATCTTGGCATCCTAATGTTTTGCTAACTGAACACAAAATGGTGAGGAAAGGGGGCAAGGGAAGAATCAGGCCTATGTTTTACCATTTCTGTAACTCCTATCTGTTTTGTTCTGACAGAGTGATAATCCCAGACTTCTTAACTGCCTGGATTCTGATATTCCAGCCCTGTCAACATGCAGCAATGCAGACACGTTCTCCAGGATGAACACCATGCTGGGAAATTCACTGGATCTGAGCGGGGTTTGCACGACTCCCACTGCCAAATGCAAGCGAGACCCTTTTAATGGTAAACCCTAATTTGTGTTTAAAGAGATGCACTTTTTAATTGAGTGATAGAAGTCTATGAACAAACACAAGCAGACAATTACTTTATATGTGCAGGCACAATAACACCGCTGTAACCTTTTTCCGCTTCCCACGTTCATGTGCGTCTACTGCATTACTGTTTGCACCTTCAGCTTTGGCCCTGCATTTGAGCATCATGTGCACAGGGAATCATTACAGCACTGGTCATGCGACGTATCATGCAGGCGAGACGGAGGATGCTGAATCAGGGCTGGAGCAAGCAGTTGGATGCGGTCCAGCTCTGCATGAGAAGCCCAGATTGCTCATTCTTCAGCTACTTAGCCAGTAGCAACAGTCCTGCGACTCACTGGAGTTTTGTCTCTTAGCCTGCAGCTAGCAGCGAACACTCTCTCTCCCTGCCACCTCGAGTGTCTGAGCCAGAGGTGGGAGGGGGTGCTGCCTCTTTGCAGGAGAATTTGTCAGGAATGCTCGGTGGTGTGGCATCCGAGGAGGCCAGGGACTGATGTCATTAGCAAGGGGCTGTGAGGGCAGCAGCGCCTGGGTCACATGCAGGGTGGGTCGGCTCTGCAGAGACAGCTGCTCCTGTGCAGTTTAGCCAGGCGGAGGGAGGCGAGCTGTGATTTATCAGTTTAGGGAGCCGATGCTTTCTCGACTGTGCATGCCTTTTATTCCCACTGCTGATGCAGAGTCGCCAAAAAGTGTTTTTGTTTCTGGACTCTCTTAACAGGTCGTCCAGACTCGGACCTGTCTGCGGTCCGGAGCAGGATGCTTTTTCCCAGCGGTGGCCAGGACTCATCCAGGGGTCTGCCTGATGTCAATAACTGGGGTCTGGGCCTTCAGTCCCTCAGCTTGTCTGACTGGGAGAGACCATGGAGCAGCCATGACACCGATCACTCTGCACAGACCAACACAGCCTCACGTGAGTGGAATGAATAGCATTTAAAGAAACCGTATGATAATGTTACATGAACATTGAGGTAACACTATAATTTATGCAATATTGGTTCCAAGTGGATCTTCAGTAGGCTCTGGTTCTAAAACCGAGAAGTTTTCTTTCTGGGTCTTTGGCCTTGTCCTGACTAGAGCATGTTTAAAACGTTCTCACTTGGCCTGTAACAGTGAGTCAGAGCCTTTTGTTGACTATAGTCACAGATTCTCGGCCTGCCTCATGCGCTGGTAATTCTCATTAGTAGTGCTGCAATAAGAGCTGTCCTTTTCAGCTGTTCTTGTTTTTGAATCTTGAGGTGTTCACTTTGTTCTGAGGGCTTGGCAAGCAATAAAATATCTATTCTTTGGTTTTCCTTACTACTATGGGGTGTTTTTAGTGTTACTCTGTATTTTAATTTCAGTGCAGGGGATTTTGGGGACTCCCAGCCATCTCTCCAACAAGCTTCCGAGCTACTCCGAGCCTTCCCTTGGTGCCACAGACTTCCTAGAGAAATTTCCCGGCATGGCACGCTTAAACTCTCAATCTTTCCTGGACTCTCACTCCATTAGCCCTGTGGACTCTGAGACCAGCGGCTTCAGCTCTGGTTCTGATCACCTCTCAGACCTGCTGGTAAGTGTTTTGAGATTGTGTCGTTTGGTTTCTGCAAAGGCTTTTTTTCGTCATACCACCAAAATGGATTATTTTTATTTTTTCCTCTCAATTGCATCTGGGTTGTTTGGGGAGTCTAGTCATTATGAAATTATTTTCTAGCAGCTACTTGGTTGTTTATGAGCTATTTTCAGCCATAGTAAGGGTAGACGTCAATAGTAACTGTCTGAAAGTAGCATTGTTTGTATACAGAGCTGTTGCTAATTGAAATGAAAGCCAAATCCTTTGTATCTCATCGCTCAAATTCACATTAGATTCACAATGTTCTGAATAAGCTGTAACCGCTATCTTCCTCTTCTAAAAATAAACTAACTTTATCCCCCCCCCCCCCATTTTAAATTACCTTCATCTTGCCTTGAATAGTTGGGGGGTAATTTCCAAATTGTCTTATCCCCAAGGTAAGCTGTTTAACAAATGTGTTGTGTGTGGGGTTTTTTTTTTTTTTTTTTTTTTTATAAATCCTTGCAATGGGTAATCCTGACAGATTCTACTTAAGTTTCACTGACTAAATTTACTGTGGCACTTGTATAGTTACTGAACTTGCACTAAATGCAGTATCGGCAGATCTCAATTCAGAGTATCATTTTTATACAATTATATTTTGCCCAGCCCTAAAACTGCTGTTAAGCAGTATGACACCGCAGTATGACTTTCTGTAAAGCTGCAGTTGCATATAGTGTATCAAAAGTGCTATACAAATTTGCCTTTATCAATTCAAACAGCAGAGTGTGGAATGGTGTTTTAATGAGGCTAGTTTTAAGGTCGCTCACTATGGTCCTTGAATGTTCTTATTGGCAATGCTAACTCTTCTCTCTTGCCTTTTTGTAGTCGTCTTTGAGGATCTCGCCGTCTGTGCCCTTCCTTATGTCCAGTATGCAAAGGGATCCTCTCAAGCTAGCTCTGGGCTCTCGTATGGACCACAGCAGCTCCCCTCTCACCCCGCCACCCAGTGCTACCCCAAGCGGTGGTCTGTCCCACCGCTGGCCTGGTGCCTCCATCTGGCCCAACTGGGACCTAATGAAGACCCCTGAGAGCCCCTTCAGCATTGAAAGAGAGGCCTGGCTTCACAGACAAGCAGCCTGTATGGCCTATTGCATACTAATGTAGCGCATGAATTCATAGGCTATCCCCTGTCCCTTCACCCTCCCACTGAAATCTTAAATGTTTTTTAATACTTCCATTGAACAGATTTGTGCAACCCTGTTGCTGCTGTTCACTGTACGGTTTTTCATCAATACATTATGTAGGTGTTGCTGTTGTGCTCATCTTGTGAATTTGTGCTCCACAGCTATCAATGAAGCTACTTTCACATGGAGTGGACAGTTGCCCCCCAGACACTACCAGAATCCCATTTATTCCTGCAAGGTCTTTTTAGGAGGAGTTCCCTGGGACATCACTGAAGGTAGAATAACTACATGTTTACAGCAAATACTTAAAATGGTAGTCTGCTGTATTAAATTTAAAGTTGTTTTTTTTTTTTTTTTTTTTAATTACCATGCTTGGAGTAGATTACTAGCCTACTAATTGAAATATTCAAG
Source organism: Onychostoma macrolepis (assembly GCF_012432095.1). Lineage (NCBI taxonomy): Eukaryota > Metazoa > Chordata > Actinopteri > Cypriniformes > Cyprinidae > Onychostoma > Onychostoma macrolepis. The sequence continues at coordinate 19,561,543 of NC_081161.1, forward strand.
TTTCAAATGACTACAACTTGATTTAAAATGTTTAGTATGTATGCCAGGTTGATTGATCCCATTGGAGGTGTGGCATCTAGTCTCCTTGAAGTTTTTGCGTTTTAAATGGTTTTTTAAAAATGCTAATTTAATGCTAATCACTTGGTTTGTTCTCCACATTTTACGGTGTGCTATTTATCTGATTTCTGGTTTTCACAATATACACTGCTGTTTAAGAGTTTGTGGTCTGTAAGTTCAGCAAGGATGCATTAAACTGATCAAGTGACAGTAAAAGCACTTGTTACAGAAGATTTACACTATTTTTACTTTGTTCAAAGAGACCTGGAAAAATGTCTTCCCCACAATTTTAGGCGGCACGTTTTTAATGTTGATGTTTAAGCATTAAATGATTGGTTCATCACTGAATATATCCAAGCTGCACCATTAGGAGTAATATTAAATTTGTAGTGCTTTTATTGCTGTAACTAATCAGTGCAACCTTGTTGAACTTAGACTTTTCAGAAACCTAAATCTTACTGTTCCGAAACTTTGAAGGGTAGTGTAGATATGCCATATAGCTGTGTTTGCTTCTAGACTAATGGTTTTTTTTTTTTTTTGTCCCCAGCTGGTTTGATAAACACCTTCAAATGCTATGGCCCTCTCAGTGTAGAGTGGCCGGGTAAGGATGGCAAGCACCCTCGCTGCCCTCCGAAAGGTAATATGCCCAAAGGTAATGCTGAAAGGGTAGGAAGCTTATTTTATTACAGCACTGTGGTGGGATGGTGCGGCTCATGGCACTCAACTTCTTGGTGACTACACAAACCCTTCATACACATGGTATTTGTTTCTGGGAGTTTAAGTTGTTTTAACTCTCTGCAAGATGTTCATACCCTAGTTTGTGCAGTCTACAGTTATGGAAATGGCTGTGAGTTAAACGGAGTAATGTTTTGGTCATGTGACTTTTTCCCTTTTGCTTATAAATTTTTTTATTTAAATGTTCTCTTATTGCCCCCCCCAGGTTATGTGTACTTGGTGTTTGAATCGGACAAGTCTGTGCGAGCCCTGCTACAGGACTGCACGGAGGACCTGCTCCATCCTGAGGGCTACAGCGAGTATTACTTCAAAATGTCCAGCAGAAGGATGCGCTGCAAAGATGTAAGATGGGCTTTAGGAGTGGGTTTAGTAGTTCGTTTTTTTTTTTTGTCCATTTTAACTTGATGGGCTATTATACAGAAGTGATTTTCAACTTCTGAATGGGTGCCTGTTGACCTGCTTCCTGGAAGGTTTTAAGTGGCCCAAAATCTGCATGTGTAATTTGTAGATGGTAAAAAGTGTTCCTTAATCTTGGTGTAAGATGCTGACGTGTGTTTTTATTTATTTTTTCTCTCGACCTTCAGGCACAGGTGATCCCTTGGGTGATTTCAGACAGTAACTATGTGAGTTGCCCCTCTCAAAGGCTGGACCCTAGGAACACTGTGTTTGTAGGAGCCCTGCATGGCATGCTCAACGCTGAGGCCCTAGCCAGCATCATGAATGATTTGTTCGGAGGTGTTGTGTATGCGGGCATCGACACAGACAAGCACAAGTACCCCATTGGTGAGGATGAATGGGTTTGGTTTTTTTTTTTTCTCATTTTGGGTCAGTTATATAGGATAACTGTTGCTTTTATACTGGGGTTTAATTAATTTTTTTTGCCCCCTCTGCCAGGATCTGGACGTGTAACCTTTAACAACCAACGCAGTTATCTGAAAGCTGTGAGTGCTGCATTTGTTGAAATAAAGACGCCCAAATTTACAAAGAAGGTAAAGTGGAACTTTGAAACCCAGTGTTTTACACCGTTATGGTATGTCCCATACAGAGTTTGTGGTAGGGGTTGCGTTACTACTGATTTCTGCTAGTCAATTTCTTATTTAAAAGTTCCTTAAGTTACTTGACTGCTCGTGGTTCATGCTACTGTAAATGAAAAGACATTGAATGGCTCTTTTCAATAGACATTTAGTAATTCATGGCCTAATGCAGCAATTACATGTGTAAATTGTCAGATTTATAATTGACATTTTTAATCATGTAATGGCCAGTATCTGTAACAATCTCAAAATTATTCAGATAAAATGAATTGGAACTTCGCACAGTTGATAAGACAGTTGACTCTTTTTTCATAACTATCACTGAACAAATGCTGTGTTAAACTAAAATTTCTAAGTTTATCATGCAAGCAGAGAGAGGTCATGACAAACGTTTAGTGATCATTTGAACACGACTAAATTCAGTGCGCACATTTTCATTACGCAGAACTCCTAAGAGTTTTTCAATTTCACAACCATGTATCTGATCCAAGTTGACTAGCCTACTCTTGAGAGAGCTGGTTTGGTTTTTGAGGCCGATGCAAACGCAGCTGTTTGAGTGCGCTGTGCTTATTCCATTCATTCGCTTGTCATATCATAGCCTAAGGCTTAAATCATTGCCTCTTAAATATACACAAATAATAGAATGTGTATGCTGTATTAGGTGGTATTACTCTTGCCAAGCTCTGATTTCTGAGAGCTGCATGGAGAGGCAACAGCAATGTGGTGTTTGATTTGCACTCATTTCATAAACTTTCACTTAAAACACATTGTGACTTTAGAGGTCTGTGTGTACTATTGCGCTGATCCCCTGGCTCACCTGTTATCTAGCAAACACCAGACTGTGCCAGCCTCAGCCGAATATTCAGGCAGAATTTGTTTTTGAAGCTATTATCTGTGCCATTCCGAGTGTATTCAGCTTCGGGCACACCCCTAATTACGTTACATGTCTTAACTTTTACATGCAACAGATAGAAAGTAACTGCTCCACGCAATATGTAGACCTAAAATCAGAGCCGGTGTCCCTGACATTTTAATCCTACCCATCAGATTTTTCTACCAGGGCTTACTGCGCATGCCATGCACACATCAATATTGCTTTATTTTTTATTAAATTCATGATTCAGTGGACAGTGGTAATTATGACTGCAATATTAAGTCTCTACATGCCACTTTATTTCCATAGCAATTTTAACCATGTTGGTGATTATGCGCTGGATGCTGCTGTGGATCGGTCAGATTAACATCACGTAAATTCACTTATTTCTCCCGAAATACACAAGTGGCCAATTAGCTGGTGGAAAAACGGTAAACGGTTTCCACTGAACTCTATTGGTAACAACAGAACTTGTGACCATAATTTGGGGAAACTCACCCTGATCAGACCCAGATTTTTATTTTTAAAAGCGGCTGAGAGCTACCATTGTTATACAGAACTAAATCTCTAAAATGTATCGATCTAAACTATTTCCAGCACATTTTAACATTGTATAGCAAAGTACTGATACACACAGAAATTGTACCAAGTTTTGACTAAAGCCAAAAAATAAAATTGGCAGCACTATGCACTTTATTTGCCTAAACCATTAAATAAAACATTTTAAAAATCATGGCCAGACAAGATGTATTTAACAAGATGTATTCATAACATACTACATGTTCAAATAAAGTTGACGTTTTTAAAAAAATAATAAAAAAAGAGAAATTAAAGAGTGAGGTTATAGAGCAAGAATGATAAGTTTGCTCCATAAACAGTTCTACATAGCCTACCTTTTTATCAGAAGTTTTGATTTTTAGAATGCACATTAGGTTATTTTCCATCGACCGGTTAAGATTTACAAAAAATCTGGTCTGATTTTTGCATTGTTCTGAATAAAAAATATGGCAGACTGAATAAATTGTGTAGTTTGACAGCAGAGAGTGCTTATGAACTGCAGAACATCTGTTTCCACGGTAACCTGTAAACACACGTGCTGCTAAATTCCTATTATGCACTCCCAAATAATGAAATCATATATTCTTATTTCCTTCAGCAGTCTGCCTTCAGTGTTTTTTTTTTTTTTTTTTTTTCACGAAACTACGTGTTGCGCCTACGTGAGGCTCTTAATAACTTTGATTCAAAGCTGAACTGTATTTACTGAGTTTCAAATAGTGCAAATCAAATACGGGTTTAATGATGATTAAAATGCATAACGGGATCATTTAAATAACCTCACGGCCGATATGTCTTGATCTACCTCCAATCAGGCTGGGAGCTACTGGTAGACCCCTGGCAAAGCCTATGTAGGTTTTCTTTGTTTTAGGGAAGTTCATGTTTGAACATAACCTCAGCAAATAGACATTATAAGATTTTACTTGTTTTAGGTTAAAGTTTTTGTCTTCTGCTTAACTTTCTCTGGTATAGTTTTGTAAAAAAAAAGCTTTTTTTCCATAAACTGATAACAGCTTAACATTTACCTTTTAGCCTACATTTTGGGTCTTTGCAATTACATTCCAATATCATTATGCCTCAGTTAGCTAGATTAAGAGTTTTTATATGTACAGATGCTCGCTGCTGTTTAATATTTATAAAGTATGACTTGTAAGAGAAATGCAACTTCGATTTTAATTTGTTTATAATCTGTTCTGTAACTGCATTGTCTGCTGGTTTATTTAGCTGCTCTTCAGCACACCACGTTAAGTATTCCATTTAATACTTTAAGACTCTAATGAATGTTAAAGTGCAAATGAACACCGGACCACTCTTGTAAGTTTGCAATTGTTACAATTAAAAATCGCAAGGGTAAAAACATACCAGGCAGAAAATGGTATGATGCAAGCAACACGGCTACAACAAACAAAACTGATAATGGGGTGTTAGATTTTATAGTGTGAATCAAGTTTTCATAACCAGTCATATTGGGGGCACTGAGGGGCCCCCAAATAAAATTCTGCTTGGGGCCCCATAAAGGCTTGGGCCGGCCCTGCCTAAAATTCATGTCATACTTTTTAACTGTGTGCATGGATTATGGTTGGTGCACGATCGCATAGTCTATTTGTTTCCGACAGAGCTGACTTGTGGTTGAAGTAGTTGATCACTCGACTACTTAACTGGTCTATGCAAGCCTTACTATATGGCAATTTGAGTTCAGTTGGCACTTAATTTAGTCACACTTGCTAATGTCTGCCTAGCAGTGTAACTTAAGACTGTTTAGTGTTATGCCACTGTATATTTTTCTTTATGGGAACGGTCTTCCTCCATTAGGTTCAGATTGACCCATACTTGGAGGATGCCATCTGTCAATCATGCAGTCGTGAGCCTGGGCCATTCTTTTGCAGGGACAAGGTGAGGGTTTATTTTTTTTTTTCCCTCTCTTAACTCTGTGCGTGTCTCTGTTCGTAAGTGCACTAATGTGTACCATATCACGATCTTCTCTTCCCCAGACCTGCTTCAAATACTACTGTCGCTCCTGCTGGCATAGGCAGCACTCCATGGACATCCTCAGTAACCACCGCCCTCTGATGCGCAACCAGAAGAAGAGGGACACCAACTGAAACCACGCATGGCAGCACGATGCCTCAGCCTGGATGTCCATTGCGCCTGCTCCCCTCGGGGAACTGCTCGAGTCGGCACCCCTTCAAAAGGCCCTCCCAGGAGTTGGGGCATGGGGAAACACTGTAGAAAGTTCACTGTTGCACTTTCTTTTTAGTTTTGGCTTGTTCACTTTGGCACTGTACACAGTGAGATGGGTTAGCTGGGACCCATGGATGGGAAGACCCAGAGTTTTTGAACTAAGTTGAGATTCAGGCCATGGTTGAAGGGTTTTTTTTTTTTGGTTTTTTTTTCCCCCCTTTATATAGGTTGCTATTTTGTTTTGGTAAATCATTCTAAAGTCTCATTGTTTAACAGAAGGAAGCCATACAGTGCCTTTAATTGGTTTTCCCTTTCCACACTAGCTGCTTTTTTCTGGCACTTTTTTGCCAATGTTTTTTACTTTTTTGAGATGCAACTACAAAAGCCAGATTTTCATCATGACATTTTTCACAGTTTTAGTTTTCATAAATTTTTTACATGAAACAGTTTTAAGGTATGGCATGGAAAAGGTTGAATAGCAATCTACCTGGCGGATTTTTAATTTTGCGCATTTTTTTTTCTTTTGTTTTCCCCTCCATGGTTTTTGGAGTGTATTTTTGCCTTATCAGTGTTCTGTTTGGTAGAACAAGAGGTTTGCGCATAACCCTACAGATCTAATTGCCAATCCAGATCAATTTCAGTGCGTGCCTCCACTAGGCGTTGCTTTTACTGCTCTCGATCAGATTTCAAACCAACTTGATATATTAATCCTGAAATGAGAATGGCCATCGACTGCACGTAGTTTTATTGCACTTTTTAATTTGCACTTTGTAAAGGGGTAGGTTTTTAATCACTTATATTGTACATCAGCAGGTGTTGTGGGTGAGCCCAAATGGCTGCTTGTTGAATTTAAAACCATAGACTTCCCTTGAATGTACCAAGAGCCTTAGCAGACTAAATGCAAATGTCACTTTAATCATCCTCTGCTGAATGTCTGAATGGATAACATTACTTTCAGAACTAAGACTGTCTTTTCTCTTCTCCCCATATGCATTCCATGCAGAGCTATTTCTCAAGCTCCTCTGTCATTCTACCTCATTGTCTGCCAAGTTTGCTTACAAAGGTGAAGTTTGAATTTTTGACTGGGCACAATAAAGGTGTTTAAGCATTACTCGTGCTGTGTGACTAGGTTTCTTTTAAAATACCTGTGTATAGTTGGAATAAATTTAAGTTTAAAGGTATGCAAGTACATTAAGTTGTATTTTGTGTAACTTTAACTATTATAATATCGGTTTTGAAAATTGCTGCTGACTGAGCAAACTGGAGCTTTTTTCAGTATTTCAATGGTACAATTCACTTGAGATCTTCCGTAAGTTTTAACTGTCACTTAAATATATTTTGCAGAGATGCATTAAGTTATTTTAAGCTTGGCACTGACTTTTGAATCATAGTGCATCATACTGACAGAAATAAAGCAGCACAACTCTTAACACTGAAATTCTTGTAGGTTTAGTCTCCAGGTCTGTAAAGCTTATTTTTACAAATTTGTCTTTATAATACAGTATCCTGAAACGGGGACTTAAGTGGAACTGGTGCATTCAATGTTAGGGTTCTCTACTGAGGTTTTATAATGCATTAATTCTACTTGACCAGTAGGTGGAAGTGCTGTACTTGTCAATCAGTGAGGATCCAAGCTGGATTTTTTTTTTTTTTTTTCCTGTCCATTGAAAAATGTATAATTTGGTAGTGCTGTTTAGTGAAGTTAAGACTTATGGTGTTTGATACTATAAATGTGTACTAATGTCAACCTAGTTCTCAAAGTAGACTGTGAATATAAGAGTGTATTTCCACATGGTGTTATGTGGCAGGAGGGATTTCTAAAATGAGGGGCCATTAGTGTCTGGAGGAGCTTATAAATGTTCTTTTCCTCGCTCCATTGACAGGCGGTCACATGCCTTTGCTGTTCTCCAAAGGGTCATAGTTTTGGTTGGTTTGGCTATGACCCCATTAACCCCAACTGGTAGGTTCCATAACTACACCATCTGGCAGCAAAAAGCCTCTTTCCAAAAATTGTGTTCTGACACAGCAGGGCTCTAAAAAGCTGACCCCTATTAAAATATCTATAGCATGATGAAATGGCAATACAGATGTTCCTTGCAAAAAAGGCAAGTGTGTAAATGGTGAAAGATACTTTTTGCTGCCAGATGGTGTGGTTACCACATCTATCGGCAGGGGGCACATGGGGCTCTTCTAACCAGCTAAATGCTATTTAAAGCTAAGTGGATGAAAACCAACCAGGAACTTGACCGCAGTGTAAGGGGCTGGAAGAGTGGTAAAGTGTGTGTGAGCTGGAAAAGGACCTGCCAGCTGAGTCCGTGTGAATCATCCAGGAATCACAGGTGTGTGTGGAAGATGACGAGCGTCTGCATTTACATAACCTCCTGTTTTCCTCCCCCTATACACATCCCACTGACACTGCAAAAATAACACCCCAACACCATCTGAAACTCATCTCCTCATCAGGAGGTAATCTGAACACTTTGGCACGAGAGATTGGTCCTTGGCACGGCTTATTTAAGTGCACACATTAGTGTGAAGTTTCACTCACTGACACTTTATCTACACATTAGTATATTACTACTATCTGAATGGGGTCAATATGAGAAACGTGGGCTTAATGTGTTATAGTAGACTCCCTTCCAGCCATTGAGTAACAGAGAGCTTGACTAAATGGATAAACACTGTCTTGTAAAGAGTGTGTTATAGGTGTGATGTTTTAAGGGATGTTTACCGTAACATATGACCATTTATTTTGTGTCATGTCATGCTGTCATTCTTATATTCTCAGAGTTCATATGTGGTGTTGAAAGTGTTATATTCTGTTGACTTCACAGTGAATAGTATCCATAGCCATAGTATCCATGTGTTTATGACTAATCCCACTAATGCTGGAATCCAGCAATATTAACATTGTTCAGTTCTGTTAAAACAAGCCCATATAAGACTCACCCTGCTGTAACAGATGGACATGTAGTATAAGAAACTGAATTCCACTACTTAAATGTTCCTATTAGAATCAAAGATGAATAAATATTTCCAATGAGCCTAGCTTATATGTGCCTCTACCTACATCTTGCAAAATTCCACAATGTTCCTATAATTCACTGCATTTTCTGGCTAAAATGACCATTAGTAGTACTAAAACCTCAAAACACTTTTGACAGTGCATGATTTGACATTTACTACATATGTGAGGCTTTTCTGACATGGTAAACTTGCTCAGTAGCTCACCTGGTACAGCATTGCACTTTGCAATTAAAAAGCTCTGGTAGAAGTAAGTTAATGGCATGGTTGCTTCAGAAAATGCTTTTTTCTCATGTCTGTTTTTGCTCCCACTGTCGGTTAGGTTTAGGTTATGGTGTGGTGTAGATAGTTCATTATTGTCAAGCAAGAAAGAGCATTAACCTTTTAGCGCCAAATTCACATTCATCGATGAAACTGAACATGCTTTTAACACCACTTACTGGACATTTCACTTTGAAAGTGTCACAAAACCTGCAGCAAGCAATATTCTTTTGTTGAAATGTTGCCACAGGCACGTTTGTTTCCAATGAGATTGGGATAAATAAAGACGACACTAAAATAATTGTATTTATTTATTTTACAATTGAGTATAGTTTAAAAAATGTTCACATAGCCTAGTTGTGGAGAGGCAACTTTATCTATCATCATATCTATCTGTCAGAGGCAAGGAAATGGCAATGGCCTGCTTTTAATTTGTCCACAATTCTCATTTACATCACACTGTATTTCCTCTCTGGTGATACACTTGGGAAACAATGTCTTGGCATGTCTGATCCATCCCTGTCAGCCATGTTAATTAAAAAACAATTAAATGACATGACATTACAAAGATGGCCTCTTTTAAATCGATGATTAAAGAATTGATAAAGCAAAACAGCTTTGTAAAATCGAATTGTTTTTGTTTCTTCATTGTAAAAGATCCAGGAACAAACTATTCTTATGCTCAACATTTAGTTTTTCCTGGACAGTTCTGCTAAATTTAGATTTATAATAATGCTGTCTCTGTGTTTCCTCCTTGAAGTATTGCTGTGTAATGTAACTGTCATGTAGAAGTTCTATTTCATGCTGTATATACTGGACAAAGCTGAATGTGTTTTGCATTGTATCATATTTTTATTAATTTGGATAAAGTACTATTTGTTTAACCTCCACATTATTGCAATGGAGGAGCTGTGTATCATGTGTTGATATAGTGTGAGAAAGAGTAAGTGAGAAACGGAAACATGGCTGAATTGTGGAAGTGTTTCCTACACCTCCTCCATCCCCCTGTGTTTGTAAACTAAAGCTCTTGCAGGAAACAGAGGGTAATGGGGTTAGAGTTCAGTTGTGCCTCTTTGAGGAAACCTCTCCTCAGGACAGAGAGCTGCTAAACGATCGTGGGAAAGGGGGAGGGGCTTCAGCAGAATCTGCCACCACTTTACTCCGTCCTACAAACTTACTAGACCTGAGGGAGTAAAACCCTGCAGCTCTGGAAAACAAAATGAGCTGCTCAACCTTTAAATAGGTAGTTAGCAAACCTAAACCAAAAAACACATGTTCTTGCAGACACCAGAGGATTCCTTTTGGCATTTAAAAATATCAGTCTGAACCACCATGTAAAAATAACACTACCCATCTAGAGTTCAATATAGAATATTACTGTTTAATTTCTCAGACTTCAGACCATGAAGGAGTTCCACTTGGAACATTACTTATAAAAAAATAAAATAGCAATGCCACTGTTACTTTTGTATCAGCGAAGGCATCTTCTTACTACCAAATTGTGGATGATAATTGAGGCTATATAGTTCTAGGATTTCCTTGTTTATTTCTTTGCAGGTGTGCACATTTTAACAGCTGGAACATTTTCAGAATCTACCTTCCTGGCTGTCGCCATGTTCATGTGACGTCATACATTTGCATATACTTTGAATTTGAAAAATCACCTAAAATATACAGGTTTGTGATTTACATCCTGCATTCCAGAGGGCCTGACCCGGACCTCTTTGCCTTCCAGGGTCACAGTGGCCAGTTGGCGATTGAAACATCTCAAGGCACAGGTGCAGCCACAGGTGCAAGCAGTTTTAAACTGTTCCTAAAAAGACACAGTTGCAGATGCATGAAAAATGAAAATGTTTTGGTGACAGTATACGATATATACATACATTGAACTAAATTATAAACGCAACACTTTTGTTTTTGCCCCCATTTTTCATGAGCTGAACTCAAAGATCTAAGACTTTTTCTATGTACACAAAAGGCCTATTTCTCTCAAATATTGTTCACAAATCTGTCTAAATCTGTGTTAGTGAGCACTTCTCCTTTGCCGAGATACTCCATCCACCTCACCGGTGTGGCATATCAAGATGCTGATTAGACAGTATGATTATTGCTCAGGTGTGCCTTAGGCTGGTCACAATAAAAGGCCACTCTAAAATGTGCAGTTTTATCACACAGCACAATGCCACAGATGTCGTAAGTTTTGAGGGAGCGTGCAATTGGCATGCTGACTGCAGGAATGTCCACCAGAGCTGTTGCCCGTGAATTGAATGTGCATTTCTCTACCATAAGCCGTCTCCAAAGGCGTTTCAGAGAATTTGGCAATACATCTAACCGGCCTCACAACCGCAGACCACATGTAACAACACCAGCCCAGGACCTCCACATCCAGCATCTTCACCTCCAAGATCATCTGAGACAAGCCACCCAGACAGCTGCTGCAACAATCGGTTTGCATAACCAAAGAATTTCTGCACAAACTGTCAGAAACCGTCTCAGGGAAGCTCATCTGCATGTAACCGACTTGAGTGGGCAAATGCTCACATTCGATGGCGTCTGGCACTTTGGAGAGGTGTTCTCTTCACAGCATTTCAAGTGGATCAAAAACTTTCATCAAAGTTGTCCTAAAACAAAAACAATACCTGTTCTCTTCTTAGGACAACTTTGATGAACTTTTTTGATCCACTTCAAATGTTGACTACTATATACAGTATATATATATATATATATATATATATATACACACACACACACACACAAATTAATACTTTTATTCAGCAAGGATGCATATACATCATATAATGCATATACATTATAATATTACAAAAGATTTCAATTTGAAAAACAATTTGATGTTCTTTTCAACATTATAATCATAAAAGAATTCTAAAAGAAAATGTATCATGGTTCATGCAACAGTGAGGACTGGAGTTAAGACTGCTGCAAAATCAGCTTCACAGAAATAAACTACATTAAAATAGAAAAAAAAAAAAGCTAAATATTTCAGTATATCTGTTTTTTTTATTTCTGTTTTCATTTTTATAAGTATAAAAAATTTTTATATAATGTGCATAAAGTTTTATTCCTAAATTTTTGTGTTATTTCACATGAAGACTGTTTCCTCCAGACATATCACATGATCTGTTCAACAGATCTTCAACATTCTCCTCTTATACTCATACACTACATCTCTCTGATGTCTGCTGTGCTGCACAGTGTTTCAGAAGAAACATCTTCATCCAGTGGGAGATGAAGAGACTGACAGATCGAGGGAAAGAGATAGTCCAAGAGGAAGCGAGAGAGAGCGGCAGAGAGCAGCAGAGATGTGGACAAGCATGCTGATGCTGATCTCCACATTCTAGGCAGTTGTCATGGAGACAGCACTGTCTCCTTGGCCTCGCTGCTCTTCGTGATGTTTGTGTGAGAATGTATTCCAGTGTGTGTGTGTGGTGTCACACTGTGTTCATAATGTCATACTGTTAGCATGATAGTATAGATTGCATTGATAGACTTAGCCAGTGTTAAAACTTGGCAAGAAAGCTGATATTCTGTGAAATGCTTGTTATTTATGACTATCTGTTTGGCTGTGTTGCCTTATATAAAAGCTATTTGTAGCTCAGTGCAGCTGCGGCCTTTCATTATCATTACTGAGGCTAATGTTCCCATCTCTCTGGCTCTAGTTACGACATGGAATAAAGCGAAAAAAGGCGATTGTCGAAGGAATAGTTTGCTATTGAAGAATCGTCCTGTTCATATTCCACGTCTTTCTAAACCACTTGAATGTTTTGTGTGAATCTTAATTCATTTTTCAGTGAAAATCTACCTTCACAGTGAGCCATTAACTCAAGAACTTACATTCACCCAAAAAAATCTGCTACAATCGGACTGATGGCTCAATCAGATTGAAAACGCTTCATGTAAATAGTTGAATCAATCTGACTGAGCTCCATCTAAATGGAATTTGGATCGGATTGGAAGAGGTGCTGTAGACCTGAAAAAAACCCCGATCAATAGGATAAAAACTAAGCATGTAAATGTTTGAATATTCTCAAACGGATTCAGAAATGTCTAGTGGCACACATGCAGTTCTTTGATGTGTGTGTTTACCAGCAGTGTTGGGGAAAGTTACTTTTAAATGTAATACAACATTGTTTTACTCCACAAAAAGTAACTAAATGCATTAATTTACGTTACTTTTTATGGAAAGTAATGCATCACATTACTTTTGCGTTACTTTTTGTCATCTGGGTTGGGCTGGCTTATTTTTTTTAATAACAAAAAATGCAAAAGTTAGATTTTTGTCAACTGTAAGGGCCCTTTTCTCAAAAATGTGGAATTAATAATTAATCAAGCTGAAGAAAATGTCTCTGCCTTTTCACCTCACTTCCAAAAAATACTCCGATATTTCATTGTAAATTTCAAAGTAATGCGTCACTTTACTAGTTACTTGTTACTAAGTAGTTACTAAGTAATCTGATTATGTAACTAGCGTTATTTGTAATGGGTTTCCCATAAAACGATCTCTGATAACAATTTTTTTGATAAGATCTCCAATTCTGAATGTGATGACTGCGCTCTACATATTCTTTGAAGATTTGTTGGGAATACACATGCACATGTAAACAATATGTGAATAGGATTGCAAAGATTAGGGTACATATAAACAGAACTTTGAGAATCTGAAATCGTATTGGATTCATTCAGATTGATGAAAATGAGTGTATGTAAACATACCTATTGAGTTGAACTTCAATGAACTGAACATTCTTTTGAGCCAGTTCTTTTTAATGAACCAGTTGATCTGATTCAGAAATAGGAATGAACGTTTCATTCTTAAAAAAAAAAAAAAAAGACTAACGATTAATTCTTCAGGTGATTTGGACTAATTTGATACGAATGTTAAACTAACTGAATGTTAAACTAACTGACTCAATGAGTCACGGACACTACAGTCCTCAACTGTAGACCTCTGTGAAAATGATCCAAAATATCTATATTTTTGTTTCACAGAAGAAAAAATGAGTAAAATGGGCTTGGAATTATACACAGATGAGTAAATGATGATGAGAGGAAATCTGGCTTCAGCACAGAACTGCTTGGCCTCAACCCTTCTTCCTGTGTCAGCGGTTGCCCGTTCATATGGGCTGTCTGTGGTTTGTCACGTTCCTCATGAGCAACGAGAGAAAATATGTGTGTGGTTTCATGTGTGCGTCAGCACTGAAGTACGTCAACTAACTACATAAAATAACTACCAAAATGATTTCTGACCACACAGAATAGTTAGAGAGCAAAACATGCTGACCACAAATTAAGCAGATATGTATCCAATGTGGATGTATACTTTCCTTGTCTGATTGCATTTCCAAGCTAGAAAAAAAAAATCAACAGGAAGACGAACATGGCCAAAACATCATAAAGCTTTCTAAATGATGGAGTGACCGCAGTTAAGAAATTGCTGAGTCTTCAAAAACAGGAGAACCACAGGTCTTACATCCAATGCTTACATCCAATGAACACTTATTTAAATAAAAAAACAGCAGAGAATGAAACATGCTACGTCTCCATACAACTGAAAGTTGTGAATTTGTTTCATGGCAGTGATTCTCACTGAATATGACACATTAGAGTAAACTGACTCATGAACAGTGTGGATTCATTAAGCAAGAGTGATCAAGACCCTAAAACTTCCATTATGGTGACATATGGTGAGAAAAAGATGGATTTGGTTAGTCAGAGTGCTTTGGTATCTATTCATTATTTTTATGTAGAAATGGAATATCTTGAAACCACATAAGGTTGTAGTCAGACAGCATGTAGGGTCACTATCTGGAAAAAATATGACTAATTTCCGCTTGCAAGTGGTGTGGATTCCCATTGTCTGAATGACCATTTAATTGTATTCATCTTCAGTCAATGTTTTGACTGATAGAGGTACAAGATGTGGAAAATGCAAAATGGAGAAAAAGCATGTCTATGATGTCTATGTGTGAGGCAACAATTAATTAAAAAAAAAAAAAAAAATCTCTTGTTTTTGAAGACCTATGTTCCATGGAAAAGTTCTCCTTTTTCTGGTCGGGTTCTGAGAGGAAAGAATGATATGGAATGAATGTGGAAATCAGAGGTTTTTGCTTTCACCTCAGAAGGGTTTGTGGGTTTGACTGTAGTACAGTTGACTCTGTCTGCCCTGGTGAAGCACCAAGAGCAGCAACTGAGAGGTCGTGAGACTGTAACAGCCTGTATACATTTAAGCCCTTGAGCATGACACTCAACCCTAAACTCCTATTGTGAGACTGTGTCTGGATTTGGTCTTTTTGAGTGGATTTTGTTTAAACTAGCCATTAAATGAGAAATTAACAAATAACTACAGCGCTCTTTATACACTGATAAAAAGTTTGAACTTATAAGTATATTTTAACTTGGAATTGTTTGTTATCAACATCATGATCCTGTTGTTCCCATCATGCACTTGGGCATGAATAATTAATAAGGTAATTTTTTTTTTTTTGCTGTTTTCAATATGTACACTGTTTTATGGTTGCTTTTGTTGTTAGGTTAAGTAACTTGCTGTTTTATGACATCTGGAGTTCATTTTCTACTTAAAATGACCCATTCATACTCGAACACTATTCACTGATTGTCACCGTCATTGAGTGCCAAGTATTCAGGTCTATGTGTTCATTCAGTTAGTAATTATATTGAGTCAACATATTGCCTTAAAAAGAATAACGAGCTGTCTACTTGCTTACATATGTGATTGTAACTTAACCGCATTCTTTGTAGGCATTTTTTCTCCAGCGCAGTGTTGTTTCAGTAAAATTTACAAAACTGTGACTGAGTAATATGTACTTGAGTATTGCAGGGTAAACTTAAAATAATTAGAATAAATAATAAGTAGAAATTACTCAAACTCTACCTGGCCACGTTAAATGTACTTATTTCCTTTGCTAATTTTGCATAACTTAGTTAAGTAGATTTTACTTAATTCCTTATTTAAATTTTACTTAAAAAATATGCGTGCAAAAACTTGCAAAATAAAAATTAAGTAAATTTAACTTCTTGTTTATTTCAGTGTAGTAAGATCAAGTAATTCAAAGCTCAATCATTATTATTATTATTTTTCTTTTTCACAGAAAGCAATATGACTTCATTCCCTCTCAAGGGGTCTTTTTCCGTATTTTTTTTATTTTATTTTTATTTATTTGGCATTTAGCTTTTATTTGACTGAGCAGTGAGAACAGATAGGAAGCAATGAGAACAGGATAAGGCCAGGCTATAGCTCCAATATGAAGTCTTATTATACTCAGATGATTTTTGTTTTCTGTGCTTTAATTTTTTCATTTTATACCCTTTCTTTGAGTTTCAAAATACAACAGTCTGTCCCAAAAGCCTCTTTGCAAAATCTGCGTTATTGTAACAGGTGCACAAACCACTGAAATGTGCCACTCAATCTGTTAAGGTCAGACGGAAATGATAGTTAAAAATAAACCAACCATTTTCTAATGTTAGGATCCTTCAGAAGGATATATAGAGCAGCAGGTGCTACACACAGTCAGAACAGGCATGACCAGCACTACATTTTTACAACATTTTACTCTTATCATTAATTTCTTTTGTGTTTAGCAATATTTGTATATGTTAGTGGTCATATGCAACTGCTTCTGCTGTCAGCAATCAGAGGATTTTGATGTTCGTGCGATATGAGATGTTTGTGCAGCTTTCCCCGGTGGAAAAGACATAGTATTAAATGTATTAAAAATATACTTGAAATTCAAGTAGTATGTTTATAATACATTTGTATTCCCAGCATGCTTATTTGAAGTGCATTAAAAATGTACTGAATTGCATTTTAATATATTTCTAAAAAGTATACTAGAAGTACTTTTGTATTAAATATATGCTTAGTTATACTTCTAAGAAATATGCTAAACACAAGAATGCTTTAATGTATTTCTAAAAAGAATAGTAGAAATGCTATGTTAATAAATATATTTTTAGTTTCACTTTTAAGGAATATACTAAACTTAAGCATACTTTTAGTGTATTTACAGAAAACACACTTATGTTACTCTTACTTAAAGTATATTTTTTGTCTACTTTGTGTAAGAACATAACAAAATGATTAAACTTTTAGTGGGTTTTTTAATGTACCTTATAACCATGTGTAGGCCTACTGCAATATATTTTAAATATTTATGTATTTATAATTTTAATATTTGGAAAAGTACTATATTTTATATACATTTACAATGTACAAACATTTGTCAACTATTATTACGCATTGCAGTATACTTAAAATATGTTGTTGAATATGTTGTTCAGTTTTACTTAAAACATTATACTTTGGTTGATTAGGCTGTTGTCCATTACATAATACATTAATTGTAATAAGCTACTAATGAAATTCCCTCAAGGATTTCAACATCATATCTGAAATGGTTTAAAAAAAAAAAGTTTAAATTCAAACAACACACTGACTAAACCTGATTGGTTCCAGAGCCATTGAACGGCTCTGATTGGTTCGTATGATAATGAGCTCGCACTGGAGAGCTTTGTTTATCAAATATGATAATGAACTTTTTGAAACTTGAACATCTAGTGAATCGTCTTTCATCGGAGGGACATAAATCTCTTAGATTTCATTAAAATATCTCCACTTTTGTTTCGAAGATGAACGAAATGGTTTGGAGCATCTTAAGGGTGAGTGATGACAGAATTCAAATTGAATCCAAATTTCTGTCAAACCTTACTTGTAATAAACACTAACTACTGTCAAAAGAACGAGCCCTTATTCCACAGAGAAAGTGAATAATTTCGCGTTAAGCTTTTTCTCCCCTATAGAAGTCCATTATAAGGAAACAGCTTAACCTGGCTTAACGTACCTTAACAACGACCAGGGAAAACCAAATTTCTGTCAAATTTTACTTATAATAAACACTTTCTGCTGTCAAAAGAGAGCTCTTATTCAGGGTATAAAGTGAATAACTTCGTGTTAAGCGTTCTCCACCATAGAAGTCTATTATAAGGAAACAGCTTAACGTAATGTACCTTAACAATGACCGGGGAAAAACAAACTTCTGTCAAATTGTACTTATAATAAACACTTTCTGCTGTCAAACAGAGCTCTTATTCATCGTATAAAGTGAATAATATCACGTTAAGCTGTTTCCTTATAATGGATTTCTATGGTGGAGAACGCTTCCCAGTCAACAATTTGATCTCACCATGAGCTCACAGGATACTCGTGATGAAGTCACAATGTGAGGTAACAGTGAGCTAAAAGTGTAACCTCACAGCGCCCTCACTGTGTGGTCAAAGTGCACTCACTGCACAGAGACTAGGTACCCAGCATACATTGAAGCATGAAGCTTTTGATTGTCACCATTGTTGAGATTCATACACTGATTCTTGATGTCTCTCTTTGTGTTTAAAGGACACAGTAGTTCAAAATGTTTGTGTCTTATCATGCTTTTAAAATCCATCATAAATAATCACAGAGCTATTATTATTAAAAAGTTTAGATTTATATTTTCTCACAAAGACTGCATACTGAATCTAGATAATGATTGTGCTGTTATCATCGGTAACAAATCAATATCACCTGGTTGCAGTCTTGTTTATCCTTTCCATAACCAATGTGCTTTACAAACACAGTTACAGCAGCCCAAAAAACATAATGTTATAAAGTGAAGGGTTAAGAGCCCAACTAAAGCAAACACTAATCACCTTGATGGTAACGTCAAGCAAAACAATAAAACATCATCATCTAAATCTCTGTTAATTCTCAATAAGTGCTTTTGTAGATGTCTGACAGAAATAAGAAATCCCCACCTCGCGCAATATTTTGAACTCACAGTGAGCTCATATATTACTCACACTGTGAGTATCACCATATGAGAATGGTGTGATGTCACTGTGATCATCGCGTGATCTCACGTGTTGACTGCACTGTAAAAAATAAGTGTATTTTTAACTGTAAAATTTTGTAAAAATGCTACTGAAAAAAACTGTTAATATGTTAACAGTGAGTTCCTGTACTACAGTGGGGCAAAAAAGTATTTAGTCAGCCACCAATTGTGCAAGTTCTCCCACTTAAAAAGATGAGAGAGGCCTGTAATTTTCATCATAGGTATACCTCAACTATGAGAGACAAAATGAGAAAAAAAAAAATCCAGAAAATCACATTGTAGGATTTTTAAAGAATTTATTTGCAAATTATGGTGGAAAATAAGTATTTGGTAAATAACAAAATTTCATCTCAATACTTTGTTATATACCCTTTGTTGGCAATGACAGAGGTCAAACGTTTTCTATAAGTCTTCACAAGGTTTTCACACACTGTTGCTGGTATTTTGGCCCATTCCTCCATGCAGATCTCCTCTAGAGCAGTAATGTTTCGGGGCTGTTGCTGGGCAACACGGACTTTCAACTCCCTCCAAAGATTTTCGATGGGGTTGAGATCTGGAGACTGGCTAGGCCACTCCAGGACCTTGAAATGCTTCTTACGAAGCCACTCCTTTGTTGCCCGGGCGATGTGTTTGGGATCATTGTCATGCTGAAAGACCCAGCCACGTTTCATCTTCAATGCCCTTGCTGATGGAAGGAGGTTTTCACTCAAAATCTCACGATACATGGCCCCATTCATTCTTTCGTTTACACGGATCAGTCGTCCTGGTCCCTTTGCAGAAAAACAGCCCCAAAGCATGATGTTTCCACCCCCATGCTTCACAGTAGGTATGGTGTTCTTTGGATGCAACTCAGCATTCCTCCAAACACGACAATTTGAGTTTTTACCAAAAAGTTCTATTTTGGTTTCATCTGACTATATGACATTCTCCCAATCCTCTTCTGGATCATCCAAATGCTCTCTAGCAAACTTCAGACGGGCCGGACATGTACTGGCTTAAGCAGGGGGACACGTCTGGCACTGCAGGATTTGAGTCCCTGGCGGCGCAGTGTGTTACTGATGGTAGCCTTTGTTACTTTGGTCCCAGCTCTCTGCAGGTCATTCACTAGGTCCCCCGTGTGGTTCTGGGATTTTTGCTCACTTTTTGACCCCACGGGGTGAGATCTTGCATGGAGCCCCAGATCGAGGGAAATTATCAGTGGTCTTATATGTCTTCCATTTTCTAATAATTGCTCCCACAGTTGATTTCTTCACACCAAGCTGCTTACCTATTGCAGATTCAGTCTTCCCAGCCTGGTGCAGGTCTACAATTTTGTTTCTGGTGTCCTTTGACAGCTCTTTGGTCTTGGCCATGGTGGAGTTTGGAGTTGGACTGTTTGAGGTTGTGGACAGGTGTCTTTTATACTGATAACGAGTTCAAACAGATGCCATTAATACAGGTAACGAGTGGAGGACAGAGGAGCCTCTTAAAGAAGAAGTTACAGGTCTGTGAGAGCCAGAAATCTTGCTTGTTTGTAGGTGACCAAATACTTATTTTACTGAGGAATTTACCAATTAATTCTTCAAAAATCCTACAATGTGATTTTCTGGATTTTTTTTTTCTCATTTTGTCTTTCATAGTTGAGGTATACCTATGATGAAAATTACAGGCCTCTCTCATCTTTTTAAGTGGGAGAACTTGCACAATTGGTGGCTGACTAAATACTTTTTTGCCCCACTGTATATACAGGGGAAAACTGTAAAAGATCTAACCAGACATTTCATGTAATTTTACAGTAAAATGCTGTTAATTGTACAGTTTTTAGAAGTAAAAATAACAAATCAATGTATAATTTATAGTCAAAAACTGTAAACTGATATTCCCAGAATTCCCTGCATGACACTCCAAATTTGAAAGTATTTTGTTTAAATAATCATGTTTTTTAATAGTTTTTGTTATCAGTTATGTACATTTGGGCTTTACGTTACATCATCTGTTTAATGAAAGTTTATTGCATTATTTAAGTATCGTGTGTTACCATGATGGTGTTTTGTGTTTGCATGAATGACCCTGTGCACTTTCTATATATTAGTCAACATGATCTCACAGAATTCCGTGTAATGTTCACGGACTTAATTAACCTCCGAATCTGTGGTGGCATCACGGAATTTTCAGCGATTCCGTGATGCCACCACAGATACGGGGTTAATTAAGTCCCTGAACATTACACTTAATTCTGTGAGATCATGTTGATATTAGTATATACTTCTACTTGTGGCGAAGGTACCTGATTCTTCATGTGGCTTTCTCTTTTACCACCTCTTTTTATTATGGTGGTTGTCAGTATATTGTCAGTATTAAGGTACAAAACAGATTTTAATAGCAGTGTGTGTTGTTTGATTTAGTGGTTTACATTCAAATTTCCCTGTTTGTAAATTATACTTTTATACTGTAAATTTTACAGTTTTGTTCTGTAAATGTGTTTACAGTTTTTTCCTGTATTTTTTACAAAATTATTCACACTTTTACAGTGTGGGTTAATATTCAATTATTCACTTTAGACGCTGAATAAGAGCTCGTTCTTTTGACAGCAGAAAGTGTTTATTGTAAGTAAAATATGACCGGTTTCCCCGGTCGATGTTTAGGTACGATAAGCCACGTTAAGCGTTTTCACGTTAAGCATTTAAGAATGTTCCTATTTTTACCAGCTTCTGCGAGCGTGTATAGCGTCTGGCTTTGGAACCTCACTGTGACTGACTTCAGGTAAGATTTGTATTTAATTAACGTTATTTGTCTGTGCCAGTCGTGTTTTTGACGCACTGGCAGAAAAAAAAGAATGAACACTCATATGTCAAGCTTGACGAGGATATTGTCAAAAGATAAACTGAGATGTCAACAAAATTCTAATGAATATCAATGCAAATTATAATACATATATTCAGTAATGGATGCAAAACTGTTATTGGCTAATTTTATATCAATTATTTTTCCCTTTCACCTTTTCATCCTGTGATAAAGCAGTCTTCAAATACTACAGTGTCTGAATTGCAAGCCCTTAGTTGCAGAAAATGCAAGTCGTACTCAAAGAAGTGACCTCGTCCCACCGGCTCCCCCTTGGTCAGTTGTGACTCTACTTCTGCCACAGACTTGCAGGCCGTCTGCTGCGCTCCAACCCTCCACCTCTTTGGCTGCAGTGGGTTTTTCCTGCTGGGTACACCGCGGTCCTCGGTCACACCATGTTTAGCTCCATCGGCCCTCCGTCTGCCTTCGGATCCACCAGCTCTGTCTCCATCAGTCGGTCCCCAGATGTCAGCAGCCACACCATCTACATCTTGGATCCTCGCTCCCTCGACTCCGCCGTGTGTTGTCAGCACTGGGATGCTCTGGGTCTGTGCCATGTGCCAAACACCATCTAAAGGCCCGGGTATACATAACTTTCCGCATTCCGTTCTGTCTCACACACAGCCGCGTTAGCGCACCTTTCAAAGTATACTCAGCCGCAGAAGAGTGCGGACAGACGAGCTTGACACAAGCACAGTACCACCAATTTGACTTTCGCTGTCTCAACATTCACCTCGTGCATGCGCTGTTGTACGCGTATCGTTCGCGCGGTCTCAAAAAATTGCCTCCACGCGGACGGCCGAAGTATACTTTGGCCTTAAGCCGCCAGGCCATCATCCATCATCATCCTCTCATCACCATCCCTTCACCACATCCTGCCATCATCCCGCAATTTTGCCTCTCACACCCCCTACGCCATCTCCTCGTCCACCTCCAAAACCCCCTCCATTCCTCCCTATTCTGTTGCTTGAACTTTATCATCTTCATCTTCAGTCTTTGCACACACACAGCTATGCACTTATGTACTTTGTTTTTCAGTAAATTTGTATTTATTTATTTTCTCTTCAGAAAATTGCATTGCAATTTTTATTTATTCATTGATGTAAAATTCTGTACTTTTCAGTAATACAGGTATAACTGAAATGTCCTACAAATGGATAATATACCTCTGCCATAGCATTTCAGTCTTTATTAATTTATTATAATGTTTTTTTTGTGTAATGTATTAAAATGTACTTGAGTATGTTTGTAGTAATACAAAAATATACTATAAACATACTTGTATTTCAAGTGCATTTTTAATACATTTAATAGTGTTTTTTTGTTTTTCACCAAGGTGTATATGCTGCTGTACTTTTTAAAATGTGCTTTATGAATTTTTGTAGTGTACACAACAATATATAATACATTAAAGTGTATTTACTGAAAAAAACATCTTTATAATATACTAGTAGTGTAATGCTAATGCATTTCTAATGCATTAAAATGATGCTTCAAATATACTCTAACTGCAGTTCATGAAGTATTAAAAGTACTTTTTAAATGTATTTTAAGAAATACAATTGAATTGCACTAAATATACTTAAAAAAGTGGTTCCATTTTAACACAATTTTAATATATTAAATATATTGAACTTAACATAACGAACTTAAACATATCTTGAAATACACTCTAAATAATACATTTAATATGCACTTATAGTATAGTTTAAATATATTAAGTGTGTCTGAAAAAGCACAATTTAAATATATTTCTTTTTCAGCTGGGTTGTTTTAGTAAATAAGATTTATTTATTTATTTTTTCATGAGAGAAATAACAGTATGTGTTATTAGTACAGTAAACTCTTTGATATCAAAAGATGAGGGATTTTTATTTTTTTAATTTCCCACTGTATGGCCTTTTAACACTTCTGCTAGTCAAAACTCAAATCTTAGACCTGAACAAACACAAAGTCACTTTCTTCACAGCTGGGAAGCACCAGAAGGTGTTTTCTTTTTGTCATTTATATAAGGCTAACCAAACTTGAATGACTTTATGAGAAGGTTACAAAAGGACAAGAGAGGGCAGATTTCTCCTTATCATTAAACCCAGGTGTTCTGCACACAGACATGTGTTCACACAAACAGATTTTCCACTAGTTTGAGTAGCTGACGTCCTTCCTTAGCTATTTAATGCACTCAGTGGCCAAGGTTACTCATCAAGGATTCACAGTGAAATGGTCTATAATGAGTGCTTTAATTAGAGCTATAGTACCAGAAACCTTCGTTCAAACCCATTCTTTAGTGAGTTTTCCCCTGTAGGCCAGGATAGATGTTGACTTTTTATTAGAAAACTTTTATCTTAAAACTGTTGAATTTAAGACATGAATTTCTTTGCATGGAGAAGTAAAATGAAAGTGGTCTATCACACTAACTATTGTGGGGTGGTTTTTCTCATTAGCCTGTGGTAGGCCATAATTAAATTGTTTGTTGTATTTTGTCTGATTTCTTCAAATACTTTAAAGTATTTAAAGTGCTTAATAATTTAAAGTATTACAAATGTGGATGGTGTGCTTCTCTCCTTAACAAGAAAAAAAATAGAGACTGCAAAGAGAAAGAAAATGAAAATGCTTCCTTTTTTAAATTACAAAAATACAGGAGGACAGGCCAGGATTGAGGAATGAGAGTGAGAGATTGAAGAGAGAGAGACCGTATTGAAATGCAACTTATTTTAGAGTTCATTGAACATGGAGAGGGCTATTGGCCCTCAGCCTTTGCTCATTAGGAGGAGGAGATGCATTCAAAGGCTGTTGGACAGGGGAAAGTGAGAAAGAGGACAAGTGAAAGAAACAAAGATGGAGTGGATGGGACAGGGTAAGAAGTAGTGTCTCCCCTGTTTTTTGCTTTTTTTTGTTCTGGTGCTCATATAGTCTGCTATAATTCTCCACAAACTCTGTCTTGCTCTCCTCACTTTCTTTCTTCATATTTTTTTTACACTTTTCTATGCTGTTGTTGATCAGAGGCTCTCTGACTTCATACGCTGGCACATTTCTCTATCTAGGTCATGCCGTCTACAGATCATCAAGCTCTCTGCTGAGGCAACAGCTTTGTTCAATCCAAAAACAATGTGAGCAAAAACACAATAAATAACGTGAACACAGCTGTGGTAAAACATGGTTTTGCTTATGGGTTCCGATTTTGTGAGGTTTACTTGTCAGTAGGATTAATAAAATAATAAAATTATGTTGTGGAACTGTGTATGAAAATCCATCAGGGCATCAAAAATCAGGTGAATTAGGGAGTAAAGTACTACTGTATAAGTGGAGTTGTTTCTGTAATGCACAAGTTAAAATGGCATGCTCTATCGTACGTATTGTATCACATTGTTATGAGGTCATAAAAGAAGTGTTGTGCAGGGAACACAAATAACACAAATATTAAGTCTTTGTTAATTGATAATCTGCCCCTTAAAAAGCAATTTGCGTGTAAAGGAATAACCGTTGGCCTCGGTAGTTCTTAAATGAAAGACGTTTGGAGCAACCAGGATTCTTCCTAGAGTTGACCGACTGGCCAAACTGGGCAAACGGTGGAGAAGGGGTTTAATATTAGAGGTGAGGAACATGATGCTCTCTCTGGCTGAGCTCCAGAGATCATGTGTGGAGAAATGTTCAGATGGACAACCAACACTGCAACTCTAACAATCTGAGCACTATGGCAGATTGGCCAGAGGGAAGTCTCTACTCAATGCATGACATGAAAGCCTGCTTGAAATGTGCACCCAAAAAAGAATCTAAACAACTGTTAGACTGTGAGAAACAAGATTCTGGTCTGATAAACCTCAATTCCAAGCATTAAGTATGGAGCATGGAAGTAACATGATGTTGGGGGTGTTTTTGAGGGTGTTAGGAGGAAAGGTGAATGCAACAAAATACAGAGATACCCTTAGTAAAAACAACAACAACAACAACAAAAAACCTGGGGCCCGTTCTTCGTACGTTGCTTACTACATCTGAGATGATTTGAAGGATGCCAGATCTTCCAATCCTGATAACTGATCTCTGGCTAATTTGGTTCTTCAAACAAATTTGCGTATTAGATTAAAATATCTGGATTAAGTTGTCTAAGATTACTGCGCGTTCTCATGTTCCCCGAAAAGGGCACATGTATCGATCCTCGAAACCGCGATCAGCAATGCAGCGATTGGCTGGCGGCAAGACAGCAACGTAATGACTCATGAATCATATCATTAAAAAAGACACCTGATGAAAAAGTTGACAAATTTCAATAGCCTACCTTTATAAGGAAACAGCCAAACGAACGAAACTACATAAATGTTATAGGCTAATAGATTTTATTTAATTTAAAAAAAAAAAATTCTAAATTAAATGTGCACTGTTTTTAATTTATTTGTAATTCATGATTCATACATGATTCCCAATTATTTCTATTCATGATTTCTAGTATTTGTACAGGCTTTACATTTCTATTTCAATGTTGTAATTAGCAATTCATTTAATTTTATCTTTGAAGCAGATTTATGACACTTATGTGACAGCATTAAAGTTTAGAAATCAAGTTATCTGCATCTCCTGCTCCATCAAGCCACTCCCATAATAGCTGTCACCACTCAGATTAATGCACGACTCAGATTAACTGTATAGCATGTGTATAAAACTCCAATAAAATTATAAAGTAATTATTTCATCACTAATAAATCTTTCAATGAGTTAAACTGGCTGTGTCTATAGTATTATAGACTACACAATTGTTATATTATTTTCAAATTAATTTTTAAATTATTATTATTTTAAATGATTGTCCCTGGATCAGTAGGGTACTCTTGTAATAAAGTAACGGTGGCTGGGACATATTTTAAATATCAATTCTGCTTAAAAAGATGCAATCTAATCCTGTTTACATGAAATTTAGCCTGCTCCTGAGCAGGTTTAAGTTTACGGACCTGTTGCTATGACAGCAAGTCTAGGATGAGCTTCGAAGAACCAAATGATCCGAGATCAAGCGAAATCGGCAACAATCAAATCCAGCTAACTGAGTTAGCGACGTATGAAGAACGGGCCCCTGGACCAGTGCACTCAGACTGGGCAGAAGGTTTACCTTCCAACAGGACAATCCTCCTAAGCACACACCCAAGACAATGCAAGAGTGGCTTGAAGCCTCTGTAAGTGACCTTTAGCAGCCCACCAGACCCAAACCTAAACCAAATCAAACATCTCTGCAGAGACCTGAAAAAATGGCTGTCCATCCAACTTTACAAAGCTTGAAAGGATCTGCAGGAATCTCCAAATCCAGGAGTGCAATGCTTGTCCATAATATCCTAAAATGCCAAAAGGTACTGAGTTAAGGCTCTGAATATTTATGCAATACGAGATTGAGATTTTTCTTTTTCGAATAAATTTGCAAAGTAATCACAAATATGTACTTTGCTTTGTCATTATGAGCTACAGAATGTTGACTCATGTGAAAAAGGCATAAGAAATATAAATATGTATCTTTAACTCAAAATATCAAAATGTTGAATCTCCTGCCAAACTAGTGCCTGAACCCATTGCTTCCAAAGACCTCATAGAGAAATATTACAGTCCTCTGAATGAAGATAAATATCAATACACTGCATGATCTTGCAGCACATGAGGTCATTACTAAAAATGTTTCATTTCGGCAATGCATGTGAGAAAAAGCACATTTTAAATCTGAATATGATTAAGGAAACATTACATAATGTAAGCATTCAGTTTCATAGCTCTTCTAAATAGGATTAACACTCTATAATCCCCACACTCCGCTTTCTGCAGAGGAGACCAATAATTAAGCATGACACCAGGATACAGCATCGTTTCCAGTGCAGCATCATGCAATGCATGTGTGGCAGAATTATACAGATTTTCATTGATAATCACCTACCCAAAATAACTCAACAATTTTCTAAACATGACTCATTTCCACACAAACTTAACAACTGGAGCGTAATACATATCCCCCCAGTGAGCCAGTTTTGAGTCACACTAATCCTGCAGAAGATACCATACCAACATAACTCATTTTCAGATCTAATTAAACATAAGAACCAACTGGATCATTCCACAAACAAACCAATAAAATGATAAATTGGATGCTGAAATCCAAACTCGCAATAGAACTGAGTATCTGAGTCACATGGAAAACATGGTGTCAGTAAGACAGGAGATGGTGAATCTGAAATGTACATTCAACATACTGTACATTAAATATGTCTATCAATAAAATAGTCACACAAATATCAAAATGCTTAAACATCAATCATTTTACGCTAATGCATTGATCTATGAGAATGAAGATTAGTTCATTATTTCCTCATTAGAAGCACATATGGATGTCATGCAAATGAGATGTTCGAGGATGTGTGTTATATGCACACTGAGGGGATCCCTGTCCATGATTTATTTAACAGAGGGGGATGATGGTTATAGATGGATACACATGTGATGTGATAGATGTGTCCCTCACATGATGCCTGTGTAATGAGCGTGTGTGTGAGAGAGAGAAAGAGGGAGACCCTGCCATCTCCTTTATTTCTCCCATGGGAGATGGTTAAGAACCAGGCTGAGCGAGGGGGCAAATTACCGAGGCTCCCCCTCTCCATCCTTACATTGATCCCTCACCTCTGGGGTTCACTCTCTCCATCTCTGACGCCGTTCAGAGGGAGTAAAGCTAAGGTCATGTCATCAAAAGGTGGAAAGCTCTTGTACTGAAAACACAAGCCACGGAAAGAGAGAAAGTCTCTTAGCTATTTGGCATAGATATGTAGCCTAAATATATTTCCCAAGATACAAATTATCCTATTTAAAAGTTGATGTACTCTTGGTTTTTAACCTTTTGTTGTGCAAAACTTTTTTGACAAAAAGCCTCTAGATTCTAAGTTCTTCGGCTTCATTTAGATTTTTCCCACATGGCTATACACAGTTTTGACACTCAAGGACACTTGAGGGACTCATACACATCCCAAAGGCTGCAAACAGTCATTGATGCTCAAGGAGAAAACACACGACATTAAGAACCAAGGCTAAATAAATTTTTAACAGGATAATTTGTGTAAATTACTATTTTGTCTTATTGAAATATTCTTAAAAATCCATCATGCATCTTCCGAATTTTATTTTATTCTGTAATAGATTTATACATTTATAAACACAATATATAAGAATATATAAGAACATCTCCTAAAATCCAAACTAACACATTTAGTTGGAAGATGTTTTGGATGGATGATGCAAGTGTCTGTTTGAGTATATTATAGTATGTGTGTGTTCATGAGTGTGCATAAATCTATGTTCTGCATGTACATGCTGTATGTTGTGAATGTGTGCTTATGTGACGCCTCAGTAACTGGGGCAGAACTGATTGCTGCTGATGGCTGTAGGCGCGTAGAGACCTACATTCAGAACACAGACACAGGAAGGAATCAGAGAGAAAGAGGAAGGAGGGAATGTTGGAGGCGGAGTGTCTACTGTCTTGGTTTCATTCTAGATGTCCACCGAACAGTTGACTAATAATAGTATTAAAAGTAAATAAATCAGTAAAACAAAATAAAATAAATAAAACCAGTGTGAAAACAACTCCGAAGAGATGTGGAATGACGAATATATAACAGATGAAAGAGAAGGAGTGATAAAAAAAAAAAAAACTCACAACGCTTAGATAGGTCAATCACCAGGGACAGGATCTGGCCCATCTGCTCAGCTGATATAACAGGGAATTATGCATGCAGATTGGCACTGCATCTCCACACTCACCCCCAAACATGCTTCATGACGCATTTATGCCGTCTCAAAGATGTAAGGATGTGAGAGGATGAAAAGAGGAATGTGTTATTGGGGTTAACAGAAGTGAAAGGAGGGTAGGTGCATTGGAGAGTCATTTATGAGGAGAAAGAACAGTTGAAAAGAAGAAAGGAAAGAGGAAAAGTGTTGCTGCTTTACTCAGAAGGAGTATAAAGGATGAAGGTGACTTTTCTTCCTGTTTCCTTGTGTCCTTTCACAGGTGTGTGTGTGTGTGTGTGTGTGAGAGAGAGAGAGAGAGAGAGAACCCCTGCGTGGAGAAAATCTGTTCTTCCTTCTAAGAATCATAATGCATGAGCTGACATCATCTTTGACATCATTTCCTTCTAAAACAGAGTGTAACCAATGAAAATCAGTTTTTTAATAAAAGTCACTTATGATCAACAAGGCTGCATTTATTTGATCAAAATGATTTAAAATGACATTTATTGCTGGCAAAGCTGAATTTTCAGCAGTCACATGATACATTTTATCCAGGACTCTTTTATGATTTGAAAGTTCAAAATAACAGTATTCATTTGAAATAGAAATATTTTGTAGCATTATAAATGTCTTTACTGTCACTTGTGATTGATTTAATGTCTTCTCACAGAATAAAAGTATTAATTTCTTTAAAAACAAGTCTTACTGACCCCAAACTTTTGAACAGTAGTGCATATTTGCAGTATGCAGAACAATAACTGATTCTAATTTTAATTCCTAGCTCATTTTAATAATGAAATGAAATATTAATAAAAACATCACCACTCTAAAGCACTCCAAAGTAACACAAAGTATACAAATAATGCCCAAACAAAAATTGTGATGTTGTGTTACATGAACTATAAATAAAAGCCAGCATACTGTAGGCTGTTCAGATTTACAAATGTGCAGAATTATTAAATGAGAAATGGGTGATGAGCTTTGTGACCTCTGTGATGAGGCTTGAAATGTGAAATGATATAAGAAAGTATAATAATGCCAGAGGGCAGAGGGCTTTTTTTTTCAGCACAGTGATGAGGCCAGTGGATGGACATCAGCACCTACAGTGCTCTCAGATTTCAGTCTAAATATAATGCAGTGTGCCTACTTTTTTAGTATCTGCAAATCAGTATTTTCTCATTTTAAGGATCATAATGGTTGCAAAATTAACTGCATTTCCCAGCATGCACAGTCACATGAATAAGTCATACAAGTTTACTTGGCTATTTCCACTGGTGTTGTTGTGTCTGATGATATGAATTGTATGCGAGTTGTGACAGTTATCGATATTTCAGTACTCAGTAGTTTTGATTGGGTGGACCACCTGTCAATCAATCGAGCCCCTCATTCTGCCTCATTCCTGGTTTGACACCTTAAAAAAAAACTGATATAAAAAATACAACACATGTAATAATGGCCAAAATGTAATTAGTGTCAGCACCACTACATCATTATTTCTACATTCTGCTTTTCATTTATTCCACAAAAATGTATAATAAGGGTTTTGTGTTCTTGTTAGGAAAGTATAAGGTGCTTACTCATTCAAAAATGTTGTTTCTTGAGTAAATTAGGCAAGTATAAAGGCACTCTATGTTTTCAGAAAATCTGTTGCCAGAGTATTTTTATTTTGTTCTTATGAGGTTTGCAGTGCATCCAGAGGGTGAGAAACAGATTCAAAAACCCAAGTCTTTGATATGTTCTTGAGGACTGGCGTGCTAGATTTGTTACCAGAAACCCAAGGGTCTAATGATCCTTATTCAAGAGACCTCTCAGTTACCCACACCACCACACTTTATGGAAATCTCCATCTGCCGCTGTGCTGAGTTGTGGCCTTTTAGAAAGATCATATAAACCAAAATAGATTAAATGTATAGGGAGAGATGGATGATGGAAAACAATTATGCTGCGTTTAGTGGTCTGCACAGTGAAATGAAAGAAGTCTTTATTTCTAAGCCTGTGAAGATGCCTTATAGTTTGATGCGTCCATATGATGAATTTGCCATTAAATATGCTGAAGAATTAGAAGACTGACGTCAAATGGCTCAGAGGGGCATTGCTGGTTTACTGTTAGCTGTTGGTCAGATCTCTTCTGGAAAATCATCCATTTAGTCAAAGGAGTGTGATAGACTTCAAACATAAGAAAGAGAGCTGTAGGCGGTTCTGTACTGTCTAGCAAGAGCTAAAGAGAGGATGGAGAGGGAGAAGGGGGGTATGCAGAGTGAGAGTGGGTTGTATGACTCATTCTGACCTAGTTTATCGGCTAAGATGGGTAAGTAGGGATAATGCATAAACATGCTAATAAAATATTTTTTTGGTCTCCAACATTTAAATCAAAGTAAATTCTTAAAAGAGCCACAAAACCTATTAAATTAGGAGGGGAATCTGATTACAGGTGTGCAGTTAAAGAACTTTTGAAATGAAAATATGATAGTAATTCTGTGAATTTAATTCGACAAGTGCCATTCCAAGAGCGCTGATATACAGTCAACAGCACCGGAGCTTTTACTGTATCACTCTGCTGGCCTGTGTTTGTTGTTAATTGTATTTATAAGTGAATCCTTAAAGATTTCAGAGATTTCACTGATTTGTTCCACATACTGATTAATCCAGGGACAAACAAATCCCCAGCTGTGTCTGAAGTAGGTACAATGTAAATATATATATACATAAAAAACTGTGTTCTATACAGCTTATGTGTAAAGAAATCTGGATATGCTACATTTGTCATGTAACCTATTAGCATCATTGCCATCGCTTCCCTGTCTTTCACAAATCCTCTCAGTTCATAGTACATCATCCAGGTTCTTTTCACCTACTGTTTTATGAATACTAAAACACATCTTCTGAGTTGCAATGATTCTGCTTTCCCTTTATTTAGAACTATTTTTGCTTACGATGAAAAAGTAACTGGAAATATTGTGCCTTAAATGTAAGTGACTCAGTATTAACGTCTTGATTATTGAACTGCTGTATACACACAATTTTGCTGTTTGTCTGAATAAAAGCATTCGGTAACACTTTACGTAAAGCCTTTATGTATAATGCATTATAAAAGTAGTTTTAATGCATTAATTATGCATTGTAATGCAGCTTATAATGCATTGTACAATCTCATGAAAAAGTTTAACTACAGTAACACTTATCAGTTCATCACTATGCATTTTAAATTCAGTTCATAATGTATTACAACACACATTATGAATAATTATAATGCATTATACCCTTTAATAACCCTTTATAATGCATTATACATAAAGGCTTTAAGTTAAGTGTTACCATGGCTTCTTTCTTGCGTGAAACTGCTTAATGAACAAGCAGGGGGTATTCTATAAGCATTCAGTTACCTTTTGTCAAGTCAATGTATATCTAAATCAGACTCAACAAAAAGAGATCAACAAAAGCCACTGGCACGCAGGAATGGCATTGCACACTTCGGCCATGTCACACCCACAGTCTGTCATTAGATGCTTTCTTTATATGTGGCTCTAGTATCCACACATACTGGTTTATTTTTGGAAAAAGTATCTCTGGCCCAATTCCTTCTTGCCCTAAAACTTGGTAACTTTAATAGAGCCTCTGTGAATTGTCATACAGCAAAAATTCAAATGTAAACACAGCTCATTGTGAGTGGAAAAGAGAGCAAAACATTATTTGTCACGATGCCCTGTGGTCATGCCCAAGATATTTGTGGTAATGCCTGGCTAGTGCACAAAATAACAATGGTGCAGTGAGGTTGACGTTTCACTAAATATGGGATATTGCATACATATTATTGTATTCCATAGCTCTGAAGATATGGACTGACCTCTATTTGGATGACTAGACTGCATAAAAGACCCCAAAAACGAGACAGTGGTTTTCTTTGGCTTTGAAAATCTGAAAGATTTCCCAGAAATAGTTTGACGAATTGAATTAGTTTTTTCTTGTTATTCTCTCTCTCCATTTTAAGTATTAATAGTGTAAAGACCCAAAGAAAGGGGGTTTGGGGGAGGGTTTATGTTCCACTTGAAATGAATCTGATGTAATGTACTTGGAATTTGGTTAAGGCTATATTAAAGCTTTGTGTTACTGTGTGGAAGAAAAAAGAACAGTTGCAATTGAATGCATATCTGTATGTGCTGTGTAGTTTTAAATCTTTAAGAAGAAGCAGAAGTTTAAACAATATTCATTAGAGTAGTTCTCTTTTTTTCTGAACAACACAAACCCTATATAAGCATGTAAAATTAAGCAAGCATAAAAAAGTAAGCATAAAAAAGGTTTTGAGATTTCAGTAGACAATGAAGTGAAATGAAAATTATATAACCATTTACAGTTGTTCCAAATATATATGACATTCTTCGTTATGAGGAACACAAAAGATGTACTTTTAATGAATTAGGAACGAAGACTTTGCTAATACACATTGATAGATATCTTCAAAACATAATACATGACTAATTACATAACAAAAGTAACACATTTTGAGAAGAATCCCCTCTAGAGGAAAAAACTCATTTTCACCAACTGTAATTTACTTTTGATTAAATTTCTGTACCTACTTATTACTCTTTCCTCTCTCAGGTAAAATTTTAATTCACACTCTGTAGATTCTCTGGAGATTTGCGTCATCACTAACTCGCATGTAAAACAAGTTCCAACAACCACAGCAGCACTGCTGAGTCCTTGAAAATCAGACTCTGAGCTCATTTGGTGCCAAGTAAGTTTACGTTTTTATGGACATTAGATCACTGTCAGATGTATGAGAAACTGAGTCCTAAACACCTCACTGTTTTCTAAAAAATAAGAAAGAAAATGTGCAAGATAGATAATAATATATGTATTTTAATAACAGTGGAGATGAAGGATGGGTGAAGCAGGTGTCTTGGCTCAGTGGTGGTTGGCAGGACAATTTGATGCTGATGCAAGCAGTCTAGCTGTCTTGCTGAGTAATGTATGAAATGGAGGAGAACCTTGTTAGGCACAGACAGTGAAGATCAGCAAAGACAGAGAGCGAGAGAGGGCAAAAGGGAAAAGTTTTAGAGTGAGGGACATTTACATTTATGATCCAGGCAGATCTAACTTACAGTAATGCAAAGTTGCAATAAACAGGCAATACATACAGAACTGTTTACATCTCTCTGCACTATCCACTGGCAGCAGTGTAGGCCATGAACAGGGTTTTGACTTTAATTCTTGCAAAAAGCAGAGCAGAGCAGAGATGTAATGTGAGAGAATTCCCAAAAGAGTTCAAAGGAAGAGACCTTGAAGCTATTTCTGTAAATATGACACCCGGTTTTGGAGACAAAGGCTACTCAGACACTGTGACCTTGGTTTTGGATCTTTTTGAGAGGGCATCATTCTCCCCCTTCCACTGTGACAAGAGAACAAGATGATTGGGTCTTTATCACAGCAGTAAGACATAATCATGAAATCTCATTTCAGCTTCATTATCATTTATCACAGAATAACTTTGGCATTAATGAAGTCCCTGAATATGCAGATTGAATCCCACCCTTTATAGCCAAACTGATATGGTTTTCATTAAAGGAATAGTTCACTCAAAAATGAAAATTCTGTCATCATTTTTTTTAAACCAATGGTCACCAAAATGGTTTGGTTACCAACATTCCTTACATTTTAATAGAGGAGAAATAGTTTCAGTCACTGATACCCAACTGAATACACACAACAACATGCAATAATTTTGGTAACACTTTATTTTAAAGTGTCCTTGTTACACATGTTACACATACTTACTATTATAATAACAATTAATTTTGCAAAATTACATGCAATTAACCCTAAACCAAACCCTAATCCTGACCCTAACCATATAGTAAGTACATGTAGTTAATTAATATTACTCAGAACTTAAATGTATAATTATACTAATTTGTATATATATTGAAAATATTATAGCTGATAATATTATGGCTGAGAACATTGTGTTGGAGGAAAAAGTCATTTAAATAGGTCATGCATATATGTTTTTTTTTTTTTTTTTAATAAATAAGGTCTTTGGAAATTTCTGTCTTTCAGACTTTCAGATTCAGACTGTAAGCCTACAGACTGAATAACTCGCATCGGTCAGTGTGTTTGTGTCCCATCTCTCCTCCCTCTGGCCTCCATGTGACAAGAGAAAGTGTTCTGCCCAATACGATTCGCATGGATCGAGTTACTGGCCCTCTCGCGCTGCGCCGCTGCTGCTCACTTCACTCACTCACTCACCAGTCTCTGCCGCGCGGGGGGCGCACCGACCCACCGCTCCACACACACTCCGCTTCTTCTCACATCCATTCAGCTCGATTCCGCATCGTTGTCCGAAGATGACCGTGACTATTGCGGGGCCATCCACGAGCCTAACCTCCACCAACCGCGGAGAGTAGAACCGGAGCCGAGGAGAGAGAGAGAGATTAAGCCACCTCTCTCTCGTCTCTCCCCATCATCTGCCTCAATCCTCTGGGCAGCAAACCGACAGCTGAAGACACAGCGATTTCTGCTGAAATCTAGCTCTCACCCACAAACACTCTTCTGCTTTTAGCTCTCAAGCCGCGTGAATTGTGGAAGTAATTTAACACAAGGATTTTTTTTCCTGATCTGTATTCACTGAAGATGGATAATATAAACGTGGAGTCGGTGGAGAAGGAGTGCGGGGCGCTTGGTGGATTATTCCAGGCGATTGTCAATGATATGAAGGTGAGAGGTTTGACACGACGCTTTAAACACATGTAACCATATATTCTGCACGAGCGTGACCAGCATGCAGATGGTGAAGCTCTCAACCCCGTTATCACTAAAGTGGCTACGAGCAAATAACCATAATGCAATATACAATCGCCTATTCATGTTAGACCTAAATGACAGGGGGAGCGCTGTATGACATTCACTATCCTCCCAGAAGATGATAGATAGATAGATAGATGCATGCATACACACAGGCCTATAGTTATAGGCTACATTAAATTATGAAGGCATGTTGTGTATCATTCAATTCGATACGGATCGCCCTAATGCGGCTGAATACACTGTATACACACGAGAATGTTGTGCATGTAGAGAGGAAATGGAGGGGGTTTCATTCACACAATGGGAAACAGACTGAACTGCTGCTGATTAAGCAGATGCGGCCGCGCGCCATTCCGTGTCACACACCGTGAGATTTGTTGCGTCTGTCTGACGGATTGCAGCGTTCCGTCATATCATTGGGTCTATGAGCGTAAAAAGCGCGTCCGCGCTCGCGTGAAAACACCTTATTGATCTTCTGTCGGGTTTAATATTGTAACCACATCGTGAGAAGGACGCATAGTCGTTCTGAATGTCTGTTGACCGGGTTTCGGGACTCGTTTCCATGCATTATGTTCTGACGCTCTGGCAAACATTCAGGCAGTGAAACCCAATAGCGACCACATGACTTCTCTCCTGAGAAGCCTTCAAACTGCTTGTTAATATCACAGTGTGTTTACTAGATTGACAAAAAGATGTGATTTCCATAAGGTGTAACAGCTCTGTTCTCTCTGCTCTGCTCGCACAGATATTGTCTTCTCATTCATAATTTAACTCTTACTTCTCCAGCACCCTCATGGTCCTATTTACTTCCATGCTGTTAAATGGGGATTGAAAAATATGGGTCAGCTATTATGCCAACATGTCTGTGAGAGAATATTGAGCAGACAGTGGCATTGACACATGGTGTCGATGATGTTTGCCTCAGAGCTCTTAATTTCTGTGCCTGGGACAGTTCAGTCATGAACGAGCACTGCCTGAGAGACCTAGATCCAGGCTTCACCTTTAAGATGTAGGTTGATTCAGATGCTGCGCTGTTCCTGGTCTCGTTCAAGCTCGCACTGCGATTGGACCCGATGACCACGTGGATTCAATGCAGACATGCGGTTTGCCCCTGCCATCCTCTGATGTTGCTATATTGAGATAGGAGAGGCAGGAAAGCAGCTGAGGACTGTAAAGAGAGTTAAATTCAACTATGATTACTCAAAAAAAAAAAAAAAAATAGCGCAGGCATTTCCAAAAAATGAAGTTATTGTTCAAGAGCCAAGATTTGAAAATCTACCACTGACTGTCTTCTCTCTGCTTCTGCCTTTGCGTGTCTTTGTTTGTGGGATGTGGGTAGCCTGTGGGTATTGCCAGCTCACTTGTCATATGCGTCTCATCACCAGATTGTCAGTTGGATCTTCTTTGTTCCTTCTCTGACTCTGAGATCCCAACAGTACTGGAATAAACAAGGAGCCCAAATTCCCCAACAGAATCATTAAAGTATAGATTCAGTTTACTGTTCTTCTAGCGCTCTTCATCACACAGCAGATCTGAAGGATGCTGTTTGGAAACTAGCTTGTGGGAAAAATTGAACTGTACGTGAATGATAACTTGTTTGCTGCCAAATAGGAACAGGAAGGAATAATACGCCATATATGACTCTATTTAACTCCACAGGGGAATGTGAACATCAGTTGGATTTCAAAATAAATGTAGGTTTGATTTTGATACAGAACTGTACTGTAGTGTGTTTTTGTGTCCCGCTCTTGGGAGGGCATTGTTGTAAAAGGGTTGTTATGAGTATGGCTCTGGATCATGGGGGGAGGATGATCGGATTTGAAGGGAGGGGGAAGGAGAAATGAGATGGAAAGGGTAGAGGAGTGGGGCGGGCTGTCATATTTAGGCCCACATTCTTACCCCCCTTCTTGAGGTGAAAGGGCCCTTAGCAAGCGAGAGAGGGACACCAGCATTAGAATGTGATGATGACACAAGCACACAGTTGTCTGTTTGCCAGCTGGACCTGTTGTATATCATTGCTGTTTACATTTGCATGCCTCACACTGAGTTGTGCATACCAGCCTGTAGAGCAGAGTCGCTCATATAGATTCACACACTCGGTCTAGATCTCATTCTGCCTGGCTACTGAATTTGAGCTATGCCTTTAGTAATCCTTTGAATGTTTGTCTGGAGATAGAACTGGGATCTTGGTATATGAGGGTTTTTCTTTGGCTTTGGGTGCTTTTGTGTTGCTGGGTTGATTGTTATTAAAATTACATTTAAATGTTAAAAAAATTGATTTGATTTCAACCTTGTCTTTTAGTTAAATTTATATCACATTCATTTTAAAATATGAGAATCCATCAATCATCCATCGTTTTATATGAATTGTCATGAATTATGGCATATAATGCATGCTTAAAAAATAAATGTTATAAAGTTATAATGGGCCTTATTTCCAAGCAACTATTCTGTCAATGCAGGCAAAGTATGAGCATTTTATGTATAATTTAATACAAATATAAATTAACATGTGTATTTAAAATACATAAAATGTTTGCTTGGAAATTGGCTGATATTTTAGCGTAAATGTTTAAAATGGCATTTCTACTGTAGAATGGTATTAAACACAGTACCATTTGACATGTGGCAGAAATGGGAGAGCAGTTTGAATTTTCATTATTTACTTTCAGAAATAAAAGGAACAATGCTTCTGTGATGCATATACTGTATGTCCACTGTTGGCCATTATTAGTGGACAAATAACAGAAACTAGAAGAGTCCACACAGCTGGAAGTGCCCATAATTGAAGAAACAGCTGTAAATTTTGCTTACTGCTAACCAAATTTTGGTTAACCAAAATCATTTTCTTGTCCTGTTCTAAGGCTTATTCACACCAAGTACAAAAACTGTAATGAAAACTATAACTATAAAGTTTTAATAACTGTTCTAATTTTTTGAGGAAAGTCCACACCACAGCTATAACAGTAACAGCAATGAGGAAAAACATTGTTGGAACTACATTCAAAATGATTTTTCTAGCTAATGAATGGTAAAGGCATTGATTGCCATTTAGAATCCACCCCATTTAAAGAGCTTGATCATTTAAAACGGCAGATGACATAGTTGCTGTAATCTTATAATAGACAGAATGTTATTGTGTGTTGGTGTGGATGATAATACTTATAGTAATTGTTCTCGGTGTGAACGGTGCTTTACTGTTTTGGTCAAGCAGTGAAGCTGAGAATCCTCATGACCACTCAACTCATGTCCACTCATTATTTATCTCTTTATTTCTTAATTTGGGAAAGCCCTGAGATGAGCATGTGTTTTCACCAGCCTCTTGTTAAGCTCGTTAAAGATGAATCAAGTTGCTTTGGATGGAGGAATTTTCTTGGAAATCTTCCAGGAATACTCAGTGCGTCTTTGTTTGGCCTGTCAAACTCATCTCATCTCTTATGTCTGCTGACATGAGGGAAATCTCCCAAAGCTTGATGATGGGTAAGCACTGAAATATGTGTCAAATGAACATTTTACTGCTCAGGTTCAAAGCGGGGAGCTTTGCTGTTGGGAATACTGTCATATGAGCCCAGTGGCCTCTTGGTAGGGCATCAGATTTGGAGCTGAGGATTGTGGGTTTGAGCCCCATCTGGGTTGCCTTATAAGCTCAGCTGATCCTGCAGCTGAATGTGTATCAGTCTAAACTGCATTTCATTTTTAAAGCCCCTTCTTTCACACATGGTGCAGCCTAATGGCTAAGGATCAGGGGTGTTAACAGAAAGCTTTAAATGCAGTGTCAATTAAGGGACAGGAGAGGCACACGTTGCTCTTGACATCAGAAATACATTTAAACAGAAAGTGGCCATTAAACCAAGGGGTTCAAGGATCCTCAGAAATGGTTCTCTGCAAGTCTTTTATTCAGCAAGGATGCATTAAATTATTAAAAGTGAGAGTAAAAACATTTATAATGTTACAGAATATTTTTTATTTCAAAGTACCAAATCAGCGTACCATAATGACACTGCTGCAAAAATTCAGCTTTACCATCATAAATTACATTTAAAATATATGCAAATAGAATACAGTTATTTTAAATTTTAATATTATTTCACAATCTTTTTGATAAAAGAAAGAACATAATAGATTTTTTTTATTTTTTATAATATATTATAAATACAATACATTCTGGATTCCTTGGTCCTTGGTGTTCAAAAGTTCGAAAACCACTGTTTTAAAAGAAAGTTAGTGAATTTGCTTGAAAGAGTCTAGACATACTTCATTGTGTTTCACACTAGCTCTAGCCAGAGCTAGAGACAGATATTGTTGCACACAAAGGCACCTGTTCCTTTCAGCTTGATGACAACCCTGTCATTAAAGTAGCACCAGTTCTCTGACTGGTAGTCAATCACAGTAACCTCCCTTCCTTTTAAATTACACACAGCATCAAGATATACAACATCTAGTATCTCTGAGTGGTTTCTGTCATAT
This sequence comes from Onychostoma macrolepis, assembly GCF_012432095.1. Taxonomy (NCBI): domain Eukaryota; kingdom Metazoa; phylum Chordata; class Actinopteri; order Cypriniformes; family Cyprinidae; genus Onychostoma; species Onychostoma macrolepis. The sequence continues at coordinate 19,601,994 of NC_081161.1, forward strand.
AGCTTTCAATCAGACTAAGTACCCTTAGTTAATGTGAGGAAGGAAAACAACAAACAGATTTGAGTTGGGTTGGTTGGTTGGTTGGTTGTGTAAGAAAGAGAAAGATATATGCTTATATACACTCAAATCAGTCTCTGTCAGTGCCTAACAGCTTTCAACCTTATGTTCTGTTATTATCAGGAAACAAAAAAGAATGGAAATTACAGATGGTTGCATATTAGAAAAGAATTCATGGAACTAAATGGAAGGAAAGGGAAATGAAAATGAGCAGTTCAAGGAAAGACACATTTATATAGAGAATAGATGAGAAAGTGAGATAGAGAGAGAAAATAGGAGCTTGCATAGCGCTCATGTTAAGTGATTTCCATTATTCATTAGAGCATGGCTTCAGGCTGCTGTGGTAAATGTCAGAAATAGAGATGATTTGCCTCAATCTTTCATTTATTCATTCATTCGTTCATTCGCACCAAAGACTTCTGTGTACTGTAGTGAGGGTCTGACAGCTTTGAACACACTGGCAGTTTCTGTCCTCTGCCCACAAAGGCACAAAGCCAATCAGTGCCGCTTCAAAGGAGCCCAGCGGAAGCAGGACAGCCAATCACGTTTCGCGGCTTCCACTAGCCCCTTGATGTCCGTTCTCTAAATACATGCATTCCTCCATTCCCCCATTCATCCCTTTATCTGCTGGTTGTAGAGGTGACAGCGGAGCAGAGATTGTCTTATCAAGAGCATATCAAGGTCTCCGAGGTTCTGTCACAGACCCTTCATTAGTTATAGCTGAGGAAAAAAAACTAATTCAAATAGAGCATATCCCATTCAGCTGAAAAGGCATCCAAGTGTTATAATTTGTTTGTATTAGTATGTTAGCATAAGTAAGCTGCTTTGCTCATAAATTATGAAGCATACAATCTCACTGTTCAATCTGACAACAATTTACTGCCTGTCTGGCAGTGTAATTCAAGCTTGGTGATTTGCCAGAGAGTCAGAGACATGATGCTCAACACACAATCTGTTAGCAATATAATTTCATTTTGTGCAACGCTTTAACCCCATAAACATCTTTGTTAATATTAACTTTGCAGTGTTTCATGAATCTGTGAGAAAACTCAACGTCCACATTTGGAGATTGGGGAACAGTATTATTGATACCCAGCTAAATATTTCAATATAGAACAATTAAATATTCATCGCCTACATTTAACCTTCACAACTCACATAGTGCTAATGAAAATATTAACAACGAGGCCCTCTTAAGAACTTCTTAATGAGCAGACATGTGACTCTTCCCAGTATGAATCTCTGATTTAATTAAAGTTATATGAGTCTATCTTTTAGACTTTGTAGCCCTCAACAAAAGTCTTTAGTTTCTCACTGTTGTAAGAAGTGAGCTACACCTCTAGAGTCATGTTTGTGTTAAAACACAATTCTAGTAATAAGATCTTAAGAACAAATTAAGCTTCAAGAGAAATTAATCGTGCAGTACCGGTATACCAAAAACAGGAGCTTGGACATAGTAGAGAAAAGAAAAGACTGACAACAGACTTCAGTTGCAAAAGTGATTCTCTAGATAAGTATATGAATTATAATATAAAATCCATTATTGTTTAATGGCTGGAGCTATTGTTCGCCATTTGAATCGATTCACTTGTAGAAATGGAATTAGTCTAATGCAGCGCTGCTTTTGTCTTCCGCAATCACCAGTGAAAGCAGTGGGGAAGAAAAGAGAAATTAAACCAGCAGTGAGCTATTCATTTTCAGAGCATAAATGAAAATGAGTTAGTTGAACTTTGACAGAATGTGTCTTTAAGCTCTGAGGCAGTGGCTCCTCGTGGGATTCCATTAGCAAGAACGATGCCAGAGAGGGCTTCCTTTGTTAAGCCAGATCAATAGTGATTTTGTCGACATGTATTGGTATCTGGATCTAAACTCTTTTTTTTAGTTGCCTGTGTCACTTTTATAATCTGGTTTAGAGGGACATAGCAGACATACTGTAGTTGAGGGGTTAGTGGATTTGCTTAAGGATCACTGACAATGATGGAGCTCAAATTGAGCAAGGAGTATTTCTCTGAACATGTTGAGATGACCTTTGGAAGGGCCATCATCATAATCAATTGAATTTAATCCTCACCACATTATCAAGGCATGGAGTTGTTTGCCCTGTACACCTCTACAACAGAATCAGGGATAATGGCTGACAGAATGTATTTAAGGCCAATGAGAGTAAACAGTGCAGTGGCTGATCAATACAGATGTTCATCCTACTCTACATCTGCAGCTGATTTACCTGCCATGAGCAATATGATTCTCAGAGATTCATAATAATGTTTATTGAATCAGAGCATCTGTGCACCTGGTCTATATGCACAGTCATGGCGTTTTGGACGGTGTGTTTCTCTCTTTCTTGTCTACATCTTGAAATTTTTCATTTTTATTTAATTTTTAATATATGATGGTCATCTAACTGCCTTGATATCATAACAGCCACTGAAGACCTTCATGACCTTCACAACGTTTACAAATTAAGAATTCATGATAAATCTGTTAAAAATAAATGTAAAAATGTTTTTAAAATAATTAGAAGGAAGACATTGTGAGAAAAAAATATTATTACTTTTTTGATGGTTACTTACTTGATTATATATACAGTCATGGCCAAAAATATTGGCACCCTTGGTAAATATGATCAAAGAAGGCTGTGAAAATTAATCTGCATTGCTAATCCTTTTGATCTTTTATTTGAAAAATTCACAAAAATCTAACCTTTCATTGGATAATAAGAATTTAAAATGGGGGGAAATATCATTATTAAATAAATGTTTTTCTCTAATACACATTGGCCACAATTAACGGCACCCTTTTATTCAATACTTTTTGAAACCTCCATTTGCCAGTTTAACAGCTCTAAATTTTCTCCTATAATGCCTGATGAGCCTGACAAGAGATCAGAGACCATTCCTTTATCCAGAATCACTCCAGACCCTTTAGATTCCCAGCTCCATGTTGGTGCTTCTTCTCTTCAGTTCACCACTCATTTTCTATAGGGTTCAGGTCAGAGGACTGGAATGGCCAGCAGAAGCTTGGTTTTGTGCTCAGTGACCCATTATTGTGTACATGGCCATAATATTTCTAACAGAGTCAGTCACTTATTGATTTTTTATCTGTTGGTATTTGATAGAATCCATAATGCCATGTGTCTAAACAAGATGTCCAGGACCTCCAGCAGAAATATAGGCCCACAACATCAAAAATACAGCTGTATATTTCATTGTACTCATGGGGTACTTTGTATCCCTGTGTTCACCAAACCCATCTTGAGTGTTTGCTGCTAAAAAGCTCATTTTTTTAGTTTCATCTGACCATAGAAGCCAGTCCCATTTGAAGTTCCAGTCGTGTCTGATAACTGAATATGCTGGAGTTTGTTTTTGGATGAGCGAGGATAATTTTTCTTGAAACACTCCCAAACAACATGTGGTGATGTAGGTGCTGTTTGCCAATTTTTTTGAAGGTTTTCTGACCCCGAGACTCAACTATTTTCTGCAATTCTCCAGCTGTGGTCCTTGGAGAGTCTTTAGTATAGACACACGTTTATACTTATAGTTTCGTAACATTTTATGTTGATTGGAAATTCTTAATTATTGCCCTGATGGTGGAAATGGTAATTTTCGCTGCTCTAGCTCTTTTCTTAAAGCCACTTCACTAATTTGTGAAGCTCAATTATCTTTTGCTGCACATCAGAAATATATTCTTTGGTTTTTCTCATTGTGATGGATGATTAAGGGATTTTGGGCTTTTTCCCTCCTATTTATATTTCTGTGAAACAGGAAGCCATAGCTGGATAATTTCATGTTCATAATCACCCTGGAGTGCTCAAAATTGTGAATATGAATGGGAATATACTTCAGAGATATTTTACTCATAAGAATTTCTAGGGGTGCCAATAATTGTGTCCAACGTGTATTTGAGAAAAACATTTATTTCATAATTATATTTCCCTCCATTTTAAATTGTTATTATCCAATGAAAGGTTAGATTTTTGAGAATTTTTTTAATAAAAGATCAAAAGGATTAACAATGCAGATTAATTTTCACAGCCTTCTTTGATCATTTTTACCAAGGGTGCCAATAGTTTTGGCCATGACTGTATATATAATCAAGTAAGTAACCATCAAAAAAGTAATAATATTTTTTTTCTCACAATGTCTTCCTCCTAATTATTTTAATACACTATACAGTATGTATCCAACATAAATCATTAGGTACTGGTTAGGCACATGCATTAGATTTTTAAAAGATTTTTTCTTTTCTTTATCCCTCTTGTCTAATTGTCATTGACCCAAATGCTAAATCCTCCAGCAGCTGCCAGCTGTGGTAATGTTGGCAGATTTTGTAGTATCACTATTATATGCGCTCTTACTTATGGAATGCATGAAATGACTTTAGCTTTTATCATCTGCCAGGATTCTGGCAGTTTTTTTTGGCCTCATTAAAATTCACCTTTAATGCCGTTTTTCCACTTGGTTTGGCAAAACCGAAAATAGCCTGCTTCCTTTACAGTGCCCATCTGAGCATGTTTTATCTCAAATGGCGGGGAGAGGTACTTATCCAATTGCTTGTGGATCACTTGGCAAGTCAAGAAAGAGATTGAATAAAGAAAGGGATAGAAAGATGAGAAATAACTTTAGTGAAAATGAACCAGTTAACAATATTTGCATAATTGGAATCGTTGTTGGCCAGCTATTGGATTAGCCTAGTGAATGATAGAGGCGGGTCTTGTGCCTTATCACTCTCCTACAAGCCCCCCGAAGATGATGAACCTCGGTCCCGTGCAGCAGATTAGGGCACTTCAAACAGTGCAGGGGTCCCCAGGGAGTAACGTGTTCAGATTTCAGAGCAAATTAGCAGACATCAAACAAGCAGGACGAGATGCTGGATCAAAGGAGAGATGCTCGCCATCTTTGTCAGCGTAGCAGCTTTTGTTGTGTCACCAGTGACTGTGCCCTTCTACTTGTCCTGCACTGCACTGCTCTTTCTTTCTTTCTTTTTCTTGTTTGTTTGACAGACAGTTTTGTATTTTAATCCCATCTGAAACAAACATCTGCTTTTTAACTTTTAATCTAATTGAATTTAAAGTCTGTGCAAAGTCAATTCTGAGAATTGTTTGTAAACACATTATAAATGTTAGAAATGCATTGCTGAAACATGTTACAAAGATTGTGAACTATGTAGTACTTAATTGTAGAGTTAGACCGTTAAACAGTTTTTCACTATTTTCGTGATTTTTTGGGCGGGGCTAAATCATGACTCGATGACGCAATCGAGCCACCGAGCACGGCCCCTCCCTCAACACTATAAGAGGTGTGTTTGACTTGAAGCAGCGCTGACCGATCGGTGTGTGACATCAAAGTACAGTGAGCAGACACTCCTGATGCTTTCGAATCGCTCTCACGGTACTTTGATGTCAGACACTGATCGTTCTGCAGCGCTGCTTCAAGTCGAACACACCTAATAACTAGAGCGCATTAGCACCAGTGGTTCACGGCTCAATCGCGAGTCACTGTCATTACCGTTAGTTACAGCCTACAGTTTGATAGCTAGCTATGCCTTCCTCACATAAATTCATAATACCTGGTTGCGATCATTTGCAAAACAGCTCGGTCTCCTTATTAAATAAGCTGCTAGAGGAAGACAGTTGAGAGAGACGGCAGCTTTCTAGTGATGGGTCGTTCTTGAACGATTCGTTCTTTTTGAATGTGAATTTTTAATGTGACTCGGGAAGAACGAGTCGTCTTGGAGAGTGATTCGTTCAGTCGCGCAGGCGCAAAATCCTATAGGTTCTGCACTGAATTAGTTCACCTGATTCGAGTCTTCGGGTTTGAGTCATTCGTTCATCACGTGACAGCCCCATACGCGTAACCTATGCAGTCAGAGCCGGAAAGAGAATTGATTAGTTCGTATCCCGAGTCTTGTGAACAGGTGAACTAATTCAGTGCAGAACCTATAGGATGTTGCAAATGCACGACTGAACGAATCACTCTCCGAGACGACTTGTTCTTCCCGAGTCACATTAAAGATTCGTTCAAAAAGAACGAATCGTTCAAGAACGACCCATCACTAGACTTGTCAGATAAGAGGTGAGGTGAGCTAATAATAGAAGACCCAGGTAAACAATGAATTAATCTTTTCTGTTTCTTATAGCATTAGTTTTGTATTGTTTGTAGTGTGATCAACGTTTGCATAAGTAGTAGATGTGTTAGGGAAGTAGCACGTAACATTTTAATTATATTTTGCTAAAATGAACGAAATGACTCGAAAAAAGATTTGTTCATTTTGCGGAATGAGACTCAAAGGTCAGAGTCAGTAAAATGATCCGAACTTCCCATCACTACAGCTTTCCCGCGAGTGGGCGTGGTTTCAGCACCGCCAGTGGACACGCCACCAGCGTTTGAAAGCAGAGAATACTGCTTATTTTTTCAAGATTTTGATACCTTATTTTATGTACTTGGCAGGTTTTTTGGCATTCAAATTTGGCTGGGTGGTTAATAACACATTTTTCTGTGGTGTGACAAACTCAGAACACACATTTAATATCGACTTTACACGGACTTTAAACTAAAGACTTATTGTAGTTACAGTAGCAACATTTTAGGTTTTATGGATTAAACTTAAAATTACAGTAAAGAAATACTAATATATGGAAGTGCACATAGTGTCATACACACAATTACAAAGCACCATCATGATAACAACTTAACAAAAATTTAACAACATAAGATATAACGTAAAACATAAAAAGTTAGTCAAACGTATATATTTTTAATTATTTAGAATTCAGTCATAAATTCAAAATCATCATACAGGAAAATTTGGAAATGTCAATTATGTGTTTTTTTTTTGTTTTGTTTTTTTTTGGCTGGTAAAAATTATAGTCATTTTATTTCACAGTGTTCATTTATTTTTACCTTAATTATGTACCATATCTAAAGCTAAAATTTTTACAAAGTTGAATTTTGCCAAGATCTTTTTGACAACTTTTTGGGTAAAATAACAGGACTGTTGACATCCCATGTAATAGTAAAAAATAAATAAATAAATAATATATGTATATGTATATATGTGTGTATACATATATATATATATGAGGTTACATACACACACACACACACACACATATATATATATATATATATATATATAACCTCACATTTCTTTATTCATCATTCAGATAACAGACACTCCAACCGTAGTAAAAAATTAGACATCTTGATTCTGTCCAATTCAGTAAATAAAATGACAGACATTCTGCATTAAAAATAGTAACTCTGACACCATATGAAATGAATCCCATCCAAACAGCACTTTAGGCTGTACGCATTTTGCTGGTCCCCATGTGTCAGTACCTTTTCTCTGTATCTCAAAATCATTCTTGCTTCTTTTGACTGTGGGGCAAGGTGAGAGGTGGCACAGGGGGTATTTGGGTAATGTGTGGGTGTAAGAGGAAGGGGAGGGGTCTTTTTCCAGTTGCTGAGCACAATCTTGACCTCCAGCTATGCTCTGAAGTGCGGCTAATTTCACCCCTTGATACACAACAGTCTGAATCTGCCCTGGTCAAAGCTCAACTGAGCTTATCGGTCTTAAGACGCTAACAAAGACAGCTGTGTCCAGAAGCTGCTTCACCAGCAGTGTCACTGGTACATGAAGATACTGTAAACAGAGCTGGAAGTGGAGATGCGACAGTGACAGTGAGATCGCAATATGACCTTTAGTATGATTAGCATTAATGATAATAGAAGATTTTTAACATCTCAAAAAAACATACTTAACATTAAAGTAACAAGGTGATATTTTGGGAGCTGATTACAATATTCATACCGCAGTAACCTGCAATTTAAAGAACTGTTTCTGTCTGATCTTATCCTTAAATTTAGTTTTGTTGGTGGAACTTAATATATTTGGGTTGATTCAGTAAAATTATTATTTTTTTAAATTTAATAAAATACATGTGGATGTGTAGATGTTACAACTTGAAGCTCATTTTTAGGTTACCATTTCTTCATTTCCAACAACAATACCATGTACAATGTTGGTTTATGGTATTATGATGATGTTTTACAAAATTTAGTGATAAGTTAGTGATAAATTTCAGTCTGCAAACGAACAATTTAAGAATAAAATTTAATAGCAGAAAAAAATATATAAAAATTAAGTTTTTGAAGTGAGACTATTATTAAAGTGATTTTGAGAGAGAAAAACACCATTACGGCTTAGGATGACAGTCACAAGATTGTGTGTACTAGTCGTCATGCTTGTTAGTTTCTGCTCGGCTACTGTGATATTGCATTTAGCCCGTGGCCTGTTGTAAAGCAGACTTCACACAGAATACTTCGTCTGCTGCGTTTCCGTGGCAACTGGGCAGAAATGTGCATGACTCGTCCCCTTATCACCGGACGACACTCCTATTCCTGCCCCAGGACAAACCACATCCCCCCAAATTATTATATCCATATAGACACACACATTATGTATGTAAAGGCCTATATGACTACAGTTTTTTTTTTTTTTTTTTAATCTATAGCTAACATCCTGCTGCAATGACTAAACATACTTGATTAAATTCATATTGACCTTTATTTTTATTCTTACTGATGCCACATTTTTAAAAAGTACATACATTTGCTTTAATTAGGAATATTGATGGCACAATTATATGTTTTTTTGAAAGAAATGATTTTCATTCAGCAAGGGTACATTAAATTAATCAAAAGTGACATTATCAAGACATTTATCATGTTACAAAAGGTCTCTATTTAAAATAAATGCTGCTCTTTCTATTCTTCAAAGAATATATCAAAATGAATCACAGTTTCAACAAAAAATAAATAAAAAAATGAAGCAGCACTTGTTTTCAACTCTTTTGATTATAATGTTGAATGAAGACTGATAAAGAAAAAATGTTTCTTGACCAGCAAATTATCATATTAGAATGATTATTGAAGGATCATGTGACAATGAAGAGTGGAGTAATGATCCTAGTAAAAAAAAAAGTAATATATTTACTTTTATTTCATATAAAATAGTTCAAATCTGTTAACATATTTACTGACATACTGCTTGAGACTTGCTTATATAAAAAATATAATTAAACTTTATTTGGAGTACTACTTATGCACGATGCACATTTCTTAATATTAAGCCTAAAATGTGTTTTAATGTCACTATTGATGAGGATTGTAAGATTTTTGAATAAAATCAGTCTTTAAATGTGAGATATTTAAAGTGTACCTAAAGTATACTTGCAATAGTTCCACTTTAGCACAATCAAATATACTTCTGAATATCTTTAGTTGGACTTCAGCACTATTTCCACATAATTAAAGTGCATCAAGTACAAAATTAGTGGTTCCAATTTAGCAGACTTTAAGTATACCAGTTTAGTATATTATTAAAAGTACAATTGCAGGGTACTTTTATTAAGTAAATAAATATGTAAATATATCTGTATTATGCTTGAAATAATAGCATGAAATAAATATATTTCAAATACATTTTAGTATATTTATTTTTCACTAGGGGATGCTGAAAATTCAGCTCTGTCATCACAGAAATTAAATACATTTTTAAAATATATTAAAATAGAAAATTGTTAGGGTTAGGGTTTAAATTGCAATAATATTACTGTTTTACATAACATTAAAAAAATCGTACTGCCTCTAAATTTTGAACAGTAGTGTACGAACAATGCACTGAACGTAAAAACGTCACATTTAGTGCTTTGTACATTGAATTCATACTTACACAAAGTGCACATTCACAACTCACCTTGTGTCTTTGTTCTCTTGCAGTGTTCATATCCTGTCTGGGAAGACTTCAGTGCCAAGGCCACCAAGCTGCACTCTCAGCTCCGGTAAGTTCAGTCTCCGGCTCACATCCGCACCTGTCATGTGTGGAGGGTTTTATTGAATGCTGAGAAAAGACATCGTCATCAATTTATCCCATTGCTTTTCAGAACCACGGTTTTAGCAGCAGTGGCATTTCTGGATGCCTTTCAGAAGGTTGCAGACATGGCGACCAACACAAGAGGTAGGCATGTGTGAGAGCGCGTGTGTGTATGTGTGTGTGTGTGTGTGTGTGATTGAGTGGGTTCGCTTTCAGGGATATGTATATCTCATTATGAATGATATGCATTGGATAAAACACTACTGGAGAGAGAAAGATTACTGTAGACACTGAGTGTCCAAAACCAAGGATTATAGAAGGTACAGAGCCAGACCCTCTAGATTTAATGCTCTCATCTGGCAAAACAATGTGTGTGCTAATGTTCCTATTCGTTATTTTTATGAATGTACTGGTTAGGTTTTATCAGGAAATAATTAAACAACTATATTATTCATCTTCATCTCTGGTGAGTTTTGAACAGTCTGTTCACATGCCAGAAGTTGGCGGATGTTGTAAATCCTTGACAATAATGGATAAATGAGAGGAACAAAGACGTGCCTCATAGCTGTGGAGAGGCTTGCTGGGTGTTTTTGGTTATTTATGGCATAGTGCTTTAGTAATGATCTTCAAGGAGAATCGACTGACGAAAATAATGTTGTTTGGAAATAAACTAGCAGTCTCATTATGATTATATTACTGTATTGGGATTTTTTTCTCTTCGTCTGGGGATTTGGATTTTTTATTTTTATTTCATCTCATCTTGTGGCCTGCCTGAGGTAAAGAGTGTGTTTGAAGGAGTATGATGATCTGTGTTATTATGAGTTCATGTGGGCATGTTGTGTTTTTAATGAGCTGACGGAGCTGGGAGCCTTCCTCTGTGCATTGTAAAAGCAGTGAGGATCTCATCCGACCCCAACTGTGACTCATAGGCGGCTGTTTTAGATGGAGATTTTTGGGGTATAAAGAGCAAAGGGAAGCTTGAACAGAGAGTGAGAATAATTAACAAAAGCAACATGAAAAAGCTACAAGGCTAAAAGAAAATATTTTATTACAACAATTATTTAATTTAATTTAATTTTTTTTTTTTTATTATTCATGTGTACAACCATGACCTGTGTGATACGGTTTTGCAATATTTTATTCATTATATTTCAGTTATTGTGGCAAACAGTTTCACAACTGTGGAATCAATATAATTATTTAAGCTAAAATATTTTTTAATTTGATGTATTTATTTTTTAATTATTATTGCTATTAATGACAATTAGCTATTAGACTTAGAATTGAGTCCTTAAAGAACAAAACATAGATTAGTTGCCTTTTTTTTTTTTGTCTCATACAGTGGTCAAAGTTGTTCATTGTTTTCAAGATTTTAATTTTCTCTTTTCAATCTATTTTCCAATAATAATAGTCATAAATTCTTAAAATGCATTTTTTGACAAATTGTGAGCATTAATTCCTCATAATTTATCATTTTATTTCTTAAATATTTATTAAATCAAATATCGGTCAATTCACATCACTGTTGTTCACTGTTGTCTCATTGCTCTCACCAGTTAATTACAGTTTGTATAAATTATAGATGACGTAGTTATGTAGTTCAAAGCTGTCTTGGATGTAGGTCAGATGCTGCATCACACTCATTTTTTTCTTTAACACTGTTTTAGTGATTTGATTTGCAAGCCTTTGGGTCAAATTTGATTTCCTATGTTGTGATTTAGACATGCATCAGCCATAGCCCACATCCAGCCTTTGGCTCAGAATAGACTGAGACTGACTCTAGCTGAAAGGATGACAACCGCTTTCGCAGGTTTACATTTCAGAATGATATGAGCAAAATTTTATATTTCATCAGCCAGTAAAGGGGATTTGCATGACATGGAGTAGATAAAACTGGAGTAGATAACCTGGGGCTTGAGCTCGTGGCACAGGTCACTCTGGGGAAGGAGGGGTCACATACTGCTCAGTGATCATGTGACCTGATTGATGTGAATTTGTTGAATGCCAAAAGGAAGAGCGGCCGCCAAGGTCCGACACACCTCACAGATGTGCCCTGGAACAACTTCAAAGAGAGAGAGAGTGCGGCAAGCAGACATAGTCTATGGATCAAACATTGTGTGGACCACAGGGCTACTGGAAGACAAAAATTGAGAGATGGAGATATTTTAAGACAAAAAGAGAAACAAAAGGAGTGAATATGAGGGCATGGTTGGGGTGCTGTGTAACACGATAGAAGTCAAGTGAACTCTGATAGGACGATGTATCATAAAATATTCAACCAACGCATTCTCACTCCCAACTCGTCACATATTGACACTTGGTCAGGACCCCTCTTGATGCTCAAGGTACCCATTTAGTGTCATTTTTCGACGCACAGGGGTATTTTTTTCGACGTGCGGGGTCCTTGATTGTTTTCAGTTGTTTGTCTTAATTTAATGGTTTGCATGCATTTGTAAAAAATAGAAATAATTTTATATTAATTTAGACTTTCATTGGAGCACCTAACCCCACTCCTACCCTAAACCTACCCACTTCTGAGCAATATAAAACACGTAGCAGGTAAATAAAAGTACACTCACAGGTATTTATTGCAAAAACTGACCATAAAAAGCAGTATAAAAGCATTACAAACAAGTCCTGTTGCATTCCAAGTCTTCTGAAGACATATCTTTATGTGAAGAAGAGAGTAAAACATAACATTTTAATCGCTGAAAATGATCCCGCTCCGTAAACGCTCTCACATCTCATTCAAAAAGATACTCCTGTCCCGACGCAATCGTCACGAGACACACAAGAGCCAAAGCCATTTTACAACTAAGGCTGACGAAAGGCTTAATTCGTGCACGAACTGCAGCACACAGGATCTGAGCTTTACGGTGGACGGAGATGGTCATTCCTCTCACAAATCAATCGTTTTGCCTCGGAAGACTTGTAATATTAACATTTTTGGAATAAATTATGACTGTAGCTGTATCTGCCTGTTATATCTTGTGTTTTATTGACAAATGGTAGGTTTAGGGGTTGGGCTACGTGCTCATATATGTGTAAATAGTGTAATGTAAATAAAACTGTTGTGACTGTTTACGTTGAAAAATCACACCCCAACATATATGCAATAATGGCATTATTATGATCCAAAATATAATTTAATCATGGCGATAAAATTCCCAATGCCTTTTGAGTCGGCATACTGATGCCAAGGTTTCTTATTTAAAGCAATGGAGGACCCTGCATGTCGAAAAATGGTACCCTGGCCTGCGCTTCAAAAAGTGACGCCAAAGGGTCCTGACCAAGCATCAATGTGACGAGTTGGGAGTGAGAATGTGTTGATTCAACACAAGATTTTTGAAAACTCCCATTTTAGCAGGGCTGTCATCAGACAACCGGGAGTGAGTGAAGAAACACACTAAAGTTCTAATTGGGGCCCTGAAATTAGTAAAAAAATTTTAACCATTCCTCTATCCATTATAAAAAAACTGATTAAAAGTGTATCTCATATTCAAAAACTAAACGTGTCTCTAACTACATTTTTGAAAAACTTGAATAATGCACCTATAGTAGGGTACAACAGGGCTAAAGGCCCACCTTAAGAAAAAATGTGCTATTCACTGTGCCTAAAATGTATAATTGCAGAAAAAAATATATACGTTGTATTGAATATTTTGTCTGAAAATAAATCATTCAAGTTGTTTATTTCGTTAAAAATAAACGTAAAATAAACAATTTTCGTAAAAATCTTATAAATGTATGAGGTGGCAAGGGAGGCCTTTTACCCCACACACGGGGTAAAAGGCCCGCCAGCATGGGGTAAAAGGTACACGGTATTGATACACATAATTCAGCTAAAATAATGTTTTGTTTAATAATGTCTAAGATAATACTTGTTCAAAACAATCATTTTAGTAAAGTTTGTACTGTTTTCTGCTTAATTTGAAAATTTTTATATAAAATATGAATGTATTTTATATTAATATTGTATTTATTTTAAAATACAGAAACAAAATCATTTTAATTAGTAAAGATTCTGAAAGTATTGAAGGAGATGCAATAATAATTGAAAATATATTTGCAGTAGTAACAACAAATGGTATTTTATTATATGATATGATTAATATCATGTTTTTAAATATGATGGTTTCATTCTAAACATGGTGATTATCTATAATATGGAAACATACATAATATGTATGATATTTATAACAACATAATATATTATATTTACCATCTGAATCTAACCATGTCATGTCAACAAATGGAAAAGTGAGCCATCTTAATTATCATGTTAATTACTGTGAGCCTTTAGCCCCAACAGCAGAGGCGCTTTTTACCCCAAATATTCTTTCGTTATTTAAAAACTGTTGCTTTAATTATCTTAAACAAAACTGAAAATCATAAAGTATACCTTTGTCTCAAAATATATGCATTGATTTTAGCTATTCTCATTTGCTACTTAAATCTACAACATTTTAAAAAACATAAAATATTAGATCAAGTAAGCACAGAAGCAACTTTGTGTTCGATCGCGTCAAAGATCAGACAAATAAACACGTGCATCTTGAAAAGCGAATGTTTTGGAAAGTGCTACGCCACGTTTTTGTGCCATCTAGTGGTTTAGATGAAAATAATGTCAAAGGCACCTTTTACCCCGGGGCACCCCGTTGTACCCTATATATAATTAACTTCCGTTTACAGGTGAAATGAACACTAGTGGCAGTTAAACTCCAATAACTTTTATTCCTTTTTACACAAATTATGATTACCTTAGTGGATGATTTGTAAACTTTCATATTTTGATGTTTGCATCACATAACCAGCTCCATATGTATTGCTTTTCCGATGTAAACTTACTCGGTAGCTCACCTGGTACAAGTTTTGCACTTGTAATGTGAAGTTCTGTGACAAAGAAGTAAGTCATGATAAAAGAACTCAAAGACTTCAGCAGATTTCTTCTTACTTCTTGCTTTTTAATTAATTTTATTTTTTTTATTCTTATGTTTGTTTTTGTTAAAACTATCGTTTATGTTTAGGTTCAGGTTTAGTGCAAATGGTAGGTCACGCGAAGGAGGATTAACAAACTGCCATGATACTGTACATACAACAACCAACAAAATACATTGCCAGATTCAAAGTGTTGTGAAACAAGCAAAAAGCAATGTAATATCATTTTGCAAAAATGTTACCACAGGCACATTTTTCCAGTGAGCATGGGTTGCATATTCATGTTTACCTGGTAAGGTTTATGTTTGGGAGACAAGTTTCACCCCCTCCTCATCACAGCAGCACAGACTGCCATGAAGGAAAGAAGAGGGGATGACACTGAACCGCAATAAAACGGAAGCAAACACACAAACACAACTGAACACACACACAAACACACTCCAGGCCTTCATCCTCTCGATGGGGGTCCTCCACTATAGTGAAGGAGGAAACTGATGCTTCCTGTCAGTAACTGCCTATAATCTGCTTCTCATTTACTGTTCTTTACTGCTCTTCATCTTTAAGTTCATCCTCCTCCTTTCCTGCCATGACTGAGTCTAGCTAGCTCTCTTCATCACCAGCATTTTTTCTTGTGGTCTTACATTGTCTATAGATTTACATAAAGATATTCTGTCATCATTTACTCACACTCATATCATTCCAAACCTGACTTTTTGTGTAACCCAAAAGAAGATGTTACTGGGGTCCAAGTTTTGTTTTGGACTCCTTTGACTAACTGTACAGACAAAACAGTAAAAAAAAAAAATCTTTTTTTAATCTTCCACAGGAAAAAAAGGTCATACAGGTTTACATTTACACTTTTGGGTGAATTATCCATTTGGTCTGAGCCAAAATGAAAACAAAAAGTACTTTGGCTTGTCTTCTTGGCCTCTCACTCTCTCTTTTTCCTCTTGCTGATTCTCTCACACGGAGTTACTTTAAATTGTATAATATTTCACAATATTACTGTTTTGACTGTATTTTTCCTCAAATAGAGCATACTGTAAGAGACGTATTTCAAAAACAGAAACAAATAGACAAACCAAAAATTCTACCAACCCCAAACCTTTAAACAGTAGCGTACATCTGGCAGTTCTAGGGTAATGTAAAAACAATAAATTATAATAAAATAAAATAAAAATAAAGATAAAAAATAATAATTAACGTATAGTTTTTTTTTTTTTTTTTGAATAATTGAAATAGTCTTATTTTTATGTAATATTTGTATTCTCAATGTAAAAATGAGTAAATAATGACAGAATTGTAATTTTTGGGTGAATTATCCCTTTAAGATTATGGTCTCCGACTGTCTCTCTTGAGGAAAATCGGGGCTTTAGCCAAGTTTTTGGCTTTTTCACATGTGTACAATAAGTGGCAGGGGGAAAGAACACAGCGTCGGGAGGCCTAGATAATAATCTTGTTCTGTATGGACGGATTCAGTGGAGGGACTCTGGCTGTGTGTGTGAAAACCCTAATTCATGAGCCAGAATCAAAACAAAAAGTGCTTTGGCTTGTCCTCTCGATCTTCCTCTCAGCCTCTCGCTCTCTCTTTCTCCTCGCGCTCAGTCTCTCACACAGAGACTCTCTTTCCACTCTGTTCTTGGCTGTGGTGGGAATGAATGTTGATAGATCGCAGTCTGTCCTGGAAGCCTGGCACGGGGGCTCATAAAAAAGGCGGTCTGCAGATGTGTGTGCGGCACGGAAGGCTCATCCGGCGCTTCATAGGGGTGTTTTACTGCCCTGCCTGCATGAGCGGAATAGTAGCAACCATAATGAACATCATAAATCTGATTCATACACCAGGGGGCAAAATGGCTGCCCCTCATAGTCAAAAAGAACATAAAAAAAATGTCTGCCAGCTCAGCAACCGGCGAGCTATTTGCAGGATCAGTTTGTGTGTCTGAGTGTGTTTGTGTGTGTGATGGGGGTTAGTATTTCCCCAGATGTTTGAAGTAGACTGGTGTTGTCAGCAGGGTGTTACCATTCACACGGCCGTGTAAGCAAACACCAGCCAAACAGTCTGAGAGGAACATTCTCATTCGCCTTGACACGTCTATTTCTGATAGGGCCTAGTGTAGATTTGCACGGCACACTCTATAACATCAACAAGACATAGTAATTGCTGCTTGAAGCCCTGCAAAAATGTAGGTAGTACAAATAATACTTAATGAAATTCTCATCACAGGAGCAGCACAGCTGTCATTTATGTGACCCAGAATGGGAAAGTATGAAGTTTTGCTGTAAATATGAAGTGTGGGGAAGTTATTCAAAAAAAAAAAAAAAAAGAAAGAAAAAAAGCCCATTACTTCAAACTGTAATTGTCTTGTACACATTACTTTTGCATTTCTAGAATTTCACATCAATCCACATTAATCTTCATCAATTTGGTGATAAATTCAGGATATATTTATTTAGTATATTAAAGGGTTATTCTACCCCAAAATTAAAATTTTGTCATTAATCACTTACCCCCATGTGGTTCCAACCCCGTAAAAGCTTTGTTCGTCTTCGGAACACAATTTAAGATATTTTGGATGAAAACCAGGAGGCTTGTGACTGTCCCATTGACTGCCAAACAATTAACATTGTCAAAGCACAGAAAAGTATAAATGTAGAAGATGTATCCGTGTGGCAAGGCTGACACAGAACAGTGTACGCAGTTTGCGTTCAGTGGATACTCTCCAAAATGGCGCTACGCTGATGCAGAGGAGACGAATTGTTGAATAAAGTAGTTTTTTTTCTTTGTGTAAAAAATGCAAAAAATAATCTTGCCGCTTCATAACGTTACGGTTGAACCACTGATGGCAGATGGACTATTCTGACTATGTTTTTTAAACTTTTCTGTGCTTTGACAGTGTTAATTGTTTGGCAGTCTATGGGACAGTCAGAAGCCCCCGGTTTTCATCCAAAATATCTTAAATTGTGTTTAGAAGATGAACAAAACTTTTATGGGTTTGGAACGGCATGGGGGTAAGTGATTAATGACAAAATTTTCATTTTGGGGTGGAGTAACCCTTTAACATGACTTAATAACTTATAAAAAAAACTTGGCCTTTAAGCACAGCTTAAAAAGGTACACTACCATTCAAAAGTCAATAAATTGTTTTGGAAAGAAATTAATACTTTTATGCAGAACTGTTGCATTAAATTAAACATTTATTCAATAAATATAAATATTCTGCACAATATTAAGCAGCACAACTGTTTTCTACACTGATAATAATAACAAAAGGTTTCTTGAGTGCCAGATCAGCATGTTAGAATGGTTTCTGAAGGAGAGAGAAAGAGAGAGTACTTTCACTTCAAATGCGCCTCAACCCATTCAGAAGTACAAGTACTTACATAGAAACCTATACATAGTAGCCAGAAAGAAATGTTAATTTTAAAGAAAAACGTCAGACGTACTTAGAGGCTTTTCCATCTGAACTCTTCACTGTAAAAAGTGATAAGTTGACTTAACTTAAAAAAAATTTAGGAAACCCGTTGCCTTAAAATTATTAAGTAAATAATAATTACAAAAAAAAAAGTTAAGTGAACTTGACAATTCACTTAACTTATTTTTTTTAAATTATCATTTACTTAAAAATTTTAAGGCAATGGGTTTTCTCAATTTTTTTAAGTTAAGTCAACTTATCACTTTTACAGTGTTCATATATATATATATATATATATATATATATATATATATATATATATATGAAGAGTTCATTTGCAAAAACCGATAAACGCCACTTTCAAAAAAATTCTCCTCATATAGAACTGAACCCTAAACACGATTTGTCAAAAAAGTCAGTATTGTCCACTTTCAAGGCATCGTGAGTTCACGTTTTACTGCAGAAGCCGACAAGCGCCCTTGTTGTTTTTGAACAGAAGCCGATAAGTCCATTTTAGCAAATCGGCACGCTGTATTCAGGTCAGGTGACAAGGCTACTTTCACTTTGAAAAGACTTGCTAGCTGAGAGGAGTTTCGTCAAAGCTGACTAAAAGTGATCGAGGATGGATAATTTCGACGAACTTGATGAACCTGTGATATTTTCTTCAGGGCAAAAAAAGGAAAATAAAAGCTGAAACATTTTCACGGAACCTTGCAAAAGCAGCGCGTTACAGTGGTGAGGGAAAAGCTCAGTGTATTGCGTGTAATCACATCCATACAGTTTATGATCACAACAACGTTTGTCAGACATCTACATCATCTGAGGAGTTCACTGTCGATACTCCACTTCGTACTGCGTCTTGTCTAAAGACGCTATGGGAAAAGCCTTTTTTTCTTCTGACTGAAGCCTTATTCAGTCACACAGTTAAAAACGAAACTATGGCGACGGAGCCCGCCAGAGCCAGCCAGAATGGGCGGAGCCATCTGGCTGTATAAGCGGCCGTTTCGCCATAGGAACTTCTCCTTCAGCGACGATGACGACTTCATCTCTCACTGATCCGGGAAGCCTGCTCGCCATTGAAATGCCTCGCAGCTGGAACCAGCGACCTCTGCTCGGCTGAATCCGCCGCCTTCTCAGCGCCATCAGCATTGTTCCGGACCTCCTCCCCTGCAGCCATCCAGCGAAGCTCACGCATTTTCTAAAAGAAGCAAACGGCGTTGTTGCAAATGCCGCACCATTACTGCGGTTTGTGCAGGTCCCTTCTGCACGCCGATGACGGCCACAGCGAGTGCGTTTCCTGTTTGGGGAAATCCCATGCATATGCCTTGCTCTCGCCACACAGAGAGGTTTCTCCCATTCTCTTTTCTCAGCCTGACCAGCGTCCCTCTACTAGTGCGAGCTATCTGGTCTCGTTTGGGGGGAGTGACGAAGGGCTGAGTGATGATAGCATGTCATTAGCAGCTTTGGACTGCCTTCGTCTGCTTCCAGCGCTGCCAAGGCCGGGTTGGATGCCGAACTTCTCCGCGTCCTCTCGAAAGCATTGGAAGAGCTGGGTCTGGAGTGGTCCCCAAAGGAAGAGCCATCTTGCAGCCTTCTGGATGAGTGGTTCCTGCCGGGGCGCCGTCAGGCCCCTCCTTCTTACAATGCTTTCGAGAGGACGCGGAGAAGTTCGGCATCCAACCCGGCCTTGGCAGCGCTGGAAGCAGACAAAGGCAGGAGGGCGGGGTCGGCTACCGAGCCCGACAGCTCCTCTGCGTCCAAAGCTGCTAATGACATGCTGTCATCATTCAGCTCTTTGTCACTCCCCCCAAACGAGACCAGATCGATCTCCAGCGATCTTCGCCGTTCTACCCTGAAGTTCACGACGAGCTCACGACTTCCGCTTCATCCTCCCTCACCATGGTCGATGGCGCTGAAGAAAGGGGGTATGAGAAGATGCCTCCTCTAGACAAATCAGTGGCCGCGCATCTCTGCCCGCCCTCTGCTATCGGCTGGAAGGCAAAAGCCGTCCCACCCGTCTAAGCCATGCAGGACCACTGCAGACGCTGGACAGGTGGCTTCGGTGCTCCACTGTATGGCGGTCCTCCAGGTCTTTCAGGCCAAACTCCTCTCTTCCATGGACGAGTCAGCCTGATTTTGCGACTCTCAGGGAGCTGAGAAGTGCTACAGACCTGGCACTGCACGTCACCAAGACCACCGCCCAGGCGATCGGAAGGTCCATGGCCAGCCTAGTGGTGCTTGAATGCTACCTGTGGCTCACGCTGACGGAGATCAAGGACGCAGACAAGGTTCCCTTCCTTGATGCCCCGATTTCCCCCAGCGGCCTCTTTGGACTGGCGGTCGAGGAGTTTGCTGAATGCTTCACTGAGGCACAGAAGTCGTCACAGGCCATGCAACACTTCCTTCCCAAGCGCTCCAGCTCCACAGCTGCTTCCAGTCGCCCAAACTGGACTGTCTCTGGCCCTGTCTCTGGGAATCCGCATTCTCAACTACCTTGACGACTGGCTCGTTCTGGCCCAGTCAGAGGTGGAGCGTTTATCGCACAGAACCCTCCTCCTCAGCCACCTAGAGCGCCTGGGACTCAGGATCAACTTCGCCAAGAGCACGCTGTCTCCCTGCCAACGAATATCATTCCTGAGAACAGTTCTCAACTCGACTCAAATAAGAGCCGTGGTCACGCCAGAACATGCTTTGGCCATGCGAGAACTCGCGACCTCCTTCGAGATCGGTGCCACTCGCCCTCTCAAGACGTTTCAAAGGATGCTGTGCCTCATGGCCGTAGCGTTGCTAGTGCTACAGTTGGGTCTGCTTCTGCCCTCTTCAGCGTTGGCTGAAACCACAAGTTCCATCACATGCGTGGCGTCACGGACACCTGCGTATCAGGATGAGCCAGGCCTGTGTAACAGCCCTAGTCCCCTGGAAAGACCCTCACTGGATTGGAAAGGGCATGGCCATGGGAATGGTTTGCAGGAGAAAGGTTGTCACGACAGATGCCTCCAACACAGGTTGGGGGGCGCTGTGCGAGGGCAAACCGACTTTCAGCCATTGGTCGACAGTGGAGAAAAGGCTTCACATCAACTGCTTGGAAATGCTAGCAGTATGTCGAGCCTGCCAGTTCTTCCTGCCAGACCTGAAGGGACAAATCACCAAGGAGGCCTCTCCTCGAAGCACCTTTGCCTACTGGCAGAACGCCTTCTGGAATGGGCTCAACCCCATCTGCGCTTGCTGAAAGCAGCGCACATACCGGGCAAATTGAACCAAGAAGCGGACAAGTTATCTCGGAGCAATGTTCCCTCAGAGGAGAGGACGCTCCATCCGCAGACGGTTCAGAGAATTTGGGAGATCTTTGGCAGGGCCGAGGCAGACCTCTTCGCCTCAGGAGACAACTCTCACTGCCTGACTTATTATTCGAAGGTCGAGGATGCGTTGGCCCACGAATTGCCCAACCTCCTCCTTTATGCATTTCCCCCGATCGCCCTGATTCCGCAGGCTATCAGGCGAATCAAGGAGCGGGGACACAAGGTCCTCTTGGTAGACACCCTGTGGAAGAATCAACCTTGGTTGTCAGAGCTGACTCAGCTGCTCATAGCAGCCCCGTGGCCCATTCCTCTGAGACGGGACCTCCTGTCTCAATCGAACGGGACAATTTGGCACCTTCGGCCCGATCCGTGGGTGCTGCACCTTTGGCCGCTCGACAGGAGCCCATGAGCTTCTCAGAGAGCATGCTGAATACCATTTCTGAGGCTAGTGCACCGTCTACGAGACGCCTCTATGCCCTTAAATGGTCTGTGTTCTCCACGTGGTGCCTAGACCGTGGTGAAAACCCGTCTACCTCTGACTTATCGGTGGTTCTGTCCTTCCTGCAAGCATTTCTGGCTAAGGGACGTTCCGCGTCCACACTCAAGGTCTACGTAGCAGCTATAGCGGCCTCACACGCCCCATAGCAGGCCAGTCGTTGGGCAAGGACACTTCGGTTGTCCGCTTCTTGAGGGGTGCCAAGAGGCTGAATCCGCCTCGGCCCCTCACAGTCCCTACATGGGACTTGCCCACGGTGTTGAGAGCCCTGATGGGCCCTCCCTTTGTGCTGCTACAGCCCACTACCCTTCGGTCACTGTCGCTAAAGTCTGCTCTTAGCACTAGCGTCGGTCAAGCGAGTAGGAGCGTTCTCCATTAGCCCTGCCTGCCTGGAATTCGGGCCTAACGACTCCAAGGTTGGCCTGAACCAAGGCAGGGTTATGTGCCCAAAGTGCTTTCCACTCCATTCAGAGCTCAGGTCATCACACTCTCCGTGCTTCCTCCCTCTGATGAGGACTGAGAGTTATCCTTGCTCTGCCCTGTCAGAGCCTTGAGAATCTACTTTGAGCGTTCCTCCCTTTTAGGAGGTTGGAACAACTCTTTGTTAGCTTCGGTAACCGCGCCAGAGGGCGTCCGGTTACGAAGCAGAGGCTCACCAGATGGATAGTGGATGCCGTTACGCTAGCGTACTTGTCCTTGGGCCTACAATGCCCCATCGGAGTATGAGCCCATTCCACAAGAGGCATCGCCTCATCGTGGGCGTGGTCTAGTGGTGTGTCTATTACAGAGATCTGTGTGGCGGCCGGCTTGGGCCTCGCCATCCACATTTGCTAGGCTTTATAACCTGGATGTACCGGCCTTACAGGCCAGGGTCCTCTCTGTTTAATGGCACTTTCTATGCATGGGAACTGTTCTGACGGAGAACCCTTGACCACACGGCACTCAAGCTCTCTGATTGGTTACTTGTATGTTTTGGCTTAGGGTGTCAAAATGCAAGAAGTTCTGTAACGATTATCCAGGCCGGGCTTGACCGCTTTGAGTTTAGCCCACTTTAGCCTTGGAGTCATTGTTATGCTTCCCTTGAGCATTGAATGCTTGAGGAAGTATAAATTGAGTCATTCCTCTACCAGCATGACATGATTGAACTGTGTTCCCATAGCATCTTTAGACAAGACACAGTACGAAATGGAGTATCGACAGGGAATGTACTCAGTTACTGTCATAACCTCGGTTCCTTGAGATACAGAAAGAGTACTGCATACTCGCCATGTTGTATAGAAGAAACCTGAGTTCCTATGGCAAAATGGCCGCTTATATAGCCAGATGGCTCCGCCCATTCTGGCGGGCTCTGTCGCCATAGGCTCGTGCAGCTGCCAAGCCATTGGTTTGTTTTTAACACACTGCACGAACCAATGGCCGTGCAGTTTCACTGCGTGATTAAATAAGGCTTCAGTCAGAAGGAAAAAAGGCTTTTCCCATAGCGTCTTTAGACAAGACGCAGTACTCGTTCCGTATCTCAGGGAACCGAGGTTATGACAGTAACCGAGTACAATTACAAAGATCAAACAAGTGGTTTTTTTTAACTCTAAAACATGAAATGTGGAGTTATCTGCTTTTGCCAAAAGACGACTGTTATCTGCTTTTGCTATAAAACAAACTTTTAATATGTAAAAAAACATACTTTCAATGAACTTTATTTTTGTAAATTGCCTGTATTTAAGTTATTATTACTTAATCAAAACAACCCAACTGCAGTTAGATTGATATTACTTGGAATGCGCAATTAAAAAAAACGTGAGTTATCGGTTTTTGCAAATTAACTCTTCATATATTAAAACAATAAATAAATACATAAATAAATTATATTCTCAATGTAAATATGTCACTATATGTCTACTCTTTGTATAAGCATGCACTCTCTTTCACCATTCTCACCATCTGAATTATTCTTCATTTTTCTCATCTGTTCTGCTTCATAAACCTGTGAATGTCAAGCATGTGTGAATGTCAACCAAATGAAAGGGAGCAGGTGCAGTTATGAATGCTACAATTTCATTTTTAATTCACTATAATTCATTACCGTCCTGTTTTTAATAAGTAACTACTTTTAGAAATATAATAAGTGTACGTGCTTTACATTGTTTTTGTCGTGAGGGAGAATAGTCTGACACTGCATTTAAATGACAGAGGATCAAGTGAAGTCCATCTGTGTGTCTACCAGTCTGTCTCTCTACAGCCAAGTGTTTGACAGCCAATGACCTTGAATGATCCCATTTCTGTACAGTACAGCCGGACGCTATTATGTCTTCTCCTTTTAGAGCTGCTATTCTTTTCTCATTAAAAGATGCATTAACTAAAGAGAAAGAGTGTTTTGATTACTTTGAAAATGCAAGTTCTGTTTATTAATATAATGGCAGCGCAAGGACATAAGAGGGTTTGTGTGATTGTGAAGAAAAGTGAAAATACACAACACATTACACAGCTTTGTGATATTTGTTTGATAGCAATGGCTGCCAAAAAGTATTAAAAAAGACAAGAAGAAAGAATCTCTTCTTACAAACCATCACTGGCTATGTGCTTCCCTTCAACACTCTCTTATTACAGGAAAATTACTGCTGCTCTTTAATTCTACAGGGCGGTTTGATGGTGCAGGACCTCCCGCTAACATGGTGAGCCTGACTCAGCTTTCCCAGTATACCTCCCCAAACACACACACACACACACTTGACCTCCTCTTGGGAACACCTGTTCTCACTGAGAGACTTGTACAGCTCAGCACTCCTACACCCTCCCAAACTACACCTTCATTAAAACCTTATAATCAAGAAACACTATTAACAAAAGACAGGATGCTTGGAATGAGCACCTCAACAAAAAGCCAGAAACAAAGATCTCCATGAACACGTTTTTTTTTTGTAGAGAAACACATTTTTTTTCATACTGCGATAAAGACCACCAATATAGAAGGACCCATTTTTTCCCTGTCAGTTTTTTTTTTTTTTTTTAAATTTGCTGTTATAGCTCATTTCAAAGCACTGTAAATTTGAATTCTTAACTTCAGCAGAGATTCTTTTGTAGATTTTATTTTGAGTTACTGGCTGCAATATCCTTTATTTCTCTCTCTCCATCCAACAGGACTTCAGTGACTGTCTATACAGTACAACAGTTAGTTCTAGAACTAGAATTTGGACTCTCTCTGTGTGTGTAAAAATGATCTTCTTCCAGGTTACACTGTAAGGCTACAAGTGGCTGTTTTTACAAGTCATTGAATTATTCACTCATTGAACCAATTAAAAAAAAATCTGATTTGAAAAAAAAAGGCCTTTACTGGTTTTTGTTGAGTGTCAGAGATGATTCTGCAGTGGTTTTGGAACTGTTTCAATTGACCTTTCGCAAAGACCCAGCCACTTAGTTACTGTTGCTATGTCCGACAAGCCATGCCGCTCTCACGCCACACACCATGTTCTCACGCAGTGGAAAATACATTGCGGAGCAAAGAGGAAACTGACAACATGCCAACAGACAAGACAGAGCTGGTTACTTTTGATATGAAACAAAGGGTGCGTCTCAATCAGCTCCCTTGTTCAGTAGTCAGGGCACTGATAAGGGAGTCACCCATTTTAAGGGCTGTCTCAATCGCGAAATCCTTCCAGTGCACTGGAACGTTCACTCCTTGAAAAATCCCACAATGCACCACAAAAACTAGGGAGCATCGGCGCTCTCTATGCTCCCTTGCCGGAAATAACGTCACATTCCTGAAGCGTGAAACATAAACCACACGAGCCAACTCGATAAATATAATGACACACGGTAGAAGATTTGAAAAGACAAACCATTTTTTTCAAAATAATTTGTATATTTCAACATAAACACACATTGCTAGAAAGGTAATGAACATATTTATTTAACATTTATAATTAAAATTCGTCTGAAATGTTGTAAGATCATGTAACAGAATGATGTGTTTAAAGAGAATAAAAAATAATATCAAAAAGAGACCGGTCCTGTCTGTTGTTTATTAATTCAAGCGGTGACATTCTCCTACAGTATGTTGTCCGTTGACGCTGTATGTAGTCATGTCACTGAAATTCGAGTGATCACTGTCCTAATGTGCAATGAGTCAGGGAACTTACCAGTGACCGAATTCATGTACACGATCTACTGATTCACGAGCTCGGGAGCTAGGGAGCTGATTGAGAAGCACCCAAGGTCTCAGCTTTCAAATTTTGCCATTTTTGGAGAAATTCAAACATTAAATACTGTTTCGTGGCTCTTTAATGTGTCGTGAGAGATCACTGTAGTGCCTCAGTTTAAGTTACACATATCATCATTTCATATTTACTTAAAGCACGAAATAAACATGAATGAACATCCGAAGGTATTTAATCTCAACTGTGGAAAGACATTAATACACACCATTTTTCAAATTTAAGTCCTCCAAAGTTAATCTACTCTGTCTGATTTATTTGTCAGACAAGATGGTGGATTTGATGTTATGATTGGTCAGATTGCCTGTCAATCAAACTCCCTACGAAGCAAAACTAAAGTAAAATAAGCTGTGTCAAATTAACTGTGACTAAAAAGTTGGTCAGTATTAACTTAATGTTTACTGAACTATTGTGTAAAATTAACAAATTTGCAAGCATGATGTTGGCCTTAAGAACATCACAATATTCGAACAATGCTATTTTTCCTGTGAGGTTATGTAAATATACTATTGGGCAGTGCACACAAAAGCACTGCTTTTAACTGTTTCTGTATTTGAACATGCACAAAACACGTCTTTGACCATTGTGCAACGTTTGCAAAGTACATTTTATGTACTACCTGTCTGTATTCTTTGTAGTTTTTTGTCCTGTTTCTTGTTCCTTTTGTTATCTTCCTGATTGTTTGTACCTGTGTCTTGTTAGTCTAATTACACCTAAGCCTTGAGTGTTTTCTGTATTCATTGTCAAGTCTTGTCTTTACATATTGTTTCATTGGTGTGCTCAGTTTTGATTTCCTTGTTTTTTTATGGTCTTTGTACTGTACTTTGGTTATTGTTTTATTAAAAATTCTGCATTCGGATCCAGCTCTCTCGTGTTTTTGAGTTCAGAGCGTGACGGTACATTTCCATCAGTATATGAACATGCTCTGAAACAGCATGTGCAATATGGAAATTCTGAGGCTCGATTTTGCATTAATGGCAATTAAATATTAACAGTGGTTTGAGTTATAGACCTAATTAAGATAGCATCCTGTGTAGGCCCTCCAGCTCAGTCCCCCTGAGATGATTCACAAAGCTGCTCAGAAGCTAAAGGAGATGTCAAAAACTGATTGAAAGACCCTCATATTTTCTACGAAGACTGCTTTCTGGTGTGTATGGATTATCTTAATCGTACCATAAGGTCCTGATGGAATTGTCTTTTTTCCCCAAAGACCAAAAAAATTATATTGCAGTCTGAATAGTCATAGAAAAAAAATAACACAGAATGATAAATTAGAAAGTCTACTGTGAATTACAGCTTCTAGAGAGATATTTTATGCTCTTTTTCTGCTTCGCTCTAATTCCTGACTTCTGATTGGCTGTGACAGCTCAATATGGCCAGACTCTCATAATAATAGACTAATCCATGCGGGCGAGTGCATGTGCTTGTGTTTTGTGGGGCTCTTGGCATTTTGATGTCAACTGCTTTTCCTCAAGCTAATCTGAAGTGCTGGATGCGGCGCAGTGGCACATGACACACAGGTAGACTCTATAGCCCACTGCCAGCCTGCTCATTGCAAGGGGAGCGTGATCACTGCAGTGTTGCCTAGAAACAGAGACAGAGGTGCCCCTGTTGCTTGTAGTGTTGCTAAGAAACTGGGGAAAAATGTTGCAGTCGTTTACGGTGTTTGTGGAGTGGCATAAGTAACATGGTAAGCTACAAGGAGAGCTGATATTGTCTGTGCTTTCACAGCCTTGAATGAACCAAAGGGTTCAATAGAGGATACAAAATCAAACCTTGAGGCTGTAGTGTGAAAACCAGAGAAGAATCTGAACCAGACCTTAAAATGTTGGTGAACAGAGAATAAGGATGTGTCTCTTGTCATTAGTAACAGAATCTCTGTCTCGCACATAGATACTCCCATGCGCCCGCCGCTCTCATTAAGAAGATGGGAGACTTGCCTTGGCAGTGAAGTCTAGTTTCTGCTGCTTCCCACGTACATGCTGCTGGCTGCAGGCACAAAGAGAGCCTGTGACACAAGGAAGTGTCCTCACAGAGTGGCTAAAGAGAGAGAGAGGGATGCAGAGGGAGGAAGAGAAGCAAATAGATGAGCATTGTGAGTGCAGCTTAATTAAAGACAATAATGTTGTTTTTGTAGCACATTCTCAAAAACAAATGGCTGACTCAGGGAGGTGGAGATGGCCTAGTTTCCCACTCGAGAGGAACTCTCAGCTTTTAAGAGAGTTTAGATGAAGTGGGCTTTAAATGTAAAACAGTTTTCTTTTAAGGTGTACGAATATACAGTACATTTTATACATGTTCCTATGCTTGATTTGGTGTCCCATGTTAATGACCTATCCATCAAACAACTATTGGACAACTGATTATCTTATGATGGGCCTCCAATGACCTGACAAACTAGCATGACTATAAGTTGTGTGACAATAGGTCACACAAATGGAGAGTTCACTCAAAAACAAAAATGGCATGACATTCTTTCTTCTGTGGAACACACAAGAAGATATTTTGAAGAACCAAACCCTTTTAGTGACTATTGACTTCAATTGCATGGACACATCAGACGATCCTTCTTTTGTGTTTCACAGAAGAACATGAAGGTATGATGACAGAATTTCCATTTTTTTGGGTGATCTATCCCTTTAAGCAAATGTGAGAACTCAGTTCAGATGTATGGAAACATTGTATCACACTTAATTTACATTTAAAATAATTTAAATGGGTCATATCATAAGGAGTTCTCCTTGATATTTTGAGATAAAAGAGTTCATTTCACTGTAAAGTATACCGTAACTTTCAGAAATCAAAACGTCCTGCTCTCCAACCTAAAAACAGCATTTAAATGAAAGCACAGTACTCATGCAGATCACTCACATGGTCAAGACAAGTGAATACATTGACACACGACCACATACATTTCCACATCAACAGAAAGAGGACCATAAACACAGTCACACCCAGTACTAGATTTTGTTTGGATATGCATTCCATGTTAGGAGGTCTGTATGAGCATGGTCTTGTTGTCTCATATACTTGTTTCTCTCTCGGCAAGGACCTGTCTAAATTGAATGTTGCCAAGTTATGTAGGAAATGCTACTTGCGCTTGTAATGTTCAGTCAAACATTTGTTTTCAAGGGCTCAAGATCTGGCAGCATGAGAAGTGAAGTGAATTTTCAACATTTCCATTCATTTTTACCAGCTTGATCCATTCAGGCCGATTTGTAAATGTTTGTGAACATTATAGACGGCCATAACCACATCTCTTACAAGATTGTTTTTGCCTATATTTTGTCATGTTCTTTTCACATTCATGCTTTTAAACCATTATGAACAGCTATTCACACCAAGACAAACATTTGGTGTAGTAGGCTAAACATAGAATGAATGAAACACTGACACAAACATTTGCATGTTGTCAATGCGAGAGGTGTTCTAATCTTTTTTTCTATATTACTTTGAAGAAAACTGGCAACCCAGTAAGATTAATTTTGCACTTTTGGTCACCCCTTACAAAAAAGAAGTTTATTCAAGTGTGCTATTAGTATGCTTCTTTTAAACTTAAAATAGGAAAGTACACTTTTAGTCTACTGTTTATCTACTTCTCAGAAATGGGCTTTATGTACTTCTCAACAATATACTTAAAATGGCATTTAAAGGGATAGTTCACCCAAAAATGAAAATTCTGTCATCATTTACTCACCCTCAAGTAGTTCCAAACCTGTATGAATGTCTTTGTTCTGCTGAACACAAAGGAAGATATTCTGAAGAATGTGGGAAACAGAGCAATCTGGGGCACCATTGACTTCCATAGTATTTTTTTCCACTACTATGGAAGTCAATGGTGCCCCAAAACAGCCTGGTAACAAACTTTCTTCAAAATATCTTCCTTTGTGTTCGGCAGAACAAAGAAATTCATATAGGTTTGGAACTACTTGAGGCTGAGTAAACGATGACAGAATTTTCATTTTTGGGTGAACTATCCCTTTAAGTATACTTGACTTATACTTAGAAAAAAATCTAAATATATTTAAGCTATACTTGTGCTCCTAGAATCCGTGTTTTCATTGTTATATGGTAGGGGGCGCTAGTACACATCTTCTATACAGAATTTCCAAAAAACACAAGCGAAGAAGAAACCTAAACAACAGATGCGTCAACGTGTAATCTAACATGATCCTCAGACTGTGTAACATTATGGAATAAAATGTCGACCAATGAAGAGGTATTAATGACTTTGGGGTCTTGATCGACTCCATCTATCAATTCATAGTCTTTTTTCAGCTTTTTGTTAAAAATGTTGTTTATTTCTTTATGTTTTATTTATGAAACTTACCCACATTCAAGTGTTTAAAAAAAGATTGCATGAAGCTAGAATAAAATGTTTTTGTTTACAAGCAGATACCCTGTTCTTTCTTTTGATGTTTTGTATGGTCAGATATTCATATAACAAAATATATACAAATTAATAAATAGGGAAATAGTAGTATACTTAAAGTATGATTCACTTAAAGAACACTTACGAGTATACTTGCAGTATAAAACTACTAAACTAGTAGTTTACTGAGACTACCCAGATAGCACATGTACGTCTGCAAGATGTCTGTTAAAGATCTCTTGATCTGGAAAGCATCTGCTGTCTATAAACGTCTGACAGACGTCTGTAAGATGTCAGTTTTACATACATTCTAAATCATAAACATCTTAAAGACATCTAATAGACGTCTATTTGACATCTAAAAGGAGACGTCCTATAGACGTATTGCAGATGAGCAAACACCCTAAAAAATACGTCTTGCAGATGTAAATGCAGACGTCAAATAGACGTCTCAGAGATGTACGTGTGCTATCAGGGTATACTTCAAAGTATATTAAAAATGCTACTACAAGTATTTAATTAGTAAACTATGAGTATACCTATAAGTTCACTTTTAGTATAGTTGCAGTACAAGCTGGAAACTGATGTAAGCTAGTTGTGTACTCAAAGTTTACTACTGGTATACTTAAAGTATACTTAAAAGTATATTTTATATACTAGAAAGTGGGGCAATTTAGTCCCAAGGATTATTGAGATAGTACACTTACGAGTATACTACTAGTACACTGATATTTGTATACTTACTACATAAAATATATTTAAAAATATACTTGAACTTTACTTAAGTATACTTTATAAAATAAACTTGAAGTATACTACTTTTTGGTAAGGGACATGCCCAGAGCAGCATTGGTCTACCCAAACTTTTTACAACAAAAAGCCAAAAAATCAAACTAGTTTGATGGATGTGGGCCAAAAGTAAATGTTGCCTTATCCAACTGTATTATATTAAAATGTACATTAAATAAACAACAACTATATTCTCTATATTTCAATGTAAGAATGTCAAAATCAAAATATTAATTAAATATGACATACTGGTCTTAAACAGACAAATCACATGAGAAAATTGAAATGAATTCATGTTAGGAAGGCAAAAGAGATGTTCGCTCCATTTGAGTAGCTGCTACCTCTCGTTGATCCTCAGAGCACTGTAAATATGTATTCACTAGAGACCTCTATTAAAAAGCATTCGTTATTTTTCAGTGACAGTGAAATTTGTTTCCGTGCCTTTCTTGTAATGTTGCCTTGGAATACGCAGGGTCAGACTGCCTAGAACAACCAAATACACAAATGTCTACACTGTATGAGTCCACCGATAATGACGGATGAAGGCGATATGGGCTGTGTTTAAAATGCATGAATGAATGTACGTGTTTTCATCGGTGTGTACACGGAGTATGAGTGTTGGAGGGTGATCAGTGGGTGAGCCAGGGCCGGACTGAGCATAATCCCTGCTATTAAGAATCAGTAATCAGGCGTGATCTACCTCTACAAGCACTACTGCTGCCTCAGCTGGTGCTATCATAACACATTTCATTAACCCTTCACTGGCATTCTCTCTCTGTCTTTGTGTCTCCTTCTCTGCCATTCAAATATGTCTAAATATGTCAATCAGGGAGCTTTTGATCTACCTGTGCTTTGTCTGCACTGCACCTTTTGCGTTCCCCTCATGTACATGTGCATGTCAATCCAGCACAATAAGTGTGTCATATACTTCTACGCCCCACCTTTACACCCCAGGCTGTCCCAGAATATTGTGCTTTTCTATCATGGCCTGTAAATGACTTGAAAAGCTGTAAACTGTTGAAGTCATGAAGTCCAAAGTCCAAACATCACATTAGCAGTGTTGCACTGTGGGATTGAGAGATGACAGTGTCAGATGGACAGAGAGAATGAATATAGATCTGTGTGATAAGATTATTAGAGCATGAATGAAGTTCAAATGAATAGACAATGACAGGTTTATTGATGAAAATGTGAAGTGGCTGTACCCTCATCCCATGTTCTGCTCTCTCAGTCTCTAACCTTCCTCATCTTTTACTATTATAGCCTCTTTCCTGCCCTCTTTCTCTTGTTCCCAGTAGAAGAGGCACATTTATAGTGCCTCTATCTTCGTCTTTGGGTGACTACTCTCTCTTGTTAATACGTCTGCTGTTATTTTTACATTTTCCTGTTGTTTCTCTCTGATTTTACCTCTATCTCTCTGTCTCTTGCTGTATTTCACTTCTATTTCTGTTGGTCCTTTGGGTGTGCTGGCACAGCATTCGCCTTTGCAATTCACGATCCTAATTTAGGCTTTGTTGTTTTATATGCTCTCATATCTTTGTTTTACTTTGCTCCTTTTTCTGCACGTGTACATGTTTAGAAATAGATATCTCTAATGCACAGACACCGCTGGGCTACTGAAAGCTTCAATGTACAGTACACACATCAGAATCAGAAATACTTATTATTCAGTCCTTAGATTTTCAGTGTGGACTTTTGGACCGCACTGTATGCAGGTGGAGGAAATAACTTATGTATAAATGAAAGCATACCGATTAGGCCCAGATAGAGTGGGAGAGGTTGGAGTTTGGCAGATCTTTTCACTTTGTAGGGTTTGTGGGGAATCTCTCTTCACATTCTCCCCTGGAGGTACATGGAGCGCACTAGGTTGCAGATTTTGCCCCCCTTAAGGTTTCCTGTGAATGGCCATCTTGGCCATTGGTGTGTTTGTCTGGTTTGTTGCTATTGTCTTGTCATGGTTGAAACTCTGGACACGGAAAAGGTCAGCAAGGGCTCTGGGTTTTCAGTCCTGGTGAAATGATTACAGAACTCTGCAGTGCCGGACGCTTTTTCCCACAGCCTGTAGAATAAGGAGGGCTGGAGCCCAGCCAGATGGGATTGCTGTTAGCAAGGCCATTCTCAGGGAGCCCCTCCACCCAGTGCAAGAGGGAAATCTGGACCCATGACAGAGGGGAAAGTGTTTAAATGTTCATGTTATGCTGCAGTGATGTTACATTTACACAAAATGGCAGCATTTGGCAACATGTTTTTGTCTTATTATTTTCCCAGATTGAATTTATGATGAATGCCTTGTCTTCCTCTAATTATTAAGTGCTCTCTCTCTCAATTTACATAAAATCTCTCATGCATGTTATTCAGCTTTTTTACTGCATTCATCATCACTGACCAAATTTAACACTGTTGCAAAGATTCCTACAAATTTTCCTTTGCAAACTTCAAAGGTTTCCCAAAAATTTAAGGAGTTGCAAGAATCCCATGAACCCTGTGGAGTGTTTGGAATGTCTGAAATACCCAGAATTCTGTTCTGCTCTCTGTAATGAAGTCGCTGACAGCAACTTTTTGTTTACTTGAGTAGTTCAGTGTATTTGTTATTTAACATAATTGCCCTAACAGAATTTGATTCCATCCTTCTGAATAATCAAACAAATTCCCAGAATCTTCTTATTTGCCTGTATGTGACAACATTCCATCGTAAATGGAATTGTTTGTGGATCTGAGGACAAGAAGTCTGAGAACATGAGGTCAGATAGTCCCTTCTGTTCTAGATTTTACAGCTGTATGTATAAACATATATTATTCGTCTGAACAATGTCACGAAACAACGATTTTTATCAGAACAAACTTTTAAGGACTTTATGACTTAAAAAATCTATTTTTGGGGGGTCCGTCTTACAAAGGTTGTTATGTTTATGTCTTTTCCCCTGTAAATTGGATTGTATTAAGTGTTTGTATTTATTTTCATGTGTGGTGATATGGCAATAAAAGTAATTACAACAACTACAGCTGTATGTGTCTGTGAGACAGAATATGAGACCGTGTATTGATTGGTGTATTTATAGTTACACTGTTGTGGGAATTTTCTGAATGAAATTAATTTTTCATGAAGACACTGACAATCTGGCTAGTGCAGCATGCGTCAGTATGTTGTTTGCGTGTGTTTAATGTGCCACAGGGTTAGTGGTTATATCATCACAGTCAGTTTCAGTGGGATTATAGCAGGGCTATTAGTTAGTGGATATTACAGCACTATTGCATGAGAGTGTGTGGGCATGTGCTATTTCTGTGGTCGTATATGTAATACTCTTTGTCACTGTGACACACAGACCGAGTTTTTATGAGACCTGGCATGCCTCTACTTATGTGTGCCTGTGTGTTTGGGGCGAAGCAGATGGTGCATAATCATTGCAGCCGTCAGGTTTAGAGGTGGATGGCATGTGTGTGACTTGTGAAAGATCTACGCATGCATACCCATGTGCATTTACACATATGCTCATTACAGTTCTGCACTGAACATACAGAGCTGTAAACAGCTGCAGTGTTGTGTAGTATTATATTAGGAGCTCCTCTGTTTGCTTTTATAGATTATTTGATTGTTCTGCACGTGAACTACATATTCTCAAATTTGTCTGAATTGCTCATCATGGACAGAATGGTACATAATATGGGATTCAGTCGCCATGCTGAAATGTATGCTGATTTAGGGCTTCATTGCTGTTTCAGAGCACACAGAATATGTTTGAGAAAAATGAATGATGATAACCCATATGAACTGAAACTTATTAGCATTATCTTCATTTCATTTCAACAGTTTGAATACTTCATGTGTACCTATGCAAAAGGTGCTTGCTTTCACCCTCAACTACCCCCAGCCTGCCCTTTATCTGTCTGTTCATCATGTGTCTTTAGTTAAAGGAAGAGTACAACAGTTTTTGGCTTGTTTTTCTTCCTTTTCGGAGCTGCTGTCCATATGTGTAGTCTGGAGCTTCTTCCCAGGGAATTCTAATATATTTTGGGGAAGGCTTTCCATTAGTATCCCATTCATCGTAATGGCAGTTGCTTGGCTGGTGTTTTCAGCCCCAAAAGTATGTGAATTGGATGCTGCTTTTTGGAAACACTTTTTTGAGTCTTTTAGCTGAGCCGTAAATGCCATTTGACTGATCATGCTGAAATTTATGTAATTTTCCAGTATGACTACGGACACTAAAATACAGTCCATTTCATATGGCAAAAAGCCCTTCATAAAAATGTTTCACTTCACTAATAAAATGAATTGTATACCTTTTAAATTTAAGATGTTAGTTTTATTATTACCATTTATTTATTTTTATATTATTTTTATTTTGAATGTACTGCTTGTTTTAGTGGAGAAACATGTTTTTCATTGGTGATTCTGGAGTTGACCATCCAAAACTTGACCCCTGGTTCATCCTCTCTTGCCCTGGAGAGTGTCTGTGGGCCTTCCTCTTTCCATCCCGTCAGCACTTCTCCTGTCCTGACAGATGCAGAAACACACTTCCTCTTCTCTCGTTTGCATGCATACAACATGCAGACATTTTCTCAATCTCATCTCCGTGCCATTCCTCACTCATTATCTGTGCATCAGGAAGTGAGCTGCCTAACATGAAACATCAATGGGTCACATTCTTTTAAGTGTCCCCAGAGATTGGGTGAGATTTCCACCAAATTCTTTATCACAAGAGTGCACATCATGCACAGTTGTATCGGGACGTTTGTAATTTCTGGAATGCTATTAACACAACAAAAAAAGAAACTACATCACATCCAAGAGTGCATTCTTGGCAGTAGATGTTTCAGGTGGTGTAACCCTATAGAATACATTATAACGGTGAATTCAATTTATGTGGGGAGTGCAAGCATATGCAAATACGTTTTGTCTTTTCTGCGAACCAAAGTTCAAATTTGGTGAACTGTGACCTGTGAATTCCTATAGCAAAGATAAATGTTTGACTAAATGTCACTTTTTTTCACATACTTTTGTAATTTGCATTGTTAGGGGAAAGTAGAGTATGTTGTACATTTAATGTATTGCTATTTCTGTTTTTATTTATTAAAATCAGAAGCTCCAAAATGTGGCTTTCTTATATCTCATCATATTCTGTTTCCTATATTAATAGCAGAATCTAAAGTCATTTACTTTAATTCATACATAATAATAATAAAAAAAAAAAATTGAGCCAACTTAAAATGTTAAATTTTTAAAGTTTATACAACAAAAATTTGAGAATCTCCCACAAAAATAAGTTGAGCAAACGCAAAAATCTGCTGAAGCTGGTAAAAAAAATTGTTTTAAGTTCGCTCAACTTTTTCTTTTTTTTTTACAGTGTACACGGTCAGACACTCCCATCAAAAAAGTATCCCCATATTATGATACCTCTTGTTTGAGACAGATATATAAAATGAACCATGGTTTTATTATAGTAAAATTGTAGTAACCATGGTTTTTTGGCGTATTGACTACCATTTTGCATAACCTCAGTTTTACTACAAATACCATGGTTAAACTATGGTTAGTTGCGAAACCATGGTTAATTTGTGGTTACCATGGTTTAACTATAGTAACCATGTTTCTTTCTTATTTTGTATATTTTTTGGTTTTATTTGTAGTAAAACCATGGTTAATTTTCGTAAGGGTTGTCTTGACCTGCAGAGTCATTTATAAGTCATAGAGTTATTGCTGACAAATGAAGACCTTTGGAAATTTTGTTTCCTACAGAGAATTTTTTTTTTTTTTCTGTCTTCAGAATGAGATACCACTGCAAATGATTCAGTGCATGAGTGATCCGTCTGAATGAATCAAACTGAGTCATTTGCTAACAATTCAATTTGGCATTGCTAGTTCTGATTCTAAACAGCCGATGGAAAACACATGGAAATGATTTGTGTATACACACACACACATACACACACACACACACACACACACATATATATATATATATGCTAATATTCATCATCTAACAAATAATTATCCTTTTTTTTTTTTTTTTTTACTGGGGCTTGTACCCTAATAAAAAGGGTTATGTCTAAAGGTAAACTTTGATCTACCTCTAAGGAATTTCACACTATCCACATTAATGAATCATTATGCTCCCATATCTCCTAAGAGTGTGGGAAGGGATGAAGAAAAGAGAAAGTTTGGACTATGCACTATGGGAACAGCTCAAATGAGTGAGTGTTTGTATTGTTTAGTGCTGGTGAGCTCATGTCCTCCCGAGTGCTGTTTTTACCGCCTACTGTACATGGATCCATCAGCCATGAGGTCATCGTGTTTCCTGAAATACTTTGGCAACTCTCTGAAAGAGCCAGGACGGAAAAAGAAAGAGTGAGCAAGATTGGGAGGATTGATCCAAGAGCAGATTGAAGAAAAGTTCAGCTGTGAAAGGGTTACGACGATGCCAAAGCACGAGAGAAAAATAGAAATAGGCAGGGGTGAGGTTGTGCTATATAATGCTTGTTTGGCTAAAACTTCTAGCACATTTTCCCCCTCACTTTTTATATTTAATGAAAAAGACATCTGGTGTCGGCAGTGGCGTTGGAGTATTTTTAGCCACAGTGCTGTTCCTTTGCCAAGAACTTCCTTTTAGAGTAAATATTTCTTGCCCTCTGTCTGTTTCATTCTCCCTTCAGCCTCAGGAGGGCTGGGTAAGCGCTTGCTAATCAAACCCAGTCCCTGTCATGGCCTGTAGCCCAGCTGATTCCAATCATCCTCCATTATACCACCATAGTTAACAGCTGCGCTGATTGGCCCGCTGGCTTTTGTCTTGCACCTCGGGGCCAATCGCCTGTTTCGGTTCACGTTAAAGCAGGTGATCACAGGCTTTGAAGTGCTCTCCATAAACTAAGCCAACATTCCCGATTATCTGCGTTACTGCATAGCTCATAATGCTGCTAGCCTCGCTAATGAAAAGGTTCACCCAGGATTCACCTTAAAATCAATCCAATAATGCCTTTAAATTCCCGCTGACTTTGTTCATGGATGCCTTGATCTTTGCATTGAGTTTCCATCTGGAAAGCATCAAACTCACAGTTGTACGATGGTTTAGAGTTTGAAATTCTTTCTGACATTGAAGAATTGAAGATACGACGTGACTGGAAGGTTAATGTGTTAATGTGAGTTCTCCGTGGAGTGTTAAAACGAACA
This sequence comes from Onychostoma macrolepis, assembly GCF_012432095.1. NCBI lineage: Eukaryota > Metazoa > Chordata > Actinopteri > Cypriniformes > Cyprinidae > Onychostoma > Onychostoma macrolepis. The sequence goes on from NC_081161.1 coordinate 19,640,604, forward strand.
ATCAACGTTACTGATTAAATCTCACACACTCAACTGAGTAACTGAGAAATCTTTCTGGTCACTGAATAACCAGGTTGATCTTTTGAAAGTGGTCAATTAGGGATTTTTTGGGGGGCCTGGGATGACGGTGGCGGTTTACGTTGAGCTTCTGCAATATGAAGGGATTCCGGGACAGGCAATGAATGAGGCTTCTTCATGTCTAAAAACGGGCCTGGTTAGGGAGATCAGAAGGTTGCGAGAGGAGCACACTGACCTACTGTTGTGTGGTAATAAATGACCAGAGGGCCTGGCTGATCTGGATCTATGCTTCTAACTTTGGTGATGGAAAGTTTCATGTCTGGATTAGAATGGCACATGATTGGTGCTTCAATGTCTCCAAGGGTTTGTTGGCCTCAATCAGAGGGACATTGAGGCCTGCAGACCTACTTTCTTTTCCTCATAATTAGCCTTTTTTTTAACTGCTGATGTGTGTTAATGGACAGTATATGGCTTGATGGAAGATTGGAGGCACTTAGCTCCTCTCAGATATGAACTGACCTCACTCTTTAGACTCGGATGTCCTCCTGGACCTGAAAGAATATGGACTGTTGATATTTTTGGAATCTCACTGACATTTGGGATTTTCAACAGAGTATATCCATGCAAAGGATGATTAAGCTTTGTGCATTAAATACACATACATTATGGAAATAGAAAGACACTTTGTGGATCGTTCAGGGGCCAGTTTAACCCAGCTGTACATAAGTTACTCAGCCTAGCTGTAGCATAAATGGATACTAAAAAACATATGCACTTCAAAAAATTACACTTTTTAGACTACCATTTAAAATGTTAGGGTCAGATTTTTATTTTAGGGATTTACCAAAAATACAGTAATACTGTGAAAATTATTACAATGTAAAATAACTTTTCTCTTTAAATTTGTTTTAAAATTGCTTTTATTGAGTTATTGCAATTTAAGTAATTGTAATTTAGTGAGTTTTCAGCCATTACTCCAGAATTCAGTGTCACATGATCCTTCAGAAATCATGCTGATTTGTTGCTCAAGAAACATTTCTTATTATTATCAATGTTTAAAACAGTTGTGCTGCTTAATATTAAATAATAACATGAAATAATTTTTTTTTCAGGACTATGATGAACTATTTGCATGGGTATCATTATGTTATGACTTTACTTGTTGAGGCACATGACTGTTAACTAATTGTTAAGTAATATGTCATTATGGTTATATATTTTGAATTAGTTAGTTAGTCGAGTGCCTCAACAAGTAAAGTCATAACATAATGATACCCATGCAAATCATTAGCTAATGATTAATTAAAGCAGACAACTGGAAGTTTAAAGGCATGGCTTCGACCCAATGTGGTAATTAACATATGAATTTACTTCATTAGTTAATAAAATAAGTTATTAGGTAGTTAATATATTATGACGCATTTAACTGATAACAATTGATTGATTACTTACTCTATGAATCATATTGAATGTTCATTTGTTGCTGATGCAGTAATTGTTAATAAATGGTTTAGTTCTTCATGAGATACACATTAACTCATGATTATCTGTGCATTTGTTAAGCATGAATTAATGCATATTAGTGTCACCGTATTGTAAAGTGTTACCAAGTTAGCAAATGAAATAGTAGTTTGTATGACCCTAGTGTGAACTTAATGCCTCAGTTTACGTAAGATCTTATAAATAGCTGGTGCAACCCTACACTGGACTGTATCAGTGTTCTGTAAGGATGAGTATGAGCTCTTCCAGATGTCTCAGATGTTGGTCTCAAGCCAATAAAAGATGAGGACAGTGTCATCTCGAGAAAGATGTGTCCCTGCATGTCCCTGCATGTCATGAATATAAAAAGAAAAATAATAATATTGCATGCGACCATTTCAAATAAATGTGTAAAAGTTGCCATGCATAAATCCCAGAATGACGTGAGTGGTGAGATCTGAGAGAGTGTAACCTGGTGTTGATCATGATGTCAGGTACGGTTCACCACTGTAGTCAGCCCTGTTACTGTAATGCAAAGTGACACCCATACACTCTGACTCAGTGCAGCACCTCACCTGACCTCACGAGTCACTCTCCAGGAACTGAGCTCAGCCAGTGGCCAACGTGCTGCCATGCATTATATGAATACATGTTTTATAGTATGTTAATGACTTGCATATTGATTAGTATTATTAGTAGTATTAGAGTTCCTGTATTCTTAAATGTAGAACTAGGCGGTGGTAATAATAATAATAATAATAACAAAAGGAATCATCACCACTGTATAGCTTATTATATATTACTTAAATCGCAGCCTTTTGCATTTGAAAATGTGAAATGTATTGATTATCAAGGACTAAAAAGGCAACAGTATAAAATAACCTGTGAATATGTATGTGAGTGAGAAAAAGCACAGAAAAGAAAGGAAAATCAACAGTTATAGAGCTTATACAGTTAAATGAAATTGCTTTTTAAAAGTTTAATCAATATTGTTGAATAAATATTCAATAACTAGTTATTTCATTTATGAAAATAGTTCCACTATGGCCAAAGCCTCAGGCTTTGACTGGCGCCAAGAAACACACTGAATAAAAGCTTGTAATAAATGCTGAAAGTCAGGAATAAAATGTGTATTATAGCGAATCGACATGATGAAAGTGTTTTTAATCACTCCTCTCAAGAGCCATTCTGTCTTTTTCAGTTCCTGCCAGTTCACTAGACACCAGTCACTATGCTTGAGTGATTTTGGTGTGAAAGAAAATACTTCAACAAAAAAGAACACACTCCTCGCTGCAGTCAGTTTCAAAGTTCTATTTTCTCTCTGCTTCAATTAATTTTCTTTTATTTTCCACACATATTCCTTTCATGAGTGCCGCAAACACAGATAGGTGGCACTCAGAAAATGGTTGGACCTTGCACGACTTGCATGCTATTTTTCATGTCCACAACAACCCAGAACTGTTGGATTAATGATTATGAATGATTATCAACCTAAATTGGGTCAGATCAACCCTGATTCCCCAACAGTCTCAACCCAGCATTTGGGTTGAAACAAATAACCCAGCGCTTTTTGCGGTGTATTAACATTTATTTTCTGTTCATGTTTTTATTCATGTATTCGCCTTTTTATTTATTTGATGAAATTCACGCAGTGTCAGGTCTGACGCAGATTTCAGTGTCAGTAATTGTCAGTGTTTTTTTATGCTGTGCTTTCTGAGCATCTCAGTCTAATCAGAAGCAGTTTTTGGGGGCAGAAGCTCTGAGGTACAGATGCATGCTGAGAGAGGAATCAAGGCTTGCATGAATTATGCTATTTCATGTGCTGCTGCAGTCAGCGTTTGTTGTCTCAGTCTTTCTCTTTCTTCCTGTTAGCTCTGCTTTGCCTCAGCCTGCACTCTTAAACAGCACAGTACTGTCGTAGTACACTACAGTATAGTGTATTTATGCCTTTTTACAACCACCGCACATGTCTGTTCAAATCAAGACTATACAGTGATATGCAAATGATATTTTGTTCCTCCATAGCTTTTTTTTGTTTAAGGCATAAATCTAACATGGAGATTTATGTTTAAAGTTGCAATATAACAGAAACGGCGACAGACCATTTATTCTGCATTGTGACGTGCATCCAAGTGAAATGTATTTTCCCAAAAAAGAAAAACAAATGTAGTAGGGGACATGGGTCTGTTGGTTGGTGATTGCATGGAGGCAGATCTGAATGCGAGCTTGAGGTCGAGTGTAAGAAAGGTACTGGATTTAAGAGATTAAATTACTGGAACAAACCAAAAATGCAGTCTGACATAACCTAAGAGAAGTTGGTTTCACCAGTTGTGATGTTTAATTAAGACGGATGAATCATTTGCAATAAGATTAATAAAATGCCTTTAGATCATAATGAGGGTGAATTTTCATTTCATGACGATTTTAAAGTAATTTGAGTAAAAAAGTCAACTTAATTCAGTAAATATTTATGACATGCTGCTTCTCATATTGTATTTTCTTGCTTTGAGGATATCAAGATATCTTTTACAGACCCCCCCCCCCCCCTCCAAAAAACAAAACAAAAAACAAAACAAAAACAAGATGACAATGAAGTTTTGCAGTGACGTTAACATGATTCAAGATTTCATCCTGTCTTCAGTCTCACTTGGATGTCTTGGACTAATGGTAACACCCCCATCTGGCACACTGGATCCCCTGAAATAAATCTTTTGCCCTCAAGACTGATTTTGGCAGTGCTGCCTAAGGAAATTAATTTGCCTCAGTTATGGGCTGTAAACAAATTTAAGAATGGCTTGTAGAATGTGAAATTTGTTTGACATTTGTCAGAGTAGTGTGTTAAAATCAGTCCTTAACTGCAAGCTCTGATCTACGGGACGACCTACACTGAGGCATCAAACGAGGCATCAAATCTCTGCATGTCAGTTATGTTATATTACATTTACTTAAATACATTTTTGAGTATTAGAATTTTTCTCTGTTTTATTTATTATATTTTTTTGTAGTAATTTATAATCATGGCACTCTAGATGTCCACAAATGCCTGATGCTAGGCAACCCGTTCTCACTCCCAACTCGTCACATATTGAAGCTTGGTCAGGACCACTTGGCATCGCTTTTTGACGCTCAAGGTACCCTTTAGCGTCATTTTTCGACTTGCAGGGTCCTCCGTTGCTTTAAATAGGAAATCCTTAGCGTCAATATGCCGACGCCATACTGGGAATTTTATCGTCATAATTAAATTATATATTGGGTAATAACATTGCCATTATTGCATATATGTTGGGGTGTTATTTTTCAATATAAACAGCCACAACAGTTTTATTTATATTACATTATTTACACATTTATGAGCACATAACCCAACCCCTGCCCCTAAACCTACCATTTGTCAATAAAACACAAGATATAACAGGCAGATACAACTACCGTCATAAAATATTAATATTCCAAGTCTTCCGAGGCAAAACAATTGATTTGTGAGAGGAATAGTTTGATCGCTGTCTCCGTCCGCTGTAAAGCTCTTCCTATGTGCTGCAGTCTGTGCGTGAATTCAAAAAATGCCGCCAGAAGAAGCCTTACGTGAGCCTTGGTTGTGAAATGCTATTGGCTCTTGTGTGTCTCGTGACCGATTGCGTCATGCTGCAGGACGGGGAGTATGCTTTTGAATGAGATGTGAGCAGGTTAACAGAGCGGGATCATTTTCAGCAATTAAAACCTTATGATTTACTCTCTTCTTCTCATAAAGACTTCGTATGGCTTCAGAAGACTTGGCAACACGTCTTGTTTGTAATGCTTTTATACTGCTTGTTTATGGTCAGTTTTTGCAATAAATACCTGTGACTACACTTGTATTTGCCTGTTACGTGTTTTATATTGTTCAGAAGTGGGTAGGTTTAGGGTAAGGTTTGGGTTAGGTGCTCCAATAAAAGTATAAATTTATATAAAATTATTTCTATTTTTTACAAATGCATGCAAACCATTAAACTAAGACAAACAACTGAAAACAACGGAGGACCCTGCAAGTCGAAAAATGACGCTAAGGGGTACCTTGAGCGTCAAAAAGCGACGCCAAGTGGTCCTGACCAAGCTTCAATATGTGACGAGTTGGGTGTGAGAATGGGTTGTGCTAGGAGACACAGACCATCCTGGGAATTAGGCCACCTTGTGTGGTTTACACTACTGGGACATATAGATACATTACAAACAAACAAGCACCCACTATAACCCATATGACTCTTGGGACCCAGTGCTTCATAATCTCTTGTTCTTAATCGTTGCCTGTATTTGAGCCAGTACTGGTGTCTCATTTTTTGCTGTCTGTAAATGTTTCATTATTGTGATGCTTCTGATCATTGTCTGTCCTTCGTGTAAAGTGTTAATAGATTTTCTTCTTGTATATGTGATATGAATACATAAAGTATTACCATGTTCATGCAGTTGTATTACAATGAAACCTTAAGTATGTGTGTTTGTGTGAGGGCATGTCTGCATTGTATGAATGGTGCAGCAAGAAAAAGGGTGGGCACAAAATCCTTCGGCGGATTTCATGTCTCCTGTTGCTATGGCAAAGTATGAGCTGGAAGGGCATAAAGCCATAGGAGCAAAGCAAAGGAAACACTTGCGTTTGATTCGGAGAGAGAGAGGAAATGATGATAACACCATTACCTTACTGAGGTTAACTGAAAGTTCATGAAAAATTAGCTTGATGTGAAGGTTGTAAATAACTCAGTTCTTCCTCACTGAATGACTGAATTAAGCTGAGGCTCTATAATAATAATAATCATTTAAAATAGTGGTCATCTTTTCTTACCCTGCATGTGTGTGGAAGTCTGTGGAGTGTGTGGGTTTATTCATGTGTTGGAAAGACAACTATTGTTTGACAGCTGCCTCTTTCTCCTCAGTGATTGTTGACATGTTCGGTCAGTTGTATTCTGTATTTATACACGAGTGTATGGATGTGGCTTGATTTTATATGATTGTTGTGGTTTAGGACGACTCTAATGTCAACTTCAACTCAGACTATGATGTATTTTTATATTTCTGTACTTCTGGAGACCATATTACCTCAAATGTTATTCTAGGTAAGGTGTCAGTATGAAGGGAACATTGTACAATGAACAGAAATTTGATGACAGGAACCAATGAGCATAACAGTTTTACCTCTGTTCAGACACAGACAATTAGTATTCATCCATGTTGTTATCTCAGTAATACAGTCAGAAAGAAAAGCTCTTTTCAGGTTTTAAATGTATATAAATCTGCATAGCATCAGCATAGAAATGATAAGGGAGGCCAAGCGATCTCAAGAGATTGCCAAGTGGTGACAGACAAATAGGCTATTAAAAAGTAACGGGACAAAGACTGACCCCTGAGGAACACCAGTGAAAATCTCAGCTAATCTCAGAGCTAATCTGAGATACACATATCGAAGCACCTGTATTATTAACAGTAGTAATTTATTAGTGTATATCAAAGGTTAGGTCCGTAAGGTCTGGTGAAATGAGGGCAGGAATGTTGTGGAGAGGTGGAGGTTGGTCTGTGTGGGGGTTTGAGGCCCTGCAGGCTGAAGCCTCTCTGACAGACTTTCATGTTCAGCAGCTCAACAGGGAGTCATGAGGCAACATGCGCCACACATCATCAGGTCTCGTGATGGAGAAAAAAGGGATGTCTGAATTACTTCTAGGAAAGGGGTGGTGAGGGGTTCGGAAAGAAGTGAGGAGATATAAAGGAAGATAAATGGTGGGGGAGGGAAAGAACGATACAGGTGGAGAAAGATATGATAAAATGACTTTTAATGCATATTCTAATCTTTTCTTTCTTTCTTTGGTGGAAACTGTACAGTGATGGTATTTCTGGTGAGAGGCCTCGTTCTCACTATTAACTAATGGGGTGGATAGTGGGGTGGATCAAGCATGAAGGTCCACCTCTAAACTAAAACCTTAGTGGGGTGTAAGCAGCAGTAAGCAACTAAAATGTAAAATAAATAATCACAAGTTGCCTTAAGAGTGTGTTGGCTAATTATTATTATTTTTTTATTCATTAAAGTATGCAATTATATCTAGTGAAAATCCTAATGGACAAAACTTTTTAAAATGTCAAATGATTTCAGCATCATTTAAAAGAAGGCTGCTGTAGTAATAGATGATTCCTGCAAAGCATCGCAGTGTCCTGTCATGGCGGCATCTGTCTCGTCATTCTGCACAGACTGATTGATTTTTGCACCACTCACTGGCCTGTCTGTCCTGAGACCTGCACTGCTCTACATGTCTCACCCACCATCTGTTGCCCTGGAAACAGCAGAGAGGCTGGACTGTAGAAACTGCCCATACAGTGAGTGAAAACACTCATAATTCATGTCTTACTTGAACATTAGCAGAGTTGTAACATGTTTCTGTTTTCATTCCTTTACTGTATATGCCTCTTCTTATGCATATGCATCTTAATATGCATCTTCTGCTTTATATTACCTATTCTGTGCCACTGGTGCTCAACTGCTACTGATGACCTAGATTTTACATTGAACATCAAGTGGTGAACCATTGCAGTACCAGTGCTGTTTATTGTACAAAGAAAAATGGCATACACAATTATTAACGTGACATAAGCTGAGCTTTTATGTGAATTGTTTTATGGTTTATGAGGGCACAGTCTGTGTTGGCCTAATTTTGCTATCTTAGAGCTACCAAGTGACAGAAGAATTTGGGTTGGATTGGAATATTTATTTGCATTTAGCATTGTTTCAATTGGGAAGCACTGTTCCATTGCTGTCTTTATGCTAAAAGTTGGTTGGTGTATCTGTTCTGTCGTTATCTTCAGATTTGCTTTGTTTACAATGAGACATCAAGTCAAGATTAACGATGATAATGTTGCGTAAATGCACCTGTACATCAGTTATTTGTGAAACCTCAGCTAAACATTATAGACCTGCCACTGTCTCTCTCTTGTGTAAGTGCTCTGTATGTCTTTCTGCTGGTCGTCAGCCAAGTAAAAAGCCTTGTTTATACAATTACTCTATTCAATTAAGTTTAGAAGCCACAGAAGGAAATCCCAACAGACTGATCTCATCCATTTTTTTCTCAGATAGAAAATGATGGAAAATGATCATACAGTACATACTGACACAGAAACACAAGCACAGTTATTGTCAGGTGTGAGTAAATATTCTGCCGTGAATATCTGATGGCCCAGGTAAAAAAAACAAGTACACTTCCATAATGTACTTAAAGTGCTCTATTTTGACAAATAACAAATACAGTCATTTATGAGGAAGGTGGTGAATTTATTCACTTTTTTACATCATTCCACATGTTAGTCAACTTGTGTTCTTTCTTCCCACTCATCTTTTCTCAGAATGGTCATTTTTACATTGTGGTGACTAAATGTCATGAGAATAATCAATATGTGGGGGCTGGTGTGGCAGTGCGGGTCTTGGCGTTGAGGCCAACAGTAAACACAGACTGCTGTAACAGATGGAGGCGACAGCACTCTGTGAATACTGCCACTCTGTACAGATTACTGCAGTAACAACAGTATACTGCTTCAGAGCACACACTGAGCCGGACATTCTCAAGTGGCCATCAGAGACATTTCAATCTGATATTTTCTCAGAAATGGTTTGCGACAGACACGCAGTGGGCGAACTGAGCACGCACATGGAGAACATGTAACATTAGCCAGATGTTAGCTGTCTTCTTTTACATTAAAATTGCGATGAAACAAAAGTAGCAACAGATCATGTCTTCTATATTTTGATGTACATTCAAGTGAAATGGATTAATGAAAAAGAAAAAAATGTACGAGGATATGTCATTGGATGGATGGTTCTATTCATTGGATGTTGACTGGATGAGGGCAGATCTGAATGCATGCTTGTAGACAATTGTGAAAAAGGGGTGGGGTTTATGCGGACTAAATGACTAGAGAGAAGTCTGACATCTTCACCAGAAGACTGAGTTATGAAATGTTGTTTAATAATTACAAGGTTAAAAAAATAGGGAAAAATAAAAATATATAAATAAACATGCATGGATGAATCACTCCCAGTAAGGACAATAACATGCATTTAGAAAAAAAAATGAGGGTGAATTTTTTTTTTTTGGGGTGTTTTGTAGTGGAAGGTAACCACAAACAGAAAAATATGTCATGTCACTACTGCACACACACACACACACACACACACACACACACTAAAGGATGTCTCACTCCCAGTTTTTGTCTTTTGTGATTTTCTCTCACTATCTTAAAGTACGGTGGCACGCTGACATTAGACACTGTATCATCTCACTTTGCGTGTGTGTTTGTGGGATGGATGGATTAATGAATGGTTGCTGGGAAGAACAGGAGGCATGAGGCAGGAATGTGTTAATTACGAATGGAGCTTCTCTCGTGGCTTACTGGGGTCTCATTGGAGAAACACTCTGTTTGTATGCATGTGTGCCCTTCTGAGAGTGTGTGTGTGTGTCGGCATGCATGCATGTTTAACTCAGAGCAGCCATGCAGAAAATCTGTGTTAGTGAACACATTACTGTTATTGCAAAATGGCAATGGATAATAGACACGAGAGTCAAAGGCATGGCAATGTTTTTCCCATGCAGTCTTAAATGCGTTCGTATATATATTTGATAATGAATAGTGTTTGGTATTTTCTTTGGTCTGATTCTTTAAAAGTTCATTAGCTTTAATGCTATTGCTTGATTCACTCATTTGCTCTCTGAGAGTGATGTGTATGCATACTAATTAGACAAAGTGAATTCATTTCAGAATTCATTTGTGTGTATACAGTATGTGCTTTTTGTTTGTGTGCAAGTCATTCAGTGCTAACGCAAGTAACTATGTGACTAACAAAGCTATTTTTTAGGAGAGAAAATGACAAATGAGATCTTTTAAATCCTAGTTGTTTCTCAGCATTTGGATTCAATGGAGCAGAAATGTAGAATAGAAATGTTCACTCTTGAGTCTCAAAAGATCTCAACAATGTCTCAAACTGTGCTCCTGTTTGTCAAGGCACGAACATCTGCAGTACAAGTCAAAACTCAAATGTTTCTCATCAAATTCTTCCAATCTGAACTATGGTATTCACATTCATTTTATAATCCTCTATTCTAAGTTGTGAGCAATTAAATTCAAGCCTCATTTAGGTATTTTTCTCTGCTCAGAAATTGTAGGAGAAACATCACACTATATAATTTTCCATACAAGGTCAAAATTTGGTCTTCAGGCTAATGTTTAAAAATCGTACCTTTTGAGGGTCGGGGTTGATTATTTAGGGTGTGTGCCTCTTTGACATGGGCCTAGATTAACCCTGTAAGGCCTAGATTACTGAACTGCTCTAATCTGGCTGAATCTCATTCCCTGGTTTGGAGATCTGAGATCTACTGGAAATCTGAGGTCAGCACAGACCAGGATTTATTGTATTGCTGGAATGTAGGTTTTCATCAACCTGAGAATGAGCTGAAAGTACTAATGCAGAGAAGAGATGGGTAAATCATTCCTTGCAGCCATTCCAGTGATGGAGAAGTATACACATTTAATGTTTATTGATACAATGACTCTTTTAAACACATGACAATGAGGTAGTTTGCCAGTCAAATTATCACATTTCCACAGTCATATGAGTGACACAGTGTTTTTAAATTGTAAATAATCATTTGTTTCTTATACTGAAAGTCATTGTACAGTTAAATTAAAGAGCTAGTGCAGTTCCAGGCAACACTTTCAGACTTCTCAGTTTTACAATTCAGTTTGACATGTAAACACTTAAGGGAAATAATAGCTGTCCAGGCCACCTTATTTGGAAGAAAGCACACTCCCTCTTATAAATACTGGGGTCAGGATTTTCCAAACGTTTTTTTTCCAACCTGCAACTAAAAATAACCTAATTTATACTCTGGCTACAGGTTTCACACACACTTTGGGGAGTCTTTTAAATGAAACCACTTTATTTGGACTGCAGCAAGTATAAATTACTGATCCATGTTAATAATAAATATTTGAATGATTGGAAGTTGTAGACTTGATGATCTTTAAAACGCCAGTGATTAAAGTGAAGCTCAAAATATTCTGTACTGCAGCCAATGTTTTTATCATGCTGGTTTTGGTCATTGAACTATAAGTTTCCTATGTGTGATTTCGGTGATGTTCTGACAGTTTTTTGTCTCTCGTGTCTCCTGTAGGTGCCACCAGAGACATCGGATCAGCGCTGACCCGCATGTGTATGAGGCATCGCAGCATTGAGGCTAAACTACGCCATTTTACTAAGTACGAGAACGCTTCTCCTGTCATCTGTTTACTGTGTGTCATAGTTTAGAAGTCTATATGCAACACAAATACATGTATGTATATGATTATATGTATCACAAGAACATACTAGAGCACAAAAAAGGGGAAATATTATAATTATGAATTTCTACAGAAATCATTTATTTGTTTGTTTTTCATTTATTAATTTTTTTGTGATAATGACCAGACTGTTTTGATTTGTTTTGTTTTGTTGTGTTTCAAGCCTTATCAGAATTATTTCTCTTAACACATTCCTTGATTGAAAATTATTATGTGTGGGTGCACATATATCTGTTCTGACTTGCAGGACACTAAGCTCTGTCATGTGCACAAATGTGAACATCACAACACACTATAATCGCAGACTCACTCTCAAAGTCCGATGACACTAGCAAGACAAGAAAACACAAATACACACATTTTTCACACTTCATTAAAGGACATCTGCTGACAATTCCCTCTGACAGTCTAATGAATGGATGCCTCAGACTCTAAGCCACACTGTAAACCAAAGCCTTCATTTCTCATGGTTTGAACCCCCACAGGGTTGATGATATTTCCTTGCAAATGTTCATATTGCTCTGTAATTGAATGAGAACCTCTGACTCAGCTGTGAACGGTTGAGAACATGATCCTCTCTTCATTGCTCTCAGTGCTTTGATGGAGAGCCTGATCACTCCACTACAGGACCGTATTGAAGACTGGAAGAAGACAGCCAATCAACTGGACAAGGACCATGCCAAAGGTGACTAAGCACCTTTTTGTCCATATGCATTCTAATGTTAGTCCTTACAAAGTAGACAGCATACACATGTTCGGTTACACTTTATTTTACAGTACATGTACTTAAATTGTACTTACCCAAGAAAGCACTGGGTAGTATACAATAACTACATGGGTTAATGTTAAGTTTAAAGGCAGGTTAAAGGTTAGTATATAGTTATTACCCAGTTATTGTAATTGCTATAATAAGTACATATGTAAACACGGAGCAGTACTGTAAAATAAAGTGATACTCAATTTTCACACATTTCGTTTTTTACAGAGTACAAACGGTCTCGTCATGAAATAAAGAAGAAATCTTCAGACACCATGAAATTACAGAAGAAAGCCAGGAAAGGTAACACGTCTTTTAGCCTATTATACAATACTACAAAGAAATGTTAAGCATGGCAACAGTATCACATACAACACATATAGGCTACTAGCATACAAGTGTTTTAATATCAGTGAAAGTAATGGATCAATATTACATAACACTGCCCTATTACAAAGCAGAAATGTGTTGGGAATAAGTCAAGGACATTTCCCCAAGGTCAAAACTGGCTATTTTATTTGACATTCAGAACAGCCTGCTGTTCATGCGCCATCAGTGTTGAATGTGTTTTTAGTGGCTCTTATGGTTGGTGATGGACAGTGGAATCTCGGAAGTGTTGTTAAAGCCAAATAGACTGTGTAGAGTGCACAATGTGTTCGATGAAATTACTGACCGTTTATATGAGGCAAACAATCCTCTGCAATGTAAGCAACCCCCTCTGCTGGCTTGAGCGCAGAAGTGCAACTCTCACCTCATTTGCTAAGCAGTTCGTGTTCATATCCCAGCAGCCAATAATTTCTGCTTTTGAAGATAGGATGACAATCCTGTGTGTTACTAGGAAGACTCCAGTGTTAAAGGAAAAGCTCCCTATTTATGTTGTTTAGTCAGGCATCTCATTCCTTCTAAGACCATTCAGTTTGATAAGATTACGTAGGCTATTTGATTTTATTTGGGCTCCACTGCATATTAAATCGTACATTTTTGGCTGATTTGGTTTTGGTTCAATTTGCTGTGGTGGTTTGGCTTTTCTGAAACAATTTGGCCGTGAAATGAGCTGAATTGCTTCCTAATACTAACCCTAACACAGTGCTCTCCCTCCTCTCTTTCTCTGTATCTCTTTCTCTCTGTCCTCTGTACCCTCTCTTGGATTCCCCCCATGTTGTGTTCTCTCTCTTTTTCATCTACTCTCTCTCTATAGAGCTACAGGGTAAGTATGTTTTTTCCATGCCAAGCTGTGGCTCACTTAGATTATTCTCACTCGTCACTCTGCATGGCCCTTTAACCCGGACTCAACTCGAAAAAGACTCAAACATGTCTGCAGACAGTTCTGTGGCCATCGGATTTAACCCCCACCTAGCATTTTGGCTTTACAGCTGATTTAAGATCACAGCCTTTCTCTTTTCTCCCAGTATAACACCTGAGGGTTTGCTTTGTGCATGATTTTGCTGATGCCGTCCCAGCATGCATGCTGCTTGTGTTCCTGGAAGCAGTTCGACTGCGGATAGCTGACTTTGCTTCCTCAGCAAAGGTCACGACCATCTCTAACAATCTAGTCTGCATGAGTTAACCTTTTAACTTCCTCTGGGAGGTTCCATGTGTTTAATTAAGAGTAGAAGATGTTTGACCGCAGAGTTCAGAAGCGTCCGTCTCCATTTGTTGTGTAGTTCTAGTCGGAGTAGTTCGTTTTGTTCTGTGTTCACATTACATTTGTATTGTTGGAGGCTGAAAGAGACAATGATTCTCATCTAATGCTGTGTATTCTCTTGTGTTCTGTTTATTTTCACTTTTTTCTTTTGATTGTCCTTTACATTCTTCTCATTCTTCCATTCGACCTGCTGTTTTGTCTGATTCTTTGGCCATTCTTCACTGTTTCATCCCTCTTCCTTTTCCCCCTTCTTTTCTGTTATGCTCTCTGTTGCCCCCTTTAGGCCGGGGGGATCTTCAGCCACAGCTGGACAGTGCAATGCAGGATGTGAATGACATGTACCTGCTGATGGAGGAGACGGAGAAACAGGCGGTGCGGCGTGCTTTAGTGGAGGAGAGAGGACGCTTTTGTACCTTCATCAGCTTCCTGCAGCCTGTAGTGGTACAACCCACCTCGTTTAAAAATCTAATTTTTTGTTTTTAATATTGAATGCAGCACTGTTTTAAAAAAAAGCCTCAACAGGCGTTAGAGTTTCCAAGTACATAGCTGTTCAAAAGCTTGGGATTGGTAAGATCTTTTTTGAAAGAAGTCTCTCGAAGAACATTATTTTACAGTGTCCTTGTTACAGTATATGTATATGTATATGTTACATGTACTTACTATAGTTATAACAGTAAATGGTGCATAATTACATGCAACTAACCCTAGACTAAACCCTAATTCTAATCTATAGTAAGTACGTTAATTAATATTACTCAGTACAGTTACACATAAAAAAACACTGTAAAATAAAGTGTCATATAGGCTGCATTATTGATCAAAAACACAGTAAAAAAACCGCAATATTGTGAAATAGTATTAACATTTAATATATTTTATTTAATAATAATAATTTATGCAAACAGCCATTACTCCAGTCACATATGCCTTATGATACCCTGATTTGATGTTCAAGAAACATTTCTTATTATGGTCACACTTTATTTTAAGGTCCAATTCTTGCTATTAACAAACCATTAACTACGACTTTTGTCTCAATACACTCCTAATTTGCTGCTTATTAATAGTTAGTAAGGTTGTAAGTTTAGGTATTGGGTAGGATTAGGGATGTAGAATATGGTCATGCAGAATGTGCTTTATAAGTACTAATAAACAGACAATATGTTAATAATAGGCATGCTAATAAACAACTAGTGAATAGTGAGAATTGCTCCCTATACTAAAGTAATAATAATAATAATAATAATAATAGTTTGTTCTGTAAAATAATTACTATGTATTACTACTTACTAATTATTACTTTTAGTATTAGATTTATCTAACAAAATTTATTTGAACATTAAATCATTAAAAAAAAATTATGTTTTGAAATGTAAAGAGGAAATGTCTCATAAAAATTTTGTTATACTGTATATGATTATTATAATGAAGAGCCTGTCTTAAGAGTTAATTTAAGCACAATAAATAAACAAACAAATAAATAGGTACATAAATACGTAAAGCTCTTAGAATGCGTTACTGTCTGTCATTTAAATGGCATTATGTGATGTTAAACTAAGTTTTGATCTATGAACGTGTGGTTCTGTTAGAATGGAGAGATTGCCATGTTGGGAGAAATCACTCATCTCCAGGCCATTATTGATGACCTCACCGTGTTAACCTCAGACCCCCACAAACTGCCCCCAGCAAGCGAGCAGGTGCACATGCTTATATACACCAGTCACCATGTACAGCATGTACTGTACACTGCTTTACAGAAACAAACTCAGTAAGACCATTAACACTGAGACTGTCTCTCTCCCTTTCTTTCAGGTAATAAAAGACCTTAAGGGTTCTGATTACTCTTGGTCCTACCAGACTCCCCCCTCTTCTCCCAGCAGCTCCGGCTCCAGGAAAAGCAGCATGTGCAGGTGAGAGTGATAAAGAAATAGAGACATTATGCTGGCAGTAATGTTAGCACAATTATTGAATCTGTGTTTCAGGCTATTAGCCTTTTTTCTGCCTGACAGATTTGTTGCTTGTGCTGTGTGTACCATGTTGCTTGGCTTTTCATTGTTGCAATTGCTTTGGAAAATTGCTGTTTGTTGCAAAAAGACAAATTACTGCAAAATATAAATTGCCAAATGGCAGCTTGTACTTGTAACTTACTACCCCGCTGGAAAATCAAGCTTATGCTGTGTCTTGGGACATGGTACAGTAGCTGGTATTTCATTGGTTAAAGCTGGTCTGAGCTAGTCATAAGCTGGTGTAAGCTTGTAGACCATCCTGGATCAGAAAACAAACCAGATACCAGCTGTTCATACTTTGTTAAAGGAATAGATGACGAATTCTGCCATCAATTACTCACTCTCATGTCATTTTAAACCTGTAAGTCTTTTGTTCATCTTCAAAACACAATAAAACA
Source organism: Onychostoma macrolepis (assembly GCF_012432095.1). NCBI lineage: Eukaryota > Metazoa > Chordata > Actinopteri > Cypriniformes > Cyprinidae > Onychostoma > Onychostoma macrolepis. The sequence goes on from NC_081161.1 coordinate 19,657,248, forward strand.
TGAGTGATTTCTGTCCCTCCATTGAAAGTCCATTCGACCAAAACTATAATGCTTTAAAAAGTTCATCATAAAAGTAATTAATATAAACCAGACACTTTAATCCAAGTCCTCTGAAGAGACAAAATCACTTTACATGATGAACAGATTTAATCTAGGATTGTATTCACATATAAACATTGATCAACGCACATGTATAGAGCACACCAAAAATGTTCTATGAAAGCTCAAATGTGCTTGCGTGATTTATGAACTTTTTGAAGTGTAACGTTTTAGTGGAATGGACTTTTAAAAGGGACAGAAATCTTATGGGTTTGGAATGACATGAGAGTAAGTAAATGATGACAGAATAGTCATTTATTTGGGTAAACTATGCTTTTAAAGGGAATGCCAATGCCAACAACCATCCCACATAAGCTAAACGACTAGCTGGAAACTAGCTACTAGCTTAAGTTTGTTTTTTCAGCCTGGTTAAATTTTGTGAGTGTGTATATTTCGAATGCAAGTGTATGTGTGTGTGTACTGAAAAAGAGGGGGCTGCTGATGCTACTTCTGCTGCGCTACACAATCTCACTGTATGTTGACATCACATGTAACCCCAACAACACATTAGAGACAGAGCACTGCAGTCATAAAAATGTTGATTGTATTCCAGCAATAGCCTTGCTTTCAACAGGCACAGTTTAATGCTGATTGACTCATGATATTCATCCATTGATTCCTTTTGATGAAGTCAAGGATGAAGCATAGCAATTAGCTACAATTAACACAATTACACTAAAGTAGCCTGTTTAATATGAGTCTATTACTTTTATAATTCACTAGCAATTAGAGTGTCTGATTAATGTAACTTCAGTGCTTTGCTCTCTTAAATGAATATTCCAGGTTAAAACCCAATTTAGAACCTCAACAACAGAATCTGTCTAATATTATGCTGTTTTTAACCTGTAATATGAAATAATTACTTCAAAACAAATTGAAAGCATTTCAAGATCACTTTTACATAACCAGTCCCTGTAGAGTTTTTGAATAGACCATTAGTGTTTTGCTTTGGCTCCAGGGCCAATTAAGGCTTCCTTTTTAATAGTGTCATTTAGTACCTGTTTGTGTTTGTTTGTGCCGCCTCGCATGGAGTCATGGGGGTTGATTCAAGTGCGTTGGCTGCGCAAGGCCGACACAACTGAACACAACCTTCAATCTCCATACTAGGCCCCCTGTGTCACACCTGTCAAACTTTGTCTTACATATGTTCTCCCTCTGCCCCCCACCCTGACCTCCATCCTTACCCATCAACCCCATCACTGCTTGAGACCTTTGTTTGTCCATCTCTCTTTTTCCTCAAATATTTGTTAATCATTATCATGTAATTGTTTTCTTAACTTCATCTGTCAATCATGTTCCTGTCATCTTGTAAAACCCTCTCCTGATGGGTGTGGTTCACACTTATCGCCATATAACCGTACCCCACCCTTGCACCCTGGTCCTCTGCCCTGTTGCACTTTCCCTTGCCCCTGCAGCAGTGTAAACAGCGCCCATAGTAGCGCCTCTCGATCCTCTGGTGGCTCTCAGACTCACTCACCCAGTTCGTCCTGTCGCTACCGCAGCCTGGCCCAACCGCTAACAACCGCTGCACACCGCCTCAGCAGCGTCTCCTCCCATGACTCCGGCTTCATCTCCCAGGACGCCAACGTCTACTCCAAACCCCCATCACCCATGCCCTCCGATATAACCAGCCAGGTATTTATTTCAAAGTATTTCCTGCTGTAGAAATGTCGGTAACATGAAGGTAGAGACCTTAATTTTTGACAGGAATGAAAACAAGGCTGTGAGGGGTAGAAGTACTGTGTTCAGTGAATTGTACTATTGTTCAGCTAACAAAACGTCTTTCTGAGAAAAAAAAAATCCAAAAAACAGATTTGAAACTTGTAAAAAAGTGATTAAGGAGATTTATACAGTGCATGCCATTGTAAAAACTGCAAGTCTATCATTACATATATATATATATATATATATATATTTTTTTTTCATTCGTGTTAAATTCAATATGGTCTCTAATCTAAGGTCTATTTAACTGATTTTCTCAAGAGTGAATTGATATGTTAGTCAAACTAACCCATATAAAACAATAGCGCTATAATATTTATTGTTGTAATAGATGTTAAATATGATATTTATTTACAGTATTGTTCAAAAGTTTGGGGCTGGTAATATTTTTTAAATAAGTCTCTTATGCTCAGCAAGGCTGCATTTATTTGATCATAAATACAGTAAAAATAGTAATATTGTGAAGAATGATTGCAATTTAAAATAGCTGTTTTCTATTTTAATATATTTTAAAATGTAATTTATTCCTGTGATGGAACAACTTCACAATATTGTGAGTTGGTGCTCAGGTAGCATTTTTATTATTGTCAGTTTTGAAAACTGTTGTGGAAACTGTGCTGATTTAATGTTTTTGTTAACTATGATATTTTTGATCAGTTTAATGCATCCTTACTAAATAAAAGTATTAATATTGTGGCTCAAAATTTTTGTGAAGCAATGTATATGTATATTTGGCAAAAAAAAATAAAATTTAAAAAAAATAAAAATTAAAATTTTTACATTCTCTGGAAAATTGTGACAGGAAGCAGTGTAGAGCTTGAAATGTGCTTGTGAAGCATTGTATATGGAACATAGGCTTTACAATATATACACAGAGACAGCGCTTTCTTATGCACTTTCTTTAGAGTAAATCAAGAGAAATGCACTCGTCTCGGAGCTCAAATTCTACTCATTCTCACCATGGAAAGAAAAGGGGATTTTGCCTGGCTGTGAATCTACCAAACGTATGGCCGAGGCATGACACACAATGAAGGATAAGCATATTGAGGGTCAAACTAGCATAAATAATTCAGAAACACGCCAGGCGATGTTCATGACTCATGCATATCATTTTTAGATGATAACATACGCACTGGAAAGAATGAACCTTTGAATCTTTTTAGTTTGGCTTTTAAGTTATGTGTTGGAAATGGCATCATCACTGTCAGTTTTGATTTTTGAATGCTGAACGTTCTGTCGGTATAACCTTGATGGAAAATGTTCAAACATAAACTTAATAAAATAAAATAAAAAAAGATCAAAGACAGAATTACATGAAGAACTAAATTAGTTAGAGGTTTTTTACTCAAACCATTAACCAAAAAAAGCATTTAAAAACTTTAAATTATATAGTAGATATGAAAACAACCAGCAGATGGCAACAAAAGAACAAAAACAAAGAACAAAAAATATATATAGTACTTAACTGTCTTTAATCTGTTTTTTTTTTATTTTTTCTATTTTGTTTTTTTGTGTTTAAGGTTTTTAAATGGTTTTGAAGATTTTCAATGTTTTTGAAGTTTTGTATGGTCACACAGGCTGCATTTGATTAAAATGCAGTAAAAACTGTAATATTATGAAATGTCATAACAATTTAAACTGTAATTTATCAATCAATCAATATCAATTAATTTTAGTGACCCCAAACTCTTCTCTGAACCTTCTCTTTAATGGTCATTTACTTGGCAACACCAAATTTGACCTTTTTTAAAAAAACTGTTTAAAATGTGATTTTTCTGTTAACAAAGTGTCCATTGATTGCAAGCAGTACCATAAAATATCCAAAGGAGTCAAACAGAGACCCTCTAAATGTTTCCCTGCTGACATCCCATGTTTCGTGGTTTCTCTTTCAGAAGTCGTCAAGTTCAGCATCCTCAGAAGCATCAGAGACCTGCCAGTCAGTTAGTGAGTGTAGCTCTCCAACCACAGTAAGTATCAAGTACTCTGTCCATAAGACATACGTGTGCTGAAACTGTCAGTGATATTTTGGGTTGTCTGTGGGACCCGTGAGGGTTGTGCTGCTGATTGGCAGGTTGGGGTCTGCTCGGTCTCTCTTGCCGGTTTCGTCTTTGTGCTGTCGTCAGATCTGATCTTTCCTGCCAGTCTCAGCATGTATCTGCAAAGCCACACACACAAAGGCTCCCGTGCCCATGAGTCTAAAGGGAAGGGGGTCTCTTGCTACTCTGACGGTCTCGATTTTATCTCTCCATTCCCGCAGTTTGGCTCGTCCTTCGCTACCTTCCGCCCTGCTCTCTCTCACACTGGCTCCATCAGGCCTTTCTCTGTTATACTTCCTGCGTCCCCACCCTATAACCGCTCCCCTGGATCCAACACACCCTCTCCCACATCCAAGGTTCCTTGCTGGAAGGTTTGTCTCCATTGGCAATTCTCATTGCAGTTTTGTTCATTTCCTCTTCTTTTTGTGTGCGTTCTTGTGTGTTGAATATGTGGCTCCTGAATAACACTTACTGACTGTTTTTGTTTTGATTTCATTCTGCTTAACTTCATTCATTACCTCATTTTGCTTTTTAACATGCACCTTTTCTGTTGGCTGTTTGATCCTGGTTTCAAATCTCTGGCTGTGAGATTTGCTAAACCGAGCAGACCACGGAAGGTACCTATTCGTTTGTTCAACTCAAACAGTAAAGCAAACACTGAGATTGGGCTTTTTCTAAAACACATAAGACCGTATCTGTTGAAAGGACACTCAAACTGCTGGATCGTGGGCCAGTCTTCTCTCTCGCCCCTGAGACCGTTGCATTTGTTGCTATACACTGACCTGAATTAACCACGTCTGCTTCCTCAGGACTGGTCCAAGGTAGGTTCCAGTGAGCAGCCACTGGCCAGCACGCTTCAGAGGAGGAAGGAGCCTCTGGATAGGCTGAGGGAGGCAGAAACCTCTCCTCAGTCACAGGGGTATTCTGGGATGCATTCAGAAGACCCCCAGAGGCCAAGGATGAACCCAGCCACTATAGCTGCCAAGGTAACTTTCACCATATATGAAATATTCATCATTAGATGTGGCGAAGACAAAATATACCTGTTTGCTTAAGGCTGGTTTCTTCAGACACGGGCTGCTGTGGCCTTGAGTTCTGGCTTAAAAATATTTAAAATAACAGAAAATAAACTTAAAAATAAGCTAAAACATCTAAAACTTTATTTGTTTTCCTTACCAACTTGCATTTTTAAGTAAGAACCAGAGTTCTCGTGGTCTTGTAAAACCAGATTTTTATACTTGGACAAGCTTTAAAAACTAATAAATTCTTAAAAAGTTATTTCAAAAGGATTTTTTTAAATGTAAGTTGTGTCAAGCTCTAAAATATATTTTTAGGTAGAAATAGCTATTTCTACATAAAATCTCTGCAATCACAAACAACTAGAAAAGTCAACTAGAAATAGAAAAGTCATATAAATGTAATGGAAAAAAGTGTAAGCCCTGAATAACACTTCTGGAATTATTTAATTGTTTACTTATTTTAATACATTGCCACTGCTATTTTCTTTCAAATAAAAACATTTGAAAATGAGCACCATGTCAATACCATAAATACTGTATGTTGGTGGGCCTTATTGTCTTTGACAATGGGGGGCTTTGAAGTCAAAACAGTTGAGAACACTATAATAATGGATAAGAAAAGTCTCTTAAAATGCACACTCTCACTAGCTTGTTTAGTTGAAAGTGTCCAACAACGGATATACATTAATCACAGAACAAGTCATTTTTCTTTTTTCATTTCCACCCCAGTGTTATTTCCTCTGCATCTTAACTGATGTATTGATGTGCATTTTAAGGATTTTTGGATAAAAATGCATGACTCCTTGACTCACAGTTAGCAGTTTATGTATCATAAATAAATACATTTAAAAAAAAATTGTTTTTTACATAATTGATTGAAAATGGTATTTAGTTTTATAATATATTTATTTGCCCATTTTTATTCATTAAATTTTCATAGTTTAAGATTCAAAGTCTAGGCCTACATATGCACACACATTGAGCTACATGTGTGTAGTCTGTGCTTGATGTAACTGTATGTATGTATTGTGTCATGATGCAGCATGGTGAGGAGGTTTCCCCAGCTGCTAGTGATCTAGCTATGGTCCTGACACGAGGCCTCAGCATGGAGCAGCAGAAGAGCAGCCGAGACTCTCTTCAGTATTCTAGTGGATACAGCACTCAGACAACCACCCCATCCTGCTCTGAAGATACCATCCCCTCACAGGGTAATGCACAGTCAAAAATAAGCACGTGTTCTTTGCAAAGGCCACCAAGAATGCTAACTATATTAGCGTCCACACCGAGTTTGTTTATTACAAGCACGCACTGCAGTTGTCGTGTGTCGCTCTTCAAAATCAGGTGAATTCTGATTGACTGTCAATTTACTTATCATTCAACAGCTAGAAAAAAATCATTCTGAAAGTGATTTTATCATTATCGTTATAGATGTGGTGTGGACCTCCCTGTTCTCTTATTATCAGAAAGATTTTTAAAACTTTGTAGTTATTTTTATCTTTATCATCCTTGGTGTGAGTAATTAATGAGAGAATTTTACATTTTTGGGTGAACTATCCTTTAACTCATAGATTTTTATTCATTATTATTTGCATTTAAGACTAGTTATAATATTTGACAAGTTACAAGTGGGATTTTTTTTTGTCAGGCTCCGATTACGATGGTTACTCAGTGAACGGAGACACTGAGGCCGATGCTCAGGCTGAATTCGATAAATCCTCCACGATTCCCCGTCACAGTAATATTGCCCAGAACTACCGGCGCATGATACAGACTAAGCGTCCCGCCAGCACAGCAGGCCTGCCCAGCGGAGTGGGTGCTCTGGGCGGACCACCCGGGGGAGGGGGCGGAATTCCCGGTACGGCCACTATTCGCCGAACACCGTCTACGAAGCCCGGAGTGAGGCGCACCCTCTCCAATGCTGGCCCTATTCCTATACGCCCACCCATCGTGCCAGTCAAGACCCCTACTGTGCCTGACTCACCCGGCGGGTACACTGGCCCTCCCGCCCGTGTGGGCAGTGAAGAATGTGTCTTTTATGTGCCGGATGACGCCTCCCCGGGAGCGCTGGAGTACGTGAAGGCCTCTCCGAAGCGGCTGAGCCTGCCTAACACAGCCTGGGGCTCAGGGGGTGTAGGCGGCTTAGAGATGAGCGTCTACGGCCAACCGGGCGAAGAAGATCACCTGCTGGCTGCCAATCGCCACAGTCTGGTGGAGAAGATTGGGGAGCTGGTGGCCAGCGCTCACGCCTTAGGTGAGGGCCAGTTCCCTTTCCCCACGCTTCCAAACCAGCCCCCGCCAGGCCCCGAGTCCCAACCCGATCCCGAAGCGCCCCAGGAGGGTGAGGACATGCTGAGGTCTATTCGTCGAGGGGTGCGACTGCGCAAAACCGTCTCCAACGACCGCTCAGCACCCCGGATTTTGTGATGCCTCCTGGAGAGATGGGAGAATATGAGCGAAGTAACCCAGAAAAAAAACTTCACAATGACTCTTTAGAAAATGAGCTATGAAAAAGAGGATTAAAAAATTAAATGTTTAAAGTCATTATAGAAAATAATGAATAACAGTAATGAAAAAAAGTAAATGATATGTAACAGCAGGCTCAGGCCACTATAACTCTTAGCGTGTCCGAACGCATGTTTGTCTTATTAACACGCCCATCACCGCGGGATAGTTGAACTTTAGTGAGACAATTAACTACTGACAGAACAAGGGACCAGGATGTCCGCATGGTCCCTGTAGAATAACGGCCCTCTCCAAATTATGGACCCCAGGAATCAGTGCTGGAGAAGCTCACGGGGTACGCTGGGGCTCGTCGCAAATCCTTGTCCTCCACAACACTCTCTCTAATCCCCTCCCTCACCTCCAGTAAAATTAACATCACATCCTGAAAGTCTTGTGGTATAGCTGTTGTGTGTTGGTCTGCAGTCTGGAGGTGAGCAGGGCTCTGCTGCAGGTCAGCTCGTGGTTGCATAGAGGGACAGGATTTTTCTTTTGTTTGTACACTTCCGTTGTCTTGTTTGTTTTATTTACAAGCAGTTAATCGCCTCCTAGCTCCTAAGCGTAGGAAACATTCATGTCAGGTATGTGGATTTTTGTAGATTTAGGGTAAAAAACCGCCATGATAATGTGGAGCAATAATGCTTTTTTCCTTTTTTTTTTTTCTTTGATGGGGGAAGGTTTCGAAGATCAGCTTTTAATAAAGTTGTGCGTTTTTGATGTTCAGGTGTCTTTGGGGAAGCAGATGCTTTCGAAGACTTCTTGTTGAGTCTAATTATGGCTTATTTAAAAAGAAAATGAGAAATAGAAAGGATGCAGAGCACTTTTAAGGCGTAGTTTTGACCACTAGTTGTCACTGTGGCCACACTGTGTGTGGTGAATGCTGTGAGATGCCGTGGTCACGTGCCCTGGTACATAGGGAGACGAATGCGTGTAGCAATGTTATGATATAGGAAAAAAGAGAGAGATGGGATGTGAAGCAGAGATGGACGTAAGAAGAATGATTTGGCAACACTTTGCAGTAGGATCAATTTGTTAACAGCATTAATTAATGTATTAGGTATCACAAACTAACAAACAGAATTTATTAATCTAGATTAATGTTCATTTCTACATATCATTGTGCATTTTTTATATTTCAAGTGGTATAATGAACAAACAATAGTACACTGCCATTCAAAGGGTTAGCGTCAATAAAATATTAATACATTTATTCAGCAAGTATGCTTTGATCAAAAGTAACAGTAAAGACATTTATAATGTAACAAAATATTTCTGTTTCAAAGAAATACTTTTTGTTTGAACTTTCTATTTGTCAAAAAATTTATAAATAAAATGGATCACTGTTTCCAGAAAAGCAGCCAAACAAAATATAATTTCAGCCCTGATAAAAAAAAAAAAAAAAAAAAAACTGCTTTGCCATGACAGGAATTGTTAGTAAAATAAAAATAGGGGGAAAAAAATAATATATATTTTTTAAATTGTAATAATATTTCACAATATTACAATATTGCTGCATTTTTTATTTGACTTCTTTCAAAGACATTAAAAATATTACTGCCCCCAACCTTTGAACGGTATATATTTATAAATTAGCATTAACTAGATAAATAAATGTTTTTTTTTAAAAGCATTGTTCATTGTCCATGTACACCTAGTGATACCTATTGCATTAACTGTTAACCAGTTGAATCTTATTGTAGAGTGTGACCAATGATCTTGAAAGGGAATCGGTTGACGCATTATATTTCATTTCCAATTTGAGCTTCTAAAATAAGTTTTAAAAAGTTTTGCAGGAAATGTTCTTTTACTTGTCAAGCCTCAAACCACAGTCCCTTGATACATCTTTAGTAGGGGTGGAGAGAACGAGCTAAGATGAAGGCACACACCTGGCTGCCATTTTTTGGGACATAAGAATGAACTTTGGATCTGCAGAGGGAAGAAGGGATGAATAAAGGAGGTGGAGAGAATGAACTCTGGGAAGAAAACTCATCCAGTTGTTTATGATAAAAGCATTCCACTGCCTGTTTTAGATGATATAGGAGTAAATACCTACGACACGAAAGGTCGCTGGTTACCCGGTTCACCCGACGTGAAGAAAAACAATGCTCTGTGATGATACTGGATGTGGAAGTGATACGTAGGAGGTCAAAACATAGTTTTAGTCATGTAGTGTCTGTTTGTGAGTGACTTTCTGTTCTCCCAAGACTCCCTATAACCCCTGCGGTCATTAATAGTGCTGTTGCGCCAGACACTTGCTCCTTACTCTGACTTTTGGGTTGTTTTTTGAATTATTTATTTTGCATAGAGCACTCTGTTTTAGGAATGCCTGTAGCGTGTTCAAAAGGAAAAAGTATGTCTGCTTTGTGACAGTATGTATGACTGTGCCGATCTCTCGCTGAAAATAGTGCCGTTCTGGAATGCCGAGGCCATATTGAGAACAGGCTGGAATGAAGGAACAAGGCTACGGCAATTCAAAGCCCACACTGCCAGCCGATCAGCAGGTCAGAACTTTGTATATATTCATATATATATATACATACCGTATAAGAATGCGAACAGTACAAGTACTGTAGCTTCACTAAAAACAAATGTCCCACACAAATGTTGTCTTACAATGGGGGTCAAGGGGTGGGTGAGGAATCAGTCGACAAGTGAATTAAGCAGCAATATAGTAAAGTTTGCTGAACAAAGAAATCATATCTAACTGTTACATATCCACACATTTCATGTGAAATGCTTTATGTAGGCTATTAACATGACAAGGATAAAGTTCTCAGAAGTTCCATTCATAGCATTTCATATGCATACACGTAAAGGCAGAAGGATACGATAGGAAGGAAGATGGAGAGTTGATAAGAAGCGAAAGAGAAAGAAGAATGGAATGAGCAAGAGTGAGAAAGACAAGGCCAGTGGAGAATAATTGGTGAAAGAATCGGTAGGAAGCAAAGCGGAGAAGAAGCAAGAGGGGGGTGGGGGGACACAAAAGCCTGATTGCAGGTAGTTGGCTTACTGTTGTCTCTTTATTGTAACGTCAGTCTCTGCGGGTTTCTGCTCCCGAGGTCATGAAGCAAGAAGACAGTTAAAAGCCCCTCTGGAGGAAACTGGGGGATAGAAAAAACTACCACTGTCACTTATGAGCTTAGCCTTCAGTGTCTCAATACTCACATACTCACACACAGCAGATAGACTATTTTGGTTCTCAGGTGATTATACGCACATTTTCTCTTTGTTTTGCAGTGTTTAACATTACTCATATGTCATGCTCATTTGTCTCCCGCTGAACGTCATGATATGCTCACTATAAGGCAGCCATTACAATTTAGCTGTGAAAATGTGATTTCATTGGCTTGTTATCTTACACTTGAAGTTTGCAAAACTCAGGAGTCAAAATGTGTCCAACAAATTCTCATGACAATTCGTAACTATTTAACGTGTTGGTGAATTCATACAGTGCACACTCTAGGCTACATTTGCACGTTTTAGGCTATTATCTCTTCGTGGTTTAGGTTGAGGTTAGGGGTGGACCTTCATGTTATGTTTTTCTAAATATCGCACTGTACAAATTCATACAAAATCACCAACTCGTAAAATACTTACGCTTTTACATGAGATCGGGTTGGTTTGTTCCTGGAGCACCCCTAGTTATATTACTAATTATCAGGGAAGAAGTGGTTTAGAAATATATGTGCTTTGATGATGTGTAAATGTGATTTCTGAGGGCAATATTTTGATTAGTAATATTCTATTTTAAACTATTTTGACCATCTCTCACTCTCCCCTAAAACCTTTAAATGCTGCATCCCTTAGATTATCTCTGTCATTTGAGGGGATTTGCCTGAAGAAACATTAGTAAGTAGCACATTGTACATTTTTGGATAATAATAAAAACAAACAAGTGTCTTCAGTTTCGCCATTACATTTGTTGGTGAGCCAAACCAATGCCAAAAAACAAACAAACAAGTGAATTGGCTATCCTTTATATTTACATTAAGTAATAATTGACCAAATCCTATAGTGTTAGCGCACAATCAATGAGTATAATGTTAGCCTTATGCAACTTTATGCCTTTTTGATATTCACTCACCCCAGCTGCACTCTAGTCTTTCCTCTGTCATCCCATTTCCCTTGTCATTGTGTTTCACATCTCTAAAATGGCTACAGACAATAAATGATCATGTGGTGCGTGTGACAGAGAGATGAAACGCTCATTTGGGCCGGAACACGTGCAGCCTCCTTCTTCCTTAGCCGCTCACGCGCTGTTCCTCGAAGATGCCCTGAAAGACACCCGTCTCCCACGCTTGGTTCAGCCACGACGCACCGCGATTTTCCCTCGCTGTTGTCTCCACGGCGCGCTCGTGTAGGGAGGGCTTGGCAACCGGGTGTCATGGAAACTGAGCCGTGTTAGTCTGAGTTGCGAGTCTTTTCTTATCTTAGCTGCTCGCATACAAGGAGCATCACGCACATGCAGCACAACAGAGCCCAAACAGCAGGTTCTACAGCTCAAAACTTAACCGGTGTACTTGATTATGTTTCTTAATTTCATTCTCGTGTAAAAGATATGACGTTGTTTTGTTTGTTTTTGTCCCACCCCATGCCCTCCTCTTTCCTCCTCTTTCCTCCTCTGACTGAAGTTGAGTAACGCTACAGGTGCTGTTGTCTCTGTCTTTCTTCTTTCTGCTTTTCTCTCTTTACTCTTCTGCTTTAATTTATTGTGCTGTTTTCCTAAGGCTAATTTGCCACTGTTGCTGATAACATCGTTTCCTTTTTGGTAATATTTATCCTTCTAATTTTTGTTAAGTTTAGTCACAGCTAATGTAACAAAACACACTGTGATGATTCCAGTATTAATAAAAGTTGTACTTAAACTGTGTGTGAGGTGAAGAATATTCATTATAGCTACCTATTTATTATTCAATATTTATTATTCATTATGCTTTGAGGGGAAGTCATAATTGACAAGTTGAAAATGTAGCAAAAAGGTGAAATTATGAGATCTAAACTTCTAAAGTCATAATTATGACATTAAAATCACAAATATGACAAAAGAAAATCGACTCTCAGATTTTACACTGACTTTTTGTCATTATTTCTTTTAATTACACCGATTATGATTTACCAAAACATGACATTTTTTCTTATATATGTAGCGGAAATGAACTATTACTAATAAAAGCAGGTTCTGTCGTATTGATTAGATGTATTAAAATATTATTTGTTGTCCAGAACGGCATAAAAACAAGCTTATTGTGCATAAAATTCAAGGTTTAAACACTATATATAACTTAATTCGTGCACAGAAAATACAAAACAGAAAAGGGGTGATTGAAGTTCAGTTGAAAGTGCAAGAGGCTTGACTGAAGGCACAGCAAGGAAATATCAGATCTTATGAACAATTCCATGTAGAGTAGCCTACGCACATTTTATTTTTGACGCCAGGGGGCGCCAATGTGTTTTTTGGCTAAATCTGACTGCTATTCAACATCCAGATAGAGAAAGTTTGTTCTAATTCTTCAAGCTGTTTAGAATCTGAAGTTGAAACACAAATAAATCTCGTCTTTCACGCCGAAAATAAATAACTAGCAAAACCCTGTAATTAAAATCACAAGTCAGTCTCTAAGCACCAATTTTGCGCTCATCAGCTTTACAACGACTTTCAACAGTGGAGAGAAAGACCGAGATTAGCAATTCAGCCTCCAGTGTTATTTGCTGAGAAAGCCCCTGAAGGTGTATTACTAGACAGTCCCAGTTTTACACTGGACTGCTCAGAGCTCAAGTGTGTATCTCCAATGATAGTCGAGTCGCTTCATCTATATAAAACACTTACGCACCTTAATTAGAAAGTCTTCTGAGCTCGTCATCTCTCTGGTGTGTTCTTAAAGCACACGAATGCAACTTTAATTAAAAATAAGTAGGCCACGATTAATTTAAGAAATCTTAACAATGATGTTCAATGGGACAATAAAGGGATTAGAGAACGAGAAAAGAGTACTATGTGCTCATTCAGTTTAGCATCCCACTAATGGCATATTCACAGAAGCAAACCCACGCTGGATGCTATTTGGCTGTCTACTGAACCCTGTAGGTGAGTAACATGATCTTGGTTTCCCATTTGAATAAACTGTGCCCTGTGTTGGAGGAACTAGAACGTGTCTAACAATACCTAAATCATAATGTGAAGTAGGTCATCAACTACAGTTGATCATCAACTATCCATCCGCTCTCCAAAAGGCTTGTCTGTAGGGTCTCAGCTAACAAAAACATTCTAAGAACATTTAGCTACCTTTCTCATTAAGTTGTAAAAACGTTATTTAGGAATATTCTCATTTTGCAAACATTATAAGAATGTTAGGTTTGAATGTTCTGAAACAAGTAGTATATATAGCCTATTAAATATATTATTATTATACTATTATATAGCCGTTAAATTATGATTTAATGTTTTGCAAACATTATTAAAGACTAGATAACTTTGAACAAACAGGAGGTGGCCAAACGTTTTACTATGAAGGACCAAAAATCACATGGAATTGAGAGCTGTAGGCCGAAATTAAATGTTGTATTATATTTAACTATATTATATAAATAAAAAAAATAAAAATAAAAAAAAGAAACAAATGATTTTATATTCTCTACATTTCAATGCATAATTAAAGTTAAGACAAAACAAAAAGATGCATTAGAAATGAAGACATGCTTCAATGGCATGTTTTTCCCAAGTCATATGGCATGGTGGGCCAAATCAAAGGACATCATGCCAACTTTGTTTGGGCATCTCTGCCCTAGACGGATGGGCAGTTCATCCCAACACACAGACATACACACACACACACTCATTCTCGCTCACACCTACAAGCAATTTCATGTCTCGTGTCTTTGGATTGTCGGGGAAACCAGAGCAACCAGAGGAAACCCACACTAACACACAGAGAACTGGCACAAACAACAACGAGGAGTTTAAAATAAATGAACATTTGATTAGGGTGACACCTAATCAAATGTTTGCACTATGTTTACTCTAAATTCAAAAGCAAAAAGCACCCTAACTTACATAAACCAGTACACACAGGGACTCAAATTGGTGAATGGTGTTTTAATCTGCTCATTTACATGAACCATCCGAACGAACAAGTTAGAATGAATCAGACTTTCCAATGCAGAGAAAGAGACAAAGAGCGAGGATCCGAGGATGTCGTTTACTTATTTCCTCAGCTAAGACTGATTATGCTACTGCTAGCTTACTCCTTTAAAAAAATAGCATAGTTAGCATTAAGCATTGCCACTATTTTAGTTAGTTACTCCCCAGCACTGCTGTCACCCAACTTCCTATTGGAATTACTGAAATTTCCTTCATTTGAAGAATCCTTCATAGCAAACCTAGTGATGCGGATCACATGAGAGAGGGGCCCTTCCACGCTTGACCCCCTCACCTCAGATAACTGACAGCTTTCGAAAGGTACGAGTTCACTCACCATGACAAGAGGAGCCACTAATCTGCCCCTCACACCCCCTGACTGCTCTTATTGCCTGTAATAAATTTATATCTATCGTCTTCCACCCTTCTCCCACATGTGTGGATGTGTTCAATAAAATGTGAAATGAAATTCGTGTCCACTCTGTGCCTTATTATCCCGCCACTTATCAAGGAAACACAGAGAGCTGGCACAGGACTCAAGGGGGGATTCTTCACGCCTCTGTTCCACCTACACAATCCAGAACGGTTAGGAAGGAAAGGAGAGGAAGAACGTGATTTTGAAACTATTGGCTTTGCTCAAAATCTATTGAATCTAGGTATTCAGTTGCAACATATTTGATATTTTCCACACATTCGTACAAATATGTATTTATCTGTATCAAGGATGACTTTATTAATAGCTGTTTCAATGTTGTGGTATTTTTCAATCAAAATCCCCATATACGAGACTAAACGGTGCACATTTCAATCAAGGATTTCATTCACTTAAATAATTGCAGGCTCCTAAGTTAAATGCTAAATGAGAATAAATAAATTGCATTGTCACTAGAAAGGCATTTTCTTGATGGTTATGCCTGTTTTGGGAAATTAGACATTGTAAGGGACATTCCTTGCGACTTTAAAGAGTTTGAAAGAATAATGACTTGGCCAGCTAGATCTGCAGCCACATATTCTGACCTATTCTTATATTGTTCCCACTGGCCTTCAACATGGATATTGCAAGACATGATTTTTGTACAGTAAAGGGAAATCACATTAAGCAATGGTATAGCTCCCATCACTGAAAAAAAGTGTTTTAATTTAACAATTTACATGATTTAATGATTTCATTAAATTTCATACTTATATATCTAAATAAATAAATAATACTTAATTTCAGCATCCACATTATTTCATCTTCACATTAATTTCCATGGGAACTACACTTTCAGTTAGGCTATGTCAACATAAAAAAAAAAATTTTTTTTTGATTGTTTCACATCTGCACACACACACACACACACACACACACACACACACACATATATATGTGTATATATATTGAATTATATAATAACTTTTTTAAGTAGTGAAATTTTACATTTAAACTTGTGGGAATGACGCATGACCCTCCATGCCCTTTTATTCTATTAAGATTTACAAATGTTTTTAACTTATTCTGTCACGACGTGCCCTTGCCAGCATTATTTATTCTTTCAAAGCGATTCATCCCGTTGCTGGCATTACAAAGTTATTAAACTAGATAAGAGGTTAAGATGTGCTCCTGATAAAACCCACACACTGAATGTCCCTCTGAGTGTGAAGATAAGAAAGCAAATGAATGCTGTGCAGGAAGGATGTGAAAGAATGAATAAAATAAGAGAAGTGAATCTCTTCAGTATGTGACTCAACTGCATGTCAATGCTCTGTACAAAGAACAGCCACCAGTCACGAGTAAACAGACACATTTTATTACTGCATGAGTTATTTTGTGGCCTTTTAGACAGTTGGAATTATTATACAGATCTGAACGTTTTTGTCTGATAACACTGAACTTCAGTTATAGGGATGTAGGGGTGCAGACGGCAGAGTCTGATTATCACTGTGATAGGCTGAGGGTTGACATGCTCAAGTGTGACGACAGGAAGACATGTATAAATGTAGACATTTTGTACAGAGACATGGAGATGAAACCTTTAGAAAGAATGTCCACATCAATATGCCAAGTGATTATCAATCTTTTGTGGCGGCAAAAGAAAGCCGCACCAAGGAGAGGCTGTGAAGGCACATTGTAAAGAGGTGTGACAGTGTGAGGAATGAGAAGAGAAAATAACTGCAAGAATGTGAGAGCGGTGTGGAGAAGATAAAGAGGGGAGGGGAGAGCGGGCGTAGGTTGAGACAGACGGCAGAGGAAGCCCTTGGGGTGTGGCTGCCAGTCTGCAGTCATGGGATTTGTTGCTCTGACAGCCTCCATCATCATCACCTGCATCTTCTGCTCTGAGATCAGCCTCATGACTCAGCGCTTCCTTTCATCCTCTATACAGGACGGCTTTGGAATCCACACTTTAGGGATAGGCATATATGACATTGGATGAAGAAATCAGATTGTTAAAAAGATTTGTGAGGACTGTATTAAAGTTAGATGAGTTAGATCACTGTATTGAATTACAGTAGCATACATACCATGTCTCTCAAACTCACCAAGGCTATATATATATATATATATATATATATATATATACAGTATATACAGGTGCTGGTCATATAATTAGAATATCATCAAAAAGTTGATTTATTTCACTAATTCCATTCAAAAAGTGAAACTTGTATATTATATTCATTCATTACACACAGACTGATATATTTCAAATGTTTATTTCTTTTAATTTTGATGATTAGAGCTTACAGCTCATGAAAGTCAAAAATCAGTATCTCAAAATATTAGAATATTTACATTTGAGTTTGAATAAATGACCATCCCTACAGTATAAATTCTGGGTATCTCTTGTTCTTTGAAACCACAATAATGGGGAAGACTGCTGACTTGGCAATGATCCAGAAGACGAACATTGACACCCTCCACAAAGAGGGTAAGTCACAGAAGGTCATTACTGAAAGGTGTGGCTGTTTACAGAGTGCTATATCAAAGCATATTAAATGCAAAGTTGACTGGAAGGAATAATTTGGGTAGGAAAAGGTGCACAAGCAACAGGGATGAACGCAAGCTTGAGAATACAGTCAAGCAAAGCCGATTCAAACACTTGAGAGAGCTTCACAAGGAGAGAACTGAAGCTGGAGTCAGTGCATCAAGAGTCACCACGCTCAGGCGTCTTCAGGAAAAGGGCTACCAAGCCACTTCTGAACCAGAGACAACGTCAGAAGCATCTTAACCTGGGCTGTGGAGAAAAGAACTGGACTGTTGCTCAGTGGTCCAAAGTCCTCTTTTCAGATGAAAGTAAATTTTACATTTCATTTGGAAATCAAGGTCCCAGAGTCTGGAGGAAGAGTGGAGAGGCACAGAATCCATGTTGCTTGAAGTCCAGTGTGAAGTTTCCACAGTCAGTGATGATTTGGGCTGCCATGTCATCTGCTGGTGTTGGTCCACTGTGTTTTCTGAAGTCCACAGTCAACGCAGCCATCTACCAGGAGATTTTACAGCACTTCATGCTTCCTTCTGTTGACAAGCTTTATGGAGATGCTGATTTCATTTTCCAGCAGGACTTGGCACCTGCCCACACTGCCAAAGGTACCAAAAGCTGGTTCAATGACCATAGTGTTACTGTGCTTGATTGGCCAGCAAACTCGCCTGACCTGAACCCCATAGAGAATCTATGGGGTATTGTCAAGAGGACGATGAGAGACACCAGACCCAACAATGCAGATGAGCTGAAGGCCACTATCAGAGCAACCTGGGCTCTCATAACACCTGAGCAGTGCCACAGACTGATCGAATCCATGCCACGCCGCATTGCTGCAGTAATTCAGGCAAAAGGAGCCCCAACTAAGTATTGAGTGCTGTACATGCTCATACTTTTCATTTTCATACTTTTCAGTTGGCCAAGATTTCTAAAAATCCTTTCTTTGTATTGGTCTTAAGTAATATTCCAATATTTTGAGATACTGATTTTTGACTTTCATAAAAGAAATATTATTATATACTATTTAAAAGAAATAAACATTTGAAATATATCAGTCTGTGTGTAATGAATGAATATAATATACAAGTTTCACTTTTTGAATGGAATTAGTGAAATAAATCAACTTTTTGACGATATTCTAATTATATGACCAGCACCTATATATATGAAGAGTTTATTTGCAAAAACAGATACAATTTTCAAAAATCATGTTTTTTTATTTGTTTTATTGTGTTAGTTAGCTGTATTTCTTTATTTATTTTTTAAACTAATCAAGAAAACCCAGCTGCAGTTTGATTGAGATGCACAATGAAAAAAAATGATTTTTGAAAATTGTTAAAAATGGAGTTATCTGTTTTTGCAAATGAACTCTTCATGCACACACACACACACACACACACACACACACACATATATACTGTGTATATACATTTTGAAATATCAAATTTTAAATAAGCTCATTTAGTGGATAAAAGTGTAAAATGTCTCCGCTTAAACATTTGTTGTTCTCTATGTTCTATTGTGAATAAAATATTGGCTCATGTGATTTGAAAGTCTTTTAGTTTTCATTTTATTCAAATTAAAAAAAATGTCCCAACATTTCCAGAATTCGGGTTTATATATATATATATATATATATATATATATATATATATATTCTATTTTAATACATTTTAAAATGTAGTTCATTCCTATGTTGGCAAATCTGAATTTTAAGCAGCCATTACTCCAGTCTTCAGTGTCACATGATCCTACAGAAATAATTATAATATATTGATTTGCTGCTCAATAAACATTTTTATATTATTATCACAGTTTATATTAATATCACATGCTGTTTGATATATTTGTGAACATTTTCAGGGTTCAATGATGAATAGAAAGTAAAAAAAAAAAAAAAAGAAGTGTTTACACATGAGGACAGTGCTACAGGGAGAGAGGAAGGTCTCCCTTTAAAACAAATATTTACACATGTTAAGAAATTTCCTGGAAATAAAAGCAGTTGAAAGCAGTTTGACTTTTTTGCTGAGTATATATATATATATATATATATATTTATATTTAGACAACTTTAATTATTGATTGTTATAAAAAAAAAAACTCTGAAGAGACTTCCAACCAGTATAACAAAAAATGTTTCTGGAAAAAACTGCCTACCCTAGCTTTAGTAAATACTGTATGCAAACAAATGAAAACCAAAACTACTGAAGTTAGCAAAATGAGCAGTGTTTAGCTTGTCCTGAGTTTTACATGTCTATTCTGTCTCAAGTAAGTGTACAACATTTTACGCATTTCAAAAATACAATTTTATTCAGTTCATTCTGGGGTAAAGCTTGTTTGAGGAAAACAGTATTGAGTGCACTTTTAAAGCACTCACTTATGTAGCTCACAATCATGTTGAGAAAGATTCTTCTGTGGAACAAAAAAGAAGATATTTTGAGAAATGTTCAATTCTTCAGGAAATGACCAATCAGAAATAAGGGAAACACAGACGCAGACTCTGAATATAGAACATTTTGAATATAGACTGAGGAATAATGCACATTTGGTTATGAATAAATAAATAAATAAATAAAGGACATGAATATACTTTGTAAATGATGTAGGAATATTGTGTGCAGCAGTAAATTTAGAGAAATATTAGACCACAAAAAGTTGCAATTAGCCAATCAAAATTTACCAATAAACATTTCACAGAACCGTGCATCAAAACAGGTTATATGCTGACAGGTGACAGAAGTTTCATCTTTAGGATGCACGCGTTCTTGTTACTGCATAAATTGATTCTCTCTATTCATCTCTATATACATACAGTATCAGTGCAAGCAGATCAGTGCCAATCCATCTTCAGGCGTGATACACAAGAACCTCATGTAGCCGTCTTTCCTTTCTTAGTCATGATATGTGTACAGAAAATGAATGCACCAAAATTCTTAATGATATGAAATTGTTGACTAAGGGCATAACTGGAATGCAGAAATGCACAAGAATGCAAGAATTCAACAAAATATCAGTTGTGACATAAAAGAATTATAAATATTTTATTGCTCTTTTGAGGAAAATTTCTTCCGTTGGGTTGTTGCCTATTTCTGTTATGTTTTGGGTTAATTATATTGTGTTGTCAACTTTTGTTTGCTTGGTAAATGATGTTGTGTTGTGCACTGCAGGGCCATGGATCCAATTGTTTTGTACAGAGAAAGAAGAGAATACTAAAGAAGAGGGAACAGAAAGGTTCTTTCCTACTTGTACACTGCGTCTTAAAGGGGTAATTCACCAAAAATTAAATTATATTATTGTTTACTCCTACTCATAGCGTTCTTTCTTCTTCTTCTTCTTTTTTTAACATTTTTTTTTTGTGGTCCACAAAAGATATTTACATATATTCAGAATATATTTTGAAATGTCTTTCCATACAATAAAAGTCAAAGAGGGTCAATTATTATTTACTCCATTCTTCAAAAATATATTCCTTTGTGTTCCACAGTAGACATAAAGTCATGCAGGTGAGTAATTGATCAAATAATTTTTACTTTTAGGTAAACTATCACTTTAAGTCATTCTAAGGGTTTCTTTAGACATGCTGAAATCTTAATTGTATTGTGTTCTGGAGTCTAAACGTATTTACACAAAAATGATAGACTTGTCAGAAAAAGTCAAAACAGTTATCATCTTCCCATTCCTTCTCTTTCTGTCTTGTAACAAAAGCTTTTTCTGTTTCTTAATGGTTTCATGATGTGACTCCTCATGAAGGTCTGGTGCCTTGGTATTTCTTTCTCTCACATCATCATCTCCTCTGTCATTCAGTCAGTCTTTTGTGCATCACGGTGCAGCGCCTCTTATTTCCAGATAAATAGCATGGCTCACCGGCACACTAACACTGCAGTGCCCAGTCGGCCAGTTCTAATTAATTGCAGCTAATGAGGAGCAACATTAGCATATCAATACTCCCTTCGTGTCTGCTCTATCCAAGCATGGACGGCACAGACTCATCTCTTGCAGAAGAAAAAACATATGGTTGATACCTCACAAAAACACCATTAATTAAATAAGTTCCCCTCATGAAACAACCGCTGCTTCTCTGTCTTTCTTTCTTTCTTTTTTAATAACACTCATTTGGTCTGCTATTCTTTGTAGCATGCCTCACAGACAGGGGAAAGAATGTGCATAGCTGCGTTTTTCTACCCTATTCTCTCTGTCTTTGAATGGAAAATGGAAATCAATGTAGTTTTTGTATTGTAGAATCTCCCCATCAATATTATGCAGCTGAAAATGATACACTGTTTTCAGAAGGAGCACAGGGCCATTTATTCCAGTGCCACAAATTTTAGGAACATTGCCAAATTTGAGTTTTGATGACGGCAGTGGTTCTGGAGTTTATTGTAGGCAACTGGCTCCTAGTTATGTAGAGTTGTTGTATATTATACAACATTTAGTTCTATACAGTCCTAACAATAACGGGAACTGTTTGTATTATTCCAGACAATCCAGTCACTAAATCATTAATTCAGCTGATTCATACAAAATACCATTCCATTCAGTAAAGAATGATCCAACAATTAAACCTGCGTAGAATTATAGGTCCGTCACCCTTTGAAATCCTTCATATGAATGACCCTTTGAAGTGGTCAGTTTTGAGCACCTCGAATTGGAACAACCTTTTTGTTCTCATTTATCCCATTTGGAATATTGTGCAAGTTTATTTCTAAAAACAGTGATACGTTCAGGAACAAAACATGTGACCATCTTTATGAGTGAATAATTGAATCATTCACTCAACCTATTCATTCAAACCACTGAACTATTCAAGAAAAAAGTGAATAGTGGATGAAATCCATGTCCACAACTTACCAAAATATGAAAAAATAAAATAAAGAGAGATGGATTAAGGTAGTTGAGAATGTTAAATTAAATGTTTTATTTATTAATTTATTTATTTGCTTGTTTGTAATGTCAGGGTTTTAATATTATACAAAGTACATATTGTTATACATGTACTGTACATATACATTTTTTTTACCTTAAATCACAGGCTGTGAAAAGGGTTCTTTTCAAAGAACTGCGTTTTTGGATTTTTGCTAGAGCAACTGATCCTTCACAGAGAGTTTGACTGACAAGAGATCTGACCAGTCATAATGCTGAATCTGCCGTTTTGTCCTAAACAAACCAGACAGGAGGGTAGATAATCGTCGGTGGACTTGAACTTGAAAAATACTGTGTGTGGATGTCTTTCCGCAGATTAAACAACATACCTTCTGATGTTCATCTACAGTGGGGAAAAAAAGTATTTAGTCAGCCACCAATTGTGCAAGTTCTCCCACTTAAAAAGATGAGAGAGGCCTGTAATTTTCATCATAGGTATACCTCAACTATGAGAGACAAAATGAGAAAAAAAAAAATCCAGAAAATCACATTGTAGGATTTTTAAATAATTAATTGGTAAATTCCTCGGTAAAATAAGTATTTGGTCACCTACAAACAAGCAAGATTTCTGGCTCTCACAGACCTGTAACTTCTTCTTTAAGAGGCTCCTCTGTCCTCCACTCGTTACCTGTATTAATGGCATCTGTTTGAACTCGTTATCAGTATAAAAGAGACCTGTCCAACTCCAAACTCCACCATGGCCAAGACCAAAGAGCTGTCAAAGGACACCAGAAACAAAATTGTAGACCTGCACCAGGCTGGGAAGACTGAATCTGCAATAGGTAAGCAGCTTGGTGTGAAGAAATCAACTGTGGGAGCAATCATTAGAAAATGGAAGACATACAAGACCACTGATAATCTCCCTCGATCTGGGGCTCCACGCAAGATCTCACCCCGTGGGGTCAAAATGATCACAAGAAAATCCCAGAACCACACGGGGGGACCTAGTGAATGACCTGCAGAGAGCTGGGACCAAAGTAACAAAGGCCTCAAATCCTGCAGTGCCAGACGTGTCCCCCTGCTAAAACCAGTACATGTCCGGCCCGTCTGAAGTTTGCTAGAGAGCATTTGGATGATCCAGAAGAGGATTGGGAGAATGTCATATGGTCAGATGAAACCAAAATAGAACTTTTTGGTAAAAATTCAACTTGTCGTGTTTGGAGGAGAAAGAATGCTGAGTTGCATCCAAAGAACACCATACCTACTGTGAAGCATGGGGGTGGAAACATCATGCTTTGGGGGCTGTTTTTCTGCAAAGGGACCAGGACGACTGATCCGTGTAAACGAAAGAATGAATGGGGCCATGTATCGTGAGATTTTGAGTGAAAACCTCCTTCCATCAGCAAGGGCATTGAAGATGAAACGTGGCTGGGTCTTTCAGCATGACAATGATCCCAAACACACCGCCCGGGCAAAGAAGAAGTGGCTTCGTAAGAAGCATTTCAAGGTCCTGGAGTGGCCTAGCCAGTCTCCAGATCTCAACCCCATCGAAAATCTTTGGAGGGAGTTGAAAGTCCGTGTTACCCAGCGACAGCCCCAAAACATTACTGCTCTAGAGGAGATCTGCATGGAGGAATGGGCCAAAATACCAGCAACAGTGTGTGAAGACTTACAGAAAACATTTGACCTCTGTCATTGCCAACAAAGGGTATAAAACAAAGTATTGAGATTAAATTTTGTTATTGACCAAATACTTATTTTCCACCATAATTTGCAAATAAATTCTTTAAAAATCCTACAATGTGATTTTCTGGATTTTTTTTTCTCATTTTGTCTCTCATAGTTGAGGTATACCTATGATGAAAATTACAGGCCTCTCTCATCTTTTTAAGTGGGAGAACTTGCACAATTAGTGGCTGACTAAATACTTTTTTGCCCCACTGTATGTTTATTTAATGCTATAACTAGTAAAGATGAAGAAATTATCGGTTCATGCACCGCTTGAACTGAGGCGCTAAAGTGATCTGTCATGAGTCACGACACATTAAAGTATTTATTGTTTGAATTTCTTTAAAAGTTTGACAAAATTTAAAAGGAACCTGCTCTGTCTCATCTGTCGCCATGTTGTCAGTTTCCTCTTTGCTTCACAATGTATTTTTTTACTGCGTGAGAACATTATGTGCGGCGTGAGAGTGCCACGGCTTCTTGGACATAGCAACAGTAACTAAGTGGGTGGGTCTTCGCGAAGGATCAATATTATTTATATGCATTTTACATTATTTTTGCAATGCTTTGGTATGCTTATAGCTTAAAAATAAGAATTTAAGAAATCTTGGATTTCTGAAAAGTAGAGCTGAATGGAAGAGGGAAATCAATAACTTCTGATATTGGTGCATCTCTCCCTTATTCTTGTCAGAGACAGAACTCAGCAGAATGACACCTGCATGCACCTTCCTACAGGATGTTATTCTATGATTGAACAGAAACAAAAAAAAAGAGGCAGTGATAGCAGCTGAAACAGGTTAGCAGCGGGAAAAACAAGGGCAAGAAGTCTCATGACACTCAGCCGGGCTGCTTGGGTATGACGTGACCTTTTCTTCATCTGGGTATTTATTCATCAAAGACTCACTCTCACTTTTAAACAAGCTTAGGGTTGCATGCTAATACAGAGCTTATTAAGTAGCCATCTTAAAAGACTGACTCCCTGTCATGTTTTAATGGATGGCATTTTTGATGCATCTGGCAGGGTGTCTCATTCAGTTTTTCCACTACACTTTAAAGGAGAAGGAATGGGGACAAAAAGCTGAATTAATTAGCTTCTTTAATTACATGTTATCCAAAACATATTCTCCATGGGTGTAATTAACAACAATTTATTTGGACACAGTTTCCTCTTGAAGGAGGTAATGTTGCTAATTGGAATTATTTTTAAGTTGTGTGTTCAGCAATTATGTGCACTTTTCCTTCTCCAAGACAAGCCGTGAGAAATGTACTGTTTCCAATTGCAGATTTAATAGATAAATTTACAAAGTGTTTACTGGTTTTGTAAATGCAATAATACTTGAAAGACCTCTGAAAAGGCAAAATGCACAGACGAGCCCACAGGGTAAACTGACTCAATTGCCTGTTCTTAGTTCAAGGAATTGTTCATGAATATTCACATTAATGACAGAAACATTAAAGGCAGAAACAACAAACAGCTTCTTTTTAAGTAGGCTAGAGCGTTTGGATTTTGAAAGACACATTTATGATGGTCTCTGATGAACATCCTGGTAATGCAGCCATTTTCATGAGATTGTTTGGCTGTTGGTAGATTAGCTCTTTGCTTCACACATTTTTTGTTTGATTAGAAGCTATAGTAACAAATGAAAAGAAGAAAGAGAAGAAAAAACAATAAGCTTTTTAGAAACAGCTTGTGGAAAATATAACCTGGCATGTCAGGTTGGCAATGTCTTTCACTCCACAGCCTTTTAAACAAGCTGTTAACTGTTATTTAAACTGTTTTTTCCCCCCATAGGCCACAGTGTTTCATCTGATCTGTTTTGAGGACTATTGAATTCATCATGCCGAACAGCCCCTGACCTTCAACAGAAAAAGTTTTCAGACAATTGCTTTGAATATGCTTTAACTTCATGTGAAGCCTATCAGAAGAGCAATATACTAATAATGTTTAATTAAACACTAACCACTATTTGTACAGAAACTTGTCCTTTTTGCTGGAATTTGTCATTTGTGGTGAAAACTAAATTCATTTATATTCAAAGAAGACATTTGAAAAGCAGAAAATATAATGAGTGACTTGTAAAACTCCCGAGTCTGAAAATCCCGCTTTGATCAACCAACAGGCCATGACCTGTAGTGTGCAGCACAACGCTGTTGTCAATAATGTATTACCATGGAGAGTAATATAGCTGGAATATGAAATACACTCTGACTAAAGAGCCACCACATCTACATCATGTTTGATATACTGTGGCAGAGACAAACTATAGTCTATGCTGTCACAGTAATGCTGCAGCTTCTCAAACAGCATTGTAGAAGAAAATCTTATTTCAGACACAGTCTGGCCGTCCCAGGTGTGCACATCATGAAATCAAAGATTCTTCCTTTTTGATTCCCATAGATCGCTGCTTCATTCAAGGCTGCATGGGAAAATACATTCACCTGGGGTGAACAAGATGCTCTTTATCCATACTGACTCTCTAAACACCTTGGTTATTTTGGCTGGGTAAACAACACCAAACGGTAAATAACACCAAATTTTCAGCCCAAAATCAGAAGAAAAATAATGTATTAATACAATAAAGTAATGAGAATCATTCTGTATATATGCAAAGTGTTTGTTAATTAGTGTAAATTAAAAGCAGTACAAAAAATATGGTGTAAAACGGCTTCATTTATTTACCATTTTACAGTAATACGAAACTTTTGGTTAATTTTTATGGAAATAATGTAACAATGAAAACTAATGTTTGAAAACATACAGCCTAGGTGCATTTAGTTAATTAAAAGACTTTCTTCCCATTAGATGTCAGTGTGAAATAGATGGAGGCTTTATGAGGTTCACCATAATGCTGTCCGAGTTCTTTAAGCGATTGCAACCTGATCCGCTCCAATGTCTCTTTTTATTTATTTACAGAACATAGAGCTGCACTGAGACAGATATGATTTGTTTGTACATTTATTTTAATGATATATCAGTCATGTAACTGGGACATATTATGTAAGGTATTAAAAATGGCTAATAGCATCTTTAAGTAGAGCTAAAAATGGGCATATCTCAGACTGTACTTGATAGTTAGTGCTGCTGATCCCCAATAAAAAAAAAAATTCCTCCAGTCTAGACACATTTTTATAGGCTTTGCCTTCCAGATTATCCTCTGTTCTTCTTTTCCCCATACCACACTTCTTTGAACTGTTATCATCTCATCTGATCTGTTACACTGATAAGTTAGAAGCATAGCCGTAATGAAACTTTATGCCTAAATGAGATGCTTTGCTCCGACAAGATAGCTGCTTCAATAAGACATTGCCTTACAAACTGCTGTTTATTTCTTTACAAACACAAACAAAAGGAGAAACAGATGGTTTCATAAAATGAGATGAAGCTGAAACAGTAAAGTGTGAAAGCTGAATGACAAATATAGCCGGAAAGAGACACAGTACATATTTCATGTAAGGGAATTCATAAAGTTTAGCACCAGCTTTTTGACAACACATGAGTAATTGTAGTTAATTAGGAATATTTGACGAGGATTTACTGGATTTACAAACAATTCCAGAGATCTCCAAATATGAGGATCCCCTGCCGAGGAGCTATATATATTCATGTATACAGAACCATTTATTTTGCATGTGAAGCAATAATTTTAAGTGATCATAATAATATAAAAACATGTTGTCTGTAAAATAAAACTTTTATATTGTCATTCTAATAAGTCTATAAAATCTATAAAATTTTATAAAAACATCTATAAAATTTTTGAATCAATTCAAATTTATTTAAATAGCCCTTTTCTCAGCAAATACAGTGTGTTAACCTGTTTGAACTAAATGGGTGTCATCAGTATGAGAGTCCAAACAGCTGAAAAAAGCATCACAATAATTCACAAATAATCCATATGTCTCCAGTCCATCAATTAATGTATTTTGAAGTGAAAAGCTGCATGTTTGTAATAAATAAATCCATCATTAAGGATTTCAAAACTTCAAATAGTTGCTTCTGGCTAAAATATGAGTCCTCCATCCATAATACTTTCACCAGTGAAAAAGTTGTCTTTTCTAAATCATGAGTGAAACATGCACAGATCAAGCACTGTTTAAAAGCAAAAACTGTCCAAAACAGTGCTAAATAAATATAATGGTAGATTTTGACGTGAGAGGACAACAGGGATGGACTTTTTCACTGGAAGAAGCGTTATTTCTTGTTTCTTAATGATGGATTTGTTTTCTTGTTAACCAGAGTCCTGTTCACTGCAGAGGATCCATTAGTGAACAAATGAAGTAATGCTTAATTTCTCCAAATCTGTTCCAAATGAAGAACCAAACTCATCTACATCTTGGATGAACTGAAGGTCAGCATTGCTAATGTTCATTTTCGAGTAAAGAGAAAATGTATAGTGGACAAGTAGAAGAATTCAGTTTTTAACCAGTCTTCCTTATTCTCTCTTACTCATAGCAAATTCTGAAACCTCCTACAACAGCCTGCGACTTTGTATGGCTTTGTCTTCCCCATAACCATTTTCTTTGCACTTTTTGTTTTCTTTATTCATCGCTCTTTGTATTCGGTTCATTTTCATTTTTCGCTCTCAGCGTCCCATCCAATCTCACCTTCTTCCAAATCTCTCTCTTCTCCCACATTCTTTCTTCATGTCTTTCTGATCTTCTCCTACATCATCCCTCCCTCCTTTCGTCATAAGCCCCCTGCTCTGTGTGCACCAGCCCCTGCTCATCTTCTTAATCTTCTTACACAATTTGCATATTTTCTCTGTAATTTTATTCGCTCACAGTCTTTTTTCTCTTCTCCCAGGTTGCATTTAAATAATACAAATCTGTTCTATATTTGTCAACTGTGTGATGATCTTACATTTATGAATATAATTGAATATGTTCCAGCCTTTGGAAGCTGGTGCCAGAGGGCCTGAAAATAACAGAGAGGCATCTGGAGCCCCACTTTATAGATCTAGATTCCAATCATAATGAAAGCCGTTTGCCATGTTCTTTGCCCTGGGGGCTCCCGTCCTCCAGCGGTCTGACCACTAGACATTGTAGTGAAGAAGTGTGTCAGCTTTCAAAGTGTAGATGAACTTATATCATCTCGGAATAACACAGTTCAAAGTATCAAACCATGAATATTCAGATGGCAAAAACATTCATGCAGTGCCTCAGTGTTTACTGTACGCTAATGAAAAATACTCAGTCAGAACTACCAACAGACAATGCCTGACAACTTTCCACCAAGCGCAAAATAGTGCTGAACTTTAAGTGTTGTTTTAATATTATTTATATACTGTTAAGGTATGTATTAATATTTTGAAAGAGCTTTTTTTTTTTTTAGATTTTAGTTAGTAATTTAGTAGTTTTTATATATTTTATAGCTTTTATTTTAGTTTTAGTAATTTTAGTACTTAATTGCCTAAATAAAATAAGTTTAAGTCTTTCATCTAATATTTAAATTTTATTTTATTTAAACTTTATTTCAGTTAACAAAAACAATATTTAATAGTTTGTTTTAGTTTTAGTACAAAATTACAAAATTAGCATGACATAATAAATGAAATATAATAATAAAAAAGAGCTATTTACTATTCCCACAATGGTCATTTTTGTTATTTTTATATTATTTTCTTACTATTTATGAATCATGCACAAGTAAGGGAGAAAAGGGGAAATTGATCAATCTTTAAAAATTACATACATACCTCTATTTGTAATTCATCTAAATATCTGAGCCACCAGTTGCTTCAATTGAGAATTTCTTGGACTGCTTTTCTAGACAATCAAAATACTGATCTAGTTGGACCCCCCTACTTAATGACATTACTGCAGTTTGCCATAATGTAAAGAAGTGAAACCCTATGATCTTAATGGAAACAGTCCCTGACATTGTCTGTAAAATCAAAGTCCTCGAAAAAGAATGCAATGTATGTCTTTCGTCAATTTGCTTGTGTTTACCACAATGGCCTTATATTTTGCTTGTACTTTCATCTTTTCCTCAGATTTTGATGTTTTGCTCTGTTTCACAGACTGCTGGTCTACATTACTCCTGATGGCTTGCTTTCCTCCTTTGATGTTGCAGCGCTCTTAAAAGTCTGTCCGAAGTCGTAAGGAGAACGAAGCACTTCATATCGATATACTGCCGTAGTCCTCATACACTCTGCTTGCGATCCATATTCCATTGATTCTCTATGACTCTTCACACTTGTTAGATGCTCGTGAATTGCAGGCCCTCTGCAGCAAAAGACTCTGTTCTGTTCGCCTCTCCAGTGAATCGAAATTCTCTCTGTGTATAACATGTCTGTATGCTTCACAGGCTTAATATTTCATACTTAGGGAGAGCCGGCATCAAAGAATACACAACTGCTGCATTTTACAACATCGTTGGTCGCTGTTGTGCGCAGTTTATGCCATCGTTAGTTTTTGTATAAAGGGTTCAGAGATCTTTTTCGTCATGCTTTACTCCCACTGAGGCTTTGGCTTCCAGCTGCCAAGCTGAATGAAATGGTTCATCCGGGTATAATAGCAACAGGTCCTGGGAGTTTACACTCTGGCTGTGAGACATGCTGTAAGGAATGAGTACAGGATTCCCGACTGGAGACCATCAGGATTGTGCTGTGATGATTGTGATCCATGAAGAGCAAGAGCTGATTGTGGAGTGTTTCATTCCAAACACTTTCTTGGGTTGACGACTCTGGAAGCTTGTTTTCACCAAAGGGATAAAAAAAAGTCAATAAATAAAAAAGGTAACTGATTAAAAAAAAAAATAAATCCCAAAATTCAGGCTTCCATAGCAATTCCATAGATTTGCTAATATAAACTCAGAAGTCAGATTGTTTTTCTTGCAATTCTGAGTTTCGATCTTGCAATTCTGACTTTTTTCTCTGTATTTTGAATTTGTGTCTTGCGATTTCTATTTTTTCTAATTATAATCATTATCGTTATAATGTTGCAATTGTTATTCTTTATAGTTGTGGTGTGGACTTATCTGTTCTCAAAGAATTAGAGTGATTATTAAAATGTTGTAGTTACAGTTAACACTAAAGTTATTGTCCTCAGTGTTTTTTTTTCAGCTTATGAATGATAACATTGACAGCCAAACAGAATACCCAAGTTAAAAGAGGTTGATAATTTAAAGCAACAGACAGTGTAACTGAAATTTGTGTTTATAATAAACAGAATGTAATCATGTTTTAATATAGTTATCCTTATTATGTTCATCGTTCTTGGTGTGACCGAGTCTTTTATTGACTGACACACAGTCTTTACTGTTTTATTTACAGTTTTATTTTATTTGATTTTTTTATACATGTTTCTGCATGTTGGTTGGACCACTTTTTCTAAGAGTTCTTTAACTCCAGAATTTTGATTGACTTTCGGTATAATAAGGCTATTGGAGATCTTATGCATTTTTAATTTTTTTTACAAATGGTTACAAATGGGCTCTGTGTGAAATTAGTGATGAGAATTTAGAGTTTAAAATTTTTTTTGCTGTTGTTTTGGTTTGGTTATCGTATAATGTTGTCGATAACTGAAATAAAGGTATGTTGAATTTCAATTATTTCTCTCAATAAGAAATAATAAGTAGTTTCATTCTTGTAATGAGTTTTTGTCTTCATTATAATATCAAAACAGTTGTATCACCCTGACATTTCTGACTTTATGCCCCCAAAATGAATTTTAATGCAGAAATCGCTCAACATAGAGGAGGTGTATTCAAGCCATTATATGTATAAATTGCATTTGTAATGTCTTTTTTCATAAATAAATAGATATGTCATTGACCCTGATATCAAAGGTCTCCAAATACTTCTCTATGCCAAATCCAAAGCCTCGTGTGTCTCACACTAACTTTAAAAAAGTGAGACAGTAGGGGGATCACGTGACCCTTCGACGGCGATGCAGGCTTAGTCTTTCGCTCTGCTCACTTTGCCACATATTGTAAGATCCTGTCAGTAAAATTTGAACCACTCTGTATTGGACCCATCATGAGTGCTAAGGCAGACAAAGGGGATCGGAAAAGAGAGATTGAGCAATCGCCAATGAAGAAAAAATTCAGAGATTCCGCCATCTCCAGAGAAGACCTCGACGATGCTATCGCTAGCCGTATTGAACTAGCATTTAAACAACAGCAAAACACTTTGAATTCGGTTGTGAATTCGGCAGTAAGATATGCGATGGACTCTGTACTGATTCCAGCATTGCGCGAACTGCGTGAGGACATACAAGCGACCAACAAGTCTGTTAAAAAGCTAAGAGAGGAGTTTGAGGCCATAACTACCGCGCGAAGCAGACACGTGACCGCGTTGACTCTGTGCAAGCAGATGCACGTGAGGATAGGAGGGCAGTCACGGACGTAAGAAATCAGCTGGAGCGACTCACCGAGAAGATGACGGATATGGAGGACAGGTGCAGGAGGAACAACGTACGACTGGTGGGGCTGCCAGAGGGGGCTGAGGGATCCGACGCGGCTGGTTTCCTCAGAGTTCATCTTCCCAAGTGGATTCCTTCCTTGAGGGGCCGTGACATTGAGATTGACCGGGCGCACCACGTGTATGATGGAGGGAGAGGCTCCGATCGGCCGCGCACTCTTATCTTCCGTGTACTGAGATGGCATGACAGATCAGATATCCTGAAGGGTGCTCGACAGGCCTATCCGGTGAAATGCGCACAGAACAATGTTACACTACTATTTTTTCCCGACTTTAGTCCAGCTACAGCGATCAGGAGAAAGGCATTTGGTCCGGTTTTGAAGAAGATGACAGCGCTTGGCCTCCAGCCCTTCCTCATCTATCCGGCGGTGGTTAAACTACGGCACAAAGGGGAACAGAAAAGCTTCGATTCCCCTCAGAAAGCGGAGGATTTTATCAGCTCCCTGTCTCAGCAGAAGACATATGCCGCGACTCTGCGGGGCGGCGACGGGGGAACAGCGGCCGCTGTCTCTCCGGTCCAGCGGGAGGAACTTGATGGCCGGGATGGACATGGTTCTAGCTGCCCAGTAGGGGATGATGGTAGGATGGACATGGACGCTTGTTAAGTCTATTTTTTGCTTTTTCTTCTCTCCTCTCTACTACCGAGATATTGTCCCTATATATCCGGTACAACGATCTTGTTGCTGGTAAGACTTTTTTTTTTTTTTTTCTCTCTCTCACTCTTTTTTGGAGGGGACTAATTGAGAGTAGGTTTAATTAAAAATATTTTTTGGCTGTGTGGGCCTTTCGGGAGACATGTCTTGCGTTGGAGTGGATCGGTCACGAACCATCACTATTTTTGTTGCTCAGTCAGACCTATGTTCTCGGTAATGTGCGGTCTGAGTTGTTCCTCGTTTATAGTTGTTGGTTGTTCAGGTTTTTATGTTGTTTTTACTTTTTACAACAGACATTTATACTGTTATTTATTTTACCTTATTTCTAAAGGGATTTTTCTTCTAGGAGGTTTGGTATCTAAAATGCACATCAGCGTTTACATGCTATTTACAGAATGGAAGTGCTTTTGTTTTTTTTCATTTATTGAATACAATTTAGGGATTGTGAATATTCAATGCATACTCTAAATATTTTATCACTGAATGTGAATGGTTTAAATTCCGCTGTTAAACGAACCACCGTAAGTCTATTTCCTGTGCCCTAATTCAAGAGACGCATTTAAAACAAGCTGATGTGGCACGTTTTCAGAATAAATATTATAAATTAGTGGCTTTTTCCTGCGCTCAAAATAAAACTAAGGGGGTGCTTATCCTTGTTAATCGAAAGTTAAATTTAACAATTGAACACCTTGGTAGTGATGAGAAGGGTAGATTTGTGTTTATCCGATGCAAAATATATAATAATAGGTTAGCATTGGTCTCTATTTACGGTCCGAATGAGACAGACAGTGCGTTCCTTACACAGATTTCCAAAACATTACTTGAGCAGACTGACTGCCCATTAGTTGTGGGTGGGGATTTTAATGCTGTCATAAATCCTGCTTTAGATAAATCTCAATTTGATACAACAGCCAATCCATCTTCTAAATTACTGAATAAATTTATCACGGAGCTCAACTTAATCGATCTTTGGAGAATTCAGAATACTAAAGCTAAGGACTTCACTTTTTTCTAATAGACATAAGACTTTCTCTAGGATAGACTACATATTTCTCAGCCCATCTTTAATTTCGTCGAATTCGTCCATCTCTATATTACCAATTTTATTATCTGATCATTCTGCTGTGTTGTGCAGTGTTCCTCTCCGATGTTAAAGCCAAAGCCCCTAGATGGCGCTTTAACATATCATTATTAAGTAATCAGACTTTCATTACTTCATTAAAAGAATATATTAAGGAATTTCTTGAAATCAATATGCCCTCTGATGTGGATCCTCAAATAATGTGGGAATCGACTAAATGCGCCATACGAGGATTCTGTATATCTTTTCTTCTACTCTTGCCAAAGCGAAAACTTACCAATTTACACAATTAGAAAATAAAATACAATCATTGCAAAACCTACAAAAACAACATTTTACTGAGCAACAGGCTACACAGTTGTCCTCTTTAAAAGAAGAATATGATTTACTTTCACACTCAAAGGTGGAATTTATTTTACATAGGACTAGGCAAAAATATTATTTTGAATCAGAGAGACCTAGTCATTTATTGGCCCTTAGGTTGAAAGAATGCGAGTCTAAGGCATATATTAGCGCAATAAAATCATCGGATGATCAGGTCACCATGAATCCTGCGGCAATTAATGACATATTTAAAGGTTTTACATGAATCTGTATAAAGCGAAACAGATTTTGATGAACCAATTTGTAAGCAGTATTTAGATAAATTGGAACTGCCTCGGATCTCACAGATGGATAAAGAATCTTTGGAGGCCCCATTAAGTTTGGAGGAGCTTCACGTCTCTCTAAAAAGCCTTCAAAAGGCCAAATCGCCAGGTCTAGATGGTCTCCCCCCGGAATTATATTTAGAAATTTGGGATTTGGTAGGGACACTTATGCTTAATTCATTTAATTTTGCGATTGAACATGGGGTTTTCATAGAGATCAAAAACATCACTGATTTCATTACTTCTTAAAAAGGGAAAGACCCATTAGATTGTTCCAGCTACAGACCGATTTCGCTTATCCCATGTGATCTTAAAATCTATGCTAAAGTTTTTGCTTTTCGTATGGAGAAGGTAATTCATAGTCTGATCAAGGAGGACCAAACTGGTTTCATCAAGGCGCAATGCATCTGACAATATGCGTCGACTCCTTCATATTCTGGACTTTGCAGACTCCCACCCGACCCCTTGTGCGGTCTTTTCACTTGATGCAGAAAAAGCCTTTGACAGGCTAGAGTGGAATTATATGTGGGCAGTTCTGCAATGTTTCAAGCTTCGCGAACACTTCATTTCTATGATTAAGACATTATACCACTCACCTGCAGCATCAGTCATAACTGGTAATATTATTTCCCCCCCGTTCCCTTTGCAGCGGGGAACAAGGCAGGGATGTCCGCTTTCACCCTTATTGTTTTGTCTATCTCTTGAACCCTTAGCACAAGCCATCAGGAAATCTGAAGTATCGATTAAGATTCATGATCATAATCATAGTATTTCGTTATACGCTGATGATATTATTCTATATTTAGACCACTTTGATGTTTCAGTCTCTAGTGTAATTAAGGAATTTGATAATTTTAGTAGCTTATCAGGATATAAAATAAATTGGAGCAAATCTGCTTTAATGCCAATTAACAATGTTAAAGTCAATTCTTCTATTCCCTCATTTATCCCTATTAAGGAATCTTTCATCTATTTGGGCATTACCATATATAAAAACATTCATAAGATTGCCAGAGACAATTTTAATAATATCTTAGTTAAAGTCAAAAATGACATTCAAAGATGGAAGAATCTTAAAGTCTCTCTTCAAGGAAGAATTTCCACTGTTAAGATGAATTTGTTACCTCGATTAAATTTTTTTCTCTATGCTACCACTTTCTCCCCCTCCAGGTTATTTTAAGGAGATTAACTCCATAATTTCTAAATTTATCTGGAATGATAAATGCCCCAGAATTAAACTTACCACATTACAACATCCTAATAGCGCAGGAGGACTGGCTGTACCAAATTTTGAACTGTATTATTGGTCGTTCCAGCTTAAGGCTCTTCATAATTGGGTTGATCCTCAATCTACAGTTTCTTGGAGAGTGATTGAAGCTGACAAGGTTAAACCAAATAGACTCCAAGATATGTTATTTACTGGCACAGGAAAAAAAGGGGATAAGTATAAATTTGGTCCGGTTGTGGCCAACTCTATTAAAATCTGGAAAACGGTGGAACGTCGGATAGGAGGAACCTTCAAATTTTGTAATAGTACACCTTTATGGCACAATTTTAATTTTGTATGCGGAAATCGTCCATTTGTCCAACCCTCTTGGTCCTCTTTGGGTGTAAACACATGCGGTGATATATATGATAACCAGGGCCTATGTTCATTTCAGACATTAAGAACCAAATTTTGTCTACCAGCATCCGCATATTTTGTCTTTCTTCAGTTACGTTCTGCTCTCAAAGCGTATGGAGTTCCTTGGGCATCTCCCATCTCCTCTCATCCTATGCAAGATTGGATTGCACCATCTGTTGGTCGGCCGTCTGTTTCTTTAATATATAATAAGATTATTGATTGCGTTACAAAACCTCTTTCTATTCAAACTATTTGGAATAGGGAGTTATCTGACCTTAATTTATCTGTCGACTGGGAGAGAGTGTGGTCTAATCTCAGTTTAACATCTAAAAATCTGGCTCATCGTCTTATTCACTTCAAAGTCATTCATAGAGCATACATAACTCCTTACAAAAGATTTAAAATGAAACTACAACCGAATCTCAACTGCCATATATGTAATACTACATCATCAGGTACTTTTCTGCATATGTTTTGGGAATGTCCTGTCGTCATCAGTCTATGGACACATGTAAACCTGGTTTTATCATCCTTATTGCAAATGGATTGGTCTGTTAATCCAAGTTTGTGTCTTCTTAATGATGATTTGATCTCTGTATAACCTCAATGCAAAAGAGAATGATGTTTGCTGGTTTTACAGCTGCGAAGAAGACAATAATACAAAACTGGTTTACACCGCACATGTGTGGAAAAACATATTGGATCCGTAGTCTCCTGCACATAGTGGCTTGTGAATGTACAACAGCACGAATCAATGGGGCCAAGCCTTCTACCATCGATGCTTGGCAGTGCTTTCTTTTTGATATACGTGACTGTATAAAGGAGTGACTTTTGTGTTTTTCTTGCCTTTCCCTCTTTCCCTCCCTTTGATTGGACTTTGAGATATTGAGTATGTGTCTGTTGTTGTTTTTTTTTTTGTTGTTTTTTTTAAATTTTTATTTTGGATGTTGTGTATAAAAAATAAATAAAAATGTTGATAACAAAAAAAAAAAAAGTGAGACAGTATACAGCAGAGAAAAAGAGAGTGTAGAAGTAAGGTTTCCGCAGTAAATGCAGAGATTGGTTTGAGTCATTGGGCTCAGAGCGTGCCTGATTTGGCCTGCTGAAATGTGAGAGCTGTAAGAGGATTGCAGTGGTTTCCTGCTGGCCAGCTTTAATCAGTGCAGAACTGCAAATGTCTACAGCCACAGATTATGCAGGGATAACATGACAAGGACCCAGTACTGCCAGCCTGACTAGATAACACATGGGGCACTGTACTTACTAATGAGACAGCGAAGAGGAATGGGGAGAGAGCAAGAGTCATATGTGTGTGTGTGTCCATGTCTGTAAGAGGTAAACCGCTGTGCATTGTTTGTGCCCATGAGGATTGTCTTCATAAGCCCTGCAAAATGCGATATGTGAAGTCGAGCGTGCATGAGCCATATCTTTGTTTTTCTCTGTTTGCCTTTGAACGCAAATCAACATTTGTTTACTTCTCTTTGTACATGTGTGTGCATGTGTGTGTTTATGTGAGTGTGTGCACATCGCCCGGGGGCAGATAATACAAGAGAATGCCAGTGAACCTTGTAAGAGCTACTGTCGTAATCCGGCCAGTGCAGATGCAACCAAGCTGAAACAATACCGATCTATCGGACTATTCGTGCTGACCTGAGATCAGAGACTGGACTGAACTGGCAAGCAGGCTCTGACTCTTACCTTATGAAACGATGCACATGATTCATCGCCTGAATGACTTCATTCCTTCAGCATGACAGAAAGCTCTACAACACCGACCGTTTCTGATAAAGACTACCCAACAAACCCAATGAGGAGGCCAAGGTTGGCAAACACAAAAGGACAGACAAATAGCTTCTATTGTATGGCAGTAATAAAGATGATTTTGAAACGCACCATTAAAGCTTTTTGATATGTTAAAAACCGTGGTGTAAAGTAGAGTTCAGTGTGCTGTCGAAATCAATTACCCACCGTCAATAAAGCGCAATTGGAAAGCAACATGGAAATAGAGACAGAGCGGAAATGCTGGGACAGAAAATGAAATGGCTCGGCCTGACCCTGCTCGTTTGAACATACTGACTAAGCAAACTACATAAGACTGCCTCTTATTGATTTATTATTTAAGTGTCTGTTGTGAAAAATTACAGTGCTGCTGCCTACAGACCAATTCTCATTGTTGCCAAAAAAGAAAAGAAAAAAAATACAATTTGTGCAATTTACCCCTCATTAAAATAAATAAACAAATAAATGAAATGCACAGAACATTGCTTTAGGGGAAAGCAAATTTGGTCCTGGTGCTGTTATCCTCCTATCCAATCAAGGTAATCTGCTGACACGAAACTCTTGTTAAACATGGTAATGCAGACAGATTAATGTGCAGAAAGCTTGATAGCACCCAACAAGGTCTTAATTAAAAGTGGGATGTAGGTATAGATGTGGAATATTTGCTGGAAGTGTTTCGAAGGAGACTAATTGGTGTAATAATTGCAGAGACACAAATAGTTCAATTAGAAACTGATTGTCTCATTATGGCGGTATACAAGTTGACAAGTAGCTGAATTCCCCAAGGCTCAACAGGAAGAGAGTGTGACACTAGGGAAGCGTTGGTGTGCAGATTACCTGGTTGCAGGGTTGCCAGCATGCGTAACAAAATCAATGCAACGGCCAATCAAAAATATGCCACTCCCATATCTTAAATAAATATTCTGCACTCGGTTTTATGCATTATACACAATTTCAGTAGTAATAATCAAAAACACAATTGCTGCATCCAAAATCTAAGAGTTTGGGTTGAAATTAACTTCATGATTTATACATAAAAAGTATGTTCTATGTAGTATGAAAATGAGTAGTATGAAAGAAATTTGAATGTGCTACATCCGTTTATGTTGTTGCTGTCATGTGACCTACCAGCATCAGTTGCGTTGCTTCACTGCCATTCATAAATGCTCACCTGTGACCTCATGGGATAATAAAGTGTCCATCATATGCGCACTCCAGAATCAGAAGTAGTAAGTCATCCGTCTACTGTTTTTGGCATACTGTGTTTTGCCTATATAGTATGGAAGAAGGAATATTCAGGCGCAGCAAGCCTTTTTTTTTATTATTATTATTTTTTTTTATAAAGGAGCTCAAAGTTTCCCTACCAGTGCCTTTCCCTCACAAAACTTAACATCTAGCATCTAGTTTTATTATTGGTAAAACATAAAATCAACCAGCGGTAACAGTTATATCTGCTGGACTATAATGGAAGTTTCCTGATCGCTGGGTGATTCCAGTGGCCTGTTTATTGCTCTGATTTTCTCACGTGACAGATTTACACTGTTTAACCCTATTTGCTCTAAGCCACTGGGGGCTAGGTTTAGGCGTGGGGTTTGGAATGGACCTTCATTATTTTATCCAGTCAGGTAAAGTGCTTGATAAATGCCCTCTGATTGGCAAATGACTTTTGTGACGCTAAGACCCCTTTCTCAGTGACGGTTGTGTTTAAGGGTTAAGTCAGGTAAAGGGCATCATTTTCACTACATGATTGAGAAATACCCACTAGTTTAAATACACCCACACGTTTAGAAAAGCCTTCTTTTGTCTTGAAGAGACAGTTTTCCAATAGTTTCAAAGTATCCCAGTTCTGTGGGAAAAATGCAGACTTGGCAACCCTGCTTGGGTGGCTGAGATTTGGTGAAGGAGTTGCTTTATGTTTTTGAATGCATTTTGATGGCTGTCACAGTGTTTGAAGTAATTAACTGTTTGGATACCTTGGAGTGTGTGTTTGTGCGGCGGGGAAAGTTTGCATATAACCGCTCACGGAGTGTGTTCACCGTTGTCTTTGTGCGCAATCCTTTAAAGAGGCTGTGGGGATTGAGAGTTGGGCCCTGCTTTGATCACACTGGATAGGGACTGCTGGCACAGGCACACTGAAGAGTTTGCTTCAAGCCTGCATGTGTAAAAAATGTCTCAGCGCGTTTCAATCACAAACCTTGGAATGCCAATGTAGATTCTACCCCTTACTTAATGATGAGCTGTGTCGCTAATGGTGGCTGAGCTCCGAAATTGTTTTTCCGGTGCATGCAAATCACACCTCTTTTTATCTCATGTAAATTATGCTTATTCCAAGCAGCGAGCAGGGACAAGCTTGTTGTTTCTCAGTGAGGCAGCCTTGTACCCGTTTGATCCACCAGATTTGTCTTTTGAGAAACATATAGACCTACATGAAATAAATAGTTCAATCAAGAACAGTTAAATCATTCGCTGTGACACAATTTACAGATCAGAAGCAGGCTTTCACAAGCAATCTGCTGATGAGACAACTCCATGTGTGCCAAGTTTGTTTGCTGGGTAAGAGAATGAGAATCTATGGAGCCGGTAATGTGACATTTGCGGAAAGGATTTTTGTGATAATGAGAAATATCTACAGCACTAGCTGTATCACTCCGGTTGAATGTGATTGCATGTTCCAGACCGACGTTGTGTGTATTGTTAGTGGGGATACAGCGCAGGCTGATAAACCACCAGCAATCAACAAGTAACCTTATGTCTTTGTGAGTCAATAATTTGATTCATTCACTATTTGTTCAAAAACACTGATTCATTCAAGAACAAAACAACTGTTTTTGAGTAATTCACTCAAATAGTCCCTAGTGAAAAATAAATATACTAAAATATATTTGAAACACATTTATTTCATGCTAAATTGGAACAACTAATTTTGTACTTAATGCACTTTGTGTGGAAATAGTGCTGAAGTCCAACTAAAGATATTCAGAATTATATTTGATTGTGCTAAAGTAGAACTATTCAGGTACATTTAAAGACATATTATTCATGGATCACACAATCCCCATCAATAGTGACGTTAAAACCCATTTTAGGCTTAATGTTAAGAAAAGTACATTGTGCCCAAGCAGTATTCCAAATAAAGTTTAGTTTAATATGAAATAAACATTTTAAATATATAAATTTTTACTAGGGGTAATTTATTCATATTCTGTGTTTCTCGGATACACACAACAGTTAATCATCTTGTAACTTTATATTATATTATATATGTTACAAAACATTATATTTCAAATAAATGCTGTTCTTTTGAACTGTATTTATCAAAGAATTGTGCAAAATAATCAGTCAAAACAAATAAATAACAAATAAAAACATTTATTATGTTTCCTGAGAACCAAAATAGCATATTAGAATAATTTATGTCGGGTAATGTGACGCTGAAGACTGGAGTAATGGTTGCTTGAATAAATTATATTTAAATAAATTAATTACACATTTTGTATCATAATGATAGTACTGGTTTGTTGTATTTTTAGTCAAATAAATGCAGCCTTGGTGAGCTTAAATATTTGTATATTTTGAAACAACATACCTTACATTTTATATACAGTATATACAAACTGATTATTGGATGGGACAAGCTGAGAAAGATTGCTATCTTGGTTGATAATGATGAGGTCAGTGAAGCAAGCAGTGACTGATAGCAAGTTCTCATGGAGATGAAGGAGAGGAACCCTACTATTCTGGAGCAGCCTGCTGATGATAACATGGAGCACTGTGGGGGAACGGAAATCGCAGCACCTCAAACTGGCTTGTCAGTGGCTGCTTTGGGGTGGCATGGGTAATGATGGCCTCAGGCTGTGGTTGAGACTCAGAACAGCGGCAGGGTGGCAGGGAGGAGAGGCTGAGGGAGCTTGGGAATCTGACAGGGGTGAGGACTCCTGAATGCTAATGCCT
This sequence comes from Onychostoma macrolepis, assembly GCF_012432095.1. Taxonomy (NCBI): domain Eukaryota; kingdom Metazoa; phylum Chordata; class Actinopteri; order Cypriniformes; family Cyprinidae; genus Onychostoma; species Onychostoma macrolepis. Next base: position 19,699,455 of record NC_081161.1, read on the forward strand.
TTAGTGCTTGGCTAATTGGTTAATAACTCACAATACATATTCACCACAGAAAGTCACCCTCAGACTCTGTGTGTCCAAAACCAGATGAAGCCACACAATTTATGTCCTGTCCTAATGCCCCTGTCTTATAAATGTTCATTTCGCCTCAAATGAGTAGCTGACATGTGCTGTAAGGGAATTTTGCTGCACCCCATCTTGGTTCAATCATTGAACAGTAGATGGCTGACCGGATAGCTCACATTTATTCCATAAATGACATTGAACTTCAATGTCATTTATGGAATAAATGTGAGCTATCCGGTCAGCCATCTACTGTTTATCAATTAGTTCATTAAAGCTTCATTTGTATCCTCTTCCACCTCTGCTCATGTCCCGCAGCTCAGCTGTGACCCATACAGATCCCCGTGAATAGAAATGGCCCACACTGTCCTCATGTTCTTAGATAATTGGGAAGATTTACATCCAAGCTGGTAGGTAAACATTGAAAGGTTTCAAAAGGAGTTTTTGCAGCGATAACATAAAGGAATTATTTTGGGTTCCCCAAAGAACCTTCCAGGGAACAGTTCTTAAAAGAACATTTTCTTATGAAGTACATTTAAAAAAAATCAAAAGAACATTTTCCATTATATTTTTTGCCTATTGGGGTTCAATGAATAAACTTCAAATGAATAACTAATGAAGTGCAGGTGATGTTATTTCTAAATTGTTGCCTAGAAGCTAAAATTTGGTGTGTCAGTCAAACTTGAGACCAGACCCGTGTCACTAGTGATGTGAAAGGCAAAGTGCATTTGTTCTGACTTAGAATCAGCTGTTTTATGATGACATTATAAAGGTTTAATCTATAAAGAACCTTTTGTTGAATCAATGTAAAGGTTCCATGGATGTTAAAGGTTCTTTTAGCATCTTTTATTTTTAAGATTGTACTGTACTCTCTATATTGAGGTTAAATGTATGTGTGAAATGATAAAATGTGATACATAATTAGTTTTCCACTGTGCCTTTTTTTTCCATTTCCACCAATGCCTTAAAACAGGAATTGCTAGCATTTAACATTTTTAATAAATCATCTTACCCTTACTTAAGGAGTAAAAAAAAAAAAACCTTGGGGACAATCAAACCGATACTGACATGTAAGATCTGTATTCTCCCTCCAAAAGAATTATGGGTACATAATGATTAATGTTATCCCTTCTCCTGAATTACGATCAAATGAAAACTATGCCTTTGTCTTATTGGCCTGTCAAATCAGGTTTATCATATTCTTATCCATTCCTAACACATTGACCGAGTCTCACTGTCCTTTTATAGCCACAGTAGCTCAGATGAAACTCTAGACAAGAACAGTAAAGTGTTTCCCTTGACTTTGGTTATTAGTGGAAGCTAAGGAGCTGCTCTTTGAGCATGTGACAGCATTCGCTGCAGGCGATACCCTTGCTGTCCTGAAGACGCTTGTGGAGAGAGTGAAGAGAAACAGGGATAATAGGCCTCTCTGTGCTGCCTTTATTGCCTGACGTGTGTTTAACTCTCTAGTCTTCATCTGTCTGCGCTGTGTGATTGACTGACTGGCCATGGCGGCCACTCTAAAAATGATTGCTTTGAAACAGTATATTTAAATGTGTTTAATTAACAGAGCAGAACAACAGAGAATGGTTGGAACACTGTGACATCAACACTGCAAATCTGTCTTCACGGAGGCATAAAAATGAGGTGAAAACAGGATGCTTGAAAATTGCCTATTGGGGTGAAAATAAAACTGCAAATGAATAACAATGGAGTGGAGGTGGTGTCATTTACAAGTTGTTGCCTAGAAGCTACAATTTGGTTTGTCAGTCATACTTGAGACTTGTGTAATTTGTGTTGTTTGGTGTGAAAGGCAAATCATGTTTTGTTTTCAAATGTTTTGTGTAATTGGCAGCAAGGTTTTTCCAGAAAAAAAAAATACACCAAATGTCAAAATATATCACAAAAAGATGCAAATATGCAGAACAATGTACGTTTTCTATTATTTGTATAATTAAAAAAATTATTTTTGTATTTTGTTCCATGTTCACAGACCACGTTCAAAAGAAATAATTCTCAGTAGTTCTTCAAAGTGAATCTGTCTGCACAGACTTCCGTCTGTCAGTCTTACAAACCTTCAAAGATGTGTCTGTGAGATGACGTGTTTCCAAGTTTCTTCTTTAAGATGTTTACACATCTGATGCACTGTGGAAATTACGTTCTTCGGGCTCTTATTTATTTATCAGTCTTTAATTTTAATCGGTGGATCTAGCTTTGGGATGAGCATACACTTCAAACTATAAGCTGATTGATGTGCATATTCACAATCTCAGCACAAATTGGAAGAGCATTTGAGAGAAGGAGAGACTCAGCAGTACATGGTAGATGTTGACTAATACATAAAGAGATGTGGTATCAAACCGTGATGAGGTTAAACACACAATGATGCCAACTGAGAGACACCATCTTATTTTCCCGGACATATGGCACATGTATTAAAGTCAATAAATCAACATCAACCAAATTTACTTTCTTATTGCATGTTCCTGGTCGATTCACTAATGCATGTTATAAAAACTAGACTTAAAAAACAGTGCTTTTCTCATCGAATATCCTGTTTCACCCACACAAGAAAAAAAAAGGTGTAGAAATAATTCAACAATTGGCAAGTTCTGGTAAATTGGTTGCGAATTCATATAAATTTGTACAATCTCATTTACATTTAATTTACAAGAAATTCCTGAAAATTAAATGTAGCATGGCCTTGCATATGTCAACAGAGAGAACTATATTGTCAGAGCAAGTTGACATTTTAATTAAAGATTACAAGGCTAAAAAATGATAAACAAATCCACATGCACACTAAAGCCAATAACGTGTATTAAGAAAATTGGATTGATTGTGTTAATGCTTCATGCAAGAGTTTTTTGTTTTATTTTAAAGTGTCTGTACGCCCACCCCTACATTCACGCAGATCTGTGTATTTGTATAATGTAGTGCCATGAGATGACAACACCTGTTCTTCCAATAAGCAGACAGCTAGTTCATTACTACCAATCATTCAGTCATCACTTATTGCATCTAATTATATTACTAATGATTGTTGCACTGAACACTGTATTGTCTAAACTGCACCTGTGTTTTTCAGCAGTTTGCTGTCACCGGTTTATGAGGCAGGAATATATTCTAATGTGATCATATTCACTGAGCAGGTCATTTATTATGTGCTAGCTGATACACTATCTACCTTGAGCTGTAAATAGCTTTCTCAGTTTTCAAGAGCCGAGGCCACATTGCTCTCTGTGTTTTGAATAAGAGATTACTGTGCCTGGTGCTACAGGCAACAGATACCATCATTATCAACTCTGGCAGGAGACTCTCTCCAGCTCCCCTTGCAAACATATCATAAATCAATCTCCACCTAGCCCACTGGAGGTTGATAATGTGCTGATTGAAGAGTGAGTTACCTATAGATGAATCCTAATGAAATCATCCTGAGAAATGAATGCAAGTGTCTTCTCAATGATAAGATTTGGACATCACAATAGTGGTTAAAATGGTTTTTATTTTAAATGGGTGAATTTTAGAAATCAGAGTAAAGTTTCTGCTTCACTGAGCAGCAGATTCACTTCACACTTAAAAAAAAACAGAGGTCATTGACGTGCTAAAGCTTAAACGATCTTGTGACATAGGCTGCCTACTACAGCTAGGGATAATATGATGCAGAAAAATCTGTGACATCTCATCTGACTCCTGTAAACAGAAGTCAATGTTCCTTTGAATCGGATCTTTTTTTATGAATTGGTTGAACCAGTTCATAACCAATAACTGATTCTTTCTTTCTTTCTTTCTTTTATTAAACGGTGGAATGCTTGAAACATTAAGGCAGTTACAGTTATGAACATATGTGACCCTGGATGACAAAACCAGTCTTAAGTGTCAATTTTTCGAAATTGAGATTTATACATCATCTGGAAGCTAAATAAATAAGCTTTCCATTGATGTATGGTTTGTTAGGATCGGACAATATTTGGCTGAGATACAACTATTTGAAAATCTGGAATCTGAGGGTGCCAAAAAATCAAAATATTGAGAAAATCGCCTTTAAAGTTGTCAAAATGAAGTTCTTAGCAATGCATATTACTAATCAAAAATTATGTTTTGATACATTTACGGTAAGAAATTTACAAAATATCTTCATGGAACATGATCTTTACTTAATATCCTAATGATTTTTGGCATAAAAGAAAAATCGATAAGTTTGACCCATACAATGTATTTTTGGCTATTGCTACAAATATACCCCAGCGACTTAAGACTAGTTTTGTGGTCCAGGGTCACATATAAAAAAAAACTAAGAAAACCAAGTAATGAATTTACATCTTACACAAAATATAGCCTAGACAGGCCTACAGTTTTCATTGCTTTTGGATTAACTGAAATTTGAATAGTTTCCATATTCGTCTAAATCAACTTTGAATAAAGAAAAGAGAGTTGAGCAAGTAACCGATTCGTTCATAAATCAAACTGAATCTGTTCGAATTGGGTGGGAAGTATGAAGCAAACCCACTCAACTCACTCAGTGGACGAGAACCGGCTCTTTCGAATATGTCACTAATTTTTCAAGCCTAGAGAATGTCTACTAAATGAGTTGTAGTAATGAAAAAAAAAAGAAGTGTCAAAGATTTAGTTTACTAATGTTGCGCACTTACACACAGATTATGGCAACATCTGCACATGGGTGCCGGCGGATTACGTATAAAGGATGAAGTAGTTGATTCATTTTTAAACTAACTGTTCTAAAGAACCAATTCGCGAAGCGAAATCACACGTATCATCTTGTTAGAAAGCACTGGGCAGAACCCTTGCAGTTGGGACTTTGGAGGAAGCAGGTCACTCGTGTGTCATAATAAAGCCACTTTGAACACATTTTGCGAAGGAAACTATGAAAAAAATTGCAATTTCAAAGTTGCCAGAAACTTTTGTGTGTGTTGGCAGATTGAGTGAGCAAATGCACGTCCATGTGCAGGTGTTGAGATGAGAATGAGAACGCGGCGGGACTATAAAAGTCTTCGTAAATGATGCCCAATAAATCAAATATCATATTGCCTTTATTGATTGTCTCCTCCTGAAGAAACTTCCATTGGAGAACTCCAGTGAGACTGATGAGTTGCACACCCATACCATTATGCTGGCAGGGCGACACGACATGATTTCCCTTGCTTTCTCTGTCAGATTATTTTTTTTCTTTCTGTCTATCCCCGCATTTCTCGGCCTTTCATCTCTGAGCATTTGATGGCCCTTGATTATTCCCTCTACTGTGATCCTGCCAGTCTCACAGTCTCCTGCTCTCTCTCTTGCTGAGATGAAGAACTTTATAGAGTTACAGAAAGTGAATAAGGTTTTGTATGGATGTATATAATTTGACTAGTCCTCATCCAACCATGGCAGTACTTTAGATTCATAAATTCAATCACTCAGTTAAAATGCTCATCTTTCCAGCTCTTGTTTTGCACTATTAAGGTTTAGTGAGGTGAAAAAATACATGTGTGATGATTACAAGTCTCCTTTGCAAAATGAGGGCGATTATACATCAATTGCCTGAATTCCATTGTGAGGGAATTTCTGTAGTTGCTCTGAAGGCCAAGTGTAAATGGTAAGAGCAGATTTTGAGAGGATTTAGTTTGTGATGAATCAACTAGTGCTGAACAGCAAAGCCATTTAGGATACCTGGGAATATGTAGTTATTTGCATATGTGACACCAATTTTTTGTGAGGTTTGGTTACACGTCACTTAAAATGAATAGTTCACTCAAAAATGACCATTTTGACCATTTACGCAGCCTCATGTCGTTCCAAACCTGTATAAGTTTCTTTCTTCTGTTGAACACATATGAAGATAATTTGAAGAATTTTAGAAAACCAAACAGTTGTTGGTCTCAATTGATTTCGATAATAGGGAAAGAAATACAATGGAAGTCAATGGGGACCATCAACGATTTGATTATCAGCATTCTTCGAAATATCTTCTTTTATGTTGAACATAAGAAAGAAACTCATATAGGTTTGGAATGACATTGTCACGGGTGCGTGGTTGTAGTTTAAATATAAATGAAAGACAGGAGAACGAAACAGCATCAACTCACTTTTCCAATTTATTAACTTAAGATCGGACAAAATAATGAGGGAGGACAGAGGGCTTATAAACAGACGGACAAAAGAGCAAACAAGATAATGAAACTCAGGTGGGGACAATGAATCGACAATTAACAAATGAGAAACGGAACTAAACCAAATGAGGAAAAACCGGAACTCAGACGGGTTGACTCGTGACAGACATGAGGGTGAGCAAATGATGACAAAATGTTCATTTTTGGGTGAACTATAACTTTAATTAATGTGTGAGTCTTCATGGCATGAGAACAATCCAAGAGAATAGTGCAAGAAATTAGATTCTTATTTTTAAATAAATTGGAAGGAGTTCAGTTTACTTGCAGCTAATACATTCTCCAACACTTTATGGAATAACACTTAGCAAAAGCTGCAAATGACTTTTATTTTTGTTAAATGTCCCATCTTGTCTTCATTTTATAAAAAGATGTTCCTGAGAGGCTCTTCATCATTTAGTAATGAACTGGAGCATCTTGAACACAGACAGTGATTCTTTGATTCCTGCTGTTTCTGACCAGTCTTTAGAAATTAGGTAAATGTATTGATGACACACTTATTAAACTAATCTCATGTGTTAAAGCATTCACGCTAACAGTCCTGGAGCACAACTTCCAAAGAAGTTAAAAAAGTAAATCACCGCAGAATAGGTTTCTTTATGGCTGAGTCTGACATTAGACAGATTTGCTTCTGTGGTTTTTCTGTGTGACAGCTGTTTGGCTGTCTTCTACTATTCTACTGTGTTCACTGGATGGCAGACCAGCTGAGAGTTGCATCTTTTGTTTGTTGATTAGCACCACCTATGTTCTTTTCCATATGAATATTCATTTCGGCTTTTTTTTTTTTTTTTAGCATAAAATGCATTATATTACAACAAGATATGCACATACACAACAATGTGCATAGGACAAAAATGATTTTTAGGAAAAAAGTAAGCATGAAGGTTCACCCCTAACCCCACCTGTAAACATAACCATCACTAGGTGTTTACATTAGCTAATTTTAAATCAAAATGAATCCAATCTTATTTCACATTCTGAAAGTATATTATACAAACCCTAAACATTGTAGTCTGAGCCACATATTCATTTACATGTGTATAACATTTATTCCAAACAAATCTTCAATGCATGTGCAGTGCCCAATCACCATGTTCAGAACTGGAGAAAGCCACAGCGGTGATGTCTCTTGAATTACTGCCAGTATAACTGTCATACCTAAAAATAAAGCTGACATATCTGTTTGTAAGACATGAGATGCAAATTTAACATTTACGTTTGTATGACATAAAACATAAAAAGATTCTACAAATTCATACAGATTTATACAAATTAGACTCGAATTCACCAAAACTTAAAGTAATTAAGAACTGCCATTAGATTTCAAAATCAGTTAAATTAGAAACAATAACGGAATGCATAGGATATATAAATGTAAGTGACTGACCTGGATGTAGCTTTTGCAAAGTAATGTGTAGTGGTGTTATACAAAGATGACTTGTTTCTTTAGTAAAGTACACTGTTGTTATCACACTTATATCAAAGTACATTAGATCATCATATTCCCACAGTACAAAGTAATGCCAGGGTCTCAGGATAGAGGTTTGGTTAGAGATATTTACCTTCCACATGGTTTTGGTGATAAGTTTGATGGGGTCTCTAGGGGTTGTGCTAGGCAACATTGCAGCTGGAAAGTAAACAATTCTGTTTCAACATCCTTGAACAAAGTATTTTGGGGGGTTATGGGGATGTATTATTAAATTATTAAAAATGTATTTTGTGGATGGGTGGCAATAGCAAACAAAGGATGTAGTGAAACAGCTGGGATTTACTAAATGCAAGGAAGCAATATACTGACAACAGTATACGTGACCGAGTGTGGGAAAAAACAAACCATGTACTGTATTTCCAGTATATGCAACATTCTGCGCATTATGCAGTGTATTTCGTTATGCATGTCATGTTCTTACCTGTCTGCTTCCACACAGTTTCTGAATACTTAAAAGCACAAATGATGGAAACAATATTGAAAACAAATGACTAATGTAGTGACAAGAAACAGGCACAAGCGGTAGTCTGTATACAGTAATGCGCAAACCAAAATAATGGGTTTGAATTACAGCAATACGCAACAGCAAAACAGAATATGAACAGCAGTCACTTCAGCAGATGTTTTTTTTTTTTTTTTCTGTCAATGTCGGTGACGTCATGGATGATTAAGATTTTTGTAATGTAGAAATGGTATGGTAATGACAAGTTCAGTCTTTAATTCCATAAGGTCTTTTACAGTCTGGATAACAACTACTGTAAAATCACAACATTTTACCAATTATATGCTTGCAGAAAATGTATTACAGTGCTATTTTTAAAGGCTGTCAATGGAGAAAGACGTTTTTTGCATCTAGATGTGGCATCTACCAGTGACCTTACCTTGACCCCTTGTTTGGCACACCCTTCCTCCATTGTGTGAAATCATTTGCATTGCTAGTAAGTGGCTTTTAGAGTTGTAGGCCTACATTATTTGCTTTTCACTTTCAGTATAACGTAGGCATTATGGCGAATACAGTCCAAACATGACACCAGATGGTTGATCTATCCTCCTTGCATTCATTTGTATCTTAATAAGAGAGTTTCTATGAATTATTGTGAAACAGACAACCTTTAGCCATCCTCTGAATGAATATGGAGCGGATGTGCTGCAGTTGTGTTTAGTTTGAGGAGTAAATTATATGTTGTATTTTTTTTTTGTGACATGACCTGGCAAGTTCCACTAGCCAACATTTTGATAGGGAATGTCACAAACTCACCCTCTTCTATCCCCCTTACCGAATAAAAATGGACTAAACTACTGCCTCTGACATTTCTCTCCACTTTCCTGCCACATATTGACTGAGAAGTATTCCTCTCTGCAGGGCCTGGTGTTGGTGTCCCCATTTACACCCCCAAAGAGGTGGGTGGCAGTTGTCCTATCCATCTTATCTGATGGCAACAGGCATTTGTTTGTGTTAGTTCACCGAAAAACCAATCACACTGAAACAAATTTTCCCATTTCAGTGGTTGAAAAGGGAATTTGGACTGCCATCTTGCATGTCGGTAGGTTAGTAGAAAAAAAAAAATCCTCTGTTCAAATATCTATCCAACCTCTAGCTGACCATGAAGACTGTCACAAATGTTGTTATTAATTTTATAGAGAACAATGTAACAGCAATGCATTTTTTGTTTTGTTTTCTTCTTTAGTTTTTTAGGTGTTCTTGATATGTAATTCAGGACTCTCTGTGTTTCGAGTGAGTTAGTTGGCTCAAATCAGACATTGGTGATTTTGATTCCCTTTCAACTTTCTTCAGAAATTAGGAGTTTTGAAGTTTCTCCTTACCTCATCAAATACTTGATGCTTTTATGATTGCAGGTACATATCAAAGAGAAACCTTGCACCAGTCTGTGTGTAACAGCTCAATGTTTCAGTCAATACATAGGGCCAATCAATGAAACAACAGACTTTGAAGAGGAAAATCTGTGAAATGAAGAGCTTTACATCATTCCACATGTCATTGCTCTGCATCACACCCTTTATCTCTGAAATTATCTCTTTTTTGTCTCACTCTGTCCATGTCTTTCTCTCTTTCTCTGTTCTCCTGTTCTGTTTCTCTCTGTGAACTCTATAGAAATGCTTTATTCATTTTATATATTCAGTCAGGGACAGCAGAGTCACTGCAAAAGTACTGTAACTTTTCATTTTTCTGTGAAGCTTCACTGCAGTTTGACATTGTCATAGCAGTATAAATGACAAGCTATTTTTTTTTCTATTTAAAACTACATTAAAAGTGCAATTTATACAGCGATTTCAATACAGCTTTACTGTGAAGAGCATGTTTTATTTATTTTTTAATTAGTTATTTTTTGAGCCTCATTAAAAGCCTCATTAATGTTGGCATGAATTGAAATTTCTGTTTTATAAATGCGTATTATAGATCTTATTTGAAAAATTAATTCCGGCACATTTTTAATTATTTTTTTAATTTGTTGATTTGTCTTAATTTGATCTTTTAGTGAAATGACAGACTTCTCTCTGGTGACTTATGCTATATTACAATCAAGCTGGCATTCATGTCGCAAAACAAACAAGAGACAGAACCAAGTCCCTATTCGGCATTTTTTTCTTTTTCTATTCACTTTTATGTGTTTCAAAACATGAAAAAAGATCTGTGGCTATTTCCCTTAAATCACAACTTTAAATGAATTAAACCTTATTTGGCATAGTCTTTCATTATTATTACAATTTTTTTCTCCTCAGAACTGGTTATTACACTCTCAGAACTAAAGGTACAAAAGCTGTCACTGGGGCGGTACCTTTTCAAAAGGTACATGTTTGTACCTAAAGGGTCCATTTTGGTACCTTAAAGGTGCATATTAGTACTTAAAGTGTACATATTTGAACCTAATAGGTACAAAAGTGTACCTTTTGAAAAGGTACTGCCCCAGTGACAGCTTTTGTACCTTTATTTCTGAGAGGGTACTAGGTATTCAAAACTGATGTCTGCCGAGTCATATCATGTGCCACGGGTGCAAAAACATGCTAAAAAACAACATAGAACAGTAAATGATTTCATAGAATGAACCCCTGCAGACCCCAATGACTGAGTCAAGTATCTAAAATAATAATTTGACCTTTTTAGAACAAGGTAAGGTTTCTTTATTGTGCCTTAATGATATATAATGATTTAAGTCATGATATTTGTGAAAATAAACTCTTACTTGTCATTGACCTGTTATAACAGTATTGTGACCCAAATCGCTTCGAAAGTGTGTTTGCTTTTATACTTGATGTATCTTATGGCTTTCCAGAGCATCTTTGAGGTTCTGACCTGCAGCATTTTCTTTCTTCTCCAGTTTGCTGTGAGATTGGTGAGTGACAAAAACCTCTTTTTAAACTCCCTTATGGACCTACGTGATTGGCAAATTAAAACAAACTATCAAAATATTGGTTTCTGTGCCGAGGGTCCCTTGACAGCCATCTGCTTTGCCATTTGATGGCTTCCCCTCTGCTCTAATCCCCACAGATGTTTAGGAAGTCACTTTGAGCGGGCAGGTAATCGCCTGCCACTAGCAGCGAAACCCTACAACACTTCATTGCGCCCGCTGCTAATTACAAACAAAACATGGTTAAGCCATGTTAATTCACTGCCGGCGGCAAGGTACACACAAATAAAAGAAAAAGGCGTAGTTACAGGGTCTGGTCGGGAAGACTCTTGTTCCCCTGATATGGGCAGATGGAGGAGGAATTATACTAAAACTAAATAAATGCAGCACTGAGATGTGGAGGAAAGCGGTTTTGTGCTGGTACTTCTCCAGAACTCACAGACGAGATAAAAAAGGCACTTTTAAAATTTGAACCTTTTAATAAATGGGGTCTTTCTGTAATACTCTTGAAGTCTATTTTCTTCTCTCTTTCTTTCTCCCTTACTCACACTCTCCTGATGCTTCTTTGTAATACATACCATGTTTTTTGAAGCAGCAGAACTGTCAGTATGCAGTGAGCACCCGCAATGAAGAGCAAAAATATTCTCACTTCTTAAAAAATAAAGGTTCTTTATTGCTTTAATGATTTCATGCACTGTAACAAACAAAAAAAAACAAAAAAAAGTTGCCCTAACTCAAAAAAACATAAGGCAACCTATCACAATCAATTTTTTAAGTTAACTCAACTAGCAACCGACAACTTAAAAACTTTAGTTCATCTAATGAATAAAAGTCAGTCTACCGAGTGTTAAAAGATCTGTTAGAGCAACCAAAGATGTTTTAGCATTTAGCAATGCTAATCTTTTTTTAACAATCCTCTTTCTTTTATTTTTATGTTTATTTTCAAAGCCTTCTACATAATATGGGTATTATTTGCCTCTTAAGCCCCGTTCACACTACAAGCGACACACAGCGACAAAGCGACACGATCCCATTAATTTGAATGGAGAGCCGGCGATTTCCGGCGACACGAGCGACAGCGACCGTTGGCGACCGGATGGGGCGTGTCCAGCGACGCGACAAAGTTCAGAACCTTCAACTTTATGCAAACGAAGAGCGACTTTCGGGAGCGACAGCCAATAGGAAAGAAGACGGTTGAGCTCATGTGATCGTTCTCCTCTCAGCCGGAGATAAACGGAAGAAAGTGGGCTCTGTTTCTCATTCATTTTTTTTTTGTATGTACGGATATAATTTAGATTTAGATTATATTTAGTCTTTTGCCTTCAAAATGTTTGAACTTAGCAGCAAGAAACCTGACTCGCTGTCAAGGCAACCAGTAGTGGGAACGCCCACTAGCGACCTCATCGCCAGCCCCTGGCGACGAGCAGCGAAAAAGTCGCTGCTAGTGTGAAGCAGCTTTATAACTAAAAGCAAACATTTATGCTAATAGTCAAATGTATTAAATAAGTTGCAATGAGATGCACATATTCAGTACCTCAGCACACGATTCTGGTGAGGATCAACAAATTTTAAATCAGTAAAAATGTGAACTCTGATCCACATTAGAGCTAACTGACAGTGACAACAGCAGCAGCAGCAGCATAAATTGAGCCAGTAAAATTTAAAACATTGATAATACTTTAATAATAATGAACATAAAATGTTTTCAAGCTGCAATGCATGCTGGGAACTTGTGCAATATTGTTCAATGAAAAATTGTTTGTTCAGATGACTCAATTTGGAAAAGTTGGGAGAACATTTGGATATGTTGTGAACAAATACTTGAGTATCTAAGTAAGGTAAACAAAACAACCTTTGTTAGCGACATATTTAGAGTATTTTTTTTCAGTTCACACAAAAAATGAAACTGACTTCTCATACTAAAAATTCTTTGTTCAGGCTACTTTTTTACATTGGTTAGTAGAACTTTTCGAAAGTTGGATTTTTTACAGTGTGACGAATCTTTAACATCCATGTAATCTTTCCTTTGCACAGAAGGTTCTTTATAGTGGAAAAGGGTTCTTTAGATTATTATAATGTTCTTCACTCTGAAAATGGTTATTTTGAGAACTGTTTGCTGAAAGGTTCTTTGGGGAACCAGAAATGGTTCTTTCACTGCATTTTTCTGCCCCCCAAAAACAAAAACAAAACACCATTTTAGAACCCTTTTAAAGAGCCTATAGTCACATCTCCTCAAACTCTCATAGCTTCTGATTATTGATCTGCTTATTAATCTGAACTCAGATGGAGTGCCAAGAGGACTGGATCAGGTGCAAAAGGTTGTGTATGCATTTATCACTGGCACTAACCCTGTCAATTACCAATCCTTGAAAATTGATCAGCGAGAGTGTATCTGTTTGCCCTTTTCTCCGATGGCTTCTCTGTAGAGTGATCACCAAAAAGCACCTGATCACGACTAAGCCAGCAAAATCTCCCTCGGGTTTGAGTTCTTCAATCATGACAGGGAGATCAGAAGTGATCGAGGGGGAGTCTCAGAATAGTTCATGTCCATATGGTGATGGAAATGTGGGCATGTGTTCTGATTACGACTGAGATTGCTAGATTAGTGTGTAATCTTTGCTCGGAGACAAGTGTCTGAGAGAAAGCCAACGGATGGTCCCACTGATTGTAGGCCAGGACTTCTGAAATCCCCTTTTAGGGGATCATATGCTGTAAGCCTCTCTTAGGGTTCATTAGAGTACACCACTTCCAATGTTTATTTGCAGTTTCCAGATTAGTCTAAAAACCGATTGACCTTATTTTGATTTTTAACTACACCGAAATTATTTGCCTTTATTATTATTATTTACATGGAGCACAACAGATTTTTTTCCCCCTCTTATTTGAGCGACCAAAAACAAACTGATGTGAATGATTTCAAATTTTTCAAAATTATTTAAAACCATTTGTTTTGTTGGTTTTGTCTTGGTCAAGAAATATTTATTTCAAAACTGTATTACAAGGATCCAAAATAGTCTTAAACCTCTGTGACATCCTCTGTTGTTTATTAGAAAGGGATTTTCTGTAATGCAGTCCTTGTTATTTATTTATTTTTTTAAAATACGTTTTTATATCCCAGCTCAGAGATAAGTACAAGGAAACCGTTCATAGATTCATTTATGGTAAACAATGTGACTCATATGTGAAAACATTGTTTTAGTTGTCATTTTAATTCTGTTCGGTGACACTAAGGGTGCAGTAATGACACTGCTGGCTCTTATTCATCTTCCCAAACAAGTGGTACAACAGTGGTTTTGGATCACTGGTGCACAGATACCATTTTGTTCATTAACAGAGCTGAAATAATCTCAAGATTGTGAAGAATAAAGCACTGCTATGTTTGCATGAATGTATATTATTATTTTATCAATTTTATTTCATTAGGGGTGACCTAGTGCTTTTTGTAGTAAGGGCATTATTCGAAAAACCACAAGCCCACAAACAATTTTCAAAGAATTTTTTAAAATTTAATTGGAATGATGAAAGATGTGGCACAGATACCTTTTTCTTGTAATGAACACTGTGTGATGGTCGTGGCATGTGTGATTTGTTGTAATTTCAAACATGCTCTGAATTAAAATAATTCATTTCACATGCTACAGTCATTAAAGTTATAGTGCTGGCAGAATCTTCAAGGTAATTTTATCTCAACTGACAAACAAAATCCTTATGTTTCTGCTGTCTATGTCTTGAGTTGTTGTGATTTCAATCAATTTGGCTCATTCCTTGCACTCAAACTTTGCAGAAACTGTTAAAAAGGGCAGCCTAGAAAATATGACCGCAAACAATTATAAATAATAGATAAACTCTTGTCTTTTAAGGAACATAGCATCCCAGAATGAAGTGAATAATGCCTGGAAAGAGATCAAAGTCAAAGAGTCCAGTGAGTGAAGGAGGGAGAGAAAAAGGTGGGAAAAAATGGAGTGCAGAGTACGATAAGAGAAGGGAGATGAGCCTTTCATATTAGCCGTGCCTTTGTTCCACAACGTCAGGTGCTAGAGAGGCACGGCTGAAATAGAAGAAAAATCCCCTTAGAAATGAAACTCCTGGAATTTTAGAAATGGATTCTGCATTATAGCCTATTTTTTGCAGACACTTTAGACATGTATATCCCTCGCTGCCCTTGAACAAATGCACACACTGTAGTCGTGATAAAAAACAAAGTTCTTTTCTCAGTAAAGATGATGTTAATTAGGAAGCTTCTCTAGCTCAATGCATGGAGGCCTCTTGGAGCTCAAAAGCTCATGACGTTACCACACTTGAGAGCAAAATGGATTTCGTATTTCTTAATAATCCATTAAGGGGTATACACATACAGGCAAAAGTAGTCTTACATGTACAGGCAGAAACACACAGAGAGATGTTCCTGAAGCTGCTGGAGCTTGTGTCAGTTGCCTCGGGCTTGTAGTTTTCTTGAGAGAGACCAAAATATGAATAATAATAAAAGGATAAATGCATATTCATCTCAATATTCATTGCATGCTATTAATTCAAACAGTTTAGTGTCACTCAGTCCCTCATTTGTGGTGTTTGTCCTAAAGGAGACTGAATTACAGTCTGTGAGATGTAGAGTTAAAGAGGGGCGTTTAACCTCAGTGATTTATTGTCCTCATACTGTTCAGACCTCTCGCCTTTCTTCTCTTGTGCTCACGAAAATTTCATTGCTTTGTTATTGGACTTCTAAATTAGAGGCTTTGACATTTGCAACAGCTGTCCAATAACGGTGTATAGATTAGTCTATAGTTCTTCTCATGCTTCAGTCATGGGAGTCATTCGATTTGTTTGGATTAAAAGAGCCTCTGTCTTAGCTGACTAGGCGGCAGCATTTGGAGTTTTGCTGGCAGACATTTTTTAAAATGTTAAAAGTCGATCTTTTCAGTTAATGAATATTAACAGTCACCACTAACAGAGAGAATATGTTGTCAAGTTGAGGGAAGAGCTATATAAAATTGAAAGGCAGTTTTGTAGTTTTAAAAAAAAATATGGAGGTTTTTATGAAATGGGGATGAAGGGAATTATGAATTTTTTATCTCATAGTCAAGTAGTGCATATAGAGTCGGCATCTGGCCATAATAACAACAACAGCAAAGAATGTCACATTCTGTACACTACTGTTAAGTTGTATTTGTTCTTTTTAAGAAATTCATACTTTTATTTACCAAGCTTACATTAAGAGTGACCGTAAAGACAGAGATCACGTCTGCCAGGAGAAGGAACTTCAACCCAGTCCTTAGGAGGATGACAGCACTGGGTCTGCAGCCGTTTCTCATCTATCTGGCGATAATTAAACTACAGCACAACGGTGAGCAGATGATGTTCGACTCTGCTCAGAAAGCGGAGGATTTTATCAGCTCACTGCCACAGAAGGTGCCATCTTAACTGCCCTGGAGAGGAGAATAACAAGGTGGACATGGACATTTAAGTTTCTGCTGTGATTTTTTTTTATCCTGCAAACTTGTCTAGTGACTGGTAGCCTAAACCTTGAAATTTTTTCTTGGATCTAAAGGAGAGAAGGTTTGATTACTATTTCTTGACATTGAGGGCTTTTTAGGGACATGTTTTGTGTTGGGGTGGATCGTATCCAAACATTTCTCTGTTGTTGTTTTTTTTTTCTCGGTAATGCGCAGTCTGTTTTGGTTCTTGTTCAAAGTTGTTTGTAGTTCCCTTTTTTTTTCTTTTTTTTTTGCGCTACTTTTATTTTATACAACAGACATTAATATCTTTATTTATTTCATTTGATTTTTAAAAGAATTGCGCACTCGGGCGGTTTGGCATATAGATTTACTTTAAGGGACTCATGGGTAAATATTCTATATGATGGTTTACCTGATGGCTTGCTGGAGCTTTGAATTTGTGTGTGCAATGTTGAACTGCCTTTAGCAGCCTCCCTTAGCTCTTTCTCTCTCTTTCTCCTTTTTTGTGAAGGCATTTTTTTTTTTTTTTCTACAAAGTGAGCCAACAACAGTAAATATGGTGTTATTTATATTAGATCTGATCGGGTACAATAATTTGATTAAACATTCGGTAACACTTTACAATAGAGTGGGGGAACTATGATGTCACTTTGTAGGCGAAAACCCGGAAGCGAGTTAGCATTTTAGCGCTTCCGGTTCCAACGTCCCAGAGTCAATGGGTTTTTTGAATGGGATTTTGGTTGAATCCCTAAAATAAGGTCCGTGATTCACACAGGCTCAAGATACTTTCACGTTTTATTCTACGACATAAAACACACCAGTTACACCCCACTCGTGATTTTTTTAAGCTGTTACGTTGCTTAAAAAAGATGGTTGCTAACAAGTTGCTAAATGGGACTACAGGCGCTGACATTAAACGTCATCACGCCGGACAGTTTCTCAATTTACAGTATTTTCCAATCGTAGTATAATTTGTAATTCAATTAATTGTAGAATAACCAATGAATAGTTTCCCACATTTTATATTGTTGTTCAACAATGTTTTTTTGCTATGCCCCGAAATGCGACACAAGTCTTCAGAGGGAAGAAGCTCGAGTTTATCGCTTACTGATACAGAGACAGGTAAACTCATATTAAGTGAAACTTTAATGATGCATAGTGCTTAAAGCCAAGTTAAAATTAAATGTTTACGGCCACAAGAAGCTTTTCAGCAAGGATAAAATAACATTTTGTGTACCATTCCTAACAAAACGATAGCTGAAATGTGGTACTTTGTTCACTAAAATAAGTTTAATCTTACCATATCCAAAAACTAGTTCACTCTGCTGTTGTTTAATAGATTAAATGCACTAGAATTTTATTGAATAGTATGTGGAGACACATTTTTAATTCAAATATTCATATTAATCAAAGATTTATTGACTTTTAATGCACCTAATTTTGAAATGTACAGAAATACGTGGTTTCAAATGTCCTTTAGTTATGATTATTTCATTTATTCACTATACTATTTATTACTAATGTCTTATTTCAGTTTTAGTTTGTCTCTAGTTTTGTATTTATTCCAGTTTATACGAAAAGGTTCATGTAGCGTGGATTAACATTCATATACAGAGTAAATCCTTCACTGAACATGTTAAAAATAAGTTGTCGGGAGCGCGCTGGTGGTGACGCTGAAGGCGAGCGACCGTGGTGCTGTAGTTCGTTTATAGCCTAAGTTTAGCTTTTCAGTTCTGGCGCTTTTATTTAGGCTTCAAAATTCGTCAAAGTTATATTATTTTGTGAAGATTATCTTGATGGACAAAATGTGTAAGTTTCACGAACTATGATTGAACACAGAGTTTATTTGTTGCAATTATCCAAAAGTCTATGGAAAAATCCCATTGGCTTTTTGTCAAGGGAACCAGTTTTATGCTAACAGCCGATCCGCCTACAAAGTGACGTCATAGTTCCCCCACTCTATAAGGTGTCATTTGTTAACATTAGTTAATGTATTAACTAACATGAACAAACAATGAACAATACATGTATTACAGTATTTATTAATCTTTGTTAATGTTAGTTAATAACAATATAATCATTCATTGTTAGTTCATGTTAGCTCACAGTGCAGTAACATTAACTAATGTTAACAAACACAACTTGTGATTTTAATAATGCATTAGTAAATGCTGAAATTAGCATTAATAAATGCTGTAGAAGTATTGTTCATGCTTAGTTCATTTTGACTAATGTTGTTAACTAATGTTAATTAATGAACCTTATTGTAAAGTGTTACCAAACATTCTAAGATCGTGGATATTCTGTACAAGTTATTACGACTTTTAGAAGACCCAGAGTAAATAATTACCGACAGAAATACAAAAACAAACTACCAAATTACTAATTCAGCAGATCAACCACTGACTGTAATTTGGACTGCAATGCATCTACCTGTTAACGCATCGACCTTCGGGAAGAACTGTCGTCTCCAGAGAGCGGGCACAGATTGTGAGTGAGGAAAACACAGAGCGGATTCGCGGAATCAGTGGATCTTTAGCAGAGCGGTAACTGAACGCTTTGAGCTGTGGTGATAGCAGGGGTTGGGTTTGGTGAGTGGGGCACCTCAGCCAATGAGGGCAGAGGGGCAGTGGCTCTAGCCACCAAGCCACCCCCCTGTGCACGGCCCTGTTCCAAACCACACTGAATGAAACCAAGGTTTCTTTTCAAGAATTAGGGGATGTTCTTTGGCACTTGTTTCATTGCACCACTGCAAACATGAATGAATTGTGTAGATCACACTGCAGTCACTAATTACAAGTGATTGTAAGTCTATTACGTAATTAAAATAAATCTTATTTTTCACTGCACTAATGTAACAAACATATCTGTGATCAGAAAAAAAAACTAAACAAAACAAAACTGTTAATGGTACATTTGGTACAGGAGCCTTAAAAAACTAAATTAAATGCAATAATTAACAAGTTTCATAATTTGTTAACTGTGGCACCTGCAACTGCATTCTCAAGTATTTATTTGGTTTATTGTTCGGCCCTACGAGACAACATTTTCCTTTAAACTCAAGGAAAGTGCAGTGCAGACGTAATATATTTTCCCTGACAGTATCCATTGGACGGCTTCTCTGCAGCCTGGATCAGGTTGAGCACCTAAGGTCATGTGTGTTGACAAAATAAGGCACAGTCAAACGATAAGTGGATGTTCAGGTGTTACCCCAGAGTAGACTGTACAGAAAGTGCTGAGGGCAGAGTGGAGAAAGGTGTGTAATAAAAGCAGAGTTTTGAGCGCTTAAGGTGCCAGTGGTGCAGTAGGCTGGTGCGTGAGGGCTATGCCAGTCCCACGGCTCTGTTGGCGCACTTCAGTGTTCATGTAATGCCATCCATATGGTCTCTAGAAATGGTGGCTGGTGATTTTCAAAGGAGAGGAAGCTATACATACTTCATTTTAAAGCTTTAGATCACCCCAAAATTAAACTTCTGTCATTAATTACTCAACCTCAAGTCGTTCCAAACCCGCAAGACCTTCCTTCATCTTCGGAACACAAATTAAGATATTTTTGATGAAATCGGAGAGCTATCTGACCCTCCATAGACAGCAACACAACTGAAATGTTCCCAGGTCCAGAAACGTAGTAAATACATCGCTAAATCAGTCCATGTGACATCAGTGGCTCAACTTCACTTTTGCGACACCACGAGAATACTTTTTTTTTGCGCAAAGAAAACAAAAATAACATAATTTACTCAACCATTCTTCTCCCCCGAGTTACGTCGTCCGCCATTTTAGAGAGTATCACAACGCATATGCACGCTTTCCTAAATATCTTAATTTGTGTTCCGAAGATGAACGAAGGTCTTGCGGGTTTGGAACGACATGAGGGTGAGTAATTAATGACAGAAGTTTAATTTTGAGGTGAACTAACCCTTTAAGTGCATCATCTAGGCAGTTTTCACTGTGGACACACTATTTAAACTAAAAAACGGCAAGGAATAGTGCAGAAGTATGCAAATTTGGATGCACCTTCTGGTTTAATGTATTTTTGATCAAATAAGTGAGAATTCTTTCAAAAACATTCAAAAAGTCCTACCCAAACCTTTTAAACGGTAATGTACATTGTTGCTTTTTTATTACATTTTAGCGGAGGCTATGCTACCTATGTGCGTCCTTAAAGAAAAGCATGAAAATTCATGCTGGTGCAAGGTGGTCTTTTTAGCAGGGTAAGTAGGGAATACAAACCCTGTTAGCTGTAGTTATGTTTTAAAGCCCTGATGTGGAAAATGTGAAACAATCCTCTGCAGACAACCATCATCAAAAATAAAGTTCTCCCTTCAGTAAGTGTCCAGTAAGCATGAATACAGCACCCCCTGAAAGATCTCTTCCTCCTTACATTATTATCCAGGTAGCATTGTGTGCCGGAGTACACTCGACCATGGTCTTATGCCTCATCTAGCACTGATGTGGATGCAGTGCCAAAAACAGCCTGTTATAATGCTGCACTTATATAGCCACTTGTGAATGTTAGTCAGAAATACCTTGGACTCTCTCTCCATATCCATCTGTAAGCATTCATCCAGCAGATGTGCTGGTGGTGCAGTGTAATCTATTGAGAGTGTAGAAAAGTGATGTATGGTGCTACTAAGGTTATGGCTTCATCTCCCCATGCTAATAAAAAAATGTATGTAATGAATTCACTGTAAGTTGCTTTGGATGAAATCCTCTGCCGAATAAATAAATGTAGGTATTACTTTGGCCAATATGTGGGTATTTTTTATTTTCTTTATTTTTTTACAAACAAACACAACTTGTGGTTCCATTCATACCCCAAACCTCCCATGCTTTGTGAGATAATGTATGGTCGAGCCCAGTGGAATTGGCAGCAGCTTCAATGAAAAGTGTTTCTCTTTTAAATGATTTAAAAGCATATATAGGGTTTGAGTGCCGATGTAGTTCCATCGTACATAATCTTGTTTTAGTAGATTGTAGACAGGATGTGGTGTATAGGCTCTTCAAGGAATTCTAGTCCAGTTGCAGCGTTCTCTGCCCATTACAACCCCAAAGCACGGCTTCTTGAGTCGACTATGTATAGATCCATCTCACACAGTTAATCATTGTATTGCACAGTTGCAGTCAACCCCCCTCGGGAACCTACCTTTCTAGCTATTCATTTTTATTCTCTTGTTTGATTTCTCATCATCAGCATGCACATCGCCACACTTTATTCTCTCTCCACTCAGTGCTTTCTTCTAACAACTTCCTGATAACTCAGAATGACAGATATATTGAGCGGCTGTGTTGGTTGAATACTAGCTTGCTACTGATTAAATACTGCACTGGTGTTTTTAGTTAGAGGTGAAACTGTTTTTATTATGCAAGATAAACATTTCAGTCAGTATGGTATATTTGTCACATGACCTCATGTTATCATCTAGTATTAATTTTGTCAGCTGTTTTTTATTTCATTTAATTTAGTCCTTTGTCAAATGTATTTTTTAGTTTATATCATATTTTGTCAACCTATCATATTTTTTTGTTAAGTCAAGTCTAAATTCTTGGAAGTTTAGTTCAGCTTTAGTCAATGAAAACTGCAAGATGCTTAAACTGATAATCACAATTATTATATTCGTGATTACTGCTCATGATTGTCATTTGAGAAATCCCATCAGAATTATGGAGTGATTTATTCAATTATCATATAAATTAACACACTCTAGATTATGAAAACTGGTAAAACTCAAAAGCTTCTCTCAAAAATATTAATTTCAACGTGTATTCATGTTTTTCTTTTCTATTAAAACAAAAACAAATTAAATGTGTCCTTTTAAGAGAAGAGCTCTGATGGGGAGTTTCAATTCTTGACAACCTGGCAACCAATTTTTTTTTAATCGCATAGTTAATATTACACAGTTACACAGTTGATATTTGTTGATACTGGTGTTGTTTTGTCTCATTATGGAATGGAAAAAAAGGTTGTCAACAAATATTTTCCTCAATTTTCATCAGTGAAGTTTGCACAATTATCATCTTCGAAATAAACTCTGTTTTTTGTTGTCTGGTTTAAAAAAAGACTCAAAATAGAGATTTAAAAAACTGCGGCTTTATGCTTCTGGTTCATTTGTCATATTGGAAATGGAACATCAATTAGAGCGCATTGCATTGTGGGATACAGTATTCTTCGGAGTGTGGAGTGTTACATGCCACACATTTTGGCAAATGTCCTGTTGTACCCTGCTCATCATGCATAACAATGTTATAACAATGTCAAAATATTAAGGCCTCTTGTACCTTATCACCTAAATAAATAACTCATCACTTCCAGTTCCATGCCAAGCAAGCTGGGAAATTGAAATCCTATTGTTCGGTCTCAGTAACACTACAATAATAATGTTAGTATGCTAGTGCAAACATAGCCATGTGTCCTGCTTTGTTTGCTGCATGTCTCATTTTTGAATCTCCATTAAGCCCATAATGCATCTGTCACTGCGTTAACGTGACCATTTATTTTCATTACGTAACTCCGTTGCCTCTCAACTCTTATTCTGTGCATCTATAAGACCAACTTTTTCAACCTTTTCATCTAATCTGTATAAGCTGCGAAAGTCTCTTCTTTATTCTGACTGTGTACTGCTATCTGCAGTGGATTTGTCTGCAAATGTTTTGCACCATTTTCACAATGTTTTCACAGTTGAGTTCTGATGGTTTTGTAGGAGTAGTCTCTCAGTAAAGCGTAAGCATTTAATGTCACTAAAACACTTCTCTGCTCAGATTTCCGGCCCTCTGCTGAAAAGATTCACTCATCTCAGTAGGAGAGAGGTTTGCGGGTCATATCACGAAAACGACTCATTACTGTGTTCTGTTTGTGGAATGTGCTAGATCACATAACCAAGCAGGACACCGATGAACTGTTATCGTTTTTCCTCTTACAATCTGCGGTTGAGAATATCACACAGGAAAAACTTTCCTAAAGTGGTCTGGAACTGTGCTTATACTGTAGTGGATAGACTTGCACAGTTTAGATCTTAATCATCTTTAGATCAAAATCATCTCAAGCAACTAATCAAGGTCTTCAGTTTCACTTAGTGCTTTGTGCAACACAGTCACAACTTTGGGG
Organism: Onychostoma macrolepis; assembly: GCF_012432095.1. Lineage (NCBI taxonomy): Eukaryota > Metazoa > Chordata > Actinopteri > Cypriniformes > Cyprinidae > Onychostoma > Onychostoma macrolepis. The sequence continues at coordinate 19,723,097 of NC_081161.1, forward strand.
TCCAAGTAAAAACAGTAATTTTGTGAAGTATTACTAAAGTATAAAATAACTGTTTTCAATTTCGACATATTTGAATATGTTATTTATTTGTGATGGCAATTTTCAGTAGCCATTACTCCAGTCTTCAGCGATCCTTCAGAAATCATTCAGTTATGTTTGTTTAGTGGTCAAGAAAAATTTATTAGCAATTTTATCTTTTTAACCTTGATCTTTTGACATTTAAGAGGTCATTGCACTCTAAAAACATAGGGCCTACTGCGAAGTCAAAACCTCCTTGTTAGACCAAAAACTACTTTTATTGAAAACAAGCTGCCAAAACAACCGTCTACTTCCATTTTGTTTATTACATAATGAATAAACATAAATCAATGCTGACTTCTTCTTCATTGCCTCTTTAGCCCCTCTTTATATGGACAGACAGAAGAATGAATAGGATCACTGGACTAAAAATAGCATTAACTTACAAAGGTTATTGGCTTATTTTCAACTCTGTAAATTTGTCTGCAGAGCATTATCTGTTTGTTCGGTTCATTTTATTGTGGTTATTTGGTGAACCAGTTTGCAAACTTACAGAAAGATATTTTATGCAGTTTTGCCAGAGCTCCAGTTTTGCTAATCAACCACACGGTCTACATTGCTCTGTGAATCTTATTTACATTTGTGTTTGCACTGTGTTAGTTATGATGAAAGCATTTGTGACAGTGTGCAAATCACAAGATCGACATCATGCATTCATGTGATCATCAGACATGACTGTGTTTGGCTACAGTGCACATAGCTGCAACCTTTTATGCACTGGGAGTAGATCTAAATATGATGCTATGTTCAACACCTTTCACTATCAGTTAACTCTGGCAGCTGTAATAGTAAAAACGTAGTAAAAGTTAGCAAATCTTAAAACAGACCCACCAATTTAAACAGTTTTAGGGCTAAAATGGCCATTTATTTCTACATTATGACAGTTTTTAATGTATAAATCCAACTAAAATTATAGGAACACCTCAGGAAACATTATAAAATGAAAAATACTGCAGTTCAAGTCCCTTTTCAACATTTTTAATTGTACAATTTAACAATTTAATTACACTATAATATGTCTACTGTTGATACCCTTGAACAGGTTTTTAATCAAGTTAGTTTTAAGAGTTGGTTTTAGTCTCTCTTTCTAAACTGAAAAAAAAAAAAAAAGTTGAACCAACTTAAAATCTTAAGGCAGCCAGCTTCAGCAGATTTTTGAGTTTTTTCAACTTCTTGTTTTAAGTTTATACAACAAAAAGTTGAGACAATTCAAAAATCTACAAAAATAAGTTGAGAAAACTCAAAAATCTGCTGAAGCTGGTTGCCTTAAAATTTTAAGTTGGCTCAACTTTTTTTTTTTTTTTTTTTTTAACAGTGTGATTTAGTTTCTATTTATCTATTTTTTACTTGAGTGGTTTTTATCATACAAATTACTAAAAATGTTGTCATGGCATTAAAATAAAACAAACAAACATCCCTGCCCACGTATTATATTAATATATTTATATTAATGATAAATGTTCTGTTTTATCGCTTTATGAGCACATTTTACCAGACAGTGTGCTGTTCATGGAATTATCATCTCAAATAAATTAGTTTAGCAGTTTTCAAATAAATCATCAGTGCAGTCCTAGTGCAAATTCTATAAAGCCGGTCAGACCTTGCAACAGTAAAGCAAGGCTGCTGGAATTTAGTGAAGAGTAAGGATTAGGATTGGATTGCCATTATGTAACCTTTCCTTGACTAAATTGTATCTATAAATAAAATAAAAATAATATTATAGATTAAATAATAATAAAATAGAACTACGACAGGAGATGTTTATATCATACAAGGGCATTTGATGTATATGAAGAGATTCCACCGAAAGGTCATCTTCATCACTCAGCATTCTGGTATGAAGCAGAGTGATGAGGTCTCAAGCCATTCATCTAAGAGTAGAAGAGCTCTAAGCAGTCTAAGTGTGAGCATCAGAGTAGGGATGATGAGCCCTTCCACTTAGGCCTAATGATGGCAGATTAAGCCTTGATTAATCATTGATCTCTATATCCCTCTCTCCTTAAGATAGAAGGATATAAAGATCCTTAAAGGCCCATGTCCCCCTTGGGCTGTGCTCATTACAGGGCACTATCAGGAGTGCACGCTCGCCTTATATCATGAGTCTCGCCTCGTGCATGCTCTCTCTCCTCTTCACTCATTGGCTAAATGAGATTAAATTGCATTCACAATGGAGTTTTATATAGAAAACAGCAGAAAGAACAGATGAGTCAGTTAAACCAATGACTGTTCTTTTGTCAAAAGTTCAAGGCAATAACAATTATAAGGGTTTTCAACTTTTTTTGTTTTAACGTCATGTCGAAAAAGTGGTTAATTAGGGGCATCACACAGTGTTGTAATTTTAAGGCGTTCTTTTTTAAGCATATTGAAAGATTAGTTCATATCGGTTGTAAGGACAAATTTGTTATTTTTGTTCAGTGGCCAAAAAAAGTTCAAGGATACAAGTCAGGCAAAAGAACTAAAGAGTGAATTAATTAAAACCTTCATCTCCTCCAGGCCTGATAAACAGTGAGTGTCATGAATGCAAGCAAACTATGTGCGCATGTTACAAATTACAGATCCTTGTGTCAATTAGCATGCAGCAGTCAGCTGTCAAAACCTGTTTGTGTGAGAGACGACCTGACTGCAGACCTAATGAATGAAAGCTACATTCATTAACTCTGTTGTTTTACAGATCTTTATGTGGACTTTGGCTTAGATATAAACTGAACCGCAGGGCTATTCATTCCAATTACAGTGACAGTCAGTGTTTTAGGACCCCAAAGTGGTTGAACTGTCAACACAATCTCAAAGTAATTGCTTTCAGGTGAACCAGTGTCACATCCCATGTTTGAAGGACGAATGTTATAAAGAACCAAGTTGGGTTGATGGCAGGATTCCATTTTCAACCTTTCCGTGTATGTTTTGTGGGTAAATCCGAGAGTCTGCCCCTCTGTTTGTGTACAGTTGTCGGAGTGGCGGAGGGAAGGACGGGTGTTATCGTGGCCTCTCAGCTGTTTTGTTCAATGCTCGGCGAGCCCGACATACAAAGAGAAGGGGTGTGGTGGCGGACACCTTCCAGAGATGCCAGCTTTGCGTGAGGGGAATCAAAGCTTCTCCGTCACTTTTTATCTGCCCGTGCCACCTGGTTGGCGAGAGAGGCGCACGCGGCGTGCCTCCAGCTGTTAGCCCTTTGGAAAAATCTGAGGGAGGAGGATTTTAGCAATGGATCATCTATCGGTGAGCTAGACGGTGGAGTATCCTTCCACTGAGAGCAGATGGATAGTTAGGACAGAGAAAAGAGGGAATGAGAGATTGATGGGAGAAATGGAGAGTGTGAGTTTTTGTGCCATAGTGATTTTTCTGATGGACACCCGGGGAGAGGGGATGAAAGTCCTGCTGTGTGTGTAGAGGGAGAGAACAAATTGAGAAGAGAAAAAGACAGAGATGGATTGGGGAGGGTGGTTTTGCTCTAAATAGCATAACATCTGATGAAAAGTTGATCTTATAATTGAGGAGAAACAGAAATGGGGTAAAGCGCTCTGCAGGGGGGCAACGCTCAGAGAGAAACTGTAACATCTCAGGCACTGAGTAACTGATAGTGGGGAATCACTAACACAGAGGGCTAAAGATGAGAAATAGAATTTGAGCTTATTAGCCTCTTTCAAACAGGTACAACTATAGAGACGGAGCAGGCTTGAAGTAATGGATTCCTTGTAACAGTGTTAAATAATCAGGATATTAAAAATGTAAAATAATTTGGTTGTATGAAATTTAACTTGATTTAATGTATTTATTTATTTCTTAAAATTCCTGTGATCTCAAGATGGTACTTTTTTTTTTCTTGGCCTATTATGAGAGAATTTTCTCGCAATTTTGCAACAAATCCTAGTAATTTAACATGGCTCTAAAACACAGCTGTACTGAAGTTTATAGCCCTCAAGGGATAGTTCACCCAAAAATGTAAATTCTGTCATCATTTACTCACCCTCTAGTTGTTCCATGACTGACTTTCTTCTGCTGAACACAAAATATACTTTGAAGGATGTGGATAACCAAACAGTTTCCCAATTGACTTCCATAGGTTTTATTATTATTATTTCCCCCCCCCATACTATGGAAGTCAGTGGGGACCAGCAACTGTTTGGTTACACACATTCTTCAAAAAAAAAAAAATTTTTTGTGTTAAACAGAAAAAACTGGTACAGATCTGGAACAACTTGAGGGTGAGTAAATGATGACAGAATTTTCATTTTAAGCTTGTGACTCATGACTGTGGATTTTATTGCATGTTAACTTCAGATATTTTCTGTTTCTAATATAAAGCAGTGCCATGGTAGTGGCATTATTGTTTTGATGTCTATGTACTACAAACATTATATTTCAAATAAATGATTCCTGTTCGCCAGAGAATACTGAAAAACTGTAATGCTTCCTCAGTCAGTCAGTCAGTCAATCAATCAATCAATCACAAACAAATTAAGTGGTACAACTGTTTTCAACTTTAAGTATAAGAAATGTTTCTTGATCAACAAATCAGCATTCTGAAGGATCATATATGACACTGAAGACTGGAGTAATGGCTGCTGAAAATTCATCTGTTCATCACAAGAAAAATTTATTTATTTAACAGTTATTTGAAATTATAATATAAATTCAGAATTTTTCAGCAGCCTCGGAGAGCTTAAAAGAGACTTCTTTTGAAAACATTTTTAAAAATCTTTTGAACGGTGGTTTATATTTATATCTCAGAGGCGAAACTGCAGAGGAGAAACAAGAAGAAGTGTGAGAAAAACACAGGGTAATGAAAAGACAGAGTTATAAGGACAGGATGTACACTTTGTCTGGTGTCAGGGAGGTGTTAGGGGAAGGCACAGTTAATGGGCTGATGCTTGTGTATGTGTGTGTTAGAGCCGGCCATGCAGAGTGATTTTGCAAAACAGCTCCTCAGAGGGACAGATAAAGAGCGAGAGGGAGGAGTGGGGGGTACATAAGGGCCATCTAAAGAGTGGATGGTGTAATGAGAAGGAGAGGGAGAGGGAGAGATGGCCCAGAGGATGTGCAGGGATATTTTACTCTAATGTCTTGTGCTTTGTAATGGCTGCCAGAGGATAATGGAATATATGAGTGTGTGAACATCCAGACAGGTGTTTGTGAGTCATAGATGCTTTTTTTTTTCAAACAGATGTTTTATAAATAATCTGTGCAGTAAACATTTCGCAACATGGCAGCAGTGTTCAGGTGCGAGTATCTGGTTTTGTGCACCACACTGTCTGTCCTTGAGCCAGCACATTCGTATTTGCACAGACACACAAACACACACAGACATTTTCTATCCTGTGTGGCTTAGCTTTATTACAGCGGCTGGATGTTGCTCTTTTCTAAATTCTCCCTTATTCATTATTTTACTCTTTCTGAAAAGAGCAATACAATCTCAGTTTCACTACAATATGACAGGGTCGTTTCCTGACCCAGGGTTGCGAGCTGGAACAGGAGCATCACTGAGAGTGCGGCTTATGTATGGTATCAGTGTTCGAGAGAGGGATATGAGTCTGGGCAAAAAAAAGCGGGAGGATTTTAATGACAGTGTGGCCCAATCACATCAGGCCATTGTCTGATGAGCATGACTGCTCTCAGCCCAAGCCTTGATTATCAGGAGGGCAAGACAGAGCAGAGCGTTATTAGAGAACTAATCAACAACAGTGCAGCCTGCGTGTGTGTGTTTAATAGTAATGAGAAGGGAACTAGGTGCTTTGACATGGAGATTATTGGATATTAGCATGAGCAAAAAATAGTGCAAGGAATTGTAATGACTGAACTTACTGCAGAGGTGTGAAAGCATAACGCGCATACATTGGAGAGGAAAGACTGTATTATGTTGTGGTAATGAATTACATGTCCCATGAAGCTCCTGTGGGCTTAGTTTAATGAAAGGAAGCATGGTCGTTTAGTGATCATATTTGGTCTTGTGTGGAGGTATGATGAGCCAAATGCCTAATGATTTTTCCATCATGTTCATTAATAATTTTCTTCTAAAAGCTCAGGATATAAAAGAGCAGTTTTTAATTTCATGTGCAAACTGAACAAGCAGTCTGAACAAGTGTTTGAACTATAACATTTACTCACACTGTTTATTTTAGATATGCGAATGCTTTTAAATCATAAGAGTTTCAAAGGAATAGTTCACTCAAAAATTAAAATTCATACTGTTTCAGACATGTATTTCCTTCATGTTTTTTAAATTGTTTAGAAGTGACAGGCTTTTATAATTTTACAAATAAATGCAGTTCTTTTGAACTTTCTATTTATCAAAGAATCCTAAAAAAAAAAAAAAACGTTAAAAAAAAAAACACAAAAATATTAAGCAGAACGACTGTTTACAAAAATGTCTTTCAAAAACATTTGTGAGTAAATGATGACAGAGTTTTCATGTTTTGGATGAACTTTCCCTTTAAATTATGTGCTTGCATAGTGTGATCAGAATGGGCTCATTTCTGCTGATTTTGATGTATAGAAGCTCAGCGTTATTTTGCCTATTCCTCCCCAACAAGTGTAGAAAATGACAACAATCAGCATTGCACACCGCTTAATGAGATAATCATTATGACAGAAAATAGATTTATTCTCAAAGAGTGTAGCTCAAAATGAACAATGCCATATGCTTTTTATATATCATTGCATACTGCAGTATTACTCCACCTCTCACGATAAAGTATGATGGTGTAGTAAAACCTGTCATTTCAATTGAAGTAAATGCCATAGCTGTTTATGGTGAGTGTTTGCTAAAGGGCATATCCGTTCTGGATCTGGTTATTTGTTTGCAGATGCAGACCCAGCAGGGTTAAAACATTGTGACCTGGGTGGTTTAGATCTTATTATACAGCCTGGGATTTGCTGTAGTGGCGGTTGATGTGGATTTGATCAATAAATGGTGGATCAGGGAATTTTTCAAGCCCTGTTAATACACAAGGCTCCTGTCTTTCCGTTTTATAAAGTGATACAAGCGAGACCACTGGAGATCCAGACACTCCAGAAAAACGAGCACTTGTTCCTTTCCACAATTCACAGGCTGTGGTTTTCTGCTTAATAGGCGTGAACTTGTTGGTCTCAGGTCAAAAGATTTTATTTAAGAATGATATGTTTCACAGAAAACCAAAATAAATGTAGGGACCCAAGACATTTACACTGTTCTTAGGATCAGAAGCTTTAATTTTCTATACCAATTTACTTTTTTTGCTCCATTTTTTTTTATTTTATTTTTTTATTTATCTAAGCCCAAGTATGAGTAATTCATACAGATTGCAAGTGAGAATAAGGAAAGAGAATAATATGGTCGTGGTACAAATAGCAGCTGCTTACACGTTTCCTGCAATGTATTTGCTGTTGCTGTTGCAAATGCTTGTCTCACATATTAATAACTCATCAGTCTGAAGTGTTTCCCTTGCTAGTGCATTTTAGTAGAGTGGGCATATGGCCATGATTCAGTTTGACAGACTGACACATGTAATATCAGTTAAAACAGAATGTACATGGTTTGGTCTTTTTAAAATATGCATAGGTTTAACTTTATATTAGTTTAAGGGGCCTATGTGCAACCTTGCTTTAACAACCCTGAACACGACAATAGGCACTGAAGCAAAGGAAATGTCAGAATGAAATTTGCATAAAGCAGTCATACTTGGGGAAAATGCTGGATATAATAAGGGGCAGGTATTTTATATCCATTATGTATGAAATCAGGATGCTCCCATTGCTACACAGGACATGAATGAGAAACAGCACAAGGCTGGCAGACTATGTAGAAAAAACAAAACAAGATCCTGAAATGATTACTGAAAACAGCGAAATCTGACCATTTGCGTTCATGAGAATTTAATTGGAGGGGATTTATGATGCTAATAGAAGTAAAACATTTTGCATGAAACTTTTAAAATGAAACATCAGTCTAATTGCTTTGAACTAAAATCAGTTTACTGAGAACTTATGAAGAAACTAATTATTACAGAATCTCATACCTGATATCTTCTAACGTATGAAAGACTAAAGGTTAGGAAACTTCTATAAATGCTCAAAAATGAGCTCCTCTGTTGACTTATCTCTATGGCTTGCTATCAGTTTTGCGCAGGTGCACACAGGTCTTCTAAATTACACCCATATCTGCAAATTTTGGGTCACTGAGTCTCTAGTCTGAAGTTGAAATGAATAAAAAGAACAGAACGGAGGAAAAACAACCCATATCTTCCCTTCACCAAGGCTGAGGTGGTCATCAGGGCTTCTCATAGATTGATCCACTGTAAAGTATAAAAAAGCAACTCAGAGAACTAATCCTTGGGTACAGGATGTAGAGATACAAATATAGCACAGAACCAAGACTTAAAAAATCAATGTGTCATTTAAACTTTGGTAATTTGTAATAGAATGAATAAATGCATGAATGAATAAATGCAGTAATGAATGTAGAGCATATCTTGAGTGTGTGTGAGCAGCAATTACTGTCCATTCACTGCTTCAAAGGGACATCGCACCTTAGATAACGCACACACACACACACACACACACACACACACACACACTGATATATCTGGAGCACATAACCTGTCAGTGCCAACACACTCTCATAAGGAAATATCGCTCTAGCGTCTTTTATCCTGCACCAACAAAACATCACTTTTATAGCAATTCTTAAAATTTCCATTCCATTCTATGGCTAAAATGTTGAAATGACTAGAGAATCTGGCATCATTTAATCATCATTAAATAATTTAATTTGAATCTTGTATGGTCCAAGTCTTTAGAAGCCATATGCTACCCTGTGTGTGCAAAAAAAAAGACTGAAGTTTAATCTTTATGCAGATAATCTTTATCATCCTCCATCACACTCAAATCTTGTCGTTCGCACACATTTGAAACCCATTGTAAATGTTATGACAATGATTTCATATGGCATTAGATTCCTCAAAAGTTTTGTGAATAATTGCAACATGACAAAGTTTGGATGTATCTTTTTGAATGTGACGTGCATGACTTGCCTTAACTGAGGGGATCAAGGGAAGATTTTCAGCGATTAACAGATTAAATTTACCTCTCTTCCTCACGCAAAGCTATTGCTTGCCTTCAGAGCACTTGAAATGTAGCACATGCATCACGAATCATGTAGCACATCAACTCACTACTCACATGAATCATTGGATAAATTCACTGACTATATATACACTGCTGTTCAATGTTCACTAATTTCTTTTTTTATAATTATAGTTTTCAGCAAGAATGCATTACATTTATTAAACATGAAAGAGAGTTTTAAATTTTACAAAAAAAAAAAAAAAAAAAAAATCTAATAAATGCTTTTCTTTTGAACTCACTATTAATCAAAGAATCTTGAATGAATCTGGGTATCATCCGTTCATTTGTTTTTTAATTTAATATTAAAAACAGAAAAATAAGAAAACGGTTCCTTTGTTCGTTTTTAAATTTTTCAAAACAAAAACCGAAAAAACATGAATTATGCTTGTTTTTCCATTTTACATTCAGGGCTAGAAAATGAATAAACAGCTTGAATTTTTGATCTCTGCATGTGGGCGGGAATAAAACACCCCTTTCCGATGATTGGTCAACCAAACATTAAACCGTGTTGTCATTAGTTCTTCCGCAGTTCTGCGCAGCAGAAAACAGTCCTGCTGCTACAGTTGTATAATTCGTAACGCGTTTATTGCAACTTTCATCTCTTTCTCATCAAACAACCAGACTAACAAATGGCTAACGGCTAACATTACCCCTAAAATATAACAATGAAAACCAATTAAAATAAAAATATAATAATAGACCATATACTACACTGATATGAAATAATGTCATATCTTTACATATCTATATCATTTCAACTTCATCTCTTGTCCAAAACTCAGCTCAATAAAACAGTCGATGTGCCAACAATGTAGGCTAGGGGGTAGCTATGAGTCCAGATGTGAATAAATTAATAGCTATGAGAAAATAATAACGTTTTTAATAACTTATTTCTCGCACAGGTTGCCGAAATTATGCCCATACAGAAGTAAGCCGTCTATAGACTCTGCCCCAGTATGGGCTATTCGTTAGCCATTTGTTAGTCTGGTTGTTTGGTGAGAAAGTAATTAAATATAGTTGCAATAAACGCGTTAAGAATGCATCCTGTAGCAGCAGGACTGTTTTCTGCTGCGCAGAATTGCAGAAGAACTAATGATGGCACGGTTTAATGTTTGGTTGACCAATCAGCGGAAAGGGGCGTTTTATTCCCGCCCACATGCAGAGATGGAATATTCAATTCGTTAATTCAGTTTCTAACCAGGAGCGTAAAAACGGACAAAATCAAGCATAATTCTTGTTTTTTTAGTTTTTTTGAAAAATTGAAAAACGAAAAAAGGAACCGTTTTCTTGTTTTTCTGATTTGAATGTTTTCCACAAACATATTAAGCAGCAACCATTTTCTTGAGCACTAAATCAATGGATCAGAATGATTTCTGAAGTGTCATGTGGCACTGAAGACTAGTATTGTTACAGATGACCACTTAATAAATAAAAAATTAATAAATAAATAAAAAAGAATAAGGTTTCCATTGGTCAGGAAAAAAAGTTACTACAGTGACGTTTCCATCATGAAACAGACTTGACTTGTCAGTGAAAGTACTGTCTAACAGTCTTCTGTCTCTGAAGGTAGTGTAAATGTGTAGAGCTCTGACTATGTGGATGATTGACAGCACTCTGTGACTAACACAAGCCTGAAGGATCGCGCAGTACCACACATTACTAGCAGAACTACACTTACTCTGTAGTCTTTTTCCTTCTGGTATCTCATCTAATAAACACTCTCTTCTGAGCAGCTGCTGTTTATGCCCCTCCGACAAACAAGAGAACATTGCGTGAGCTACAGAAATGAATTGACTTTTTCCCCATTCCTCCCTGTATGCTTCAACAAAAAGATTAGAAGATTATTCTGTTTATAATGCCAGCTTGTCAGGACTGAGGGAGGGAGAGGGGTGAAGAGAAGTGTGTGGAACGGCAAGAAAGCAAAATCCTGTAGATTGGGGGTGTGGCTCAAGGCCTTTTGCAGCCGTCCTCAGGGGTGGAATAATTAAGAGAGGAGGATTAGCTTCAAGACTCTTGCTCCACATCGTTTAAAGGAATGGAGGAAGGACAGACATGATGCAGTCAAATGCTCTATTGACTCACTCGGGTGTGTGTGCGTAGTTACAATCCAGGCTCACAGGAAATATAATACTGTAGCTACATATCTGCAAAACCGGAAATATGTTGTTCCCGATACATTTCGCTGCACTTTTCAAATGACACATCACACTTGTCATGAAAAAACAGACCTATGAGTACAAAATGGAAAATGATATTATGCTTCATGTAGCAAATTTGACGGCAATTTCAAAGCGAAATGTCCAGTAGCTATTTTTCCATCCAAAGATGTGAATTTAACTTAAAAAATTTAACTGCGCAAAACTGGAATATCGCATTTAACATTTGCGATTAAAGCACCATTTCCTCCCGAGTCAAAGAGAACAAAATAATCACTTCTTGATAAACTGACACTAAATATCACTTAGAAAAGTAGGAGAAGCCACTAAATGAAGCAGATGAAACACAATAAATGCGGCCATTGCTTTCAGAGATGGATGCCTGTTGTTTGAGAACGCAGTTGTGTAAAACAATTATAGAGATATTTTGATGACAGACTTTGTGCAAGTATTTTTAGAATTTATGCGCATCTTGGCATTTCCATCCAGCATTTTTTATGCGATATTCCAAAATGTAGTGTCTGTGCTAGTGTCTGTCCCTATTTCCTTTGAAACAGTTAAACATGACTGTGGCATGTCCTTTATTTCATTTGTTTGTTTGTATGAATGCAGTTCAAATTTATGGTGAGTTGCACTAAAAGAATAATGCACGTTGAAATGAACATGCCATCTACACTAAACCTGACCCTAAACCTAACTGATATTTTGAGAAAGAGCAAATGTGAAATAAAAACAAATGCCATTTTAGCTTCCATCTACGAGGCTCTGAGCTCTTTTGTGAAATGACTTGTGACTCGCAGGGACTTGTACCAAAGTGCTCCACATTCAAGTGCAACACTATAACAGGTGAGCTACTGAGCAAGTTTGCAATGTCAGAAAAGCCATAGATATGGAGCTGATTATGTGATGCAAACATTAAAATGCATTTGTTTATGCATTATGGTAATAGTGTTTTGATTTTGGAACATAGTATGGTACAATGAACTACGCAAAATTGATTATCTGCTCCTGTAATCTTAATTTGTGTGAAAAGGAGCACTGCCTCTAGTGTTTGTTTCACCTGGAAAATGCAGTGCAATATATGTATCGGTACGTTTTTCAGGTGTGCAGAAATGCAGGCAGTCGTTTCCATTTCCACTTCCAGTCAATCATTTCCAGTTAACCTGAGTTGTATATTTGTGGTCATGCTGTATTCAGTCACACAACAACCATGTGCACACGAAATCTCACTTCATGTTCACCATAGCAAGTTTAGCATAATTAATAGGTCACAGTAACACTGCATAACACTTGCCTATGAAGGAATGAAATCAGGCACAATGTGTTGACACATTACACTTTGTCTGCAGACAGGACTAGTGGAGTAGCAGTCCGCCTCTTTTTCTTTATATGATGGATGAAGAAGTAAAACTATTTATTTGGTGTTCTGTAGTATAAAATAGCCCTTGCTTTTTGTTCATCTTTTGCTTGTCTTGAGTTTTAGAATGGATAGCTTTAGATAAATTGGTCTAGGCAGAATTGCAACAATGTGACTTTGGCAACAATACTAAAATACTTATTATGAGTGGTGACATTTTAAAATGTCCATCTCAGTACTCTGGGTTTTTAATGACTTGGATGCACTGTAAAATAATTTCAAACTAATTATTTAGTAACATGTTCCACAGAAATTTTACCTTCAGTCAGTTTCTGTCTTCAAAGTGTTATCTGAATTGTTATTTTTTAGTTGGCTCAACCTTTATTGAACTAGTTTTATATGTTACCTCAACTAAGATTTAATATTTGGGCATCATAAGACATTGCTGGGGAACTACATAAACATATTTAGTTTAAAAATATATATTAAAATGATTAACTGGTGTTTATCAATCACTAAAAACACACTTTACAACACATAATAGCCTTTATTTAATAACAATCTCCATTTATAACATTTTTCATACAGACTAAACATACAGGAATGAAGAAAAAAAAAAGTCACCTTCATCTTGGATGGCTTAAGGGTCAGTAAATTAACGCAAATTTTCATTTTTGGGTGCACTATCCCTTTAAATCTCCAGTTGACAAACATTACATCTGTAATACAACTGCAAAATTCAGTTTAAACTTTGTTTAATGAACTAAGAAAAAAATAAACAAGCTAAACAAAATGTTAGCAAACAAACATTTACAAATATGAATACGGTTCACAATTATATCTTTAAAATGAAATGTATAAAAACTAGTCTTGAAGGTACACACAGTATGTAGTTGCAGTGGAGGGGTCTGGTCTCCAGCCAGTGTTTGGTGCCTCAGAAGAACTGACTGGGTTGACAAACTATGACAAAGCACCAATGAAACCTTTGGCCACACCCTGATGGAGAAAGAAAAGTACATTTTAAGTTCAAAAAATGAATGATACCTTTTAAATAATTTACAATATATCAATCAGTTGATTAATTTGATGAATTTTTTTTATTTTTAAAAATAATATCAAAATATAACTGTCCTGCCTGTTGTTGATAAATGGTGACGTTTTACAAATTGATTGATCAGTTGTCCCAGTGTTTACTGAGCCACGGTCTTTCCCTGTGCAGGGACTCGTGTGCACTATCTACTGATTTATTTTAGTTCGGAACGACAAACTTCTCTTCCGAAACACCTTCACGAGACTAGAAACGCCGTGTAGCGTTAATCCGCCCCGTTTGAAAAGAGCGACATTTCACTGTGTTGTTAGTTAGGGCTGAAACGATTAGTCGACAAATATTTTTGTTGTTGAGGTATCGTTTGATCTCACATGACCTAGTGCAAGAGCCTGCAATACTGCGGTTCGACCAGTGTGCCAGCTCTCCAGTGTGGAGCTAGCTAATGATAAAATGTTTTTATTAGTGGGAAAAAAAAAATTTAATTAAAGTGATAGTTTGTTTTACAGAGATCAAAGCTTGATCAGGACTGTTTTGGTTATCATAAACCTATAAGATAGGCTATTTTAAGACATCATGTTTTGAATAAAATAGTTTATCCAAAGCATCACTTACCTTTATTTTGATTCTTATAACTTACAAAAGGAGATGTTAGGCAGAATGATGTGTCACTTGTCCATGTAGATAATCAAATGGTGAGAGTGTGTCTCTGTCGGTCATCTCATTTTGTGTGCCAAATACATCTATTTGTGTAATTGGTAACACTTTAACTAATGTTAACAAATGATACCTTATTGTAATGTATTAACCTGAATGAACAATACATTACATTCATGTATTAATCTTTGCTAATGCTGGTTAATAAAAATACAGTTGTTCATCATTAGTTCATGTTAGTTCACAGTGCATTTACCAATGTTAAAAAAACACAACTTGTGATTTTTATAAATGCATTAGTAAATGCTGAAATTAACATTAACCAAGATTAATAAATGCTGTAGAAGTATTGTTCATTCTTAGTTCATGTTAACTAATGTTAACCAATGAACCTTATTGTAAAGTGTTACCAATTAATTGTATAAATTGTAATTACATAATATGCTTTTCTAAAGCTGAAGTGACCTTTATTTATGTTAGAATATGTATAACTTAATATTTTAACTAATTGCAAAAGCTGAATAATCAAAGTCTGCCGATTAATCAGTGAAATAATCGATGATTAATCGTTCTAATAATCTTTAGATTAATCGATTATCAAAATAATCGTTTGTTGCAGCCCTATTGTTAGTCACGTTTAATGTCGTCTTTTTACTTGACGGGACAATTGCAAAAGTTTGCACATGCAAAACCCCATTCCACATGCCCATGTTAACTTCAAATAAGTGCATAGAGCTTGGCAACCGACGTCACTATGCAGTGCATTCTGGGACGTAAACAAGAGGGCGCTGCCATATTGTGTGGCCACATCGGGCGAGACTTAAAATAACCACACGAAAAACAACGTTGAAAAGTCGATTAAAAGAACGAAAACGGTACCTGGAAAAGATGGCCAACCACCCGCACCTATATTTTTGTCTGATTTAGATAACCGTACCCCATCGTCACATTCAGGGTTCATATACGGTCATGAAAAACCTGGAAAAGTCATGGAATTTTAAAATAGCAATTTCCAGGCCAGTAAAGTTTTGGAAAAGTCATGTTTCACAATTCTATGTACAGTAGAATTATGCTTAATCAGGTCCTGAATTTCGGTGTGGGATATTGCGCATATATTCCAGCAGCTTTCAACTTTAAAATGAGGGAAATTCCTGCAAAACATTTATTCAATATAGCGTGTAGGTTAGATGAGTAAATAAATTCACACAACCAGTCATTTGAAAACAGCGTGAGATCCGCTGTACTGCGTCCTGTCTCTCTGACCTTCTCTTCACATCAGCGCATCTAGTGCTGCTGCACGCTGCGATACAAGACTTTAGCTCGAGTTTCGGTACAGTTGACAGAATTGTCAATTGCTTAATCGGTCATTGTTGCATCGTCACAGAAATGTATTATTTGAACGTCTTAAGTCTTTCGGTACTCGTGCGCTCCAGAGGCGCTTTTCTGTGCGCTGCAGTCACATCCAAAGCGCACGCTGCGAACAAACAAATAAAGCTTGTTGCGCTTAAGTGGCCAAGTACACACCAAATAATCAAAATCAAAATGGTCGTCCTGGCGAGTATCCTCATTAGCATTGTCAGTTTTGTCTTAAATTCTGTAACGGTGGTGGCCCTGAGAGTATTAAAAAAACATTACTCATTACTTTTGTTCGGTCGCCAGACAGGGTTTAAAACCTGTCAATAAATAAACTCCGGATAACTCATTAAAACCACCAAAGTACACAAGAAAGTCTTAAAGGGGAAATGAATCAAACTAGACATACAATACAATACACTGCATATGCAAATTTATTACACAGCGAAAACACGTGTGAAATACAACACAATGGTCCAATACATTCAAGATGCCTTGTCAAATTTACATTTCACTTAACCCCACCATATAAATCAGGGAAGGAGAATAGTAGTAATAAAAAAACAACAACAACGAAAGAGAAGAGTAAAGACTGAGGGGGAAAGACTAATTTTCAGAAACCCGACTTGAATAAGGTTGACGCAGTGCCGTTTCCTCAATGCCGATTTCGCTTCCGTGAAACCTTAAGTTTCAAATACAATGAAGCCCCTCCCTACAGCCCAAACGTAAGAAAAAAGAAAATAACTTAATCAGAGCAAACCCTTAATTATTTAGAATTTACAACTCAGTTTCCATTTTCCACATAAACAAAGAAAAAATAAACAAAAACAAATATATACAAGTGTATAACGGGGTCGTTTGTATGACGTGCGTCAGCGGTTTTTTAGAAAGAGTACATGGTAGTGATGGGAAGTTCGGATCATATTACTGACTCGGACCTTTGAGACTCGTTCAGCATATCTTTTTTCGAGTCATTTCGTTCATTTTAGCAAAATATAATTAAAATGTTACGTGCTACTTCCTTAACACATCTACTTATGCAAACGTTGATCACAATACAAACTATAATGCTATAAGAAACAGAAAAGATTAATTCATCGTTTACCTGGGTCTTGATTAGCTCACCTCACCTCTTATCTGACAAGTCTTCGGGTTTGAGTCGTTCGTTCATCACGTGACATCCTCATACACTATGCAGTCAGAGCCGGAAAGAGAATTGATTAGTTCACCTGTTTCGAGTCTTCGGGTTTGAGTCGTTCGTTCTTTTGTCACGTGACCACTTGCGGATCAGTAAAATACTATAAAGTAAAACTGTATTTTTGTATGTTGGATCATATTTAAGAATTATCATAAAATTATCAAAATGTGTAATAAGCATTTTCCTAGAAATAAAAATGGTCTGTTCATTTCTGTCACCGTTTTGTTACTGTTTCTTGAGGAGCTGTGTTATTTTATAAATAAATAAAACCCTGTTATAAATAAAATATTAATTGATTTGTCCTTTCACTGTCTTTGTCTATCAATAAACATATAACAACTGTATAATATATAATATAAAATTCCAAGCCTAAAATTACAAAGCACTTATAGTTTGTTCATTTTTACTCCAATTTTGACTTTGCTGGTATAATTGTTTTTCCTAGGCAGACTTGACATATTGGTCTAATTTTTGTATAAGAAGATTGGTCAAAAAGGACACAATGACAAAGTGAAAGCAAATAACATTTTGAATATGAATGATTAATGTTAGTTTAAAATATTAAGGTTATGATCTGACTCTGTGGCTTTAGTGTATTTTAATTTTCTTGTATTTTTTATTTAAATTGTTTTAATTCATTTTGGAATAGTTATCCTCTTTGCTAAAGCTTTTCTGGCACAAAATAAACAAAACAAATATATACAAGTGTATAACGGGTCGTTTGTATGACGTGCGTCAGCGGTTTTTAGAAAGAGTACATGGTAGTGATGGGAAGTTCGGATCATATTACTGACTCGGACCTTTGAGACTCGTTCAGCATATCTTTTTCGAGTCATTTCGTTCATTTTAGCAAAATATAATTAAAATGTTACGTGCTACTTCCTTAACACATCTACTTATGCAAACGTTGATCACAATACAAACTATAATGCTATAAGAAACAGAAAAGATTAATTCATCGTTTACCTGGGTCTTGATTAGCTCACCTCACCTCTTATCTGACAAGTCTTCGGGTTTGAGTCGTTCGTTCATCACGTGACATCCTCATACACTATGCAGTCAGAGCCGGAAAGAGAATTGATTAGTTCACCTGTTTCGAGTCTTCGGGTTTGAGTCGTTCGTTCTTTTGTCACGTGACCACTTGCCGGATCAGTAAAATACTATAAAGTAAAACTGTATTTTTTGTATGTTGGATCATATTTAAGAATTATCATAAAATTATCAAAATGTGTAATAAGCATTTTCCTAGAAATAAAAATGGTCTGTTCATTTCTGTCACCGTTTTGTTACTGTTTCTTGAGGAGCTGTGTTATTTTATAAATAAATAAAACCCTGTTATAAATAAAATATTAATTGATTTGTCCTTTCACTGTCTTTGTCTATCAATAAACATATAACAACTGTATAATATATAATATAAAATTCCAAGCCTAAAATTACAAAGCACTTATAGTTTGTTCATTTTACTCCAATTTTGACTTTGCTGGTATAATTGTTTTTCCTAGGCAGACTTGACATATTGGTCTAATTTTGTATAAGAAGATTGGTCAAAAGGACACAATGACAAAGTGAAAGCAAATAACATTTTGAATATGAATGATTAATGTTAGTTTAAAATATTAAGGTTATGATCTGACTCTGTGGCTTTAGTGTATTTTAATTTTCTTGTATTTTTATTTAAATTGTTTTAATTCATTTTGGAATAGTTATCCTCTTTGCTAAAGCTTTTCTGGCACAAAATAAACAAAAAACAATTCAAGAGTGTGTACACAGTGTTAATGTCTAAAGTGTCATATGTTACAAAAGTATAGTAAGTAACACTATAGTCTAATCTAAAGGGTTAACTCAAAATACATAAACACAACAAGGTATTGTATTTTATGAAGATTATGAAGACTCCAAAAAAATAAATAAAATTAAATTAAAGCATAACCAACTCTTTATTATCTTTATTACTACATTCAGTATTATGGAAAAGAACCATCGTGACAAAAATTAAAAGCAATAATTTGAGACCAGAAATGCATCACATAACTGTACGAGTAAATAATAATAATAATAAAAATAAATGACTATGCACCCGTTTGTAAGGAAGGTTGTAAATTAACTAATTTCTCTGCCCAAAGCTGTCACGTCACGTGACAAAAGAACGAACGACTCAAACCCGAAGACTCGAAACAGGTGAACTAATCAATTCTCTTTCCGGCTCTGACTGCATAGGTTAGTGTATGAGGCTGTCACGTGATGAACGAACGACTCAAACCCGAACTAAGGCATCACATCTATGATGGCGGCACGTTCAGATGCAGCGGCTGCTCCAGGTCCCAAAGACTGTGTTTTTTTGTCTTTTAATGTCATCTGTTTGTCTCCAAATAGTGTAAATTTACCGCTAGTTCATAAGGAAATCACTCCTAAACTCATCTATGATCGCCAAAGACTTTTGGAAATCGGCAACGCATACAAAGACCAACTCTCGCCGGCGGCTACTGAGAAGCTACGAGGCCTCTGTTTACTGCTGAAGCCGGACCTCGAGACCGCAGCCTCGCCTACTGTCGCTACCCGCACAAGGCGGCGTCGCAAGCGGTGTGAGAGAGGATGGAAGCGCGGTAAGCGTGGAGGCATACGAGCTAGGCTGAGGGAAAACCCCACAAGACCGGCTCTTCCAACACTCATGCTCTCAAACGTTCGCTCTCTGGAAAACAAACTGGACTTAATCCAACTCAGTCGATCTACACAGCATGAGACAAGGGATTGTTGTGTGTTTGTTTTCACTGAAACATGGCTGAACGACAACATCCCGGACTCCGCCATTCAGCTGCATCGGACTAACTTGCTACCGCGGACAGAGATTCATTACTGTCTGGTAAGACTCGCGGCGGTGGCTCGTGTGTGTACGTCAACAAAGAATGGTGTAACAATGCTGGGGTAGTGACAAAACACTGTTCATCGCTGGTGGAGTTTATGTTTGTGAAGTGTCGACCGTTCTATCTGCTGCGGGAGTTCACGGCCATTGTTATTGTCGCGGTATACATTCCCACGTGCGCAAACGCAAAGGACGCGCTTCGCGAGCTGTACAGCGCCATCAGCGAACAACAAACAAATAACCCCGACGGCTTTTTCATCATAGCCGGTGACTTCAACCACGCAAACTTAAAGACAGTTTTGCCAAAGTTCTACCAACATGTGAACTTTGCAACAAGGGGAAATAACACACTGGACTTTGTTTACACAACAGTTAAGAGCGCATACAAAGCCGAACCCCGCCCCCACCTCGGGTACTCGGACCACATCTCTGTTATGCTAATCCCAGCATACAGACCACTTCTGAAACTGGCCAAACCGGTTCACAAACAGATCAAGGTATGGCCAGACAATGCCACCTCAGCACTGCAGGACTGCTTCCAGGACACAGACTGGAACATGTTTAAAGAGGCTGCCACCTACAACAACCACACAAACCTGCAGGAGTGCACTGAAACAGTGACTGCTTACATCCAAAAGTGCACTGATGATGTGACAGTCACCAAGACCATCACCACACGCGCCAACCAGAAGCCATGGATGACAGCAGAGGTTCGTGGGCTGCTAAAGTCCAGAGATGAAGCATTCAGATCAGGAGATAAAGCAGCCCTCAAAACAGCAAGAGCCAATCTGTCCCGCAGCATCAAAAATGCTAAACGGTCATATGCTCAAAAAAATCAACAATCACTTCACAGACAGCAGTGACACACGGAGCCTGTGGCAAGCTATTCAGACCATCACAGAGTACAAGCCCCCGCCACAGGCCTGTGATGACGACACATCCCTCCCAGATGCACTCAACCACTTTTACTCACGGTTTGAAATGCAGAATGACACACCTGCACAAAAACTGCCCACACCTCCCAACGACCAGGCGCTCTGTCTGTCTCCAGCCGACGTAAGGAAGACCCTATCTAGGATCAACCCACGCAAGGCTGCGGGTCCCGACAACATACCTGGCCGTGTACTGAAAGACTGTGCTGCACAGCTGACAGATGTCCTAACAGATATCTTCAACACCTCGCTGAGCCAGGCAGTCGTCCCCACATGTCTCAAATCCACAACAATCATACCGGTACCAAAGAAATCACCTGTGTCCTGTCTAAATGACTACCGTCCCATAGCACTGACTCAATCATAATGAAGTGCTTTGAGAGGTTAGTCATGCACAACATCAAAACCAGCCTCCCAACACACTCGACCGCTCCAGTTTGCATACCGTCCGAACCGCTCTACGGACGATGCAATTTCCTCCACTCTCCACCTGGCTCTTACCCACCTAGAAAATAAAGACTCCTACGTTAGAATGCTGTTCATTGACTTCAGCTCGGCATTCAACACAATAATCCCACAACAGCTCATAAATAAACTCAACCTGCTGGGCCTTAACAATTCCCTCTGCAATTGGATCCTGGACTTTCTAACCGGAAGACCTCAGTCAGTCCGTGTCGGCCACAACACCACGAGCACTACCACACTGAACACAGGTGCCCCACAAGGCTGTGTGCTCAGCCCGCTGCTCTTCACGCTGCTGACCCACAACTGCATTGCCAAGTCCAGCTCCAACCACATCATCAAGTTCGCTGATGACACAACAGTGGTAGGTCTCATCAGCAACAACGATGAAACGCACTACAGAGAGGAAGTGGCACAGCTGGCTGAATGGTGTGGCACTAACAACCTGTCCCTCAATGTGAGTAAGACAAAGGAGGTTGTGATGGACTTCAGGAGAAACTCCGTTGATCACCCCCCACTGACCATCGACAGCTCGACTGTGGAGAGTGTCAGCAGCACTAAATTCCTGGGGGTGCACATCACAGAGGATCTCACCTGGTCCACCAACACCATGTCACTCTCCAAGAAGGCACAACAGCGCCTACACTTTCTCCGCCGGCTGAAAAGAGCAAGTCTCCCTCCACCCATCCTCACCACTTTCTACAGGGGCACCATTGAGAGTGTGCTGACCAGCTGCATCACTGTCTGGTACGGGAACTGTACTGCAGCAGACCGCAAGACCCTCCAGCGGACAGTGAACACAGCTGCAAGGATCATCGGTGCCCCTCTCCCCTCCATCCTGGACATTTTCCTCACACGATGCTCCAGCAAAGCCAATAGCATCGTGAAGGACTCAACACATCCCTCCCACAGTCTCTTCCAGCTCCTACCATCAGGAAGACGTACCGGAGCTATTTATACTATTTATAGATAGTATATTTATAGTCAAAATCTATCAGTAGGATAGTTGTGTATAGGTTTATATTGTCTTACTCCATTGTTGTATGCCTGTATTTATGTAGCACCGTGGTCCTGTGAGGCACGACATTTCGTTCCACTGTATGCCCCCGCATGTAGCGGAATCACAATAAAGCTCAACTTGACTTGACTAATTCCAGTACAGAACCTATAGGATGTTGCGCATGCGCGACTGAACAAATCACTCCCTGAGACGACTCGTTCTTCCCGAGTCACATTAAAGATTCGTTCAAAATGAACGAATCGTTCAAGAACGACCCATCACTAGTACATGGTGTGTGTATGCATTTCACTTATACCGTGTGCAGCTGGTCTTCAGCTTGGAGTATTAAGAGTACAGATGGACAACAGAAACTTCCTTCAGAGCACGAACTAGAAGACTGGTAATGAGGCATAGTCCAGGACACGCACTTCTGCCAGCAACCAAAATAAAGAGTTTGCGTCACAACAAACCCCACCACACACCTGACATGACATCCAAAAATCCAGGTAAGTACTAGTTACTAGGAGTGTAACGATGCAATAATCGCGGTTGAACGATTCACGGGCATTTTCCAAATGGAAGTGATCATCCCTATCCCCTTGGAGTGGGGACTTGGGAGTGAGCAGGGCGTGTGTGTCATTATTTAGTCGTTTGGAATGCACTTGGTGAAGGGAGCGTAATTTCCTCATTATCTTCAGCTGGGATGTTCCCGTGACAACGCAGCACGGTGTGCGTCAGCAGATTCGCTGGCGGACAACCGCATAAAAAAAAAAAATACATTTCATAATTTAAAAAGTTGTATATACATTATTTTTTTATATATTATATAGCATATTTTAAAAACTTTTAAAATATAAAATGTATGTTTATTTGCAACAGTTATGCTAACAACAATAAAAAGACTATTGACATTTAAACAGCGACATCTGCTGACGCACACCGTGCTGCGTTGTCACGGGAACATCCCAGCTGAAGATAATAAGGAAATTACGCTCCCTTCACCAAGTGCATTCCAAACGACTACATAATGACACGCACGTGCCCTGCTCACTCCCAAGTCCCCACTCCAAGGGGATAGGGATCACTTCCATTTGGAAAATGCCCGTGAATCGTTCAACCGCGATTCTTGCATCGTTACACCCCTACTAGTTACCCCTGCAGGCCACTGTTTTCGTCCTTCACGTCACTCCTACTTCCAAACAGACTCACTCTTCGCACCGTAGCACGCGCTACTCCCACCTCGTCACATTCCCGCAGCAGCGAGCACAGTTGCCAAGTCCGCGTATTATACGCGACTTTGGGCTTCTTTTTTTGTAAAGTTGCGGGAAAAAATCCCTGGTCGCGGGTTGCGGTTTTTTGGGCTTATTTTAAAAAAATATGGTCGCTTGTTAGGGAAATCTGACAAGCAACTTCGTTTTCTTTATTTATGTTCGCCTGTATTCTCCAATGCATTGATTGACACTCTGTCTGCTCACAGTTAATAGCCAACAATAATATAAGTGCTGTAGCGTAATTTGCCATATGTTCCGTCCCTCATTGGAGAAAAATCACATTCAAAAAGAAGGCGCGTGACGCTGTGATGTAGACTTAAAGGAGTGGGATGACTTTCTTTTAGCCTAATTTTTACAATGTTTTGTAATGTATTAATTATCACGGGCTGTAATAAAAAACAAGTAGTCATATCCTAATACTGAGTAAATACATTTGGTTCGAATAGTCTGGTATAGCAAGATGTCTTAAAATGTATTTCTTTTTTTTTAAACATTTAAACCACATTATTAGATTACCTTTTGAATTCAGGAATACACATAAATGACAGCTTAATGATTTTTTTTATCTTTTTTATAATATTTTTAAATATTATTATATAATATCTTCTTTTTTAATATAATATATATTATAATTGAATATATAATTGAATATAATATTTTATATTTTTTCTATAATATTTATTATTCTATTCTATTCTATCTATTTATGTGGCATTTTGTTTTTTTATGTCATTTATTTGATAGTTATGTATACATTATTTTATTTTAAATGGAAGAAAAACCTGTTTTTTACCTCAAAATACAGCACTTTCCCTCTGTATATGGCTCTGGGGATGAGCAGTTTTGTGGTGCTTGGAATTCTTTATAATTAATTAAAAACAAATATTGCCACAGATGCCTCAAGTAGGTGTAATTGTTCAAATAACACATTGTTTCATTTTAAAATATATTTAAAAAAAATTGTAACCAAGTGTTTTTCAAGTGTAATATTTCTGTAAAGGCTAGGGACAGAAAAATTGACATTTCCATAGAATGACCACTATATATATTTTATGCTATAAATATGTGGCTATGTTACAGCTCCCCTTTGAAGCTCTTGTGCTTTTCTCCTTTTCCATCTCTCCAATCCTATTCTGCTCACAGGTGACTGGAGACGAGTTTTGTTCCCACTTTTGTTGCAGTTTGTTAATTTTTGTAAAATAGCTTTGTTTTTGCTTTTCAGATAAAAGAGTGGTTTCAGTTTAATATGTTGCAGGCTCATTTATTGGTAATAAATAATTGATAATAAATATTGATGATAATAAATCATCAAAAAAATATTGGGCTTGTTTTTGAAGCTGCGGTTGCTTATTTGTTTCGCGGGAGTTGGCAACTGTGGCAGCGAGACTTCTCACACTTCCGTCATGCGTGAACCAGATCTTAACCCTCCTTAAATAACTGGTCCCTAATTATCCGTTTTAAGCAGAAACGTAAACAATCACGTGGCGATCGACTTCCGTTCTGCCACAGTTGCGAACGCATATGTATAAGTATTGGATCCGTGAAACAGGTCTTGTGACAGAAGCCTAATAAAGCGTGCCGTCTGTCAATAATGTTAATCAAACAACAAAAGACAGAGGAAATCCCTCACTGCTCTTGACTAAATAATGTTTTGTTGAATAACTTTAATATGTTGATTTACAGTTTATTCAATTTCTGTATCCTATTTAAAACAGGTTCATATTACAACTTCCTCGGCGCGTCGCAACAAGTGGTCTCACAAAATGGCGATTTTTCCCATCAGCCACCGCGGCGCTAGAGCAGTGACGTCACGCCCCCATCCCCTATTACTGTGGTTTACATTGTTACATGTTTCATAGATTTCGGGTAACGTTAGTCCTATTAAGCATAATGGCTTATAAAAGAGAGAAAGACCGTGCGATCTCTTCATATCTTTTCACGTCATGGAAACACAAAAAATATCATACAACACACCAAAATTAGCTAAAATTCATTATAGTAACACAGCTTTTGATATTAAGTGTTTTATGGATTAAACAAGGTGAAAGACCACATTCCCTTCACTTAAATTTCCCTCAGACATATCATACAACGCTTATTTGATGTTTTTATATATGTTGTACGATTGTGTATAAATATATACGTTTTAAATAAAACATTTACACCTTTCAAATATATACATTTGGATAAATTCAGTCTAAGGTTAAGTACAAACATGTATTCAGTGAAACCCTTGACTTGACGTTACCTGACGCCTGAACTTGACATACACTATACCCACTTTTCTTCGGATATACAACTCATAAAACACTTGGCAGCTGCTATTTGCACTAAGTGTAAATAGCGATAGATGCTACTTACAGTAAGTGTAAATAACAATTAGATTCTATTTACACTGTGCAAATAGCATATTTTCTTAGCGATAGATACTATTTACACTAAGCGCAAATAGCGATGGAAGCTATTTACACCAAGTGAAAATAGCAATATTTTTTGACGATATGCTATTTACGCTTAGTGCAAATAGCTAGATTCTATTTACACTATGTTAAAATAGCTAGATTTTCTGCTATTTCTGCTACTTATTGCAAATAGTGGCAATTATCTGCACCTCAGTATTGTAGTACATTATAAAACAGTACGCAATAATAATGTATTGAGTGTAAATTCTAGTTTTATTTCAAATTAGGCTATTAAATGGATGCCACCTTATTGGGACAATAAAGCCCTCCCTACACCTACCCTAACCCTACCCGATACTTTATTTTCAACTTTTTGATTATTTCCTTAATTTTTATTGAAAATAAATGCCTTTCCGATGCGATATGAGATTTGAAAAGGGAGAAAAAAGGTTCGGCAAATGCCGGGTTCGAACTCAGGTCGATCGCGTCAAAAAGCACATGCCTTACCATCTATGCCAGTGAAACTAATGTTGAATGAGTGTCTTTTTGTAGTTTTCACTATCCGCATCACACGTTGGTGGGCGGAGTTAGTGTAAATAGCCTCTGCCAACAAGGCGGGCTATTTGCACTTAGTGTAAATAGACACTCCAAAACATTTTCTAAAAAATCAAATATGTTGCATGATTTTCTTGTTAAATTTAGTCTAAAAAAATAACATTTATTTACTGGAACTTACCTGACGCGTGAACTTGACAAGATGGCAGCGCTGTTTCGCCCGCGAAGTCACGTGTCACTCAGGCGCGTGCACGTGCTGAATGATATTGGAGTTGGCTGGATTTGTTTTTATTAGTTCAGTCAAACATTGGCATTCTGAATGTTTTGAAAATAACCATTCCTTTAATGTTTTTTTAAATATATTTGTGCAGACGTAATATAATATGTCTTCTCAACTAAGCCCAAGCGATAAAATTTGTTTAACTTAAATATTTTTTGCCCTTCCAACATTTTGTTTTTTTTACATTGTGGAAGTTGCCTGCTGAAGCAAAATTCTGTGTGAATATGTGTATTGCTGGTTATGAGGGAGCCTACTCATGTTTTGTTTGCTTCATTTTTTTTTTTTTTTTTTTTTGCTGTACACTGTAAAATACACTGTATTTTTTTTTCCTGACTTTTTTTTTTGTTGATAAATATTATACTGTATACCATGGATCTGCACAGACATTTCCTCGAAAAAAAAAAGCTGTTTTTTTACCTTTCAGATGATGTTGATTGTTGCCAGGGTGTTTATAAGATGTT
Organism: Onychostoma macrolepis; assembly: GCF_012432095.1. Lineage (NCBI taxonomy): Eukaryota > Metazoa > Chordata > Actinopteri > Cypriniformes > Cyprinidae > Onychostoma > Onychostoma macrolepis. The sequence goes on from NC_081161.1 coordinate 19,750,266, forward strand.
CTGAGTGATTGCTAGGGTATTCTGGGTGGTTGCTTATTGGCCCATGTCACTATAAGTACATTTACATTCAACATTAAAGGTGCAATAGGTGATTGTCTTCAGAAACATTTTTTGTTATGCTGGTTGAAAGTCTCTTCACATCCTGATAGCAATCATTAAGTTAAGTGGTCTAAATGTATTTATATGAATTTATATATTCTGTGGAAGGCGTAGGACCAAGAAATGTTCGTCCAATCAAAATGCTCATTCCAAGCATTTTTATTGAGTTTCCTACCTGCCTGTCAATATATGCATTTGCATACGTCTGTGCACCCGATTCGCACAGACAGGATACGTCATCAGCACGTTCACATAAACTATGCAGACAAAGCGAGAATGGCAGGCAAACATCAACAACCTGATCTTCCTGGTATATTCCTGGTATGGCATGCACTTTTTTCCAGGGGTTTCATGTCATATTACATTCATACTGTTATAAATTCAGATACCTGTCCTGATCACAGGGGTTTTGTGTCAGATTACATTCATACTTTTATAGGAGAGTTTGAACGGCTAAAGACTCTCCAAGGACCACAGCTGGAGAATTGCAGAAAATAGTTGAGTCTCGGGGTCAAAAAACCTTTAAAAAAATTGTCAAACAGCACCTACATCACCACATGTTGTTTGGGAGGGTTTCAAGAAAGATTCTCCTAGCTCATCCAAAAACAAACTCCAGCATATTCAGTTATCAGACACGACTGGAACTTCAAATGGGACTGGCTTCTACGGTCAGATGAAACTAAAAAATGAGCTTTTTAGCAGCAAACACTCAAGATGGGTTTGGTGAACACAGGGATAAAAAGTACCCCATGTGTACAATGAAATATACTGCTGTATTTTTGATGTTGTGGGCCTATATTTCTGCTGGAGGTCCTGGACATCTTGTTTAGACACATGGCATCATGGATTCTATCAAATATCCACAGATTAAAAAATCAATAAGTGACTGACTCTGTTAGAAATCTTGGTAACACTTTAGAATAGGGAACACGTATTCACTATTAACTACGACTTTTCCCTCAATAAATTCCTAATTTGCTGCTTATTAATAGTTAGTAAGGTAGTTGTTAATTTTAGGTATTGGGTAGGATTAGGGATGTAGAATAAGGTTATGTAGAATACTGCATTAATATGTGCTTAATTACTACTAATAAATGGTTAATATTCTAGTAATATGCATGCTAATAAGCATCTAGTTAAGAGACCCTAAAATAAAGTGTTACCAAAATCTTATAATGGGCCATGTTTGAATCTTCCGACCGTACAATAATCCAGACACAAACCTCAAAAACAACGCAATAATGGATCACTGAGCACAAAACCAAGCTTCTGCTGGCCATTCCAGTCCTATGACCTGAACCCTATAGAAAATGAGTGGTGAACTGAAGAGAAGAAGCACCGACATGGAGCTGGGAATCTGAAGGGTCTGGAGTGATTCTGGATGAAGGAATGGTCTCTGATCTCTTGTCAGGTGTGCTCTAACCTCATCAGGCATTATAGGAGAAAATTTAGAGCTGTTAAACTGGCAAATGGAGGTTTCAAAAAGTATTGAATAAAAGGGTGCCGTTAATTGTGGCCGATGTGTATTAGAGAAAAACATTTATTTCATAAAATTTCCCCCCATTTTAAATTCTTATTATCCAATGAAAGGTTAGATTTTTGTGAATTGTTTTAATAAAAGATCAAAAGGATTAACAATGCAGATTAATTTTCACAGCCTTCTTCAAGGGTGCTGATATTTTTGGCCATGACTGTATGTATATATATCTGTGTGTATATATGTGTGTGTGTGTGTGTGTGTATATATATATATATATATATATATATATATATATAGACAGACACACACACACACACACACACACACTGCCATTCAAAGGATTTGTAATGTTTTTAATGTAATTTATTTCAGTGATGCAAATTAGAATTTTTATCAGCCTTTATGCCTTCAGTGTCACATAATCCTTCAGAAATCATAATCTGTTGATTTATTATCAATGCTGTTCTCTTTAGCTTTTTATTCATCAAAGAATCCTGAACAAAATGTCACGGGTTCCAAAAAATATTAAGCAGCAAAACTGTTTCCAACACTGGTAATAAATCAACATATTATGATTTCTGAATTATCATATGACTCTAAAAAACTGACGTAACAGCTGATGAAAATCCTGATTTGCATTACTGAATTAAATTATATTTTAAAGTATATTAATTATATATATATATATATATGACACGGAGAAGAGTGAAAACTCCTCACATGACCGCTACCGAACATCTGGACATAACGAAACAAATGCACTAACGCGGGATTGGCGGGTGTTCATTTCATACTCTGTGACAGCTTAATGTATAAGGTACATGTATAACAAACTGGCAATATCATAGTGGTATCGTGTAGGCTACTGTAATCGAATGTAGCCTATCTATAGCCTATACCTGTGGAACCGAAGACAGCACGCGCGGCTACAGGCTAAAGATCTTCATAGCTAGCAAACAAGCCTTTGCAGATTTGCTTTCAATTGACTGTAGATCCAAAGCCACGTCTTCAACGCTCTTTCTGTTACAACACTGAGTGAGAACCGCTTCAGACGACTCAACGCGTGCGGCAGGGAACTGAAGGAATCATTCAAACTGATTTGCGAACCAATTCACTGCTCTGCCAACTGGTTTAATCAAGCCTTTGAACAGAATTGACTCAAAAGAATGAATCATTCTCGAATGGGCATCGCTCATTGCCCAGAGAAAAGTATACACAGCACGTTTGCAATAAATTGAAGCATTTTTAACTTGTATTGCATTAAGATAAAGTAACGAGAGGAGCGTCGCCCACAGTAACGAAGTACCGTTTTTTCACTAAAAATGTACTTGAGTAGGAGTAAAAGTACCCATCTTTAAATATACTCTAAAAGTAGTTACCCAAAAAATTTACTCAAGTAAATGTAACAAAGTAAATGTAACTCGTTACTACCCACCTCTGGTTATAACTTCAGATACCTGATCACAGGGGTTTATGCAATATTACATTTGTACTGTTATAGCTTCAGATACCTGTCCTGATCGCAGGGGTTTCGTGTCAAATACCTTTTATATTATATAACTTCAGATACCTGTCCTGATCGCAGGGGTTTCGTGTCAAATATCTTTGATATTTTATACTTTTTATATACTGTACCTTGAGATACCTGTCCTGATTGCAGGGGTTTCGTGTCAAATTACATTCACAAATGACGTTACTGCACGTTTTACATTTATTCTGGTTGTTTATTTGTTCTTGAAAATCGTTGAAATATAAGATTATAAAAAAAAAAAAAACCTGTATAACTGTTTTGTCCTTCATTATCCATCGCAGACGCTTTTTTTTGTTTTTTTTAATATGCTTTATTGTCAACAAGTAGCATGTACAGTGCCATATCCCACTATATAACAAAAATATCAACGCCTCCAGAAACGCCCATTTTATGTCGTGGTAATGAAACCCCCGGAATTTCGTGAATTCCTTCCTGGTACTGAACGCATTTTTCATGCGTTCGGGAGGCGTGGCTTTGGACGGTGATTTGCAGGGAGGGTGGGACGTTCGATTTCATCAGCCTTAAGTTAGCGTTTTCCAATATCTCCTACTGCACCTTTAAATGTCTAAGTAAATATGACACAAGTGTAATCGAACATTTGAAGAATTAATGCAAACCATGAGTCTTTTGAAGTTACCATACAGTACAATGCTGTGGGCAATTTTAGTTTGAAATGTAATCAATATTAAAAAGACTAATTATTGCTTCTGACTGAAATCAGTTTGGACCATGGCTGCTGGAGCAGGCTGAGCCAGAGGATGTTTAGCCGGTGTGGAAAAATAAATTAAGATCCCAAACAGAAGTGCAAGCAAAAATACACAGAGACAGACAACAGGGTAAAAGAAGAATAACATTGGCATATGTATATAGGCTTTTTAAAGAAATATGAAGCAGCACAACTGATTTTAGAATAACTTTTAAATAATTTATTAATAATACATTTAATTTTAAATCTTTTTGTATTCTATCTATTTGTTTTCTTTTTATTTATTATACAATTAACAAAAGCAAAAAAGGCCTCTAACACTAGCTTATTCTATTCTTTTTCCTCTTCTAACTGTTTTTTTATATATAATTCATTTTTATATAATTAAAAAAAAAACAATGCTACGTGACTTGTTATAGCACTTGCATATCACTGCTCTTGTTGATTTTGATTGCTTCGATTGTCCTCATTTGCAAGTCGCTTTGAATAAAAGCATCTGCTAAATGAGTAAATGTAAAGGTAATGTAAATGTAAATTAAGGAATTAAAAAATTATTATTTTTTTGACTGCCTGATTTATGAAGGATCATGTGACACTGAAGACTGAAGTAATGGGTGCAGAAAATTCAGCTTTTGCCATCACAGGAATAAATTACATTTTAAAATATATGAAAATAGAAATGGCTATTTCGAATTGTAATAATATTTATAACAATATTATTGTTTTTACTGGATTATTCACTCATGCAGCCTTGTGAACATCTGTGATCTTTCAAAAAGAAATCTATCTATCTATCTATCTATCTATCTATCTTTTTTATGTAGATGTGTTTGTGTCTCTGTGACTCATCCTGTGGGGTGTAAGGGAATAAGCTGAATCAGATTTATGATAATTTAGATCCTTCAAAGACTGGCGATACCTTCAGCCAGACATCCTAACAACTCAGCCTTGCATCTCGGCTATTGAACTTGAACTCTAAGCAGACTTAAGCCTCACTGTTTTATGTCCAGCCAGCAGGGAGCTCCATAAGGAACCCGCAACCTCCTCTGACGCTCTCCACTTCAGCACCACTTCTCTTTAGTTCAGCAGAAAGGAATGGGGAAGAGAGTGGATAGGATTTAGACACTTTGCCTGTTGGCCAAGAAATGAAGTGGCCAAAACAAGGGCACTGTCCTCACATAAAACACAGGGAAATTTGATGTCCCTCGCCCCCTGATCCTACCTCTGCCCACTCCTCTTTAATCATGGCTCTCTTGTTTTGTTTGTTTTGCTGCAGATTCAGTCTCCACCACCAATGAGGGCAGTGTGGCCCCGCTGTACGCAACCTGTGCTTCTGTTAGCCAAATGAAGACCTAGAGAACTGAGGACACGGGTAGGGCGTTTCTGCTTCAGTGAGAAATCCCTCTGTAGTAATATGTATGAGAGACCAGCTGACCAGAAGATCCTGCCAACCGAATGATGGTCTGGCTTGAAATATCATTCTCTGGAGGGCACAAAACCTGACCGGTGAATCTGGTTAAAAAACTCATCTCAAACCTTCGCTGGGATTTAAGACTTAAAATAGGTAAAGAAAGAGATATATTTCTGGTTCCGTTTCTTAACTTGACCTTATAGATGTGACAGACTTTTTTTTATTGTTGCTTCTTCTGTTCCCCCTCCCGAACAAGCGAGCAATGTTAGTGATGAGGACGTTTAGAGGAGGTTTATTTTGGTAAGGGATGTAATGAGCATGATTGTGTGCTGATTACACCCAGCCAACGTACTGGAGTGTCTTGGGTGAGCTACGAAGAGGAGATGAGGGTAAAAGCGAGCAGTGACAAGCCTCATTAACGGAAAATACTCTGCTCCGCTGCCGAGGCCCTGCTGTTGATGAGGAACCTAACTGCTAGACTCTCTAATTATGTGCTGTAACCGCCATCCCACAGAAAGCAATAACCCCCACCTCTCCGCATATGCAAATATGACAGACCCGATCATTAGGTTTTATGCCTCAAAGCCAAATTGTTATTGTAAAACCATTGAAGCCAAGGGCAAAGACGTAAAACTCTATCACACATTTTGACACATTTTTTTTTTTTATGAGCTTTCCTCAATAACAGAACAAATGTTATTGAATGTCATGGATAGTCAAGGGTAATGTTCCATGAAAATATTGTTTCAAATCAGAACAATTATTTGAGGCTTCGTTGAAAAAAAAAAAAAAGAGGAGTAGATTTTCGAAGCCAAGAATGTATAATTTGGCTCGTTCTCTGCTCCGTGTTTCCCAGCATTTTGGTTAGCGTGCCATATTGAAATTTCATAATGATGCCCACAAATTATGTCCCATATGTTCATGGGTCTTGTGCTCCACTCACTCCCTTGACTATTAAAAACAATTTCAAAACATGTTCCGCTGCTGGTTTTAAATGCACGTTTGATCTTTCAGAGGACAAACTTTTTTAATGTTTTTTTTTTAGTTTAAAAGATAAAGAGAACGTAAACAGTACATGTGCACTCACATAAAACAGAAGTGGTTGCATTTGCCCTTGCTTGACCGTTAGATTTTTCCACTGATCCACTTATAATGGAGTTCAGTGAACCAGCTTGAAGAACGCTGAAGGCTCCTGGACCTATCAGGCTTGACCATTACCATTAAAATACCATATAGTTGCTCACATCTGTATATCGCAAAAGATGTGCTGACCCTACCAGTTCTCTGAGCTTTGGCAAGGTTTCCAAAAGTCAGCCTGTGCAGATAATTACTGGGAAAAAGCCCTACAAAATAAAATCCACAAGACTAATTATAAAAAGTTAAATCCATTTCCTTTTTTTTTTTAGTACATTTTGCTGTGTTTTCAGTGTATGCGTGTGTGTTTGTGTGAGAGACTGTGTGTGTGTGTGTGTGTGAGTGAGTGACAGTGATGGAGAGGTAGAAAGAAAACTTGTGAAGAAATTTCAGCACTTTTTTTCTCAGTATCTCTTTCTGCATGTCCGTCTCTCTCTTTTATACTCCTCCATACAGCTTTGGAGAGACACATCTCTCGCTGTTCTCAATTTCAAACGTTCACTCTCTCCTTTGTGACGTCTCTGCATTGCAGACCATATTGCTTTCCTGCCATTAAACTTCATTCCTGTCACACAGTGATTTATCAACATCAGTGTAGTGTATAGACATATTCAGAGCATATTCAAAACAGTATGCTTAAGTTAAAAATCTATTGTGAAGCAACTTCCTCAATCAAGTCGAACTTCAGTCAAGAGTGAAACCTCTTAATGAAGCAGGATGCGACTAGCTAATTAGCCCATTAAAATAAATTAAGTTATTAAAGTATTAATGTTCCTTCTATATATCCAGCCCACATCAAATTAGGGTTTTCTCCCCTGTCGTTTCTCAGAGCGTCAATCGTTTATTACAATGCAGATATGCATGTCAGGCGACCCAACACTACACTGCTGACATGCCATATTTGCACTAATACAATTTACAGCTCTGTCTATTGGTAAATTGTGTTTGCTGTGAAGTCTAAATGGCATGTTTCCAACTCTAAATCGAATGTTTTTGCATTGATCCCACTGGCTGTTTTTCTTTCCTTATCTAGAGCCACCACGACAGACGTGTGTCTCTCGTTGATGAGAACCGTGTTGTGGGCTTGTGTCGCTCATAACAGCCACCTTCTTTAGTGTCAGGCCAGGTTAATATTATTATAGAGCAATTGAGGAGATAAATCTCTAATTGAAATTTGAATGCAGACCACCGCAGACAGATCGCCTCTAGCCTAGCGCAGCAGGGAGGGAAGAAAAAATCAATGTGTATTAAAAAGGACGCTGCACAAGGCAATTAACAGCTCCTCCGCAACTTGTTGTTGTAATTTCTGGAGGGGCCGGCGAGGCATATCATTTGAGACCAACGTCATTGCATTGGGTCACTACTTCCCATAGGGCTGTTTGTTTCTTTAGAATTAATTACCTCCGTCAGAAAAATAAATCTTGGTCAACTGACCTTTAGTCAATCTTAAAAGAAAAACTGACCCAAAAATGAAAATTTGCTGGAAATCTACTCACCCGCCTCAGGCCACCCAAGATGAGTTTTTCTTTATCAGAACACATTTGGAGAAATTTAGCATTACATTACTTGCCCAACAATGGATTCTCTGCAGTGAATGGGTGCCGTCAGAATGAGAGTCCAAACAGCTGATAAAAACATCAAGTAATCCACACGACTCAGTCCATCAAATAACATCTTGAAAAGCTGCATGTGTGTAACAAGAAATCTATCTCTAACTATTTAACTAACTTCAAAATATTGCTTCTGGCTAAAATATGAGTCCTCTATCCATAATATTGCTTTCTTCTTTGAAAAAATGTCTCATCTGAATCAGGAGAGAAATATATACAGGTCAAGATCTGTTTACAGGCGAAATCAGTCCAAAACAGTTTCAAACAAATATTTAGATGGATTTTGAAGTTAGAAGACAACAGGGTACTCATATTTTGTCCATAAGCTATTTGTGGGTTATTGTGATTATTTTATCTGCTATTTGGACTCTCATTCTGACGGCACCCATTTACTTCATAGAATCCATTGGAGAGCAGGTGATGTAATGCTAAATTTCTCCATATACATTCTGATGAAGAAACAAGGTTCTATATGTTAACATAAGTTAATCGATTAGGGCGTCAAATTGACCCTTATTGTTTTACCTTAATAGTTTTCACATTTTAGAATTATAGAAATAGTACCAAAGCCAAAACTGCTGTGTTTAGCCTTTTTAAAATCAAATGCATACAGCATCAGCCTGCGCTAACATTTCAAGGCTATTATTTGAACAAGACAGCATTTAAAAATTATTTGGTTTTCCAACTATTTCATGCAGTATCATGTTCAAATAGTACAGAATGTGAAGAAATGTCAAGTCCTTTCAATTCAGTTTTAAAAAGCACTATACAAATATTGTTTCAATGCAGCTTTACAGAAATCATGCTTTTGACCCTTCAGTGAATAAACCAAAAGCAAGTGTGCGATAGGAAAAAAAAAAAAAAAAAAATGGGGGAGCATATTTAATTAAATGTACAGTATATATATGCCATATTATATATTGTATAGTATCTAGTTCCTCTGTATGTGTAATCTTAGTCATATATTTACTGAATAAATTAAACTATGATATGCAAGACAGCAGTGTTGGGCAAGCTACCTGGAAAATGTAGTGAGCTAAGCTAACATTTACTCCTCATTAAATTAAGCTTCACTACACTAAAGCTACAGCCCTGGGAAATGTAGCAAGCTAAGCTACAGCAACATGGCAAAAGTAGTTTACTAAATCTAAGCTATTTAATATATATATATATATATATATATATATATATATATATATATATATATATATATATTGAACCAACATCATACCAAGTCAATGCTCTCTCAGTGATCAATAAAACTGTCAGTAAAGCAGATAGACAGGCATAATAGAGCCTTTTTCTGTTAGTAAACATTGTGATGTGTTTCTGTGGGCGGAGCTTAGGTGGAGGCAGAAAGATTCCACTGACCGCTTCACTAACACTGGATATGAAGTTTGTTAGCTTGTTTTTTTTAACAGTTAGTGGAGAAAATCCAATTTTACCTGCATATGTAAGGTCACTCACTGTGCAGGACCATGATTGTTATTTAAATAAGTTAACTTTAACGGACGAACCCAGATTGGCTGACCCTATGCTCATGGATGGACGATATATTATTTGATGATGTATATATCATGTAATGGCCAAATTTTAAAGTATATACTTCCTGTAAATGATGTAAGTTAAGTTTACGGTGACATTACAGTATACCTTTACAATACTTTACATACAGTACATTTAATGTAAAATGACTATCAATCTCAACAATGTATATTACAGATGATTAAGCATATAAATCGTCAGTTTGTTGTTTTACACACTTGCACACAGGCATTGTTTCATACATGCACTGTTAGACATTTCAAAGGGTTTTTACAGTAACTTACTGGCCTGTAATTAAGATTTACAGTAGCAAACTGCATTTGATTTATCAGTATACTACTGTAATTCATTCATTTTAATATAGATTTCATTAGATTTTATAATTTTTATATAGAATTCACTTTATTTTTACTCTACATAGGTACTACTGGCATTAAAACAGACACAATAATTACAACATATCAAATTCTTTATTTAAAACATTGCATGTATAACACTTAAAAATACAGTCTTCCAATGCTGGAACAGTGCATCTTCACCATTTTTCCTGTCTTAGGACGTTTTGCAGTGCATTATGTTGTGTCCTCTGGATTCATCCTCACAAAGAATATTTAGGCAACAGAAACATAATGGGGAAAAAGACAAACAGCCAAAGAATACATAGCCCTCTGCAAAACCCAGGTGCTGCTCCAAAACGTGGCCACCATCTTTGCTCACCATCCACTTTGACAGAAATGCCTTCTCTGAAAAACAAGATGTAGAAATAGCACACTTTTAAAAAGCAAACCTCATATAGAATACACAAATCTCTCAAAACCATAGCTGTTCTCTTACCATGAATTATCAGTCTCAGGGTGGCTGGCCTGCTCATGTCTTTCTTGATGCTTCATTGCAGTTGCCTTTAAAACACAAATACAAAAAAATGCAGTAAATTTTAAATTCCATTAAAAACTATAACAAACTAATTCTAAAACTATAAAACTAGTTTAACCTAGCTAACATACGATTTTATTTTCTCAGGCTACTGGCCAACATGAACTACTAACACCTGAACTAAATTTCACATTAGTTAACCTAATGTTAATATAAGATAAGCGTTGCTCGTTAAAAACAATTTTAATTCGGTAACTTAATTCAACAAGATGACAAAAGTCGTTTGAAACGACAGCGCAGTTTACCATGGTAAAGTTCTGTAACCGCCATGTTGACCAGTAAATGTTACTATGGGTTAAACTGGTGTGCAAAAATCTGACACAAACACACAGACAAACGTACACATATTTTTACCTTGCTTATTCTCTCCTAAGGTGCATCGGCACACAGCGCAGATGTTCACCGGAGCTCTCCCACTCTCGCGGGTTC